>NC_138131.1:12556126-13215126 GCF_964188305.1 Podarcis bocagei
TTCTAAATCTTTCAGACGAGTTGCTGGAACCATGTTTTCCTGAATCGTACAATTTCTTAACACTCATACAATTTGTATTGTTTTTGTAAATAGTCTTTAAACTTTTTCCAATCCTCTTCCATTGTTTCTTCTCCCAGATCTCGGATTCTGCCAGTCATTTCGGCCAGTTCCATATAGTCCATCAGTTGCGTCTGCCACTCTTCCAGTGTGGGCAAGTCTTGTGTCTTCCAGTATTTTGCAAGAAGTATTCTTGCTGCTGTTGTTGCATACATTAAAAAAGTTCTATCCTTCTTTAACACTTTCTGGCCGACAATGCCCAAGAGGAAGGCCTCTGGTTTCTTAGTGAAGGTATATTTAAATACCTTTTTTAGCTCATTGTAGATTATTTCCCAGAAGGCCTTCACTCTTGGACAGGTCCACCAGAGGTGAAAGAATGTCCCTTCAGCCACCTTACATTTTCAACATTTGTTATCAGCTAGGTGATATATTTTTGCAAGTTTGACTGGAGTCATGTACCACCTATATATCATTTTCATAATATTTTCCTTCAAGGCATTACATGCCGTGAATTTCATACCGGTGGTCCATAACCTTTCCCAGTCTTCAAACATAATGTTGTACCCAATATCCTGAGCCCATTTTATCATGGCTGATTTAACAGTCTCATCCTGAGTGTTCCATTTAAGCAGCAAATTATACATTCTAGAAAGTACCTTTGTCTTTGGTTCTAACAATTCTGTTTCTAATTTCGATTTTTCCACCTGGAATCCTATTTTTTTGTCCGAATTAAAGACCTCTTTGACTTGAGCGTAATGTAACCAATCTCGCACCTTATTCTTCAATTTCTCCAAACTCTGCAACCTCCAATTGTCTCCAATTTTTTCTATTATTTCCCAATATTTCGGCCAACTGGCCTCCATATTGAGTCTTTTCCGGGCCTTAGCCTCCATTGGTGATAACCATCTTGGGGTCTTATTTTCTAATAAGTCTTTATACTTTGTCCAGACAATAAATATTGCTTTTCTGACACTTTCCAAAACATTCCACTCTGTCCACAATCTGTAGGGTTTGAAACAAAAATAACATCTTTGGCAATACATTCATTTTTATAGCTGCAATTCGTCCCAACAAGGAAAGTTTCAATCTTGACCAAATTTCTAAGTCCTTTTTAATTTCTAACCAACATTTTTCATAGTTATCTTCAAATAAGTTCAGATTTTTGGCAGTCAAGTTGACCCCTAGGTATTTCACTTTTTTAACCACATTTAAGTCTGTCTCTTTCTGAAACCTTTCTGATTCCAAAGGTGTCAAATTTTTCTCCAAAACCTTAGTTTTTTGCTTATTCAATTTGAATCCCGCCACCCGACCAAACTCCTCAATCAATTCCAAAACTCTTTTCGTGCTAGATTCCGGCTCCTGTAATGTTAAGACCAGGTCATCTGCAAAAGCTTTAAGTTTATACTGTTTCACTCCGACCTGTATTCCTTCCACCAACCGGTCCTCCCTGATCATGTACAAGAGCACCTCCAGGACTGAAATAAATAACAAAGGGGATATAGGGCAACCTTGTCGTGTTCCTTTTTCAATTTTAAACTCTTCTGACACCACATTATTAACTATCAATTTAGCTTTTTGTTCTGAATAAATTGCCTCTATCCCATTTTCGAACCCCTGTCCCACTCCCATCCCTTCAAGATTTTTCTTCATAAACTTCCAAGATATATTGTCAAAGGCCTTCTCCGCATCTATAAAAATTAACACTGCTTTAGTGTTCATGTTTGTTTGCAAAAGCTCCAAAATGTCAATAATGTTCCTAGCATTGTCAGATAAATGTCTACCTGGGAAAAAGCCTGCCTGGTCCTTATGAATTACTTCATTCAAGACTTTTTTAAGTCTACCTGCCAAAATGTCTGCAAAAATTTTGTAATCCACATTTAGGAGTGAGATGGGACGGTAGTTCTTGAGTTGAGTCTTTTCAGTTTCCAATTTGGGAATCAATGTGATGAATGCTTCTTTCCACGATTCCGGTGCCTTCTTCCCCTCCATGATCTGATTACACACCTCCATTAGTGGTTGAATCAAGAGATCTTTCAATGTCTTATAATACTTGGAGGTGAGTCCATCTGGTCCTGGAGATTTGCCTAGTTGCATATTCTGAATGGCACCTTCAATTTCTTGTTGTGTTATTTTATAATTCAGGGTTGTTCTCTTTTCCTGGGATAACTTTGGTAGTCCATTAATTTTTAAGAATCGATCTATCTCAGTCTCTTTTTGCTGCCCTTGCGTGTAAAGTTGTTTGAAATATCTCTGGAAACATTTTCTAATTTCCTCGGGGTTCTGGATGTTTCTTCCATCAATCTCTAAATTTGTAACCGTATTCAGTTTTTGTCTCTTTTTCAACTGCCATGCTAGCAGTTTCCCACATTTGTTTGCTGATTCAAATGACCTTTGTTTCATTAATTTAATTTTCCACTCGACTTCTTGGTTTATCAATTTGGCATATTGTGCTTGGTGAAATTTAATTTCTCTCAGGATCTCCTGTGATTTTGGTTTTACTCAGTTTTTTCTCACCATCTCTTATCCTCTCCAAGATCTTATCCTTTTTCTCATTCCAAAGTCTTTTCTTTATCGTATTCTGTTGTATCAGAAACCCCCTCATAACAGCTTTGCTTGCATCCCTGATTACTCTTTTTTCCACTGTAGTATTCAAATTTATTTCAAAATAATCTTTTAAAGTCTTTTGGGCCTTCTTCACAATCTCCTGATCTCTTAACAAGGTGCCATTCATTTTCCATCTGAAGGAACCGATTGGAATTAATCTCATTTCCATTTTCATAGCGTTATGGTCGGAGCAGGTTTTAGGGCAGATTTCCACTTTTATAGTCTTAGGTGCCAGTCCTCTAGTTGTCCATATTTGGTCGATTCTTGTCCATGTCAGATGGGCTTCAGAAAAGAATGTTCCTTCTTTTCCTAGGGGGTTCTTTGTCCTCCAAATGTCAATCAAATCCAAATTGTCAGTTAACTCAAAAAAAGTTTTAGGTAGTCTGCCGTCTTTCGTCAAATTTTGATTTTGTGACTTATCCATGTTTGTAGAGACCACCCCATTCATATCTCCCATCATAATGATGTTGGTATAATCCAGATAGTCCAGCATTGTCTCATGCAGTTTCTTATAAAATTCTGATTTCCCCTCATTCGGTGCATAAATTCCTAATATTAAAAACTTTTCTCCTTGAGTCTGTATCTTGATTGTCAAAATTCTTCCTTGCTCATCTTTGAATAAAAATTTTGGTGACAGGCTCTCCTTTGCATAAATCACCACTCCTCTTTTCTTGACTCTGTCCGATGAAATAAATTCTTGGCCTAGTCTTTTATTAATTAGCACTTTTCTATGGAGCCTAGTCACATGCGTTTCCTGCAAGCAGATAATGTCCAATTGTTCTTTTCTCAATACATGAAATATTCTTCTTCTTTTTTCCGTGGAATTCCCACCATTAATATTCCAACTGAGGAGCTGCAGAGACATCCTGGATCAGTCTGCTATTCCTTTGGTGGTGGCGTCTCTTTCTTTTGATCCTCTGGTCCCAAGGGTGCAGGTACCGGTGCGGGTGCTGGTGCTGGCGGAGGTGGTGGCCAAGACCCAGGTCCTACTGCTCCTTTCTGAAGGTCCTCTCCGTGGTCGTTCAAAAACTTGCCTTGATCTTCTGCTGTTTTAATTTTAATTTTCTTTCCTTTAAAACTGAAAGATAGTCCTTGGGGAAATTCCCACCTGAAGGGAATTGAATTACTTTTCAGTAGTTTTGTTAATTCTGTATATGTAGATCTGAGGTCCAAAAGTTGCTTAGGAATATCCTTGTAAATTTCTGCTCTGGTACCTTGAATAACCAATGATTTTTCAAAATGAAGGCTTAATATTTTGTCTCTCTCTTGCTTGGATCTCAGAATAATCAAACAATCTCTGGATCTATCTTTCTTCACCAATCTTCCCAGTCTGAAAGCACTTACGATTTTAAAGTCCTTGTCTTCATTAGCCCAAAACATTAAAAATTCTGATGTCAGATAGCCTATTAAGTCCCCCTGTTCAAGTTCTGGGATAGCTCTCAATCTGAGATTGTTCTCCCTATTTCTCAGTTCAATCATAGACAGGTAGGCCTGCTGTTCACTTATCTGTTTGTGCAAAGGCTTTACCTCCACCTGTACTGCTTCGACCTTTCGGTTGGCTTCCGCGGCTTTTTGGTTCGCTTCCTCAGCTAATTTACGGTTTTCTGCAGTTATTTCCTGAAGATTCCCAATTACTTGTGTATGTTGAGCAACTTGTTCAGTCAGTTTACTGATACTGGCTGTAGCTTGGTCAATTTTAGCCGAATGCTCATCTGCTTTCTTATTTAAACTTTCCAATTGTCCCAAAATTTGTTCTAAAACAGCTGCAGATCCTCCTGTAGCCATATCTTCTAATGATGTCTGCTCAGTTTCCCCTTCATGTATCTCTAAAACAGCTGGGACAGATGATCTGCGTGGCTGAGAAGTTAAAGTTGTTTGCACTAGTTGTTTAGCTTTCGCTTTAGCCAATCTTGTTTTGCCCGTACCACTCATTCCAGTCCTGTCTACGTGCCAAGGTCAAACTGTGTAAAGTCCCATGGGAATCACAATTCCAGAGAGAAAACAACAAAGCAGTAGAGTATAAAAACAAAAAGTGGGTCTCAGACAGCTATAAGTCCAAAATCCTCTAGGGGGAGTGTAGCGATGCCTCAGAAAAGAAAATAAAGTTGTTCCGCCATTAAAGTCCAAACAGTTTTAAACCACAATGGAAGGATCCTTCAGCTCCCTTTTAGCATGCAGAGCTTTCCCAGAGTTGAAACAAAGTCTCTAAAGAGGTGCGAGAAACAGTTTTCCCATTTGTATCCAGTCTATAACGCTTCACTGTATCACTTTCAGTAGTTAAACAGTCTCAGCAATTTGACAGTTCTTTTTTAATCTGGCAGCCCATGAATTTGGGCTTCTCCATCATTTGTAATCCACAAAAAGAGGATGGAGAATCCAGTCCGTAACCAACAAAAGTTAGAACAAAAGTTAACCCTCTTAATGTCTTAAAAACAAGTTCAGATGTTGCACAAAAACCCCAACTTCTAAAAGTCACTTTGAAAAGATTCCAGCTTGTCAAGTTCTTTGCTTTAATTCTTTAAGCACTGCAAGGAGACGGACTTCCTGGTTGCGTCCCCCGCTTTCACCAAATTTAATCACTTTAGGTCCCGAAATTCTTAAATTCCCCTTACTCACGGGTTTGTAGTTTTGAATCAAATGTTCCAGGAAAAAAGGTCGGCGCTCATCGGCAGCAGCTGCGCGGCTTCACTTCCGCAGAAAGAGCGATGAACTCACAGCACCGCGCCAGCCCTTCCACGTTCCGGAGCCCCTTACGGGGTTCCTTCTTCATTTTGGGGGGCGCTTCTGGTGCCCGCCGAGTCCCACGGCCACAGGCTCACTCTACCTGTGGTTTTTCTTTATGGGTCTCCGCTTCGCCGTAGCGGGCGACCCTTTTCTGCGCAGCTCCCCTTCACAGCGCAAAGGGGACCGCCATTGCCGTTTCGCGCCACCTCCGGAAGTCTATTTGTTCTAATTCTGCTTTTTCATCTGGCGACATATTTTTAACTAATAGTTTTGTCTTGTTTAAATTCATTTTGAACCCCGCAACTTTACCGTAGCCATATATTATTTCCAACGCCTTTCTTAAACTCTGTTTTGGTTGCTCTGTAGTTATAATTAAATCGTCAGCAAATGCCCTCATTTTGTAACTTCTATTTCCCAGCATAATCCCTTTTTCCACCTTGGGCCTGGGGGTGGGCCCCATACTCCACCTCAGCATATAAGGCTCCAAGGAGGCCTCGGGACATTGCTGCTGTTGCTTTGCTGGTGAGTCTTGGGGAGGACCGCTCCCCCCTGATGCCCTTTTCCACCTTGGACCTGGGGGCGGGCCCCATACTCCACCTCAGCATATAAGGCCCCAAGGAGGCCCGGGACATTGCTGCTGTTGCTTTGCCAGTGAGTCTCTGGGAGGACCGCCCCCCCTGAAGCCCATTCTCCACCTTGGGCCTGGGGGCGGGCCCCATACTCCACCACAGCATATAAGGCTCCAAGGAGGCCTTGGGACATTGCTGCTGCCGCCGCTTTGCCGTGAGCTTGTGGGGAGGACCGCTCCCCCCTGAAG
Source organism: Podarcis bocagei (assembly GCF_964188305.1). Lineage (NCBI taxonomy): Eukaryota > Metazoa > Chordata > Lepidosauria > Squamata > Lacertidae > Podarcis > Podarcis bocagei. Next base: position 12,562,329 of record NC_138131.1, read on the forward strand.
CCCTTTTCCACCTTGGGCCTGGGGGCGGGCCCCATACTCACCTCCGCAGCTTATGGGGCTCCAGGGAGGCCTCGGGTGTGTGGGGTGGGGTGGGTGTTTAGTTGAGTGGGGGAATTTGTTTAATTTAATTATGTTGTGTTTGTAACTTTGTTTTTTGTTTTTATAGTTTTATTGTTCTGTTAGTTTGTTTTTTGTATAGGCTTTAATTTGATTTTAAGGGGAGGGGTCAGGGCTGCCTGGGAGTGGGTCCCAGCAAACAAAATGGCTGGGGCAGTTTCCACAGGGGGGGATGCACTCGGACAACCGATGTCAGTGATCATGGGTAGGAGGAGGAGTTACGCTAAGACCAGACCATGTCATTACCGAGGAAGCAGGCTTAGTTGTTGTCTGAGGACTATCCCTGCCTCCAGGTCTGGTCCTGACCGGAAGGATACTGGAATCAACAAGGGAAACCCACATGACCTGAAAGTGTTACTGTGCAATGCCAGGTCAATGATGAACAAAACCACTGCCATCCACGACCTGATTGTGGATGGAGGCTTTGACCTGGCATGTGTGACAGAGACCTGGTTGGATGAAGCAGATGGGCCTGTCCTTGCCGCTGCATGTCCACCAGGTTTCTCTTATGCACAGCAACCCAGGCCTTGTGGGCGGGGAGGAGGGGTTGCAGTGATTTTTAGGAAGTCATTAGTTTGCACCGGGTGTCCTATTGGAAAGACCCAGTTCTCTGAGTGCATGTTCTGGAAGTTGGGCAATAGGGGCAGTACAGGATTCCTATTGGTGTACCGACCTCCTCGCTGCACCAAGGATTCCCTGCCCGAGCTGCTTCAGGTCGTGGCAGATGTCCTCGTGGAGACACCTAGTTTGGTTGTCCTAGGGGATTTTAACATCCATGCCAACACGACCTTACAAGGGGCCGCTCGGGACTTCATGGAAAGCATGGCCTCCATGGGGCTGTCCCTGAATAAGTCTGGCCCAACTCATAGCCACGGGCATGCCTTAGACCTGGTGTTCACCTCTATGGATGTTGGTGATCTGATATTAAGTAAAAGCGAAACCAAAGAAGTGCCATGGTCAGATCACTTCCTGGTGCAACTGGACTTCTCCACTACCCTTCCCCTCTGCAGGGAGGTGGGACCGATTCGGATGGTCCGCCCCCGCCACTTAATGGATCCAAATGGTTTCCAGAGAGCGGTAGTGGATGTTTTATCCCATGTTGATGGCCTTTCAGCTGATTCCCTGGTGGCCCGCTGGAATGTGGAGTTAACCAGGGCTATTGACTGTTTGGCTCCAAAGCGCCCTCTCCGATTGCATGGAGCCCGGACAGCCCCGTGGTTTTCCACGGATCTGAGGGCAATGAAACAATCGTTGAGACGGCTAGAGCGCCGGTGGCAGATAACCCATTCTGAATCTGACCGGACACGGGTTAGAGCTCAATGTCGAGCCTACCAAGTGGCGATAGCGACGGCGAAGAAGACTTTCTTCACCGCCTCTATTGCATCTGCGGAAAGCAGCAGCAGGAGACTCTTTCAGGTGGTTCGCAATTTAGCGGAACCACCTGCTCCATCAGGGCCCAGTAGGGGCAACATGATCTCCTGCAATGACTTTGCAAAGTTTTTTGCAGATAAAGTCGCTCAGATTCGATAAGAGGTAGACTCCACCGTGGGAGCAGGGCCGGGGTGGGAGAGTGCTAGAGTCCTGTCTAGTCAAGTTGTGTGGGATCAATTCCAATCTGTTACCCCCGAGGATGTGGACAGGCTGCTTGGACGAGTGAAACCAACCACTTGTCTCCTTGATCCTTGCCCATCCTGGCTTATAAAAGCTAGCCGGGAAGGACTGGGCGATGGGCTTCGTGGGGTGGTGAATGCTTCCCTCCGTGAGGGAGCCTTCCCAGACTCGCTGAAAGAGGCGGTTATTAAACCGCTTCTTAAAAAACCATCTTTAGATGCGGCCACGATAGCCAACTATCGCCCAGTCTCAAATCTTCCATTCTTGGGCAAAGTGATTGAGCGTGTGGTTGCTGAACAACTCCAGGCACGCCTGGAAGAAGCGGACCATTTGGATCCCTTCCAGTCGGGATTCAGGCCTCATCATGGGACTGAAACTGCCTTGGTCGCACTGGTTGATGATCTCCGGCGGGCTAGGGACAAAGGTGAGAGCTGTTTCCTAGTTCTGCTGGATCTCTCAGCGGCGTTTGATACCATCGACCATAACATCCTACTGGACCATCTTGAGGGGCTGGGAGCTGGGGGCACTGTTATACAGTGGTTCCGCTCCTTCCTCCTGGGCCGTGTTCAGAAAGTGGTGGTGGGGGATGAGTGTTCAGACCCCTGGGCCCTCACTTGTGGGGTGCCTCAGGGTTCTGTCCTCTCCCCCTTGCTTTTCAACATCTACATGAAGCCGCTGGGAGATATCATCAGGGGATTTGGGCTGGGTGTTCATCAGTATGCGGATGATACCCAGCTCTACCTCTCTTTCAAATCAGAACCAGTGAAGGCAGTGAAGGTCCTGTGTGAGTGCCTGGAGGCGGTTGGAGGTTGGATGGCGGCTAACAGATTGAGGTTGAATCCTGACAAGACAGAAGTACTGTTTTGGGGGGACAGGAGGCGGGCAGGTGTGGAGGATTCCCTGGTCCTGAATGGGGTAACTGTGCCCCTGAAGGACCAGGTGCGCAGCCTGGGAGTCATTTTGGACTCACAGCTGTCCATGGAGGCACAGGTCAAATCTGTATCCAGGGCAGCTGTTTACCAGCTCCATCTGGCATGCAGGCTGAGACCCTATCTCCCTGCGGACTGCCTTGCCAGAGTGGTGCATGCTCTGGTTATCTCCTGCTTGGATTACTGCAATGCGCTCTATGTGGGGCTACCTTTGATGGTGACCCGGAAACTACAACTCATCCAGAACGCGGCAGCTAGACTGGTGACTGGGAGCGGCCGCAGAGACCACATAACACCGTCTTGAAAGACCTACATTGGCTCCCAGTATGTTTCCGAGCACAATTCAAAGTGTTGGTGCTGACCTTTAAAGCCCTAAACGGCCTTGGTCCAGTATATCTGAAGGAGCGTCTCCACCCCCATCGTTCTACCCGGACACTGAGGTCCAGCACCGAGGGCCTTCTGGCGGTTCCCTCACTGCGAGAAGCCAAGTTACAGGGAACCAGGCAGAGTGCCTTCTTGGTAGTTGCGCCCGCCCTGTGGAATGCCCTCCCACCAGATGTCAAAGAGAACAACAACTACCAGGCTTTTAGAAGACATCTGAAGGCAGCTCTGTTTCGGGAAGCTTTTAATGTTTGATGTATTATAGTATTTTAATATTCTTTTGGAAGCCGCCCAGAGTCGCTGGGGAAGCCCAGCCAGATGGGCGGGGTATAAATAATAAATTATTCTTATTCTTATTCTTATTCCCTAATTTGTTTACATAAAACTTCCAATGTTAATATGAAAATTAAGGGGGATAGTGGGCGACCTTGTCTGACCCCTTTACTGATTTCACACTCCTGTGATAAATTTCCATTGATTATGATTTTAGCTTTTTGTTTTGATTATATTGCTTCAATCCCTTTTATATACTTTATACCAAAATCCGTTATGGTGTAACAGACCTTTCATAAATTTCCAGGATACCCTGTCGAAAGCTTTTTCTGCATCTATAGCCATTAAGACTGCCTTCTTTTCTATTCTTAAGTCTAAATAAGCTAATAAGATTATAATGTTTCTAGTGTTGCTATAAATGTGCCTCCCGGGCAAAAAGCCAGCTTGGTCATTGTGTATCATCATCTGGAAGCCTTTTTTTGATCTTTCGGCTAAAATATTTGCATATAATTTGTAATCGTTCTTTAGAAGTGCGATAGGCCTATAGTTGTTAATAAGTAGATTGTCCGTTCCCTGTTTTGGAATTAATGCAATAAGGCTGTCTTTCCAAGAATCCGGCATGGTTCTGTCTTTTAAGATGTTGTTCATGATACTTCTTAATGGGTTCTGAATTAGGGTTTTGTTCTGGCTCTGGCTGTGTCTCTGGCTCTGGCTCCGGCTCCGGCACTGTATCAAGTACTGTTGCAGACTCAGGCTGTGGCTCTAGGTTGTGGCTGCAGCTATGTTTTGCGCTCCGGCCCTGTATCAAGCCCCATTTCTGGCTCTGGCTCTGGCTTTCATTCCGCTTTGGCTCTGGCTCTGGCTCTGATTCATGTTCTCCCTCTGACTCTGATTCAGGGTTTCGCTCTGGCTCTGGCACTCTATCAAGGACTGTTTCAGACTCAGGCTGTGGCTGTGGCTCTGCCTCTGTTTCAGGCTCAGGCTCTGTTTGAGGCTGTGTCTCTGTTTCAGGCTCCGGCACTGTATCAAGTACTGTTGCAGACTCAGGCTGTGGCTCTAGGCTGTGGCTGTTGCTGTTGCTCTGGTTTGGGCTGTGGCTCTTTTTCAGGCTCTGGTTCTGAATGAGGGCTTGGTTATTGCACTGATTCATGGTCTCGCTCTGTCTCTGGCTGTGTCTCTGTTGCACCTCAAACGGTGGTTTGTTGTTGTTGTTGTTGTTGTTGTTATTTTTATTTTCTTTCTGGGGTGGGACAAATGTTTAGTTGGGGCGGGGATTATTTTAAGTTTAGCATAATTGTTTCTTGCTTTGTTTTTCTTTTACTATTTTTTAAGGTTAATGTATAGTTTGTATTTTGCTTTTGAAGGGGAAAGGGTCAGGGCTGCCTGAGAGGGGGCCTCAGCCAACAGAATGGCTGGGGCAAGTTCCCTACGGGGTGTGTGTGTGTATTGGAACACCCAATCTCTTTTATCGTGGGTGGGAGGAGCAGTTGCGCTAAGACCAGACCACGTCTTTACCGAAGATCTGGTTCTGACTCTGATTCTGATTCTCTGATTCTGGCACTCTATCAAGTGCTGTTTCAGACTCAGGCTGTGGCTGTTGCTCTGGTTCTGGCTCTGGCTCTTTCTCAGGCTCTGGTTCTGAATGAGGGCTTGGTTCTGGCACTAATTCAGGGTCTCGCTCTGGCTCTGGCTCTGGCACTCTATCAAGGACTGTTTCAGACTTAGGCTGTGGCTGTGGCTGTGGCTCTGTTTCCATTCTTACAATGGAATGTACACAAAGCAATAGTCCTTTCTATATAAATTTTCCAATACATTCTGAAAACATAATAAATCCTTAATTGTTGTCCACCTCCTTTTAGTTCCTTTATCACTCAAATGCTAGCACGGAGTCAAAACTATTATTGTATTTTTGAACATATCTTGTATAACCATCCCATTTTTCTGCAAATTTTTGCTTTGAGATTCCTCTGAGTTTGCTAGTCAATTGAGCCGTCTCCACCAATTCCTGTAATTTGATTTGCCAATCTGTTATTTTTGGAGCCTCGTGATCTTTCCATCCCTTGGCCACAAGTATACAAGCTGCTGCGGTTGCATACAAGAATACCTCTCTTAGATTTTTTGGGATATCTTTATCTAAAATACTTCATAGAAATGCCTCGTAATTCATCGTATATTCCCCCCCCCCCAAAAAAAAAATCTTTATCTTTTCACACGTCCACCACATGTGGCTCATGTCACCGTTATTTCCTCCACATCTCCAACAAGCATTCGCCAATTTTTTATACATTCTTGATCATCTGGAAGGAGTGAGGTACCACCTATGAGCCATTTTCATCATGTTCTCTCTTATATTATAGCTGGCTGTAAATTTCAAATTTACATTCCATCAGTTTCCCCCATCTTTTAGCATAATTGGACGGCCCACATCTTGGGCCCACTTTATCATTGAATCCTTAACCTCCCCATCCATTACTTCGTAGTCTAAAAGAAGTCTATACATTTTTGTGATTATTTTGGTTTTACTATTCAGTAGTTCTCTTTCAAATCTTGAAGGCTCCTTTTCAAAACCTATCTGCTTATCCTGTCTGAACACTTCATTCACCTGGAAGTAATCTAGGCAAGTAGAAAAGTGATCTTTTATTTTTTCATAACTTATCAATATTAGTTGACCCTCCTCCCCCCCTTAATATTGTGTTATACGTTATCCAGTTCTCTTTGATGTTGTTGCTTTTTTTAACAGCGATTGCTTCTAGTGGAGAGTTCCATCTTGGGGTTTTCTATTCCAAATATCTTTTGTATTTTCCCCATACCTTATATATAGCATTTCTTATTATATGATTTGAAAAACTCCTATGCGTCTTTATTTTCCCATAATTAAGATAGCCATGCCACCCAAAATGGGTGTTGAAGGAAAGCATTGCTTTTGCACATGACCATGGCATGATGGTAAGCATTGCTTCTGCACATAACTGTGGCATGATGGGAAGTCTTGCTTCTAAGCTTTGTTCTGCTCATGCTGCACAAACTGTTCTGATGCTAAGACATTCCCTCATCACCCTGGTACGTTCTGTTCACCTTGAGGTTCACACCATATCAATCTGTACTTACCCCTCCTTGTACATTCCTTTTCGTACCACTCTGGTACGGGCAGTCCGAAACCATGCCTGTGTAAACTCCGCGTTCCTTTTCCCAACCTTTAACCTGTCTATGATTAATGTCTTATATGCAATAATTAATGTCTTATATGGAACCCTTGCTTTGTACTTATGTTAACCAATCAGCAACAAGCACACACGTGGCAAACGCTGTATAATATCCAATAAAAGGGAGTCTCCGAGGCTTGCTCAAGATACGCCTCCCGTATGACACCTACCTACTCGTCTGTCGTTCATTTCAACCCAACATCTGGTGACCCTCGACGTGCCAGATCCCTTTACGCAGCCTCATACTTCACTCGACTGGAAAACTCTCAGCGCGCTACACCGTGACTATGTGGGGGGGGGGGAGCTTACAAAGTCCCAAAAAGAGCATGCTAAAGAACTGTTTCATTTAGTCAGACAGAGAGTAGCAGGTGTGCATATTTCCTTGAAAGAAATTGAACGATTGTTATGTCATATTGCTTGTGAGTGCCCCTGGTACCCAGAAATAGGGTCCTTGGGGATGGAGACTTGGCATTCATTGTCTGCTCACTTGGCAGAAGTGTGCGGATGCCGTCGCTAGATTAGGTCCCCAGGCGTCTCCGTCGGCACCCGCACCAGACAATTCCCCACCAACTGCCCTGCCACCTGCCCTTTTAGCCGCAACAGACATTCTACCTCCTTACCCAAAGCTTTTGCCTCCATCGCAACTTTCTCTAACCCCCCCTTCGCCTCAGCCCACATCCTCCCCATCCCCCCTACCCTCCCTCCTTCGCCTGCTCCTACAGGAGCTGTGCGTGCTGCACTTTTTCAAGCTAGACAGGAAGGAATTCTTTCCTTGGAGGAGGAGGCGGGGTGGGCCGGGGAACTGCCGTCTGCTTTCCCTATTTCTTATACTAACCCTGGCACTGCGCAACAACAAATTATGTATGAGACGCTTCCTTATTCTATTCTAAGAGAATTAAGGAAAGCCATTACTGATTCCGGCTTAAAATCCACTTATGTGACAGGAATGCTGGAGGGAATAGCAACTGGTTATACAATGCTACCCCAAGATTGGAAAGATCTGGTGCGCATGCTGTTATCCCCGGCTCAGTATGTAGTTTTTGAAAGCAAATTTAAGCATTGCGCAGTAGTCCTGGCTGATCCACAGCATTCAGCCAACCAACTCTTTGGTGATGGTCCGTATGATGATATACCAGCCCAAGCGCAATTAACACTTTACATTTTAGTCGCACCGCGACCTGTGTGCAACGCGCCTTTCGCAAAGTCCCTGTCTCAGGACAACCACTTAGCTCCTTTGTTAAGCAACAACATTCGGAGCCCTACCATCAATTTATAGATAGATTGAAAGAATCCGTCACTAGGCAGATTGATGATGCTACAGCTCAAAATGAATTGATGAAAAAAAAGGCTTTCGAAAATGCAAGTACTGACTGCAAAAAGGCTTTGCAGTCGATCATACATCGCCCTAAATATGACCTGGCCGATATGATTCAAGCCCGTGCAGATGTTGGAAGCCAGAGTCATGCGATGTCCTTGCTTGCCGGTGCCATCCAGGCTGGCAACAAGCCCACTGGGAACTGCTTCAACTGCAAGCGCCCAGGTCATTTTGCTAAACAATGCAGAGCCCCTGTCGGGGGTGCAAACAGGAATGGTGATGCCAATAAGCCTAAGCCTTCCAAGAAATGCCTGAAGTGCGGTAAAGGCTATCATTGGGCAAATCAGTGCAGGAGTTCGGGAAACTCCTTAGGGGCCCCACTCCCGGGCCAGGACAAATAAGGAGCCCTCCGCCGTTAGTCTCCACTATTAAAACCATCTCAAAGGATACACGCTCTGATTTTACCATCGACTTAATTAATCAAGAAACCAAAGACACTGTTTTACCTGGTGAAATTGTGCTTATGCCCACCAAATTGGCTGGCCCACTACCTCCTAAAGTCGCAGTTTTAATTTTACCCAAATTTTCTGCGGCAAAAGAAGGAATCCAGGTTATTCCAGGAGTTCTGGATCCTGACTACGTGGGCACAATAATGGTTCAACTTTGGAGCCACATGCCCATGCAGTTAAAGAAGGGTGAGTCCTGGGCGCATTTCGTGGTGCTCCCTTCTCACCCTACTGTTTCTATTATTGATAGTAATTTGCACGAGCTCTCTCCTTTTTCTCCACAGCTGTTAGCTGTAATCCAGCGGATTGGTCATCAGAAACTTCTTCGTAAGTACAAGATAAATGGCAAGGTTCTGGAAGGCTTGATTGACACAGGCGCGGACATTTCTGTAATTTCCAGTAGTTGCTGGGACCCCACGTGGCCCCTTGAGTCTGCCTCTGCAGTTTGGGGTGTAGGTGGACCTCAAACCTCTTCCCAAAGCGTACAGTGGCTGCCTGTTTCTCTGCCTGATAGCTCTGAAACCATTGCATATATCCAGCCCTGTGTGTTAAAAATCCATCTCAATCTGTGGGGCAGAGACTTACTACAACAATTACAAGCTACCATTCAATTAAATGAGTAAGCTTGCACTCCACCTCCACTGGAAATCAACCACCCCGGTATGGGTAGAACAATGGCCCATAACGGGGGGAAAGCTACTTGCTTTAGTGCTCATTTTCAGCGTTTTGTTTTTGCCTCTTTCTGCTTCCGCTCTTAATAGCGGTAACTCCACACCAACAAATGTGTGGGAATCTTTTGCAAAGACCCTCAATATTTCTTCCTTTTGCCTAACCCAACAGGTATCAATAGGTGAAATCCTTGGCTCCTGCCTTATCCCTGTTTGCCATGACCCTTTTGACATACAAAATGATACCTGGTTTTTCTCATCCCTACCCCAAAACGATTCTCTCCGCACCCTTGGTTATTCCGGTTACCACAACTGGGGTAACCAAGTGCGCCGACGCCCACCTTTGGCCATTGATTTGTTGACCCCATACGTGGCTTCTTTTAATGTCACCTGTGCCCGTATGGTCAATTGCACAAAATCCAACAGTGTGGAAATGGGCAAGGATAATTTCCAGTGCTCTAATTATGTCAATATTTCTTATGTATATAAATACAAAGAACTACCTGCTGGGTGGTTCTGGACGTGTCCTGGCTATACATTTAATTACATTCCAGCAAACATCAGCCATGGCACACCCTGCTGCTTAAGCCGTTTGTCCATCGTATTACCCAAAAAGCATCATTTGACCCGCTCTCGATATCGCCGCTCTATTGCATTGACTAACGATTGTGACGATTCAATTTCTCTTCCCAGTAGGTCTGAATATATCTCTTTAGCTGTTTCTCTCCTAGGATTCCCTGGATTGGCTGTACGCAATAGTAGGAACATTAACTCTTTAGCTTGTTCTGCAGCAAAAGCCCTGAATTTTACTTCTCAGAGTGAACTCCAGCATGGTCTTCTGCAGAACCGCGCTGCTATCGATTATCTATTGATGCTTCATCATTACGGCTGTGAACAAGTGGACGACATGTGTTGTTTTAATATTACTGATAATTCCAAAGCCATCCAAAAGCAAATCTCTCATTTGCAAAATCTTTTTTTTTAAAAAAATCTCTTTTTATTAAGTTTCATGTAGATCTCCAGAAAAAAAGAAAACTAATCAACAATTACAAAAAATAAAAGAAAATAACCAACATCTAAACATAACATAAAAGTGTTACCCGTTACCGTTACAGTTAAATCTTTTCACATTTATCTCATTATATCTTTAAAAGCTTAGATCATTCTTCTTTGCCCTAGCGACTTCCATCCCTCCCATTTTCAGGCTTCTTAATATACATACCGTATTTTTCGCACCATAGGACGCACTTTTTCCCTCCTAAAAAGCAAGGGAAAATGTGTGTGCGTCCTATGGAGCGAATGCAGGGGGGAGGCAGGCGGGAAAAGCCCTCAAGAGCCGCACACAAGCTTCGTGCGCTCCTGCGGGCTTTTCTCTAGGAGGGAGAAGGGAGTGACTGGCTGCAGCAGTCCCTTCTCCCTCCTGGGGGAAAAGCCCCCAAGAGCGGCACCCTCTTTAAAGGCTGCGCGGCTCCTGCGGGCTTTTCTCCGAGGTGGGGGAATTCCCCCACCTCCCAGAAAAGCCAGGAGAAGTCGCACAGCCCCTTTAAAGAGCGCACGGCTTCTGCGGGAGGTGGGGGAAGCTGCAGCAGATTCCCTCCTCCCGGGCTCCCTTTGAAGCGGCAATGTGGGAGGGGAGCAGCTTACACTCGTGTAAGCAGCTCTTCTCCCACTTTCCTGCTTCAAAGCAACCACGGAGGAGGGAAGGAAGGGGACCATGGATCCTCTTCGCTGCTGGAGGCTTCAGCGGATTCCCTCCTCCGTGATTGCTTTGAAGCGGCAATGTGGGAGGGGAGCAGCTTACACTCGTGTAAGCAGCTCCTCTCCCACTTTCCTTCTTCAAAGCAACCACGGAGGAGGGAAAGAGGGGACCCATGGATCCTCTTCGCTGCTCGAGGCTGCAGCAGATTCCCTCCTCCCGGGCTCCCTTTGAAGCAGCAAAGTGGGAGGGGAGCAGCTTACACTCGTGTAAGCAGCTCCTCTCCCACTTTCGGATTCCTCCTCCGTAATTGCTTTGAAGCAGGAAAGTGGGAGGGGGGCAGTTTACACTCGTGTAAGCAGCTCCTCTCCCACTTTCCTGCTTCAAAACAACCACGGAGGAAGGAAAGAGGGGACCCATGGATCCTCTTCGCTGCTCGAGGCTGCAGCAGATTCCCTCCTCCCGGGCTCCCTTTGAAGCAGCAAAGTGGGAGGGGAGCAGCTTACACTCGTGTAAGCAGCTCCTCTCCCACTTTCCTCCTTCAAGGCAACCACGGAGGAGGGAAGGAAGGGGACCATGGATCCTCCCCTGCTGGAGGCTTCAGCGGATTCCCTCCTCCGTGATTGCTTTGAAGCAGCAAAGTGGGAGGGGAGCAGCTTACACTCGTGTAAGCAGCTCCTCTCCCACTTTCCTCCTTCAAAGCAACCACGGAGGAGGGAAGGAAGGGGACCATGGATCCTCCCCTGCTGGAGGCTTCAGCGGATTCCCTCCTCCGTGATTGCTTTGAAGCAGCAAAGTGGGAGGGGAGCAGCTTACACTCGTGTAAGCAGCTCCTCTCCCACTTTCCTCCTTCAAAGCAACCACGGAGGAGGGAAGGAAGGGGACCATGGATCCTCCCCTGCTGGAGGCTTCAGCAGATTCCCTCCTCCGTGATTGCTTTGAAGCAGCAAAGTGGGAGGGGAGCAGCTTACACTCGTGTAAGCAGCTCCTCTCCCACTTTCCTGCTTCAAAGCAACTACGGAGGAGAGAAGGAAGGGGACCATGGATCCACCGCTGCTCACGGCTGCAGCGGATTCCTCCTCCTTGATTGCTGGGAGTTTCTCTGGGCAGGAATTCCCTCAGCTTAAGTGGGGTGGGGGAAGTGTGGCAGGTAGGGGGGTACAAATTGGGAGTGGGCATTGTGTGAAGTGGCTGTGGATCTCCTGCCGCAGAACTGTAGGACTGTATAGAGTTGGGAGGGCCACCCAAGGGTCATCTAGCCCAGCCCCCTCACAATGTAGGAATCACAGCTAAAAAACGCCAGGCAGATGGTCCCCCAACCGCTGCTTAAAAGCCTCCAGTGGTGGAGACCCCAAACACCTTCCGAGGTCATAGAATTGCAGGGTTGGAAGGGAACCCCAGGAGTCATCTAGTCCAGCCCCGGTGGACAGCGGGCGCAATCCATCCCATTGCGCAAGACTAAAGATGCTGTGCAAGGCTAAAGAAGAAGCCAAGGCAGTGAGCGGGATGGATCGCGCTTGCTGGCTTGTCTTCTTTAGCTGCACTGGAGAGGTTTAGCTCCTGGCTGGAGAGGTTGCGCGGCCATGGATCCCGTGCGCTGTCTTGGCTTCTTTGCTCTTTGGGGCTGGGGGGGGTAACCCGGGCTTCCCCCGCAGCCCCGAGAAGCTCTGGGAGAAGTGGACAGGCTGCATGCAGCCTGTCCGTTGCTCTTTGGGGCTGGGGGGGGATAATATTTTTTTCCTTGATTTCCGCCTCTAAAAACTAGGTGCGTCCTGTGGTCCGGTGCGTCCAATAGAGCGAAAAATACGGTAGTTTGTTTTCCCTGCAGCTAGTAAATGTTAATGATTTGCACATCGTAGGATTTATATCAAACCTGCTATAGTTTTTATGTTCCCATAATTCCCTTCGATATATATCATAAATTTGTTCCAATCGTCAATAAACTTTGTATTTTTTGGGTTTCTGATTTTTTCTGTCAATTTCGCAAGTTCAACAAATTCAAATAATTTTGTTTGCCAGTCTCTAATTGAAGGGGTATTTCGGTTTTTCCAATTTTGGGCGATTAATAATCTGGCGGCGGTTGTAGCGTACTGAAATAGTGTCTTATCTTCTTTTTTAATTTCGTCCCCGATTATTCCTAGTAGGAATGCTTCTGGTCTTTTAGGGAATGTGTATTTAAATATTTTTTTAAACTCATTATAGATATCTTCCCAATATTTCTTCATTTCGTCGCATGTCCACCACATGTGGAAAAAATTACCCTCTTTAGTTTTACACTTCCAGCAGTTCTTATTTCCTGTTTTATACATTTTCCTTAGCTTTGCTGGTGATACATCATCTTTTCTAAATTTTCCCTGAGTGTTACACATGCCGTAAATTTCATTCCACAAGTCCATATTTTCAGCCATTTATCATACTCTATATTATATCCCAGATCCATTGCCCACCTTGTCATTACCCCCTTTATTTCTTCATCCTTGGTATCCCACTCAATTTCAATTTTCAATTTCTTTATTCGACCGATAGTCAGAATTAAAACATTACACAATAATTATAAACTATAACATCATAGGAGATACATAGGTAAGGTAGGGCCACAGAAATAGACCTCTCACAGATAACCCACATCAAAGCATTCAGTTATACGTTTCCGACGCTTGAGTGCCAGGAAAAGAAATTTAGCCACTGACAAGGTTGTTTTCCCAGAAGACTTATTTAGCAGATATGCTGTCTGGATTCCTCTTTGTCGGGAACTGAGCTGGGGTAAGTATGGAGTTATAAGATACTGTCTTAAATCGTTGTAGAAGGGACAGCTCAATAAAATGTGCTCTGTGGATTCTACCTCACCCAATGCACAGTGGCATAATCTCTGGTCATATGGAACTCCTCCATATCTTCCCTTCAGGACCGCCGAGTCAAGAACATTCAGCCTAGCCGCAGTAAATAGTCTGCGGTATTCCACGTAGTGGATATCCGCCAGGTAGCGAGCTGGGGCAGCCCGATACAACTGCTCCCCCAGAAACAACCCAGGTTTCACACGGGCTATGTCCTCCTGTCTGGCAATATCCCTTAATCTTTGCGCGATCACCGCCTTTGCGTGGCTATACGTCATGGACTCTATATAAAGGGAGGACAACCCACACTTCTGCACTTCCTCCACTATCTCTCCTTCCCATGGAGATTTAAAGTTATCCCTCAGAATCAAGGGGGCCAAACCCACCGGTCTGAAACAGAGCTTGAGCCATAGCCATAGCTTCGCTTTCAGGGCCACATACCTAAAGGCTTGGCAACCGGTTTCCAATCTCATGATCGCGCCTGCCACGGAGGGGGGGATCCTGAGTATGGCCCTGAGGAATTGGGTTTGGATAGATTCCAATTTTTCAAAATCCCTACGTGAGCCCAAGGCAATGCCCACCAGCAGAAGAGGGAGGACTTTCATTTTAAAGAGACGTAAGGCAACATTGACAGTCTGTGCCTGTTTCTTGGAGTACAGGGTTCTAATCACCAGGGCTGCTTTGGATGCGTTCGAGGCTATGTATTCTCTGTGCGCCAGGAAGGACCTATTTGATCTTACAACCTGACCCAGGTATTTGAAGCAACTGACCTGCTCTAAAGGAATACCATTAATTGACCATAAATTAGGTTTCGGTCGAGCAGCAAAGACCATTATTTTGGTCTTGGCATAATTTAATTGGAGCTCGTGTTGGGTCTCATATTCATGAAGAGCTCGAAGCATCCTCCTTAATCCGATGGGGGAGGTAGCTAATAGGGCGGCATCGTCCGCATACAGTAGGACATTTAAGGCTCGTCCTGCCAGTTTTGGTGGATGGAAATCAGCATTTGCCATATGCACCACTAGCGAATTAATATAGAAGTTAAACAGAGCAGGGGCAAGCAAACAGCCCTGTCTTACCCCCCTAGTGGTGGCAACCGGATTGGAGACTAGCCCCTTACTATCTATCCTAATCCTCAAGAGGGTATTTGTATGCAAATTAATAATCAGCAAGAGAAGGCGGCGGTCGATAGATGTCGCTGCCAATTTTGTCCATAGCTGGTTCCTGGGAATTAGATCAAAGGCCTGCTTAAAGTCTATAAAGGCGACGTGGAGGGCTTTTAGGCCATTGCCAGCGTACTTGGTGGCCAAGTGATTTAGGATTAAGATTTGGTCTGTTGTTGATCTTCCGGGGCGGAAACCCGCCTGCTCCTCTGCGATGATATTGTTGCTTTCTGTTGGAGTTGGAACTTAACAGGTTACGTTCTTCCCATGATGCCACACCATTCTGACGTCAATTTTAGAAGCTTGGGAGGAGCTTTGGGGCAAGGTTTGCCAGTCTCACTCTGTACTGTGAGGGAAAAGGAGTAGCCATACAAATGGCTGCAAGCAGTCCAGGAGAATCCTGAGAAATATCGGAATAAAAGCTGTAAATAGACAAACTGGACTCTCTGTGTGTTTGTCTGGAAGCTGAATCAAGCCACGTGACAGTTTACACCGCTGTGCGAAACTCTGCTGAGCCGTGAAGAAGAGCCGGAGCGGAAGTGTGCCGGGCGCCATAAATTGCTAATCGAGGTTCGTAAATCAATTAGCGGGAGTCACGGCTGATAACAAAGTGCCATAGGTTATGGGTAACCTTTAATCATCGCTTGTAAACCTGTCACGGGGGAGTCTGCCGGGAGCTGTAAAATCTGCGGTGTCGAGCAGAGACGGCAAGAGACGGAGGCAAAAGCAAACAAGCAAGCTGAAAGACGCAGAAAGTGCCTGTGTTGCTGAAAACTGAAAACAGCAAGGCGTAGTTTCACCAGGGACAGAAGCCAGAGGAGCTGGTGCTTATGTAAGTACAGCTTGGGGCCCCTTGGGAGAACGGAAGGAGATGGCGGACGGCCATGATTCATTCTCCGTGCCTTTCGAAAAGTTAAACGGCCAGAATTGGGGAGAATGGAGCAGAAAGCTGAAGGCCTGGCTGGTAGCTAAGGGTCTGTGGGACGCGGTCTTAAGGCCTCCACTGCCTCAACCAGCCGCCGGAGCTGCAGCAGCAGTAATTGCAGATGCGCATGCTTCGCAGAGAAGAAACCAGAAAGCCCTGGGAGCTATAGTGCTCAGTTTGGAGGGTTCAGAGTTGCCCCATGTGGAGGGTTTGGAAACTGCGCATGAAGCTTATGCTGCTCTTGAAAGAGTGCACCACAGGACCACGGCTGGTGCTAAAATCCACACCACCAGGCGTTTGTTTGAAATGAAGCTGCGTCCAGGTGGGGACATAAGACAGCATGTTACAGAGATGCTCTCTGTGTTTAATGAACTGCGGCTGTTACAGGTGAACTTTACAGATGAATTGAAGGTTTATATTTTGCTAAGCTCTCTGGACAAAAGTTATGACAATTTATGTCTAACTTTGGAATCTATGAGTCCGCAGGATCTGACTTTGGCGTACGTCACAGGACGCTTGGCTGACGAACAGGAGAGACGGCTCAGGGAGAGCAAGTCTGGCGCAGCAAGCTCCACCGGGAAAAAGGGGGGGTGAAGCAAGATGAGAGCTTTGTTCAAGCTTTTGGAGCTCGTCGGTGCTACGTGTGTGGATCTCACAGTCATTTGAAAAGAGACTGCCCACAGAAAGCGAGAACAGCTGGACAGGAAGGCTTCAAGGACACCTATCATGGGAACCAGTCGGGTTTCCATGGGAACCAGTCTGGGAGAGGAGGCCAGCCTGGGAACGCAAGAGGAGGACGTGGTAAACAACGTGAGGAGACGTATCAGATAACAGCTAGTCTGGCTTTGTCTGGAGACAGCTGTGGGTCAGAGCTAAACTTTGTTATTGACTCTGCAGCTAATCGCAATTTGATTCCAGAGACACCTGCTGTCGAGAGGTGGAACTGCACGGCAATTCCTGCCGGGAAAACTGTAATGTTTGCAAATGGACAGAAAAGAATTTTAACAAATACTGTAACTCTGCATTTTCGTATTTTGCAGGAAACGCTGGAGTGTTGTACTGTTCCTGGGATGCACCACTGTCTTTTATCTGTGCCCTATTTACTGAAAAAGGGATTTACGGTTTGTTTTCAGGGTGATGTGTGCACAATCTCCAAAGGAGGGAGGATGCTTGCCAAGGTTAAAAAGGGGCAGAATGATCTCTTCATTCTTAAAACGTCTCTGGAGGGTGATGGGAAGGTTGAAAAAGCACAAGCACTGCGTGCTACAATTCCCAATCATGATGAATGCGTACATGCTTGGCATACACGAACAGCCCATAGTTCTCTAGAGGAACTACAGGTGCTACCAGAAGTTTCTAAAGGGTGTAAGATTTCAGAATGTGGACAAGCTGTAAGTTGTGAAACTTGCAAGCTGGCAAAGGTAAAAGGATGCAGTTATCCAAAGGTTGAGAGGATAACCACTAGGTCTTTTGAACAAATTCACATAGATTTGTTGGGTCCTGTAAAAGAACCAAGTCTGGGAGGGTCAAGGTTTCTGCTCTCGATGCAGGATAATTTTACACAGAATTCCTGGACTCACGGTCTCAAATCCAAGGATGATGCAGCACAGCTGATCAAACGTTGGATTGAGGAGGTAGAAGTAAGGTTTTCCACCAAAGTGCAGGCTGTCACAAGTGACAGAGGAGCTGAGTTTACAGGTTCTGCTTTGCAGAAGTACTTTCGCAAGAAAGGGATACGTCACACAGTGACTTCACCCAATCAGAGGGGGGGGCAGAGCTCAAGTGTCAGGCTCTGGTTAAAACTGCACAGGTGTTGCTGAAAGATTCTGGGTTACCTCCAAGGTTTTGGCTGGAGGCAATCAAGTATGTGAGCTTCACCTGGAATCGCACCTACAATTCCATGGTAGGGGACACACCGTTTGGGTTGTTGCATGGCAGGAAACCCCAGATTCATTTTTTGCGCAGGTTTGGGTCACATGCATCTGTGTCAGTACCTGCTGCGTTGCAGGGGCCAGATGGATCCAAGTTCCGGAAAATGATCTTCTGTGGGTATGAGCCAACAGCGAGTGCATGGAGGTTTGCATTTCCATCAGGTGATCAGAGTAAGTTACTGATCAGCAAACACGCTGAGTTCTATGAGCAGGATAAAAAGTCACAACCTGCTGTCAAGCGTGATGTTCTTTCAGAATGTCTTTCTGATTCAGAACAGGAAGATTCTGGGGGGGAGGAAGAAGAAAATGAGTCTGATGATGACGATCAGGTAACTGACCAAAGTCAGGAACAGGAGGAGGTATCTGTAGTTTCTCCACAGGTTAAGAGAACACCCAAAAGCGAGCCCAGTTCTCCTGTGAGTGTAATGGAAAGGATTCGAAAACGTTTTAAGTCAGAAGGGGAATCCCGTGAGGCTGAGGACACATCTTCTGGTGGCAGTGAGTCAGAGGTAACATCTGAGTTTGTGCCCAGAAGGTCAAGTCGCTCAACAAAGGGCATTCCACCTGAAAGGTACCAGGCGACAAGTGCGTGGGCAAAATTCGCACAGTGTGATTCAGGGAGTGTTGAAAGGGTTCAACAGGTGCCTGGGAAAGATGCTGGGAAGGAGCACAAGGCAAAGGGGAAGGTGTTGAATTCAAAAAAGGTCTTGTCAGAAGGTGCGGCAAAGGGGGGTGTTGGAGTTGGAACTTAACAGGTTAAGTTCTTCCCATGATGCCACACCATTCTGACGTCAATTTTAGAAGCTTGGGAGGAGCTTTGGGGCAAGGTTTGCCAGTCTCACTCTGTACTGTGAGGGAAAAGGAGTAGCCATACAAATGGCTGCAAGCAGTCCAGGAGAATCCTGAGAAATATCGGAATAAAAGCTGTAAATAGACAAACTGGACTCTCTGTGTGTTTGTCTGGAAGCTGAATCAAGCCACGTGACAGTTTACACCGCTGTGCGAAACTCTGCTGAGCCGTGAAGAAGAGCCGGAGCGGAAGTGTGCCGGGCGCCATAAATTGCTAATCGAGGTTCGTAAATCAATTAGCGGGAGTCACGGCTGATAACAAAGTGCCATCCATCCAGGTCGTTAATTTGTTAAGTAGAAATCTTGAATAGATCTTCCCAATAACATTTAGCAGGCTAATTGGTCTAAAATTGGCCGGGTCTGTGCGCGGCCCTTTCTTGTGAATTAACACAATCAGTGCAGAGTTCCAGCTTGGAGGAAATTGTGCTGTTTTGTTTATATAAGTAAAAAGAGCTGCTAGAGGTGGACACCACCAATCCTTATTGGCTTTAATAACATCTATGGAAATAAGATCGTCTCCGGGTGCCTTGCCCGCCTCAAATTGGCCTATAAGTGTTTCCACTTCAGAGCAGGTAACAGGATCCCACTCTGGCAAGGGGGCCAAATCTAACCTTCCTCCGCTGGGTGCGTGAGCTGCATATAAATCGGAGAAGAAGCTTTCCCAGGTGTCAGCTGAAATTTGAGGTTCTATCCTTGACAACGGTCTACCCAGGTATTTGGAAATTTGGTGCCAAAAGGAGGAGGGATTTCTATTTTCTGCAGCTTTTAGAAGGTTCTTCCAATCATTTCTTTCTGCCGCAAGCTTCTTTTCCTTTAATAGTGCTTTATACCTTCTCTTGAGGTTCATAAGGTGACTGCTAGGTGCGGAGTCATTTGATGCCCTATATGCCAAGAATTCGTTATATAGGTTGTTCTTGAAGAGTCTACATTCCTCGTCAAACCACTTTTTATGAGAGAAATGGTTACTATTCATTACCGGGGTCTTAGCCAACGAAGGTTTTAGCAGTTCTACTAAATTGTCATATATTGGCAGTGGCTCAACTGCCTGGATAAGGGAGTCCCTTGTCTCTTGCAGTTGGTCAGACCAAAGGAGTTCATTTATCCGTTGAGCCATATTGTCGGTCCATTTTAGGGCAGTGGGCCTCATCTGAAGCTGGTTATTTGTAATAGGCACACAGGAATAGGTAGCCAATTCTCCATCCAGGGTCAGAGAAAGTTCTAATGGAAAATGGTCACTTTCCAGCCTCGTTACCACCCTAAAGTTGGAAATTTTGGGAATTAGGTCTACTGATGTCCAAATAAAGTCTATGGTAGAGGCTCGGGAGCCTGACCAGAAAGTAAATTCGGCAGGGTAATCAGAACTGAGAGCTCCGTTTAAAAGGTGAAAATTAAGCGCCATCAAGGTTTGTCTACATTTAAAACCTGCATATGTAGCAACACTGTCTTTAAAATTCCTAGGTAAAAGGTCTGAGGTTAAAATGGGTAGTGAGGGATATTTATTATACTTAGCAAATAATGATTTATCAGAGTGAGACAATCGGCCATTGAAATCTCCTGCAACTAGGAAGGAGGCTTCAGGATATTTCTCTAGGAGAGTTTCAAGAGTCTGTTGAATTTCCCTCCATCTTTGGTCCACCAGGTTTTTCTTATAGATTGGGTGCAAATAAACATTAATCACCACAAACACTTCCTCCGCTGTTTGTAGCTTTACACCCAGCATGGATGACGACTGGATGTCGATTTGTTCCACCTGCAGGTTTAAGGCCAAAGAAACTAGGGTAGCCAACCCACCTTGTGGTCTGCCAGATGATAGTAAATTCTGTTGTGCATTCAGGTAGAAGCCCTTATACCCTGATAGGGAGAAGCCCTCACAAGCCCAGGTCTCTTGCAGCAAAAGAATATGACTGCCTTTTATGTAGGCGACAAAGGATGGATCCATCATCTTAGGTTTAATGCCAGCTACATTCCAGGATAAGAAAGTAAGTAATCTCCTGGTCACCCCTTCGAGTCATGCTGGGCCTTGCGGAACCAGCACGGCAGAATCCACCTGGGAATGCACGCGGCAAGGGGGGACAATAGGCTGGAAGAAGGAAGTAATTGTAGCTTGCTTACCAGGCAATTTCCGAGCACCACTTACCGCAGCAGCAGCCATGGTTTGAGGCTTAATTATTGGTAGCTGCAGGGATGGATTCTGGTGCACAGGAGTATCACTTAACGACAGGTCCATAGACTCTACATTTAAAGTATGCTCTAAGATTGAGGGGGGTGGGCCTTTTGGATCTGCGGATGCTGTAGGGAACATGCAGTGTAAGGCAGGTGGAAGGCATCCTTTTCGGTTTGCCTCCAAAAGAGCATCCAGTCTTGCCACAGCTTCCGAGTTTGACCAGAGGGTTGTTGAATCTTCCACTGTATCCTGCCCGGGCTTGACATCCCGAGGCCGTGTACAGCCAGGTTGCAGGTCAAAGGTCGTTAAAGCAGGTACCACTTGGGCTTGTGTAGACTGGTCTACAATTGGTGAGGAATTCATCTTATTTACATGAGCATGATCTTCTGAGTTACGGAGACAGAGTAGCAACTCGTCCAATCTGTCTGTTATCTCTGTCCGCTCCAGTTTTGGCAATTGGGAGAAGGATAGAAGTAACTCACGCTCTGTAGAATTCTCCAGATGTATAGCCTTTGTCAGAGGAGGCAGGGGGGCGTCAATCCAGCTGATTAGATCTGCGGCCAGGGGAGTTGGGGTCGTGGCAATTGGCGGACCCTCAGACTTATCTGCTTTCTTTTTGAACAAGCAGTTTGGTAAGAGGGGGCAGATCTTGGTATTGGTAAAGACTCTTGTAGCAAGGATTCCATAGTTAATTAGAAGGCTTCTTGAGGACATAATAAGTGCAGGGAGCTTTTTGGTTTTAAAGGAGAGCAGCACTCTCTGCCTCTGAGGTCTGCTGCTAATATGATCAATATGCCTCAGGTCAATAGAGCTAGGGATTACCCTCAGAAGCTCCGCTAGGTGTCTCCTTATATCACTCTTATAATGCCAGTTTATTACCTTGCCTCTAAAGGGGCAAACCGTTAGGCAGATTTTGGTAGCTTGCAGCAGCAGTTTGTGAGGAGGTGCAGACTGTTGTTCCTTCTTATTTTGCTCACCTTGCTCACTTTTCTGATTGCCAGCAGCTTGAGGAATTATACAGGAGGTATGAGGTAAAACGGGTGCTCTGGGCATTTGTAAGGGCTTCATCTCAGGTGGTACATCAGGGGAACTGTCTTTACCTGTTAGGGATACAAGCGAGATAATCTTCTCCAAGGATCCTCGGATGTCTTTTATGTATTTAAAGATATAGTCCACTGTTCTAGCAACCAGGTCTAAAGTAGATGAGTGTTCAAATAGTATCTCATCAATGCAGCCCCCACGGGCTCCAGTGCAAACACTCGAGTGGATGCCAGCATCACCACCGCTTGAAGGTCTAGTAGGCAGGTCATCAAAAGGTTCCTTCACACTGGTTTCCCCGTCATTCATCTCCGCCAGCAGTGCGAAAGAGTTTGAAACCGGGACATTAAAAACATCCTTTGTACCTTCAGATTCGCTAATTTTTGATTGTTTAGCAAGAGGCAGGCATCTCAGTTCCTCTGTGTCGTCTATATCTCTGGAATCTCTGGTACGTTTCCCAGTTCCTCTCCCACAAGCAGGGCTGTATAGTTGCTTAGTCATTTCTCTCTTCATGCAACCGCCCCAGTTTCAAGGTTAATGGTTGTCTCCCCGATAGAAAAAGGCGTCCTCCTACTCACTAATTTAAAACTAAGACTAAAAACTAAAAACTAAAAACTAAAGTTAAAAGTTAAAAGGTTAAAAGGTTCCTATGCTCATTAAAACAATGTTAAAAGATAAATCAGGGAGCTCACACTCATGCTGACTAAGTGCCGTTCGCCATCCTTGGTATCCCACTCTAATAATATGGTATACATTTTGGATAATAATTTGGATTTTCCTTCAATTATCTCTATCTGGAACTTGGATTTCTTTTCGTTCATCCCTATTTTTTTATCCTCCATCCATACTACATTTATTTGATGGAATTGCATCCAGCTAGTTAATTTATCTTTCAACTCCTCATAAGTTCTCAACTTCCAACCGCTTTCTGATCTTATTAGTAGGTCTTCATAAGTTAACCTTTCTCCCTCCATATTTATTTTTTTTATTAATAGAATGTCCATTGTCGATAACCACCAGGGTGTTTTCCATTCTAGGAGTTTTTTATTCCTCTCCCACACCTCGTAAAGGGGCCCTCTTATAATATGATTTGAGAAACCTTTATGTACCTTTCCTTTATTTTGCCATAAATAGGCATGCCAGCCGAACCTGTTGTCGAAACCCTCTAGGTCCAACAAATCGGTATTTTTTAAATTAATCCAATCTTTAATCCAGCAAAGGCTAGCAGCCTCATAATATAGTTTTAAATCAGGTACCGAGAAGCCCCCTCTTTCTTTCCGGTCCGTAAGGATTTTAAAACTAATTCTTGGTCTTTTGCCCTGCCATATAAATTCCGAAAGGGTTCTTTGCCATTCCGTAAATATTTTAGAACCTCTAATCACTGGGATGTTTTGAAACAGGAACAGCATTTTTGGAAGTAAGTTCATTTTTATCGCCGCCATTCTTCCCCTCCACGAGAGCTTCACTCTGTTCCACATTTCTAGGTCTTTCTTAATCTCCTTCCATGTTGCAAAGTAATTATCCTGGATTAGGTTTATATTTTTTGTGGTTAACCAGATTCCCAGATATCTTATTTTTTTGCCACCTTAATTCCATGCTGCACCTCCAATCTTTCACTTTCCTCTTTTCTCATATTTTTGGTCAACATTTTTGTCTTTAATTTGTTCAGTTTAAATCCAGATAGTTTTCCGAATTCTTCTAACATCTCTAAAGCTACGCCAACGCTTTTCTGCGGGTTTTCCAGAGATAACATTAAATCATCCGCATACGCTTTGAGTTTAAATTCTTTTGTTCCTATTTTGATCCCTCGGATCTCTGATGTTACTCTTATTTTATTCGTGATTATCTCTAATGCCATGATAAATAACAGCGGGGATAAAGGACATCCCTGTCTTGTTCCTTTTTCAATTTTAAAGGAATTTGTTAGGTTATTATTTATAATCAATTTTGCAGATTGATTTGAATATATTGCTTTTATTCCGTCCATAAACTCGCCCCTTAGCCCTGCTTTCTCCATACTCTTCAGAAGGAACTTCCAAGAAACGTTGTCAAATGCCTTTTCAGCGTCTATAAAAATTAGCGCTGCGGGTATCTCACTCTTGCACTCCAAGTACTCAATGATGTTTATGGTATGCCTTACGTTATCTTTAAGAAATCTATTTGGAAGAAATCCTGCTTGATCCTTATGTATTATGTTTACCAAACATTTTTTGAGTCTACTTGCCATCACCTCCGCAAAGATTTTGTAGTCGTTATTTAAAAGTGATATTGGTCTATAATTTTTAATGTTCAACTTATCCGTTTCAGGTTTAGGGATCATCGTGATGTAAGCCTCTTTCCATGTCTCTGGTATCCTTCCTCCTCTTAAGATGTTATTCATAATGTCGCATAGCACTGGCGTTAATTGACTTTCTAGTACTTTCTAGTATTTAGTTGACAGTCCATCTGGTCCTGGGGCTTTCCCTATTCTCATCTTCTTTATCGCATTTTGGATCTCTTCTACTTTTATGGGGTTATTTAATTGAGTTCTTTCTTCCTCTGTTATGGTCCTCCCGCTGTAGTCTTCTAAATATTTTTCTATTTGGGTTATTTCTTCTTTTTCTTTTTTATACAGCCTCTCATAGAATTTGAGGAAATTCTCCTTAATTTTTTTTGGATCTTCTATCAAATGCTCATCTACTTTTATTTTATTTATCACGTTCTGTTTCTGTCTTTTTCGCAATTGCCAGGCTAATAATTTACCCGTTTTATTAGATGACTCAAAATATTTTTGTCTCATTATTTTTATTTTCCACTCAATTTCTTGGCTTGTTAACATTGAATATTGAGATTGCAGCATTTTTATTATTTGAATGTTTTGTTCATCTTTTGGATTTATTGTTAATTTTTTCTCACACTCTCTTAGCTGTGTTAGAATTTCCTCCTTCTTCTGTTCTCTTACCTTCATCCTGTAACTGTTTTGTTGGATAAAAAACCCTCTTAGGACCGCCTTACTGGCGTCCCAGACTATGTCCATACCTGTTTCTGTATTAAGGTTCAGGTCAAAATAATCTTTTAAAGTAGTTTTAGCTTTTTCAATCACTTCATCATTTTCCAGTAAATATTCGTTTAATCTCCATCTGAACCCGCCTTGTGGTTTGCCTTTTAGTTCCAGAACTACCGAATTATGATCCGAGAGAGTTCTAGGTTGAATTTCACACTTTATGGTTCTCAATGAAAGCTCCCTCGAGACCCAAATTTGATCAATTCTACCCCAACTCTTATGTGGGTCTGAGAAAAAGGTGAATTGTTTCTCTAAAGCATGTTTGTATCTCCAAACGTCTATTATATCTAGGCATTCTTTCAAATTATTAAAGGATCCTGGCAGTTTCCCTTGAGTATTTTTTCCCCTTTCTGATTGCCTATCTAATTCTGGATTCGGTACTCCATGAAAGTCTCCTAGTAGTATCGTCTTGTTACATTCTAACCCTAATAAAATTTGTTCCAGTTTTTTAAAGAATTCTGATTTGTTCAGATTTGGGGCGTATATATTTATCACATTACATTTCCCCCCTGGAAATTGATTTGTACTCCCAAAATCCTTCCTTCATCATCTTTACAAATCATTTGGGGTTTCCATTTTTCTTTCACATATATCACTACCCCTCTTTTCTTTTCCGCTATACAATTTGTAAATTCAGCCCCCAATTTTTTGTGTATCAAAATATGTTTGTGCTTTTTAGTTACGTGTGTCTCCTGTAGACAGATTAGATCTAAGTTCTTTCTTTTCAACACATTTACTATTTTATTCCTTTTAGTTTTTTCATTCAGACCATTCACATTCCATGACAAAACTTTCAAGTTCATTATACTGACTGTTTTCCCGTTTATCAACAGCTAATAATTTAAATTCGAGTGGTTTTGTTTTCTCCGTTCACTTCCTCTTCTTCTTCCTCCTCTTCCGTTACTATCTCTTCCTCTTCCTCTTCATCTACTTCTCCTTCTCTAGCTAGATCTTCTTTATTTTTTGTTAATTTATTTCTCTTTCTTTTCTCCTCTAGGTCTTCACTTTTCCCTTCTTGTCTCTCCTCTACTCTTCCTAAGTCTCTCTCATATCTACGCAGAAATTTCTTCACCTTTTGAATCTCTGCAATCCTGAATCTTTTATCTTTATAAAAAAAGGAGATCCCCACTTCCGGCGAGCCGCGATCTCAGCGCAAGCAAGGGCTTGCACCGCGAGGTGAAGCCCGAGCTATTCTGAAGGATTGGGGCGACTCCAGGGCGCGGAGACCCCCTAAACTCTTTGGAAGGGTGTTCAAAGAGTCCAGTTCCCGGCGTGACCGAAAAAGGATCAAACCGGCTACCAGGTAACCCCGAGAGAGGCGACGAGAGTAGCGGAAAGATTCAACGGGTCTAGGGGAGCCATTTTCCTACCTTCAGATAGCGAAGCCCTGCGCTTGCAGGAGAGCGGTTTGTTTTCAAAAAAAAAGAACTCCGATACTTGTAACTTTGTGGCTAAGAGGAGAAACAAAGAAATCTCGGAGCAACAAAGAGATACGAACAGAGTTCAGCAGATGGCCGGAACCAACTAAGACACGGCAGGAACGCGGTACAAAAGAAAGTGAGTGACTTGCCCGGGCGGTAACATAGTTCTCTTTCGGCTTCCCCCCCCCCTTGTGAAAACAACGCTGTTACAAAAGGAGAAGGGGAAGAAAGGAATTTTAGAGGGGGAAGGAAAGGAACTGGAAGAGTCTAGGCGAGAGGGAGAGTGGAAGTTCCTGATTACTGGCGATCAGGAGGCTGCTGGAGGCTGCAAAGAGAGAGAGGCTTCTTTTGGAAGCGAGATTGGGCTAGAGAGAAAATTGGAAGAGAAGCCTCGCCGCCATTTGAAAACCGGAGCGCAGCGTTTGTGCGGAGGAAAGGGGAAACAACGAGACTAAGTGTCTGCGCTCCATAGAGAACTATATTCTATATTGGGAACTGCATATAGAAACAGGAGTTGGAAACGTGAAGTGTGAGGACATTTTTGAAGAACTGGTAGGAGTTGATGCAGGCTTGGGACAGAAGTGGGGGTTAATTTGGAGAGCTTTTGAGGACAAAATGGAGAATATGAGTTGTGTTTAAACCTCCCTCCTCCCTTCTTCCGGCGCTCCTCCTACCCCCCTCCTCCATTGGATACCCGCCGTGTTCTCATCTTTCCCTACCTAATCCCCTCCCCTTTTTTGGTTAAACCTACTGAGGTTCACGTAACATATGGACTAAGCAACTGGAGAACTAACCTATGGATTAAGCAGCTGGAGAACTAGAGAAGAAACATCGGTTTCTGGAAACTGCAGCCTGCTGCTGGGAGCATCATACCCCCAAAGGACCCTTTTTTGTTGTACTATAAACAGGTATTGATCGATAAATAAGACCACGATTGGAACGCAAGAACTGTATGAACTTGCTAGGACTTAATCTCACTGCTTTGGACTGTTACATAAGAGTTTATAGCTTATTGTTCACAACTTACTGTTTATAGATTCAAAAGATACTGATACTGATCCGATCTTAGAAAAAGCAAGTATTGGGTGAGAGAGAAAGTATAATAAGGAAACTATATTAAGGGAAAAAAGTGAATGTAAGGGAAGAAAGTGAGTGTAAGGAAATCGCAGGAGGGATTAAGAAGGACAAACGTGGGAGGAAAGGGAAGGTGGGGAAAGGGACTACATATAATACAAGATGTCTCATACAGGAAAGAAAGGAATGAATGGGGGTACACCAGGAGAAAGGAGAGGCTCTAAACAGGAGATAGATTTCAAGACAGATATTCTAAAGATGTTTGCAGAGATTAAACAAAGCCAAGCAAACGTTGAACATAAGTTAGAATCGGTGGACAACAGAATTGGGAAACTAGATAAAAAAATGGAGGAAACTGTGAATGAAATCAGGGGCCAGATAAAAGAAATATCCAGGAGAACGCAGCTCACAGAAGAAGGTTTGAAAAGGACAAAGGTAGAAATAAGAGAGGTCAGAAGAGATAAGGAAAAGATCAAATCAGATGTGATGGAAATATGTAAGACACAGGAAGAGATAAAAGACATTATAGCAATGAATGAACTGAGGCAGAGGGAGGTAAATCTGAGGCTGAGAGCAGTTCCAGAGATACAGAATGAGAATATTAAAGAAAAGTTAATAAAGGAGTTAGCGGAATGGATGGGCGTGCCTGTAGAAGAAATGGCCAACAGTATTTTAAACGCATTTAGAATGCGTGCTAACACAACAAAAGCAAAGAAATTCCCGGGTGACTGTCTAATTACATTCGAAAACAAAGTAATGAGGGACAGGATCCTCCAAAGGAACAGAGAAAGAAGATTGAATATAGATGGAAATTATATAATCATTTTCAAAGATGTCCCGATAAGATTGCTTAAAAAGAGAGATGTTTATAAACCTCTGGTGCAAACATTGAGGAAAAATAAGGTTGAGTTTAGGTGGGAATTCCCGGAAGGGATATCATTTACATACAGAGGTAAAAAGCATAAGCTGACAAACTCTGAAGAAACTGGGAAATTCCTCAGGAAATACAAGGAATTTAAAGCGGAAACACAAGAGATAGGAAGAGAGGAGAGAGCCTCACCAGGAGAACTAAGATTGTCGGAGGAGGGGGAGGGGGGAGGGTGGGTCGGAGGAGGAAGAAGAAAAAGAAGAGGAAATAGAGGATTTAGAAAATACACAATAGGCAAGAAAATCTCAAAAATAACAAAAGGTTAGTACACGGGCTATGGGGTTAAAAATCTGGAATTGGAATGTTAACGGAATGAATGACAAAAAAAAGAGAAATAAAATAGAACAATGTTTGAAAAGGAAAAACCTGGATGTTATCTGCCTCCAGGAGACACATGTGGCCAGAAAGCATAGAAAAGTGATAATTAATAAACGTTTGGGAAATGAATATGAAACCCTGGATAGGGTTAAAAAAAGAGGTGTAGTATTGTACATCAGTAACAAGATAGAAGCTAAGACAATGTTTAAAGATGAGGAGGGGAGGATGATAGCGGTCAACATCAACTGGCAAGGGGAAAAAATACTGTTAGTGGGGATATACGCTCCGAATGGTAGTAAAAACGAATTCTTTAAGAAACTAGAAGAAAAATTAATGGAATATGTCGATCAAAAAATAATATTAATGGGGGATATGAACGCAGTGGTCTCACTTGAGATGGACAGACTTAGAGATAGAGTAAATAAGGAAGGGAAGTTGCCAAAATCTTTTTTCTCTATGGTGGAAAACTGCGGTTTAGTAGATATTTGGCGTTTGAGACACCCGCTAGAAAAGCAATTTACCTTTCACTCAGAACCCAACCAATCCTTTTCTCGATTGGATCAGATCTGGATTTCAAAAGAACTATGTCCAAGAATTAAACATATTGAAATAAAACCAAAAGTAATCTCAGATCATAACCCGTTAGAGTTGGAATTGGATAGTCATGAGAAAAGATCTTATAGATGGCGATTAAAAGACTACCTGTTGGATGATCAAGAGGTGGTGGAAATGGCAAAGAAAAAACTGACGGAATATTTTAAGGATAATTGTGGCAAAGGAACGAGAGAAAATATAGTTTGGGATGCCAGCAAGGCGGTTATAAGAGGATTTTTTATTCAACAAAATGCAATTAAAAACAGGAATAGAGAAAAAAACAAAGAGGAAATTCTAAGACAAATAATGATAAACGAACAAAAATTAGTTCAGAACCCCAACTGTTTAGAAACAAAGGAAAGAATAAAAATCCTTCAAACCCAGTTTGCCACAATAATAAATAGGGAGGTGGAATGGAATATAAAAAGACTCAAACAAAGAAACTTTGAACATGCTAACAAACCAGGCAAATGGCTTGCCTGGCAAATTAAAAAAAGGAAAGAACAAGGGATAGTTAATAAAATAATAGTAGAGGGGGAAGAAAGAACTGACCCTAAAGGAATAAGGAGTGAGTTTATAAGTTTCTATAGCAACTTATATAACGATCAAGAAAAGATAGGACAAAGGAAGATAGAGAGATTTTTGAAAGACAAAGGAGGACAAAAAATCCCACTGGAAGGCAAACAAAGACTGAACATACCTATTGAAAATAAGGAAATAGAGGAGACAATTAAAAATTTGAAGAGGGGAAAAGCCCCAGGTCCCGATGGGTTTACGGCCGGTTACTATAAGGAAATGAAATCAAACCTGGTGGAACCGCTGAAAAGGACAATGAATGTAATATTAAAGAAAGGCGAAATCCCGGCAACTTGGAAAGAGGCGTTTATCACATTTCTACCCAAACAAGATTCGGACCTAACTCAAGTCAGAAATTATAGACCAATCTCACTGCTGAATGTAGATTATAAGATATATGCAGGAATCCTGGCAAGAAGGTTAAAGGATGTTTTGGTAGATGTTATTCATAAGGACCAGGCGGGATTTCTGCCAGGCCGGCAGATGAGAGACAACATAAGACATATTGTGGATATGTTAGAATTTTTATCAATTAGGTTTAATAAACAAGTTACAATGATGTTTATCGACGCCGAAAAGGCGTTTGATAATGTGATATGGAACTTTATGTTGAGAAATTTAGAGCATATGGATGTAGGCAGCGACTTTTATAACGGGGTGAAAGCAATATATACGGACCAGAAGGCTAAACTGATTGTAAATGGCACAATAACGGAAGAGATTAAGATAAAGAAGGGTACAAGGCAAGGATGCCCACTCTCTCCGTTACTATTCATAACGGTGTTAGAAATACTCCTAAATTCTATAAGGAAAAATGAAAATATAAAGGGCGTGACTTTAGGTCAGAACGTATACAAAACCAAAGCCTTTGCCGACGATTTAGTGGTGATGACGGAAGATCCATTAATATCAACAGGAGAGATAATGAGAGAAATAGAAGCATTTGGAAAGGTGGCTGGATTTAAATTAAATAAGACAAAAACAAAAATGATATATAAGAATGTGGACCCCAAAACAATAGAAACAATCCAACAGCAATGGCAGATAGGAACGGTAAAGAAAGTCAAATATCTTGGCATTTGGATAACATCTAAGAATATGGACCTTTATAAAAATAACTATGAGCCGGTATGGAGGGAAATAAGGAAAGACTTTGAGAAATGGGGACGACTAAAATTATCATTATGGGGAAGAATAAACATGATAAAGATGAACGTTTTACCAAGACTGATGTTTCTATTTCAGTCTATACCTATAATAAAAGGGAGTAAGACCTTAAAAGAATGGCAGAGGGTAGTCTCGAGGTTCATATGGCAGGGTAAAAAACCCAGAATCCAATTCAAGCTACTTACAGATGTAAAAGAAAGGGGGGGGGGTTTGCGCTGCCAGATCTTAGGCTATACTACGAGGCGACATGCTTAAGTTGGCTAAAAGACTGGGTCAACTTGGAAGATACGGAGTTACTAGATCTAGAGGGTTTCGATAACCACTTCGGCTGGCATGCCTACCTGTGGAAGAATAAAACGAAAGTACATAGGGGATTTAGCAATCATATCTTTAGAGGACCGATAATAGAAGTGTGGGAAAGATATAAAAATATATTGGAACCGAAAACACCTCACTGGCTTGCACCACTCGAAATAATAAATAGAAAAATTATCAATATGGGAGGAAATTGGGCAACATACAACCAACTAGTAATTAAAGTGGAGGGGAAATGGAGAATCAAACCCTACGAGACGATTAGAGAATATGTGTATGATTGGTTTAGTCATCAACAGATCAACCAGATGCTTAGTAGAGACATTAAAGAAAGAGGGTATGCAGATAGAGACTCAAAATTCCAGACGGAAATAATAAACAACAAGGTGAAAAACATATCCAAAGCATACAGGATACTGTTAGACTGGAATCTGGGAGACGAGGAGGTGAAATCAGTGATGATTCGTTGGGCAATAGACGTAGGCCACAGTATACAATATGAGGATTGGGAAAAATTATGGAAAGACGGATTGAATTTCACAGCGTGTACGGCGTTAAAAGAAAATGTTATGAAGATGTTTTATAGGTGGCATCTGACACCTGTAAAACTCTCAAAAATGTACAAGGTGAACAACAAGTGTTGGAGATGTAAAGATGTAGAGGGCACTTTCTACCATATGTGGTGGGAGTGCGGAAAGGTAAAGCAATTCTGGGAAAAGGTATATACGGAACTGAAAAAGATATTAAAGTACACGTTTATAAAAAAATCAGAAATTTTCCTATTAGGAATATTACAACGAGAGATAAGAAAGGAGGATTGCAGAATGGTATACTATGCGGCTACGGCAGCAAGGATCTTAATAGCTCAAAGATGGAAACAGGAAGAAACTCCTACAATAGAGGAGTGGAGATGCAAACTAACAGAATATGCAGAGTTAGACAAATTAACGGGAAAGATCAGATATATAAAAGACCAAGTATTTATCAGGGACTGGGGAAAATATGCAAATTATCTGGAAAGTATCAGCGATGGACAAATAACGCTAAGGGGGTTTAGAGATGTACTGTGATAGACCAAGGTTATTGTATAAGGAAAACAGAGAACAAAATTTGACACAATGACAATATAAAAGATGAAACGTGTGACTTTATTTATTTACTCCGCATGATTCGCGGCCAGGCTGAAGGAAGTCCCAAAAGAAAGAAATATGTTATGAAAAAACTATGGAAATAAGAACTTTGCACGCTTTTTCTTCTTTTTTTTTTTTTTTTTTTGTTGCGATTGAGAATTTTTGTGGTTTTTTTTTCGTGTATGTGGGTGTTTTGGTGACCTTTTGTGTGTGTTTTGTCTGTATGGAATAAAATAAAAAGAATTTTGAAAAAAAAAAAAAAAAAAGGAGATCCCTTCCGGGAACTCCCACCTATATTGTATATTATTCTTTTTTAGGACACTTGCCAACTGTTTGTAACCTTCCCTTCTGCGCAGAAATCTAGTTGGTATCTCTTTAAAGATGATGATTGGTCTGCCATCAATAATTAATCTCTTTTGGTAGCTTGTTTTTAATATCATATTTTTCATCTCTATTGGATTAAAAATGACTAAACAATCTAACACTTTTTTTGGTTTTGATTGTTTGTTCTTTGTTTTTATTCTAAACGCGTTTTCCATCGTATATGCCACCTCTTCTTCTTTCAGTTCTAACCACTTCGCTAATTCTTTGATCATTTTTTCTTTAATGTTTTCATTTATTTCTTCTCCTACTCCTCTAAATTTCAAATTTAACTGTTTTTGTTTCATTTCAATCAATGCCAAATTATCCAAAGTCTGATCTTGGGTTCTGTTAAGTTCTCCTATCTCATCCTTTATCCTATCTGTCTCCCTTCTCTGTTCTTTCATTTCTTTTTGAATTTTTTTATTTGTTTCTTCTAAAGTCTTTGACCGGGCTGTCAAGTCTTTGATTTTGCTTGACAATTCTCCTACTGCTCCCTCTATTTTCTTATCTATTATCTCATGCATCTCTCCTAGTTTTTTCTCCATATGTATTTCACTCTGTTTGAACTCCTCTTTTATTTTTAGCCACAAAATGTCTAAATCCTTAATCTCTTCTTGTCGAGATGTTTTCCTTTCCGATGGTGTTCCTCCTATCTTTTTTCCATTTCCCCCCGACATTTTCTCCTCCTCTAATTGTTTAATTAAATCCCTTGTAATATTTGTTCTCTCCCCTAGAGGGCGCACAATCTAATCCCAGTCTAATTAATTATCAAACAATATGTTCCCAGATAACAGTTAATTTCCAAAATTAAAGACCCAGTTGATAAACTTACAATCTATCGATTCCAAATCTAAATAGAGTCTAACATAACTTCACAGCTAATGCCAGTTATTCCAAATTATTGCAATAATAGACTTATTTAAGGCTTATTAGTTGTGTAACGATAAGGGCCCTATAGGAAGATCCATAATAATCTATCAGTTTTACAAGGATACCTTTGTAATGAGAAAAAAATTGAAAAAAAGAGGAAGAGGAAAAAATATAACAACAAACAGAGCACCAAACTGACATTAAAGGCAGCAGCTTCAATTTAACATATTTCTAAATTTTGTTTTATCTAAAGGCTCCCTTTCCTTCTTTCTGTTTAACCTTCGGCCACTTATTCAACTTATTCGACTCCACCATTTCACCAGGAGGATGCATCCATGTTTAAGGGTTGGTCTCAGTAACCAAATCTTTGTGGTCAAGGAAAGGAGCGGGGAACCTCGAGGCAGTTCGTAGAGGAAGAAAATATGAATAAACAGGAAAATAAGAAGTAAGCCCAATCCCTAATGTACAGTACTGTCAGGGATTTAGGAGCAGAGGCAAGGCCAAGGGAGGAAACAGAGAGCGAAGGGGAGGAGGCAGAAGAAAAGATGAGTGATGACGACGACCCGAGATCTCCTAGTCTTTCCAGTGAATCAGAGGATTCACAGAAAGGAGCACCAGTGGCCAGGGCAAGGGGGGAGTCTAGGGGGGCACCCCAGGAAGATAGAGCCAGAGGGGACTCAGGGGAGAGCAGTTGGAAATCGGGACCAGCGTCACCGCCAGGGAGCAGGGAAGAAGAAGGGAGCCAGGGGGCAAGCGCTGGCAGCTCACCACAGGAGGGAGGGCATGAGTCAGGAGTGGCCACACCTCCATCGGGGAGCGAAGAAACGGTTAAGAGGAAAGTGGAAGGTTGGGCGCGCGCGCCAAGTTCAAATGCAGAGGAAGGCGGCGCAGTAAGCAGCCCGGAAAGGGAACCAGGTCCTAAAGCCCGGCGCAAGGAGGCAGGAGGGTCCGGGTCAGCGTCAGAAGAATCCAGGAAGGAAGAAACCCCGGGGGGTAGAGGGACCCAGAGGAGGACAGTCAGGCGGAAAAGGTGGAGCAGGGCTAGGATATTAAGTTGGTGCACAAGGGGCGGAGACTCAGACGGAGCTTCGCCGATCTAGCTACTAGACGTAGAGTTGCGCGCAGCAGCGTGAGAATGGAAACTGCAATTCAATAAAGACTTTTACTTAATGATCGCTGGCTAGCGTGATCCTCTGTGAGCTAGGATCTTCAAGCAGCTCTGACAGTAAGCTCCGTCTCACTCAATTGTGGGCATCTACAACCTCGAGGAGGGGAGAGAAGCAGGTGCCCACTAGCGAGCTCACGAACGGCAGACGACATGACGGCTGAGCAGCAGATAGAGGAACTCAGAAAAGCAGTGGCACAACTGAATGCCGAGGCTCTCGCATCCAGGAAGAGAGAGGAGGAGGCAGCTGCCGCCTGCAGGGATCTCCAGGTCAGGTTAGATGTGCTGACAAAGCAGACACCCCGGCAGGAGGGAATTGGGTTGGCGAGACGCACAGGCGGGCTGGTCTCTCACTTCGATGGGAACCTGCAACAGTATCCCAACTTTAGAGCAGACGTACTGTGCGCACTGCAACTGCTGCATAAAGACTTTAGAGATGAGCAAGAGAGAGTGGGATTCATCATGTCTCATTTGCATGGGGATGCTAAAGCATGGCTACGCAATTTATGGAGAGATAAGGATCCGGCGCTCCAGAATGCAGATGCCTTTATTAAAGCGATGGATGGGTGTTTTTTATCAAGCATTGACGTGGATCTTGCCCGGAAGGAGGTGCATGGGCTAAGACAAGGGAGGGCCAGCGTCAGGCAGTACCATGCCCGCTTTTTCGCCTTGGTCAGTGCCCTGGAATGGGACAGAGATTCGGCCCCTGTAAGAGACCTCTTTTGGGAGGGGTTGCACAGCTCGATTAAAGATGAGATCGCGAGGGGGGAGAGACCCCGAACCACCCAGGAGGTCGTTCAGAGGGCACTGGCAGTGGGGGTGAGGCTGGAAGAACGCCCGTGGAGCAGGGACGAAGGGCGTGGAGGGCGCGAACCAGCCAGGGGCCCCTCCTTCCTTCCCAGAGAAGCAGCGCGGGCGCAATCCATGCCTCCGCCAGGAGGAGGAGCCGAACCTATGGAGGTTGGAGGTGCAAGGGCTCAGTCAGCAACCAGAGCCCTAGCACCGGCAGCAGTGAAAGCGAAGCCTCCTAGAGGGAACAGGAAGTGTTACGTCTGTGAGGAGCCAGGGCATATGGCGAAAGAGTGTCCCCAGAGGCTCCACAAGCTCACTGCAGCCTCGGCAATGGTGACTGCAGCAACGCAGCAAGGAGGAACACAGCAGGGAAACGAAGCAGTCTGGCTGGAGGAGGAGGCCCTGGGGCCCAGCCAGACGTGTTAGTGCCGCAGTCCCCAGAGATTTTACAGCCCGTGAACCCCCTCCCGCCCAAACCAGTGGTGAGGCTCACCGCATCTCTCCAGCTGCCCAATGGAATCACCATGGACGTGCCCATCACAGTGGACTCGGGCAGCAACGCGGACTTTATAGGGCAGGACTTTGTCGACAAGCACGCTATACAGTTGCTGCCGGCCACACTGCCCCTGCAGGTTGTCACGGTGGATGGCAGGGAGTTGCTAGGGGGGCAAGTGGTGAAGCAGACGCCGCCAATGGCGATGCGACTTGGGAATCACAAAGAAATCATCAGCTTCAATGTCACTCAACTATCGGATACGCCCATTGTATTGGGAATGAGTTGGCTGGACAAGCACAGCCCAACGCTGGCTTGGTACCAGAGGCAGCTGGTCTTCGGCTCTTCCTTTTGTGCTGCACACTGCATCGTGCACCGGCAGGAAGGAGAGGAAGAGGAGTCACAGCTGCTGCTAGGCACGCTGCAAGCGATTCCCCACAAGTACGCAGAATTTTTGGAAGTTTTCTGTGAGAAGGAGGCGGACAGGCTACCCCCTCACAGACCATATGACTGCAAAATTGACCTGCTGCCGGGGGCGGCGCTGCCTAAAGGGAAACTGTATTCCATGTCGGAGGACGAGCTGCAGGAACTCAAAGAGTTCATCGATCATAATTTGGAGCGCGGTTTCATCCGAGAGTCCAAGGCAGCGGGGGGCAATCCTGTATTCTTCGTTAAAAAGCGAGACACGCCCCAAAAAAGACTGGTCGTGGACTATCGCATTTTAAACAGTGTGACCAAGCCGTCGGACTT
This sequence comes from Podarcis bocagei, assembly GCF_964188305.1. Classification (NCBI taxonomy): domain Eukaryota; kingdom Metazoa; phylum Chordata; class Lepidosauria; order Squamata; family Lacertidae; genus Podarcis; species Podarcis bocagei. Next base: position 12,598,931 of record NC_138131.1, read on the forward strand.
CCCCATGCCCCGAATCGACGACCTCCTGGCGAAGGTGCGGAAGGGAAAAGTGTTCACCAAATTAGACCTGCGAGGGGCGTACAACCTCATTCGCATGCGGGAGGGAGATGAGTGGAAGACGGCCATGTTCACGCCACTGGGTACCTACGAATACAGAGTTATGCCTTTTGGACTGCAAAATGGCTCCCACGTTTTTCAAGCTTTCATGCATCACGTGTTGGCGGGACTTCTCTACAAGACGTGCGTCTGTTTCTTAGATGACATCCTGATCTTTTCGGAATCGCAGCAGGAGCATGACAGGCACGTCAAGGAAGTGCTGACCAGACTAAAGCAACATAGGCTCTACGCCAAGCTGGAGAAGTGCCAATTCGACGTGACGGAGGTGGATTTTCTGGGCTACAAGTTGTCTGACAAGGGGCTCGCCATGGACAGCGCCAAGGTTCGAGCGGTATTGGACTGGAAGAGCCCACGCAACCGGAAAGAGGTCCAAAGGTTTGTCGGCTTTGCGAACTTCTATCGCAAGTTTATCAAGGGCTTCGCTATGCAGACAGCGGCCATCACAGACACGCTTAGCTCCAAGAAAAAGAAGTTCGTTTGGACGGAGGAGGCGGAGCAGTCCTTTCAGGCACTCAAGCGTCTCTTCGCGTCGGAAGAGCAGCTGCTTCACGTCAACCCCAGCAGGCCGATGAGGGTGGAGACAGACGCCTCGGACAGAGCCGTGGGGGCGGTCCTGCTGCAAAAGGACCAGCAGGGGGTGTGGGGACCGGGAGCGTTTTACTCCAGGAAGCTCAGCAAGTCCGAGCAGAACTACACCATCTGGGACAGGGAGTTGCTGGCCATTCATGCAGCGTTCAAAGCGTGGCGGCACTTCCTGATCGGCGCCAAGCACACGGTGCAGGTTTGCACGGACCACAAGAATCTGGAGCACTGGCGCACGGCACAGTTCCTAAACCAGAGGCAGATACGCTGGGCTGAGTTTTTTGCGAACTTCGACTTCCGCATAGAGTATGTCCCGGGGGACACTAACATCATGGCGGACGCCCTCTCCCGTAAGCCACAGTATCTGGAGGACGCAACGCCAGCGGCAGCCATGCACATCTTCGCACCAACAGTATGGGCGTGCGCCGCGGCCACAGTGGACCTGGAGGCGGTGCGACGAGCGTTGCAGGATGACTCCTTCGCGCAAGCAAAGATGGCAGAGGTGCAAAGGGGCAAGGCTGTGGCCGACGGTTTCCAGCTACGAGATGGATTGCTCATCCGTAAAGGGGCCATCTACGTGCCGGGAGACGACCTTCGCGCCAAGGTGCTGCAGCAGCTGCACGACGCGCCCACGGCCGGGCACTTTGGCAAGGAGAAGACGGTGGAATTAGTAGCCAGGGATTTCTGGTGGCCTGGAATGAGAGGGGAGGTCGCAGACTACGTGGCGAGGTGTGACACCTGCCAGAGGGCCAAACCAGTGCACAGACCGCCGGCCGGACTGTTGGAACCGCTGCAAACTCCGGTCGAACCTTGGGAAAGGGTGGCTCTGGACTTTGTCACAGATCTGCCCAGCTCGAGGGGCAAGACGGCAGTGCTGGTGGTGGTGGACCTGTTTTCCAAGATGGCCCATTTCATTCCGTGTGCTAAGGTGGCCACGGCGGAGCACACCGCCAAACTGTTCATAGACCACGTGTTCAAGGTTCACGGTCTGCCACGGTCCATTCTGTCCGACCGCGGGCGGCAGTTCATCTCGAATTTCTGGCAGAAGCTGATGGGCTTCCTGAACGTCAAGATCAACCTGGCGTCGGCGAGACACCCGCAGACCAACGGGCAAGCGGAGCGGGTCAATGCCATCATGCAGCAGTACCTGAGATGCTATGCGAATCAACAGCCTGCGACGTGGGTGGATTACCTGCCGCTTGCCGAGTTCGCCTACAACAACACGAAGCACGTGTCCACGGGGGTCACGCCGTTCTTCGCCAACAACGGGAGGCACCCCAGAACCTTCCCGGGACTGGAAAGAATGGGGGAGGGGGAGCCGCAGACGGCAGATGCGTTCGCGTCGGAGCTGCAGGAAGTCCACGATCAGCTGAGGCGCCACCTGGAGCTGGCCAAACACGCATACAAGGTACAAGCGGACAGACACAGAAGGGTTGGCGAAGAGCTCCACGTGGGAGACTGGGTCTGGTTAGCAGCCCACGCAGTGCCGGCCAGGTCGTTGGCCAAGAAGAAACTAGGGCATAAACAACTGGGGCCCTACCAAGTCGAAGAGCAGGTCAACCCGGTAGCTTTCAGACTGGCACTTCCGGAGGGTTCCAGAATGCATCCGGTGTTCCACAGATCGGTGCTCACTCCCTACAAGGCACCGCACAGGTTCCAGGAACCCGGAACGGCGCCGAGTCCGGTCAGAGACAGAACAGGGCACGCGGGAGTGGCACAGAAGGAGCGCATCAACGAAGTCACGGAGATTTTGGACTCCAGATGGGGGGAAGAGGGGGTAGAATACTTTCTCGCCAAGGAGGGCACCCCAGCCAGTGCGAACAGCTGGGTGCCGGGCTACGCCTTGGACGAACCTCTACTCAAAGACGAGTTTCATGCCCTCTTCCCACATAGACCTATGCCAGCAGACTTTTTCGACGACTGGCTTTTCACGCCCACGCTTTCGGCCAGCACTTTCCGGGGGTTCGACTCGGAAGAGGACCCGACACAAGACGTCCGTTCCCCGGAGGGGTCACCCTCGGGATCTGCATCAGAACCCTCGTATTGGTGGGACGATAGACCAGAGGAGCAGTTCCACAGAAGGTGGCTGGAAGGCCCAGGACGAGCAACGCCGCCAGGAGGAAGTGAGGGAGAAACGGACATGGACGTTTTCGGGGACGACCCTGGTTTCGAGCACGGCGGCACAGAGATGGAAGCGGAGGTGACCGTCGTCGACGGGAGCAGGGAGGAAGACCCGCGAGACTTCAGATGGAGGCCCGCCACGGGAAGCGAACGATATCCGACGTTCGTCCCTTTGCAACAGCAGCACCCAGCTCCAGCACCGGAAGGAGGGGAGGGGGGAATGGGGGGCTTCGAGGGGGGGATGGATGTCAGGGATTTAGGAGCAGAGGCAAGGCCAAGGGAGGAAACAGAGAGCGAAGGGGAGGAGGCAGAAGAAAAGATGAGTGATGACGACGACCCGAGATCTCCTAGTCTTTCCAGTGAATCAGAGGATTCACAGAAAGGAGCACCAGTGGCCAGGGCAAGGGGGGAGTCTAGGGGGGCACCCCAGGAAGATAGAGCCAGAGGGGACTCAGGGGAGAGCAGTTGGAAATCGGGACCAGCGTCACCGCCAGGGAGCAGGGAAGAAGAAGGGAGCCAGGGGGCAAGCGCTGGCAGCTCACCACAGGAGGGAGGGCATGAGTCAGGAGTGGCCACACCTCCATCGGGGAGCGAAGAAACGGTTAAGAGGAAAGTGGAAGGTTGGGCGCGCGCGCCAAGTTCAAATGCAGAGGAAGGCGGCGCAGTAAGCAGCCCGGAAAGGGAACCAGGTCCTAAAGCCCGGCGCAAGGAGGCAGGAGGGTCCGGGTCAGCGTCAGAAGAATCCAGGAAGGAAGAAACCCCGGGGGGTAGAGGGACCCAGAGGAGGACAGTCAGGCGGAAAAGGTGGAGCAGGGCTAGGATATTAAGTTGGTGCACAAGGGGCGGAGACTCAGACGGAGCTTCGCCGATCTAGCTACTAGACGTAGAGTTGCGCGCAGCAGCGTGAGAATGGAAACTGCAATTCAATAAAGACTTTTACTTAATGATCGCTGGCTAGCGTGATCCTCTGTGAGCTAGGATCTTCAAGCAGCTCTGACAAGTACGATATGCTCCACACAGTCAGGTCTCCCCAGGTAGTGAAAAAAGGGGGAGATAAATTATTTACTTGACTTCTAGCTTCTTTTTTCTTCAGCCACTTGCTGGCTTAATCCAATATTGGGCTATACTTATAAAAGAATCAGAGGTCTGAAAAACCAAGCATCAAATCCAATCCAACAAATAGGTAGAAATGAGTAGAGATGTGTCCTTCAATAGTCCATTCCAAATTTCCAAACCTTTAAGAGTCTGAGATATTCAAATTTAAGTCCAGTCATGCAAAAGGCAGAAGTAGGTATTCAAATAAAAATTAGTCTGTATCCCTGTATGTTCAGTTCATGAAGAGTTCCAAACAATTCAAGGATAAGGAGAAAGACAAAAAATCTAAGGTTTTTTTAAGAGGAGGAGGGAGTGGGTTAATGTCCAAGTTTATTTTGTTTTAAAGCCATTATTCTGTTTTCGTCCTTTCTTCCCTCTCCCTCTTTCCCCCTAATGTTTCAATATTGGCGTTTAAAAAGAATATTTGTTTCTTTGTAACCACTCTGTTCTCTTATTTTTAATGTCTTCCCCCAAAAGGAATACAAAGTTTCTAGAGGTCTGTTCAGTTGTTTCAATATTATTTTAGTTCCCTTTGCCTCGCTTAAAAAATAGCTGAGGACTTTCACTTTTCTGTTTTCTACAGCGGGTGAATAGCCGCTTCCTTTCTTCACTTCTACAACTAATTATCCTGCGCCATTTTCACTCTGAAAAACAGGTCGGGCTCCTCAATCAAATCTTTTCTCATCCAGAGCTCCCTTAGTGTTTAATCCAAAACTTTTTACACAGAATTACTCCAAAAACACAAAGAGTTCTGTTCTTAAAGTTACGGAGGTTTGTCGCTTTTCCAGTAGGAGCTAGAGGCATCGCTACAAGGTCCGCAGAGCTTACCATTCACGTTTCTCAGCCCCGTCGTTCTCGAGCCTTTAAAAAAAAAACCCGAAAAAACTTCGGAGCCATTCCAACGCTGCTGGATAGCTTATCCCTCAAGGGTACCCCCTTGAGATTTTGGTCGTCGCAGTGCCTTTGCGATGCCCCCAAGCCCCCGTAAAGCTCGTAGAAGCTCTCAGCGGCTTCTCCATGCTCCCTGCTGCTTGCGATCCCAAACCGGAAGTCTCAAAAAACGAACATTCTTCATTTGCAAAATCTTACACACCACATTAAACAGGACGTTGGACTTTCTGGCCTGTGGGACTCATTCACCCAGTGGCTCACTGGCTGGTTGCCAAACCTGAATTGGCTTCGTAATCTCTTTCAATATGCCATTATTATAATATGTATATTGATTTTGCTATGTTGCTTCCTCCAATGCATTCCTGGACTCATAAGTCTTTTGTCTCGGTTTCTCTCTCCCCCTCAGCCACCCAATAAAATCATTGCTGCCTACTTTGCGAAATTGCAGCACCAGCAGTAAACATTAGGGGAGATGTGGCGAACTTATTTCGGGTATGCGCTGGCATACCACGTATCCCGAAGTATTTTTGTCTTATTCACCCAGAACACCTCGCAAATAAGAAAAGAAAGGGGGAGATGAAGGAAAGCATTGCTTTTGCACATGACCATGGCATGATGGGAAGCATTGCTTCTGCACATAACTGTGGCATGATGGGAAGTCTAGCTTCTAAGCTTTGTTCTGCTCATGCTGCTCAAACCGTGCTGATGCTAAGACATTCCCTCATCACCCTGGTACGTTCTGTTCACCTTGAGTTCACACCATATCTGTCAGGGAACTGCCATCGGAGCCAAGAGTGGAGGTAAGGCTCCCCGACCATGCAGGAGAAGGGACCAGCAGAGGGAGAGAGAACACTCCCTCTGGGGAAGGTTATCAGCGTGACACCGGGGAGGAAGGGGACCAGGGAAGGACTTCGGAGAGAGGGCTCCAAGACTCTTCCACAGAGACCAGCGGGGAGAGTCCAGGACCTCCGCTGGCTACGCCTACTCTGCGCAGAAAACTTCCGCGCAGGGAGGCTAGGCGGAGACTGGGCGTCAAGGAATTTTTATGTTGGAAGAAATTCAGGAAACGGCCACTGACGGATTCTGCCAGCGACTGACACAGCCACGGAGGAAGGGCTGTCCAGCCAGGGAAAGGTTTAGCCAGGCAACGTTGCCTAGAACTTCAGCATCCTTTACGCACGAGCAACCCCAATTCCCATTACAGCAATCAGTCAGTCCCTGACGTTGCTCGCGCACCACGACAGGACAGGCAGCATCATGAGTCAAACCGGAGGAGCAGGCGCCGGAGAGGGAGCAGCGGCAGCGCCAAATCTGGAGGAGAGAAACCGAGATTTGGAAAAGCAGCTTGCTGTGTTAGAGGCGTGGCTAGATGAACGGAGGACTCAGGATGCCCGGGGAAGGCCCACCCCCATCGCAAAGAAGGTACCGGGACTGGTGCACAAGTTTGGGGGGAACCCAAGAGACTATAATGCATTCAGGACGGAGGTACAGTACGCGCTGGAACTGCAGTATGATGACTTTGCTGATGATGAGGGGAGAGTTGCTTACATTATCGGGCATCTTCAGGACGCTGCTAGGGAATGGATCCGGCCATTAATGGTGATGCAGAATGCTGCCCTAAAGGATCTTTGAAAAAATTTTGGCGCCATGGACGCCATGTTCGCAAGTGGAGTGGAGCAGAGTGTGACACGCAGGGAACTAATGGCGTGCAAACAAGGGGGCCAGACAGTTAGAGAGTACTGGTCGCGTTTTGCGATGCTTATCCATAAACTGGGGTGGGAACTGAGCTCGGAACCAGTGCAAATGCTGTTTGAGGAAGGCTTATCCCCCTCAGTGAAAGACGAACTTTCCCACGCGCCCCGCCCTCAGTCAATGGATCAGCTGACTAAGGCTGTGCTTGCGATTGGAGTACAGCAAGAAGTGCGCGCAAGAGAGACGGGAGTGGAGAGGAGAGCGTTGGCATGACAACCGCATTCCTGAAATACCAGAGCCACTTTCCCAGCCTGAGGAACCAATGGAGATTGGGGGGGCACGAGCACGGGGGGTTTCAAACTCCAATGAAGGACGAAAGAAGGAGGGGGAAGAGGCAAAAACAGCCAAGAAGTGTTTCCTCTGCCTACAGCCAGGGCATTTTGCCAGGGTCTGCCCTCAAAGGAATGCATGGCAAGGAATGGTGGGGGCTGCTGACTGTGAGGAGGAGGGCGCTAAGGAGCAGGGAAACGCCAACGCTTGGCTGCCGATCAGCGGGCACATCAGCCAGGCAAGCAACCAGTAAAAGTGCCCAAGCCAGACCCCCCCCCCCAAGCAGCCATAGCCATATGGCAACGGAGAGGTCAGAGTTGCCATGAGTTCCAAGAAAAACAAACATGGAGTCCAGCACGCTTCCCTTTGCGCAGCTCTGCTGCCTGTCCGTGCTGATCCAAAAATCCTTCCTGCCTCTGCCTCTTGCCGGTAGCAGAGTAAACACAGCAGCGAAGCAATTGCAGCATGTGGGTAATAAAATCAGACACAAAGGCGTTCCTTATCTTGTTAGCCTTTAATCATGAAGTTTAACAGCATAAAACTGGACCTGGTGAAAGCTCACCCATTGCGTCCTCTCTCCGCAAAAGCGAAACCAGACTGACCACTTAGCGTCAAACCACTCCCTAAGTGTTTCTAACCACGCCTCAGGAAAGAGACGTCACCAGAACTCCTTAACCCTGTGAGTTCTGAAACCAATAACACCCCCTCTCGTCACGAATCCTGAGGGAAACTGTGAACCCCTATTTACAGACCTCTTTGAGTTCAACTCACCTCCCATTGCCTTTTGCCTCCCACTGGCATCTATCCCAGGCAATTGTTGAATCCCTTCCACACTCCCAGAATCACACTGTGCGAAACCAACCCACGCACTGGTGACCTGAAACCTCTCAGGTGGAATCCCCTTCGTGGTCCGAGTTGACCGCCGGAGCACAACCTCGGGCGCTCCTCCTGACCCACTGGGGTCAGCAAGTGTGTCTCCAGCAAGCTCAGAAGACTCCCCCTCTGACTTGCTGCGTCTTCGGGCCTCCTGCACTTGGCTAACAGGAGATGAAGGCTCGCTCTTGGGTTCCATCTTAACCTGTGGAGAAACCCACCCCCGTGCTTGACCATCATCAGTAACCTGGTCTTCAGCAACAGGCTCCGCCTCTGCCTCTCCTTCCTCCCTTTCCTCCCCCTCAGAATCGGACAAGCATTCTGAGAGAAAATCAGGACCACCCCTAGGCTGTGACCAACTACCCTGCTCAAAGAACTCAGCATGCTTGCTGACCAGCAGCTTGGTCTGATCACCCTCTGGGTATACAAACTTCCACCCATTTGTTGCAGGATCATACCCAAAGAAGATCATGTCCTGGAACCTAGGACCACCCTCCTTCTGTTGCGCTGTTGGTATTGGCACTGAAGCCTTGGAACCAAACGAACGGAAGAAATGCACCTGTGGCTTCCTCTTGTGCAACAGAAAATGCGGTGTGTCACCTACAGTGTGATTGTAGGACCTGTTAAAAACAAAGCTGGCAAATTTCCAAGCCTCACTCCAAAAGCTCTGAGGCAGCCCAGAGTCACACAGTAAAACCCTGACAACTTCAGCCAGTGCTTCACTCCTGTGCTCTGCCACGCCTCTCTCTTGAGGAGACTTTGCACCCGTCACCTGGTGACGAATTCCCTTTTCCTTGAAGAACTCCTTCAGAGCAGACCCAGTGAACTGTGACCCACGGTCGCTCCTGAACTCTTGCACCTTGGTGGAGAACCTTAGTTCCACCTCCGCAACCCAATCCTGGATGAGTTGCGCCGCCTCTCTCTGCGTCCTGAGAGAAAAACACCATAAATTCTGAGAAAAATCATCTGCCATCGTTAGCAGATACCTGGCCCCACCCAGACTCTCACACTTCATGGGTCCTGTAAGATCTGTGTGAACCAACTCAAAAGGTTTTGTGGTTACCCTCTTTACCCCGGGAAACCTGCACCTTTGAACCTTGCTGCATGCCCTGCACACTAGGGATCCCTCACATGGTGTGATTTTACAACCTTTGGTGCAGCCGGGCAACCTCTTAACATCTTCCAAACAAGCATGAGACATTCTCTTGTGCCATACATGAACACATGAATCATGGCTGGGAACACTAGCACACTGCGCCTTTGCTTTTCCTGCATTCCCACCACCCTCCAGAGGTGTTTCCAGAACAAAGAGATTGTTCTTGCATGCCACGTTGACAAGTTGTCTCCCCCCTCTGAAAATGGAACAGGTATCATTTTCAAAACAAATTTTGTACCCCTGCTTCGCCAGAGCAGGTATCGATAACAGGCAGCACTTCATCCCTGGTACAATGAAACACTCCAGCTCCGCCTGCAAAACAGAAACATATACATTTGCTGCATTAGAAACTGTCATTTTTGTGCCATCAGCTAATGTAACAGTAGTTCCAGTTGAAACAGCCCTGCAATTCCGCAGCTCCCCAGTAGATGGCGCCCCAATGAGGTGATGACTGGCACCCGAATCAACAATCCACTTCACAGGTGTGTCCCTGCTGGAATTGTTCTGTAGCGTTGCCATGCCAACAAACGTCCCGCTGCCGCCCCTGTCCTTGGCAGCCTCTGAAACCGCAACATCCTGCGTTGCTCTGAAGACTGGACTTATCTCAGAGTTCCCAGACAACTCTGCAGGCCTTATCTCCCTCTGCAGCAGATGGCTGGCCTTGAAGCATCTAGCTCTGTCCTGTTTCCCAGGCTTCGACTATCGACGCAAACAACTCTTGGCAGCCTTTGGAAAAAGAGGCTTCTCTGTGCTTTTACTGCTCACCGCCCCCCCCCACTGCTCCCAGGGCTCCCAGGACGCTTTCCTGCACCCCCAGTAGTGGGTAAAGGGCCCCCAGCAGCTTGCCTCTCTCCAAGCTCCTCACGCAGACACGTTGCATCACCCACGCAGCTTTTAGACTCTGCAAAACTGGCAGCAGCAGCAGCAGTGGCAATAGTCCCTTCGCCCCCCTCAGGGGTCCCACAGCCTTTCCCAGCTGTGCACCGGCTTCCACGAAGGTGGTCAGTGCCCTCTTGCTTCTCCTGTTCTGATGCAGCCATCTCCCGGCCCTTGCTTCCGCCCCCAGCTTTGCACACTTCCTGGAGAGCTAGCCAAGCAACCGCAGGTTTCCTTGCATCCAGAACTATAGGCCTTAAATCAGCACTTACATTCTCAGCCAGAAAAGTAAGCACACGCTCCTCAGCTTCACGTTGGCTTGCAACTGCCCCAGCTGACGAAGACATCGGTTGGACCAATTCCCAGAGCTTGGCTCCAACTAGGGACAACTCTGCTAAATAACTCCACTCCAGCCACGTTTGGATTGTTAACTTCGCACATGGTAGCTTAAGCTCAAAGCCATGTTCCTGGGACTGAGCCATCTCCTCCTCCCCCGGGGTAAGCTTACTCACGACAGCATCAGCTTCCTCCGGCCTCTGGCAGATCGGCTTCTCCTCCCAGCGAGCTCCTTCCAGCCTCAAAGAAACAGCTCAGCTCCGGCTGGCCCCAGCAACTTTCCTGCTGGCATCCCCCACATGTAGGACGTTCCTGCAATGCTTCAAAGCATTGGCAAGCATCCATAACCTATGGCAACGGAGAGGTCAGAGTTGCCATGAGTTCCAAGAAAAACAAACATGGAGTCCAGCACGCTTCCCTTTGCGCAGCTCTGCTGCCTGTCCGTGCTGATCCAAAAATCCTTCCTGCCTCTGCCTCTTGCCGGTAGCAGAGTAAACACAGCAGCGAAGCAATTGCAGCATGTGGGTAATAAATTCAGACACAAAGGCGTTCCTTTTTTTGTTAGCCTTTAATCATGAAGTTTAACAGCATAAAACTGGACCTGGTGAAAGCTCACCCATTGCGTCCTCTCTCCGCAAAAGCGAAACCAGACTGACCACTTAGCGTCAAACCACTCCCTAAGTGTTTCTAACCACGCCTCAGGAAAGAGACGTCACCAGAACTCCTTAACCCTGTGAGTTCTGAAACCAATAACAAGCCATAGAGGTGGTGCTAGAACTCCCTAATGGGCACCCAATCAAGGTTAAGGCAGTGCTGGACTCAGGCAGTTCCTGTAATTTTTTCAGCAAGGATTTCGCGCTGGAGCACCAGTTACACCTCCTGCCGCTAGAGTGCCCCTTACAAGTAACGACCATTGATGGCAGGGAACTCCTGGGAGGGGAAGTGACGCACCAGACTCCCCCCATGAGAATGAGGGTCTCCAGACACACAGAAACCCTTGCCTTTCATGTAGCCAGACTGGCAGGACCACCAGTCATCCTGGGAATGAGCTGGTTGGCGCTACATGATCCAGTGGTGGCATGGCACCAGCGGACAGTGACCTTTGGGTCAGCTCGCTGTTTGGAACACTGTCACGGTGGGGAAGTCCCGAGGGTAGCCGTGGCCCAGGTAGCAGGAATGGCAGTGGGAGAAAAGGGGAAGGTACCACCACAATACACTGACCTGCAGGATGTTTTCAGCAAGAAGGAAGCGGATAAACTACCCCCCCATAGGCCCTTCGACTGTCAAATCAACCTACTACCAGGAGCTCAGCTCCCAGTGGGTAAATTGTACGCCATGTCGGACAAGGAGATGCAGGAGTTGCGGGAGTTTATTGACAAGAACCTGAAAAGAGGCTTCATAAGGGAATCAAGGGCGGTGGGAGGCAGTCCAGTGTTCTTTGCGGACAAAAAGGACACTAAACAGCCCAGATTGGTCGTAGAATTCAGGTCCTTGAACCTTGTATCGGAACCCGTGACCTTCCCAATGCCCAGGATTGACGATATTTTAACCCGGGTGAGGAAGGGAAAGATCTTTACCAAGCTGGACCTTCAGGGGGCGTACAATTTGATTAGGATGAGGGAAGGGGATGAATGGAAAACCACCATGTTCACCCCTCTGGGAGCCTTTGAGTACCTCGTTATGCCCTTCGGATTACAATCAGGCTCCGCCTGTTTTCAATCTTTCATGCACCATGTGTTGGGATCCTTCCTATACAAGAATTGTGTGGCCTTTCTAGATGACGTGTTAATCTATTCGGACAACGAGGAGCAACACGTTCGGGACATTCAGGAAGTGCTAAAGAGGCTACAGGAACACCAGTTGTGGGTCAAATTGGAGAAGTGCCAATTCCACGCACGAGAGGTCGAGTTCCTGGGATACAGGTTGTCGGACAAGGGCCTAGCTATGGACCCAAGCAAGGTGCAGGCGGTGCTGGAATGGAAGGCCCCCAAGACCCGGAAGGACGTGCAGAGGTTCCTGGGGTTTGCGAACTTCTATCGGAAGTTCATCAAGAACTTCGCCCACTTAACCGCACCCATCACCGATTGTCTCAGTAGCAAAAGGAAGTTCGTCTGGACAGAAGAGGCACAGCAATCTTTCGAAAGGCTAAAAAAGGCGTTTGCTTCGGAAGAGGAGCTCTTGCACGTGGATCTGCAAAAGCCAATGAGGTTGGAGACAGACGCGTCAGACAGAGCGGTAGGGGCGGTGCTTCTCCAGCCGGGAGACAAGTCCAGCTGGAGGCCGTGCGCATTCTTCTCGAGGAAGCTGAGCAAGTCAGCAAAACTACACGGTGTATGATCGAGAACTGCTGGCTATTTATGAAGCCTTTAGGCGCTGGAGACATTTGTTAATAGGGGCTCAGCACAAGATCCAGGTGTGCACGGACCATAAGAACCTAGAGTACTGGAGGACTGCACGAGTACTCAACCAACGACAGGTGCGGTGGGCTCAAGAATTCTCCAAGTTTTTCTTCGAGATTCGATACGTGCCGGGAGAGGAAAACGTCAGAGCAGACGCCCTCTCCCGGAAGCCGGAGTATCTGGAAGGAGAAGGACCACCAGAAGCACGACATGTGATTCCCGAGAACCGATGGGTGTGGGGGGGAGTGTTAGTTGACATACGAGAACTAGTAGGACTGACGAGGGACGACGAGTTTGCCCAAACGAAAATCCGGGAACTCAGAGGCACGGGGGGAAACCATGGGGGGTTTGAGGAGAAAGATGGGGTACTATATTACAGGGGAGCACTATATGTACCAGGGGATGACTTGAGGAGAAGGGTACTCAAACAACTCCATGATAACCCGACGGCGGGGCATTTCGGTCAACACAAGACCATGTTGCTGGTCACCAGGCAGTTCTGGTGGCCAAGGGTGAGGGAAGATGTACGGGAGTACGTACGAGGGTGTGACTGCTGCCAGCGAGCAAAGGGGGAGAGGGCGGCGCCCGCGGGACTACTGGAACCTTTACCCACACCGGGAAAACCATGGGAGGTGGTGTCCATAGATTTTATGACAGATTTGCCCAAATCGAGAGGGAAAACAGCTGTCATGGTGGTTGTTGACCTGTTAACAAAAATGTGCCATTTTATCGCTTGCTCGCATGCGGTGACGGCAGAGGAAACTGCCAGGCTGTTTGTGGATCACATCTTCAGACTGCATGGCGCCCCCTTGAGGGTTTTGTCCGACCGAGGGAAGCAATTTACTTCCCGGTTCTGGAGGAAGTCGAGGTGAACATCCCGGTTCTTGCTGGAAGTCGAGGTGAGCTTCTAGACGGCCAGACACCCAGAGACCAACGGACAAGCGGAAAGAGCGAACAGTATACTCCAACAATATCTACGCTGCTATGTCAGCGAGAGGCAGAACGACTGGGTGGATAAACTGGGGCTGGCAGAATTTGCGTACAATAACGCGGAACACGTGTCCACGGGGATGAGCCCGTTCATGGCCAATTACGGGTGTCATCCCAGGGCTTTCCCAGGGGGTGGGGAGGAGAGGTGGAGTGTGCCAGCAGCGGAGCAGTTTGTGGAAGAAATGGAAACCTTACACCAACAACTTAAAATGAACTTGGAAAGGGCCAAGGAAGTGTATAAGAGGCATGCAGACAAGCACCGCAGGGAAGGAGAAACCATACGGGTGGGGGACCGGGTGTGGTTGTCAACCCAGGGGTTACCTTTCAAGGGAGGGTGCAAGAAATTGCTGCCCAGGCGGCTGGGACCTTTCGAGGTAACCCAGCAGGTCAGTCCAGTGGCCTTTCGGCTCAAGTTGCCGACCAGTATGAAACTACACCCGGTGTTCCATAGGTCCCTACTCTCTCTGTACAGGGAGGGGCTGGAATTTCCGGGGCGAGAGAGAGAGGTCCCCACTCACCCACGCATAGAGGAGAGGGAACTCCGCAGTCAAGCCACGGAAATACTTGATTCAAGATTGAGAGGAGGGGTAGTGGAGTATTTGGTGGCTTGGGAGGGGGAACCTGAGTCGGAAAACCATCAGGGATGAGGATCTCAGGGGGGAGGCCAGACACTAGTACGAAAAGGGTTTTAGAACTAATTCAAGAATTTGGTCAAGTTGCAGGATTCAAGTTGAATAAACAAAAAACTAAAGTTTTGGAGATTTTTTTTTTCATTTTAAATTTTTTATTTTTTATTGATTTCCAACTATTTGTACAATTTGTCCATATTTCAACTCATCTTTTCAATTTTGAACTTCCTTCAACGTCATTGACAATCATTCGTAGTTATATCTTTTGGTACACATTCCACTCTTTCATATTGCCATTTGTTCCTCCCTTCATACATTATTCCCAATAAACAATACTTGTTGGTTCTTTACAGTGCCTCTTTAAATCCCACTAGCGTTGTATTTACAGTACATTTGTTCTCCAGATAACCCACAAATTTCCCCCAGTCCTCAATAAACTTTTGATCCTTAATGTATCTAATTTTTCCTGTTAATTTGTCCAATTCTGCATATTCTGTCAGTTTTGCTCTCCACTCTGCTACCGTTGGGATTTCTTCCTGCTTCCACTTCTGGGCCACCACAATTCTGGCTGCCATTACCGCATACTGGAAAAGTTTGCAGTCCTTTCTTCTAATGTCCTTTCCCACAATACCTAATAAGAAGGCTTCTGGCTTTTTTACAAAGGTATATCTTAACATCTTTTTCATTTCATTGTAAATCTCGTCCCAGAAGTTTTTAACTTTCTTACATTCCCACCATTGATGGTAAAAAGTCCCTACTTTTTGTTTACATTTCCAGCATTTGTTATCTACCTTGTACATCCTTGCCAGTTTTACGGGTGTCATGTACCACCTATAGAGCATCTTCATCACATTTTCCCTCAATAACGTACATGCCGTAAATTTTATGTTCACTCTCCATAACCTTTCCCAGTCCTCCAATTGAACATTATAGCTAAAATCCCTTGCCCATTGTACCACCACTGATTTCACTTCCTCATCCTTCGTATTCCACTCCAACAGTATTTTATACATTTTTGACAGATTTTTATATTCGTTGTTAATTATGTCTCTTTGGAATATTGATTCTTTTTCCTCATAACCCCTTTCCTTCATCTCCTTTTTGAACATTTCATTTATCTGAAAGTAGTGCAGCCAATCGTATGTGAACACTTTGACCTGATCGTATGATTTTACTTTCCACTTCCCTCCTTCATTGGTAACCATTTCTCCATACTTTCCCCACTTTTCTCTCATATTGACTTTCTTTACACACATTATCTCCAACGGGGATAGCCAATGTGGAATTTTGGGTTCCAGTATGTTTTTATATCTATCCCAAACCTCTATTAGTGGACCCTTAAAGATGTGACTACCAAATCCCTTATGCACCCTCTTTTTATCACACCATAGATACGCATGCCACCCAAATTTGTTATTGAACCCTTCCAGTTCTAATAATTCTTTCTTTTCCAACTTTACCCATTCTTTTATCCAACACAGACATGCTGCCTCGTAATACAATCTCATGTCTGGTAGGGCGAAGCCACCTCTTTCTTTTGCGTCTGTTAATAACTTGAATTTAATTCTGGGCTTCTTCCCTTCCCAGACATATCTTGAAATCGCTTTTTGCCATTCTTTAAAGTCTTTTGTACCTTTTATTATGGGTATCGTTTGGAATAAAAATAACAACTTAGGGAGCACCATCATTTTAACCATAGATATTCTTCCCCAGAATGATAGTTTCATTCTGGCCCAGACCTCCAGATCTTTTTTAATTCCATTACAAACTGGGGTATAGTTGTTTTGGTATAGATCAATGTTCTTATTAGAAAGCCAAATTCCCAAGTATTTAACCTTTTTAACAACCTCAATTTCTGTCTGTTGTTGTAATAATTCAATCTTATCTTGGTCCAAATTTTTAACAATCATTTTAGTCTTTCTCTTATTCAGTTTGAATCCTGCTATCTTCCCAAATTTTTCCATCTCATCTAAAATCTCCCTTATGCTTTCTGTAGGTTCTTCCACGGTTAGGACCACATCATCTGCGTAAGCTTTGACTTTGTACTCATTTACACCTAATGTCACCCCTTTAATTTGCTTATTTTGTCTTATTGCATTTAATAAGACTTCCAAAACCACTATAAATAGCAACGGCGAAAGGGGGCATCCCTGTCTTGTTCCTTTAGATATTTTTATGTCTTCAGAAATAACGTTGTTAACTATCAGTCTTGCTTTCTGTTCTGTATAAATTGCCTTTATACCTTTTAAGAACTCTTGGCCCACCTCCATAACCTCCAAATTTTCCAACATGAAATCCCAGACTACATTATCAAAAGCTTTCTCCGCGTCTACGAAGATTAAGCTCGCTGGTTTGTCGCACCTGTCGGACAGATACTCAATGAGATTAACTATATTTCTTGTATTGTTTCTTATTTGTCTGCCCGGAAGAAAACCCACTTGGAGTTTAAAAATTTAACAGCTATGGAAAGGGAGAGGTTCCAGAATGAAACAGGGTTGACAGTGGTCAAGAAGGTGAAATACTTGGGGATTAATATGACATCTAAGAATGTGAATTTGTTTAAAGATAATTATGAGAAATGCTGGACAGAAGTTAAAAAGGATCTAGAAATATGGTCAAATTTGAAGCTTTCCTTGTTAGGCCGAATTACAGTTATTAAGATGAATGTATTGCCTAGAATGTTAGATTTATTTCAAGCATTGCAAATTCTTGACAAGATGGACTGTTTCAAGAGGTGGCAGAAAGACATTTCGAAATTTGTCTGGCAGGGCAAAAAACCCAGAATAAAGTTTAAAATTTTAACGGATGCAAAGGAAAGAGGGGGATTTGCCCTGCCGGACTTAAAACTGTACTATGAATCAGCAGCTTTTTGCTGGATGAAAAAGTGGCTGCTCCTCGAGAATACAGATACTTTGGACTTGGAAGGTTTTAATAATGTATTTGGATGGCATGCATATCTATGGTATGATAAGGTTAAAGCGCATAAAGCTTTTAAAAATCACATTGTTAGGAAAGCATTATATAATGTCTGGATCAGATACAAAGATTTGTTGGAAAATAAAACCCCAAGGTGGCTATCGCCAATGGAAGCTAAAGCCGTGAAAAAACTTAACATGGAGGCCAAATGGCCAAATTATTGGGAAATTTTGGAACAAGAGGGAGATAAACGGAAATTACAGAGCTATGAGAGATTGAAGTCTAAAGTACGAGACTGGCTCCATTACTATCAAATAATGGAGGTGTATAAACAGGACAGGAAA
The DNA here is from genome assembly GCF_964188305.1 of Podarcis bocagei. Taxonomy (NCBI): domain Eukaryota; kingdom Metazoa; phylum Chordata; class Lepidosauria; order Squamata; family Lacertidae; genus Podarcis; species Podarcis bocagei. The sequence goes on from NC_138131.1 coordinate 12,616,278, forward strand.
ATTGGCTTCCAGGTGGAGAAATCAAAACTAGAAACAGAACTGTTAGAACCCAATGCTAAGAATCTGTCAAGAATGTATAATTTGTTGCTGAAATGGAATACACAAGATGAAACAGTTAAATCTGCTATGATTAAGTGGGCACAGGACATTGGTCATAACATTATGTTTGCTGACTGGGAACATTTGTGGACCACCGGTATTAAATTCACGGCATGTAATGCCTTAAAGGAAAATATTATGAAAATGATCTATAGGTGGTACATGACCCCAGTCAAGCTAGCAAAAATTTACCATTTGCCTGATAATAAGTGTTGGAAATGTAAAGAAACTGAAGGTACTTTTTATCACCTTTGGTGGACGTGCCCGAAGATTAAGGCTTTCTGGGAAATGATGTATAATGAAATGAAAAAGGTACTTAAATGTACTTTCCCTAAGAAACCAGAGGCCTTTCTCTTGGGCATTGTTGGCCAGTTGGTGCCAAAGAAAGACAGAACTTTTTTTATGTATGCTACAACAGCAGCAAGAATACTCATCGCAAAGTATTGGAAGACACAAGATCTACCCACTCTGGAAGAATGGCAGATGAAGTTGATAGACTACATGGGACTGGCTGAAATGACTGGCAGAATCCGTGACCAGGGGAAAGAGACGGCGGATGAAGACTGGAAGAAATTTAAAATTTATCTTAAGAAACATTGCAAAATTAATGAATGCTAAAATGTTGAGGTTTTAGAAAAAAGGGGATTACAGCTGTAAAAGATTAAGTATAAGAAAAGAATAAGGGAAAATTCGATAAAACCAAGGGGCAGGATTTGCTGAAACAAATTTGGAAATTGGGATGCAGAAAGGGGAGGTATGGGGAAGTCGGTGAAGTAAGGTTTAAGAAAAAAGGACTCGACTTCCGGTGGCTGCGCGAAACGGTAATGGCGGTCCTCTTCGCTCTGTGAAGGGGAGCTCCGCAGAAACGGGTCGTCCGCTACGGCACAGCGGAGACCCATAAAGATAAACCACAGGCAGAGTGAGCCTGTGACCGTGGGACTCGGCGGGCACCAGAAGCGCCCCCCGAAACGAAGAAGGAACCCCTTAAGGGGCTCCAGAACGTGGAAGGGTGGCGCGGTGCTGTGAGTTCATCGCTCTTTCTGCGGAAGTGAAGCCACGCGGCTGCTACCGATGAGCGCTGACCTTTTTTCCTGGAACAATTGATTTAAAACTACAAACCCGTAAGTAAGGGGAAATTAAGAAATCTTGGGACTAAAGAGACTGAATTTGGCTGAAAGCGGGAGATGCAACCAGGAAGTCCGTCTCCCGACCGTGCTTAAAGAACTAAAGTAAAGATTTTGACAAGCTGGAATCGCTTTTAAAAAAAAAGGTTTTAAAAGTGTGGCTTATTGTGCAACAACTGAATTTGCTTTCAAGAGACTTTTAAGAGATTAAGAGACAATTTCGTTTTACTTTTCTTGGTTACCCTTCCTTTTCTTTCTGGATTGTTTAAAAGAAGCCCAATTCACGGGCTGTCAGGCTAAAGGCAAAAAGAACTGTCAAACTGCTGAATCTGGCTAACTGTCGAAAGTGTTACATTGGAGCGTTACAATTTGGATACAAATGGGGAAGTTATTTCTCGCACCTCTTTGAGACTTTGTTTTAACTTTGGGAAGTTCTGCATCGCAAAAGGGAGCTGAAGGATCCTTTCAACGTGTTTTAAACTGCTGGGATTTTAATGGCGGAACAACTCTATTCTTTCCTTTGAGACATTGTTGCACTCCCCCTAGAGGACTGTGGATTTACAATTGTCTGGGATTTGCCTTCTGTTTTGATTTTCTGCTGCCTTGCTGTTTACTCTCTGGAACTGACTTTCCCATGGGACTGCACATAGCTTGACCTTGGCACGTAGACAGGATTGGAATGAGTGGCACGGGGAAAGCAAGATTGGCTAAAACGAAAGCTAAACAATTAGTACAAACAACTCTGACTTCTCAGCCACGCAGATCATCTGTCCCAGCTGTTTTAGGGATACAAGAAGGAGAAGCTGAGCAGACATCATTAGAGGATATGGCTACAGGAGGATCTTCTGCACTTTTAGAACAATTTTTGGGACAATTGGAAAGTTTAAATAAAAAGGCAGACGAGCATTCGACAAAAATTGACCAAGCCACAGCCAGCATTAATAAATTGACTGAACAAGTTGCTCAACATACACAAGCAATCGGGAATCTACAGGAAGCAACTCTAGAAAATCGCAAACTGGCTGAGGAAGCTAATCAAAAAGCTGTGGAAGCCAATCAGAAAGTTGAAGCAATACAGGTGGAAGTAAAACCTTTGCACAAACAAATTAACGAACAGCAGGCCTACCTGTCTATGATTGAATTAAGAAATAGGGAAAATAATCTCAGATTGAGAGCCATCCCGGAACTTGAACAGGGGGATTTGATTGGTTATTTGTCATCAGAATTTTCAAAGTTCTGGGCCATTGAAGAAGATAAGGACTTCAAAATCGTAAGTGCTTTTAGACTGGGAAGAGTGGTGAGGAAGGACAGATCCAGAGACTGTTTGATCATTTTGAGATCCAAGCAAGAGAGAGACAAAATATTAGGCCTTCATTTCGAAAAATCACTTGATATTCAAGGCAACAAGGCAGAAATCTACAAAGATATGCCGAAACAACTTTTGGACCTTAGATCTACATACACAGATTTAACAAGATTGTTGAGAAGCAACTCAATTCCCTTTAGGTGGGAATTTCCTCAAGGATTATCCTTTAACTTCAAAGGAAAGAAATTCAAAATTAAATCAGCAGAAGACCAACAAAAATTTCTAGACGACCACGGAGAGGACCTTCAGAAAGGAGCAGTAGGACCTGGGTCTTGGCCACCACCTCCGCCAGTACCAGCACCTGTACCCGCACCCTTGGGACCAGAGGATCAAAAGGAAAAGACACCACCACCAAAGGAATAGCGGATTGATCCAGGATGTCTCTGCAGCTTCTTAGTTGGAATATTAATGGCGGGAATTCCCCGGAAAAAAGGACAAGAATATTTCATATATTGAAGAAAGAACAATTGGACATTATTTGTTTGCAGGAAACCCATGTGACTAGGCTCCACAGAAAAGTGCTAATTAACAAAAGACTAGGCCAAGAATTTATATCATCGGACAGAGTCAAAAAAAGAGGAGTGGTGATTTATGCAAAGGAGAGCCTATCACCAAAGTTTTTATTTAAAGATAAACAAGGAAGAATTTTGGCAATAGAGATACAAACCCAAGGAGAAAAGTTTTTGATACTAGGAATATATGCACCGAATGAGGGGAAATCAGAATTTTACAAGAAACTGCATGAGACTATGCTGGATTATCTGGACTATAGCAACATCATTATGATGGGAGATATGAATGGGGTGGTCTCTATAAATATGGATAAGTCACAAAATCAAAATTTGACAAAAGACGGCAGACTACCTAAAACTTTCTTTGAGCTAACTGACAACATGGACCTGATTGACATCTGGAGGACAAAGAACCCCCTAGGAAAAGAAGGAACATTCTTTTCTGAAGCCCATCTGACATGGACAAGAATCGACCAAATATGGATAACTAGAGGACTGGCACCTAAGACTAGAAAAGTGGAAATCTGCCCAAAAACCTGCTCCGACCATAACGCCATGAAAATGGAAATTAGACTAACCCCAATCGGTTCCTTCAGATGGAAAATGAATGACACCTTGTTAAGAGATCAGGAGGTTGTGAAGAAGGCCCAGAAGACATTACAAGACTATTTTGAAATAAATCTGAATACCACAGTGGAAAAAAGAGTAATCTGGGATGCAAGTAAAGCTGTTATGAGAGGGTTTTTGATACAACAGAACACGATAAAGAAAAGACTCTGGAATGAAAAAAAGGACAAGATTTTAGAGAAGATAAGAGATGGTGAGAAAAAATTAAGATCAAAACCCAAATCTCAGGAGATTCTGAGAGAAATCAAATTCCATCAAGCACAATATGCCAAATTGATAAATCAAGAAGTAGAGTGGAAAATTAAATTAATGAAACAAAGATCATTTGAATCAGCAAATAAGTGTGGGAAACTGCTAGCATGGCAGTTGAAAAAGAGACAAAAATTGAACACGGTTACAAACCTAGAGATTGAAGGGAGAAATATTCAGAAACCTGAGGAAATTAGAAAGTGCTTCCAGAGATACTTCAAACAACTTTACACGCAAGGGCCGCAGAAAGAGACTGAGATAGACCAATTTTTAAAAATAAATGGACTACCAAAATTATCCCAGGAAAAGAGAACAGCTCTGAACTATAAAATAACACAACAAGAAATTGAAGGTGCCATTCAGAATATGCAACTAGGCAAATCTCCAGGACCAGATGGACTCACCTCCAAGTATTATAAGACATTGAAAGATCTCTTGATTCAACCACTAATGGAGGTGTGTAATCAGATCATGGAGGGGAAGAAGGCACCGGAATCGTGGAAAGAAGCTTTCATCACATTGATACCTAAATTGGAAACTGAAAAGACTCAACTTAAGAACTACCGTCCCATCTCACTCCCAAATGTGGATTACAAAATTTTTGCAGACATTCTGGCAAGTAGACTTTAAAAAGTGTTAAATGAAGTAATTCATAAAGATCAGGCAGGCTTTCTCCCAGGCAGACATTTGTCTGATAATACTAGAAATATTATTGACATTTTGGAACTTCTGCAAAGTAATATCAATACAAAAGCAGTGTTAATTTTTATTGATGCGGAGAAGGCATTTGACAACATCTCTTGGAAGTTTATGAAGAAAAACCTTGAAGGGATGGGAGTGGGACGGGGGTTTGAAAATGGAATAGAGGCTATTTATTCAGAACAAAAAGCTAAATTGATAGTTAACAATGTGGTGACAGAAGAGTTCAAAATTGAAAAAGGAACACGACAAGGGTGCCCCATATCCCCTTTGTTATTTATATCAGTCCTGGAGGTGCTTTTGAATATGATTAGGGAGGACCGGTTGGTGCAAGGAATACAGGTCGGAGTGAAACAGTACAAACTTAAAGCTTTTGCAGATGACTTGGTTTTAACATTACAGGAGCCAGAATCTAGCACGAAAAGAGTTTTAGAATTGATTCATGAGTTTGGTCGGGTGGCGGGATTTAAACTGAACAAGCAAAAAACTAAGGTTTTGGAGAAAAATTTGACACCTTTGGAGTCAGAAAGGTTTCAGAAAGAGACTGAATTAAATGTGGTTAAAAAGGTGAAATACCTAGGGGTTAACTTGACTGCTAAAAACTTGAACTTATTTAAAGATAACTATGAAAAATGTTGGTCAGAAATCAAGAAGGATCTAGAAACTTGGTCAAGATTGAAACTTTCCTTGTTGGGTCGAATTGCAGCTATAAAGATGAATGTATTGCCAAAGATGTTTTTATTTCAAACCCTACAGATTGTGGACAGAGTGGAATGTTTTGGAAAGTGGCAGAGAGATATTTCTAAGTTTGTCTGGCAGGGCAAAAAACCCAGAATAAAATTTAAAATTCTAACTGATGCAAAGGAAAGAGGGGGATTTGCCCTGCCGGACTTAAGGTTATATTACAAAGCTGCAGCTTTCTGCTGGATGAAAGATTGGTTACTCTTAGAAAACACTGATGTCCTAGATCTGGAAGGGTTTAATAATGCTTTTGGTTGGCATGCATATCTGTGGTACGACAAGGTAAAAGTTCATAAAGGGTTTAAAAACCATATTGTCAGGAAAGCAATATTTATTGTCTGGACAAAGTATAAAGACTTATTAGAAAATAAGACCCCAAGGTGGTTATCACCAATTGAGGCTAAGGCCCGGAAAAGACTCAATATGGAGGCCGGCTGGCCGAAATATTGGGAAATAATAGAAAAAATTGGAGACAATTGGAGGTTGCAGAGCTTGGAGAAATTAAAGAATAAGGTGCGAGATTGGTTACATTACGCTCAAATTAAAAAGGTTTTTAATCTAGACAGAAAGAAAGGATTCCAGGTGGAAAAATCGAAATTAGAAACAGAATTGTTAGAACCAAAGACCAAGGTACTTTCTAGAATGTATAACTTGCTGCTTGAATGGAATACTCAGGATGAGACAGTTAAATCAGCTATGATAAAATGGGCTCAGGACATTGGATATAACATCATGTTTGAGGACTGGGAAAGGTTATGGACCACCGGAATGAAATTCACGGCATGTAATGCCCTGAAGGAAAATATTATGAAAATGATATATAGGTGGTACATGACCCCAGTCAAGCTGGCCAAAATATATCACCTGTCTGATAATAAATGTTGGAAATGTAAGGAGGCTGAAGGGTCATTCTTTCACCTCTGGTGGAGTTGTCCAAGAGTGAAGGTCTTCTGGGAAATGATCTACAATGAGTTAAAAAAGGTATTTAAATATACCTTTACTAAGAAACCAGAAGCCATCCTCTTGGGCATTGTCGGCCAGAAAGTGTTAAAGAAGGACAGAACCTTTTTTATGTATGCGACTACAGCAGCAAGAATACTTATTGCAAAATATTGGAAGACACAAGATTTGCCCACACTGGAAGAGTGGCAGACGCAATTGATGGATTACATGGAACTGGCTGAAATGACTGGCAGAATCCGAGATTTGGGAGAAGAAACAACGGAAGAGGATTGGAAAAAGTTCAAGGACTATTTACAAAAACAGTATAAATTGTATGAATGCTAAGAAACTGCATGATTTAGAAAAATATGGTTCCAGTAACTTGATTGTGAGATATTGAAAATTAAGTGAGATGCAAGAAAGAATTGAAACTTAAAGTAATATTATGTTTATTTTAAGTTATAAGTAATTGACAAAATTTGCTTTAAGCTTAGAAAGATAACATTTGAGAAGTACAAAATAAGAAATCAAAGATGGTAACAATTTGCTGATACTTTTATTATAGAGAATGCAGGGTAAGGGAGATGTGAGGAAGTCCAGTTAGTTATATAAAAAAGGTTATGAATAGTTGTGTTTTTTCTTTTTTCTTTACTTTTCTTTTTCTATATTGTTTGTGGGTGTAATTGTATCTGTTTTCTTTTTTGGTTTGTTATTTTTTTGGGGAAGGGAATTTGTGTGTTTATTGTGTGCTTTTTATTTTATGTTTGAAAATTGAATAAAATATTTATTAAAAGAAAAAAGAAAAAAGGACTCGAAATTATACATGTTTGTTTATGTGTTTGTTTGTTTCTATTGTGTAATGTTTGTGTTTATAAAAATTGTGAAAAACCAATAAAAAATTTATTTAAAAAAAAAAGAGGATCTGAGGGGGGAGTTTCACAGCAGGTTCCCAAGGAAGCCCAAACCGGTAGCGAGGTTCTGGGAGGAGCAATTTGGCACTACAGATGAGGAAGAAGAGTTTGTGGGGTTTCCGGCGTCCGACGAGGAGGAAGGAGAGGAATCTGAGGGTGAGGAATCGGACTGGGAGGGTGATCCGGTACAAAGAGATAGCAGCAGGTGGAGAGCTATGTTTGAATCTTCAGAGGATGGGGGTAGCTCCTTCAGGGGATTTCCCGCATCGCCGTCAGAGGGAAGGGAGGAATTTAGGCCAAAGGAAAGGGATGGAGGTGAGGGGGGTTCTGGGGGGAGGTGGATGTCAGGGAACTGCCATCGGAGCCAAGAGTGGAGGTAAGGCTCCCCGACCATGCAGGAGAAGGGACCAGCAGAGGGAGAGAAAACACTCCCTTTGGGGAAGGTTATCAGCTTGACACCGGGGAGGAAGGGGACCAGGGAAGGACTTCGGAGAGAGGGCTCCAAGACTCTTCCACAGAGACCAGCGGGGAGAGTCCAGGTCCTCCGCTGGCTACGCCTACTCTGCGCCTACTCTGCGCAGAAAGCTTCCGCGCAGGGAGGCTAGGCGGAGACTGGGCGTCAAGGAATTTTTATGTTGGAAGAAATTCAGGAAACGCCCACTGACGGATTCTGCCAGCGACTGACACAGCCACGGAGGAAGGGCTGTCCAGCCAGGCAACGTTGCCTAGAACTTCAGCATCCTCTACGCACGAGCAACCCCAATTCCCATTACAATATCAATCTGTACTTACCCCTCTTTGTACATTCCTTTTCGTACCACTCTGGTACGGGCAGTCCGAAACCATGCCTGTGTAAACTCCGCGTTCCTTTTCCCAACCTTTAACCTGTCTATGATTAATGTCTTATATGCAATAATTAATGTCTTATATACAACCCTTGCTTTGTACTTATGTTACTTATGTTAACCAATCAGCAACAAGCACACACGTGGCAAACGCTGTATAATATCCAATAAAAGGGAGTCTCCGAGGCTTGCTCGAGAGACGCCTCCCGTATGACACCTACCTACTCGTCTGTCGTTCATTTCAACCCAACAGGGTGTCATGACCTTCTAGATCTAAAATATCCCAATTTTTTAATAAATACCAATCTTTCAACCAGAGAAGACATGAGGCTTCGTAATATAGCTTCAATTGCGGTAACCCGTAGCCACCTCTTTCTACAGTATCTATTAATATCTTGTGCTTTACTCTTGGTCTTTTACCCTTCCACAAAAATTTATAAATTTCTTTTTGCCACTTGTTGATATTGCTGGTCTTTCCTGTAATTGGAATCGTTTGGAATAGAAAGAGTAGCTTCGGTAAAACTATCATTTTAATTACCGAAATGCGGCCCAGGAATGATAAATTCTGGGTGAGGAATCGGACTGGGAGGGTGATCCGGTACAAAGAGATAGCAGCAGGTGGAGAGCTATGTTTGAATCTTCAGAGGATGGGGGTAGCTCCTTCAGGGGATTTCCCGCATCACCGTCAGAGGGAAGGGAGGAATTTAGGCCAAAGGAATGGAGGTGAGGGGGGTTCTGGGGGGAGGTGGATGTCAGGGAACTGCCATCAGAGCCAAGAGTGGAGGTAAGGCTCCCCGACAATGCAGGAGAAGGGACCAGCAGAGGGAGAGAGAACACTCCCTTTGGGGAAGGTTATCAGCGTGATACCGGGGAGGAAGGGGACCAGGGAAGGACTTCGGAGAGAGGGCTCCAAGACTCTTCCACAGAGACCAGCGGGGAGAGTCCAGGACCTCCGCTGGCTACGCCTACTCTGCGCAGAAAACTTCCGCGCAGGGAGGCTAGGCGGAGACTGGGCGTCAAGGAATTTTTATGTTGGAAGAAATTCAGGAAACGCCCACTGACGGATTCTGCCAGCGACTGACACAGCCACGGAGGAAGGGCTGTCCAGCCAGGGAAAGGTTTAGCCAGGCAACGTTGCCTAGAAATTCAGCATCCGTAACGCACGAGCAACCCCAATTCCCCAGTCCGAAACCATGCCTGTGTAAACTCTGTGTTCCTTTTCCCAACCTTTAACCTGTCTATGATTAATGTCTTATATGCAATAATTAATGTCTTATATACAACCCTTGCTTTGTACTTATGTTAACCAATCAGCAACAAGCACACACGTGGCAAACGCTGTATAATATCCAATAAAAGGGAGTCTCCGAGGCTTGCTCGAGAGATGCCTCCCGTATGACACCTACCTACTCGTCTGTCGTTCATTTCAACCCAACAGGGTGTCATGACCTTCTAGATCTAAAATATCCCAATTTTTTAATAAATACCAATCTTTCAACCAGAGAAGACATGAGGCTTCGTAATATAGCTTCAATTCCGGTAACCCGTAGCCACCTCTTTCTACAGTACTGCTTTCTACAGTACTGCTGGTCTTTCCTGTAATTGGAATCGTTTGGAATAGAAAGAGTAGCTTCGGTAAAACTATCATTTTAATTACCGAAATGCGGCCCAGGAATCATAAATTTAACCTTGTCCATGTCTCCAACTGTCTTCTGATATCTTTCCAACAATGGGTATAATTATCTTCATATAAGTTAATATTCTTTGGTGTTATCCATAATCCTAAATACTTGATTTTGGGGTAGATTTTAATGTGTATTATTTGTTCTAATTCTGCTTTTTCATCTGGCGACATATTTTTAACTAATAGTTTTGTCTTGTTTAAATTCATTTTGAACCCCGCAACTTTACCGTAGCCATATATTATTTCCAACGCCTTTCTTAAACTCTGTTTTGGTTGCTCCGTAGTTATAATTAAATCGTCAGCAAATGCCCTCATTTTGTAACTTCTATTTCCCAGCATGATCCCTTTTATTTCTTTTTCTTCCCTAATTTGTTTACATAAAACTTCCAATGTTAATATGAACATTAAGGGGTATAGTGGGCGACCTTGTCTGACCCCTTTACTGATTTCACACTCCTGTGATAAATTTCCATTGATTATGATTTTAGCTTTTTGTTTTGATTATATTGCTTCAATCCCTTTTATATACTGTATACCAAAATCCATATGGTGTAATAGACCTTTCATAAATTTCCAGGATACCCTGTCGAAAGCTTTTTCTGCATCTATAGCCATTAAGACTGCCTTCTTTTCTATTCTTAAGTCTAAATACGCTAATAAGTTTATAATGTTTCTAGTGTTGCTATAAATGTGCCTCCCGGGCAAAAAGCCAGCTTGGTCATTGTGTATCATCATCTGGAAGCCTTTTTTTGATCTTTCGGCTAATATATTGGCCCTGGTGGCTTTCCTATCTTTGCTTCCTTAATTGCTCTTTGAATTTCGTACTATGTAATAGGGGCATTCAACAGTTCTTTTTGTTCTTTAGTAAGTTTCGGAAGACAGTTCTGTTCTAAATGTTCTTTAACTTCTTCTGTTGTTTCATTTCCTTCCTTATAGATTTCTCTAAAGAATTCGAGAAATCGTTTCTCTATTTCTTTAGGGTTGTTTATTATTTTGCCTTTGCACTTAACTCTATTTATAAGCCTTTCTGCCTCTCTCTTCTTTAATTGCCATGCTAATAACCAGGCTCAGGTTCTGTTTCAGGCTGCATCTCTGTTTCAGGCTCCTGCACTGTATCAAACACTGTTGCAGACTCAGGTTGTGGCACTATGGCTGTAGCTGTGGCTCTGGTTCTGTTTCAGGCTCTGGCACTGTATCAAGCACTGTTTCAGGCTCAGGCTTCTGCTCTTTATTAGGCTTTGTCTCAGTCTTTGGCTCTAGCACTTATTCTAGCTCTATTTCAGGCTCGGCCTGTGTCTCAGCCTTTGTCTCTGTTTCACGCTGTTTCTCTGTTTCAGGCTCCGACGCTGTTTCAAGCCCTGTATCTGCCTCTGCCTCTGTTTCAGGCTCTGGCACTCTATCAAACACTGTTTCTGGCTCTGGCTCTCTTTCAGGCTCTGGTTCTGAATTAGGGTTTTGTTCTGGCTGTGTCTCTGGATCTGGCTGTGTCTCTGCTTCAGGCTCCTATGCTGTATCAAGCACTGTATCAGGCTCTGCCTCTCCCTCTGCCCCTGGCTACGTTTAAGCGTCAGGCTCAGTTTCAGACAGTGTCTCTGTTTCAGGATCCAGCACTCTATCAAGCACTATTTCAGACTCAGGCTGTGGATCTCGGCTGTGGCTCTAGGCTCCGTCTGTGGCTCTGTCTGTGGCTCTGGCTCTCTTTCAGGGTCTGGTTCTGAATGAAGATCTGGTTCTGACTCTGATTCAGGATCTCATGATGGCTCTTCCTCTGCCTCTGACCCAGCTATGTTTCAGGGTCTGGCTCTCTTTCAGGCTCTGGTTCTGAATTAGGGCTTTCTTCTGGCTCTGGCTGTGTCTGGCTCTGACTCCAGCTCCAGCTCCGGCACTGTATCAAGTATTGTTGCAGACTCAGGCTGTGACTCTACTCTGTGGCTGCAGCTATGTTTTGCGCTCCGGCCCTGTATCAAGCCCTATTTCTGGCTCTGGCTCTGGCTTTCATTCAGCTCTGGCTCTGGCTCTGATTCATGGTCTCACTCTGACTCTGATTCAGGGTCTCGCTCTGGCTCTGGCAATCTATCAAGGACTGTTTCAGACTCAGGCTGTGGCTCTGCCTCTGCTTCAGGCTCAGGCTCTGTTTGAGGCTGTGTCTCTGTTTCAGGCTCCGGCACTGTATCAAGTACTGTTGCAGACTCAGGCTGTGGCTCTAGGCTATGGCTGTGGCTGTTGCTCTGGTTTGGGCTGTGGCGCTTTTTCAGGCTCTGGTTCTGAATGAGGGCTTGGTTATGGCACTGATTCAGGGTCTCACTCTGTCTCTGGCTGTTTCTCTTTTGCACCTCAAACGGTGGTTTGTTGTTGTTGTTGTTGTTGTTGTTGTTGTTGTTGTTGTTGTTGTTGTTGTTGTTTTCTTTCTGGGGTGGGTCAAATGTTTAGTTGGGGCGGGGATTATTTTAAGTTTAGCATAATTGTTTCTTGCTTTGTTTTTCTTTTACTATTTTTTTAGGTTATTGTATAGTTTGTATTTTGATTTTTAAGGGGAAAGGGTCAGGGCTGCCTGGGAGGGGGCCTCAGCCAACAGAATGGCTGGGGCAGTTTCCCTACGGGGGGATGTATTGGAACACCCAGTCTCTGTTATCGGGGGTGGGAGGAGCAGTTGCGCTAAGACCAGACCACGTCTTTACCGAAGATCTGGTTCTGGTTCTGACTCTGATTCTGATTTCTTTAGGGTTGTTTATTATTTTGCCTTTGCACTTAACTCTATTTATATGCCTTTCTGCCTCTCTCTTCTTTAATTGCCATGCCTCTCTCTTCTTTAATCATCATCATCATCATCAACCTTTTATTCGACCGTCAGTCAGAAAAAAAAGTACATTTGTCAATACGCAGTTAAAAGCTCCAGGAAAATTTTAGAACTTAGCCAACACTAAAATGGGCTAAACAGATAGCCCCATATCAATACAGTCAATTATAATCTTGCGACGCTTAAAAGCTAAAAAAAGAAATTTGGCCGACTTCCGTTGGAGCGCGGAACCCGTTGCAGGCGAGGGTTTTTTCCGGTGGGAAAGCCCTAGCTTTTTTGGCCGAAAAAGGAGGTTTTTAGGGCGAAAAAAACCTCTTGTCGAACCTCTGGAGGGTGTCTAGAGGTCCAGGTTCCCGGCGGTGCCTGAAAGCTGTCCGGCCGGCCGCCAGGTAGCCTCCGAAAAAGAGGTGAAGAGTGCGGCGGAACGAGCAGCGGGCAATCGGGCAGCCATTGCAGCGGCTAACTAGCGAAGCCCCGAGCCTGCAGGGAATAGCGCTCCGCTCTCGAAATATAGAAATTCGGATTCATAACATCTAAACTTGTAAGAACTGGTGAGTAATAACAACAAGGAAGTCTCTGATTAAAAAAAGAGAAGAGCTCGAGTTCAGCGGTCGTCTGACATCATTAAAAAGGCGCAGGGCTGTATGCAGAGCCTAAAGCGAAAGTAAGTTGCCGCTAGCGGTTACTGTTTCTGTCTCCCCTGTAACTGTTACTGTTTGGAACTACGGTGAACTACGTTAAGAAGAAAGTAACCTTTTTTTTCTTCACAAGAAAGAAGAGAGGGAGGATATCAAGGGGGAGCAGAGGAGCTCCGTGATAAAAGAGAGATCTCAGCTGTAATTGAGGCAACAGAAAGATAGAGAGAACTATTTGGCAATATACCTGTGAACATACTGTCACGTTAAGAAGAACCTCCGACGCCATATTAACCCTAGGTTAAGAAGGACCTCTGACGCCATATTAAGTGACTTTAAAAGACTTTAAAAGACATTTTGACAGAGCAGACAAAAATACTTTAGCGTCTTTTTGGGTGGTTTTTGGGGGTTCTCGTTTACTATTTTTTTCTGTTCTCTACCTTTGTTTCGAAAAGTGAACAGCTGAAGGTGGGCAGCTGGAAAAATAATTTAAGAATTTTTCTCCCAAACTCGGTAGGGTTTGAGTCCCCCCAGTGGTCTAAACTAAACATTACAATTCGATGCTGAAAACCTCTTTTGAGGTACCTTAGGACTTGTGAAATAACAGAGAAATAATTGTTTTTGAGAGACCTCTCCCTCTCCTAATGGACTGACTTTATCCGAACCGCTTAGCACCAAATTTTTTTTGCAAGGGATAAATAAAATAAGCATAGACTATTACAGACTTATTGGAACTTGAAATTTGGAATATATCTGAAACCTTAATTTGATTTTTTTCTATTTATTTTTTCTATTATCTTTTGGACTACATTTGGAACTTCAAATTAGAGTGCAGCTTAATTATCGCCCTGGTAGGACTAGCCCGAATGGGGGCAAGAAGAATACGGACAGAGTCGACAGACAACTAACTCCCCTCAAATTTTAGTGGGGGACGTGACAATAGTCAACTATACGACTTGGAGGGCGAAGTGCTAAAAAAGTTGTAATTTGTAATTTTTTTTTTCTTAGTCTGTATTTCCTGTTTCTGGTGGTTATTCCAAGAATATCTAAGTGTATTTGCAATTGTAATTGGTAAGGAACTACACAGTATTAATATTTGAATCTAAGAAAATGTCGCACACACAGAAAAAAGGGGCAGAGGGGGGGGGGACTCCAACAGATAGGAGAGCCTCAAAGCAGGAAACAGACTTTAGAACAGAAATATTGAAGATGTTTGCAGAAATAAAACAAAGCGAAAAAAACTTGGAGACAAAATTAGAACAGGTAGATAAAAAAATTGGGAATATGGACAAAAAGATTGAGGAGACAGTCAGTGAATTAAAAGGACAGATTAAAGAGGTTTCAAAGAGAGTGGATGAGGGATTTAAGAAGACAAAACAGGAAATGAAAGAGATGAAGCGGGAAGAAGAGAAGATGAAAAATGAGATTGCAGATTTAAATAAAATACAGGAAGAAATAAAAGATTCTATTGCGATGAACGAACTGAAACAGAGAGAAGTGAATTTGAGACTGAGGCAAGTACCAGAAATACAAAATGAAAATATAAAAGGAAGATTGATAAAGGAAATTGCGCAGTGGATGGAGCTATCGGAGGAAGAAGTGGCAAAGACAATACAAAATGCATTCAGAATGAAAATTAAGTCAAGTAAGATAAAGAAATTCCCGGGGGATTGTTTAATTACTTTCAAAGATAGAGAGATGAGAAATTTGATTTTGCAAAGGAACAGAGAGAAGAGATTATATATTGATGGGAATTACATAATTATATTTAAAGACATCCCAATAAGGTTGCTGAAACGAAGAGAAGCATACAAACCACTGGTGCAATTGCTTAAGAAAAACAAGATTGATTTCAGATGGGAATTTCCGGAAGGAGTCTCGTTCTTTTACAAAGGGGTAAAAAGAAGATTGACAAGTCCTGAGGAAATAGGAAAATTTACAAGAAGATACAAAGAATTACAACTGGGAGAGGAAGAGACCAAAGGGGCAGAAGGAGGAATAAGATTAAGGGAGGAATTTGAATCAGGAGAAGAAGAAGAACAGACCGGGAAGGAAACAGAAGAAGAGGAAGAAGAAGAAGGAGGAGAAGAGACAGAAAGACTATAAGGTTAAAACTCAAATTTAAATAGTGGTAAGAAGAATGACGCTAAAATTATGGAATTGGAATATTAATGGGATGAACGATAAGAAAAAACGGAACAGAATTGAACATATCCTAAAAAAGAAGAATTTGGACATCATATGACTACAAGAAACGCACGTGGCCAAAAAACATAGGAAAATTCTGATTAACAAAAGGTTAGGGAATGAATTTATTTCCTCGGATAAGGAGAAAAAAAAGAGGTGTTGTATTATATATCAAAAACAAAATTGAATCTCACCAATTTTTTAAGGATGAAGAAGGGAGAATTATAGCGGCTCAAATTAGCTGGCAAGGTGAAAAACTGATAATTGTCGGGATTTACGCACCAAATGGGAACAAGACAGAATTTTTTAGACTATTGGAGGGGAAACTATTTGAATACATGGATCAAAAAATCATAATAATGGGAGACATGAACGGTGTGGTCTCAACAGAAATGGACAGATTAAGAAAAGTGAAGAATAAAGAAGGGAAGCTACCTAAGACATTTTTCACGATGACTAAGAATTGTAATTTAATCGATATTTGGAGACTCAGGCACCCATTGGAAAAGCAATTCACATACCACTCAGAACCGAATCAATCAATGTCAAGAATAGATCAAATATGGGTATCGAATGAGTTAACCCCAAGAATTCAAAAAATCGAAATACAGGCCAAAGTGATCTCAGACCACAATCCAATAGAAATGGAGTTAAAAGGCTTTGAAGAGCGAACTTTTAGGTGGAGGTGGAATGATAACTTATGGGATGATCAAAAGTTCGTCGAAAAAACACAAAAAAACCTATCTGAATACTTTATGGACAACATGGACAAAGGGACAAAAATGAGTGTGGTGTGGGACGCAAGTAAGGCAGTAATGAGGGGCCTTTTTATCCAGCAGAACGTGTTGAAAAAAAATAACAAAGAAAAAAAGACAAAAGAGATTTTAAGACAGATTATGAACAATGAACAAAAACTGATTAAAAAACCCAACAACAAGAAGATAAAGCAGGAAATAAAGACTCTCCAAACCCAATTTGCAATGTTGATAAACAAAGAGGTTGAATGGAATATTAAAAGGTTAAGACAGAAAAGTTTTGAGTTTGCTAATAAATCAGGAAAATGGCTCGCTTGGCAGGTTAAGAGGAGAAAAGAACAAAACACAATCAGTAAAATTGAGGTAAATGGAGAAGAAACAACAGATCCGAAAGAAATCAGGAAAGGATTTGTGGATTTTTATAAGCAATTATATAGGAATGAAGAAAGGAATAACAAGAAGAAAATAGAAAGATATTTAAAAGAGAAGATGGTGAGGAAGATCCCGACAGACCAAAAAGAACAGTTGAATGCCCCAATACATAAAGAAGAAGTAGAAGAAGCGATAAAAGAATTAAAAAGAGGAAAGGCACCGGGCCCGGATGGGTTTACATCTAGTTATTACAAAGAAATGAAAGACACATTGGCGACCCCGTTGATCGAAGTAATGAACAACATCTTAAAAGAAAGGGACATTCCAGAAACATGGAAAGAGGCATTTATTACAATAATTCCAAAACAAGATTCGGACCTAACCCAAATTAAGAACTACAGGCCTATCTCGCTACTAAACACAGACTATAAGATCTTTGCAGGAATTCTAGCTAAGAGATTAAAAAAGATATTAATAAAAATTATACATAATGACCAAGCGGGTTTCCTACCGGGCAGACAAATAAGAAACAACACAAGAAATATAGTAAATGTCATTGAATATCTGTCCGATAGATGTGATAAACCAGCAAGCTTAATATTTGTGGACGCGGAGAAAGCTTTCGATAATGTAATCTGGGAATTTATGATGAAAAATTTGGAGGTAATGGAGGTGGGCCAAGAATTCCTTAATGGTATAAAGGCAATTTATACAGAACAGAAGGCAAGACTGATAGTTAATAATGTCATTACTGAAGATATAAAAATATCTAAAGGAACAAGGCAGGGATGCCCGCTTTCGCCATTGTTATTTATAGTGGTCCTGGAAGTCCTATTAAATGCAATCAGACAAAATAAGCAAATTAAAGGGGTAACATTAGGTTTAAATGAGTATAAAGTCAAAGCCTTCACAGATGATGTGGTTTTGACTGTGGAAGAACCTATAGAAAGTACAAAGGAGATTTTGAATGAGATGGAACAATTTGGAAAGATAGCAGGATTCAGATTGAATAAGAGAAAGACCAAAATGATTGTTAAAAACATGGACCAAGATAAGATTGAACTATTACAGCAACTAACGGAGATTGAGGTGGTAAAAAAGGTTAAATATTTGGGAATTTGGCTTTCTAGCAAGAATATTGACTTATACCAAAACAACTAAATCCCAGTTTGGAAAGGAATAAAGAAAGATCTGGAGGTCTGGGCCAGAATGAAATTATCATTCTGGGGAAGAATATCTATGGTAAAAATGATGGTGCTTCCTAAGTTGTTATTTTTATTTCAAACTATACCCATAATAAAAGGTACAAAAATTTTCAAAGAACTGCAAAAGGCGATCTCAAGATATGTCTGGGAAGGGAAGAAGCCTAGAATTAAATTTAAGTTACTAACAGACACAAAAGAAAGAGGTGGCTTCGCCCTACCAGACATGAGACTGTATTTCGAGGCAGCATGTTTGTGCTGGTTAAAAGAATGGGTAAAGTTGGAAAACAAGGAACTATTAGATCTGGAAGGGTTCAATAATAAATTCGGGTGGCACGCGTACCTATGGTGCGACAAAAAGAGGGTGCACAAGGGATTTGGTAATCACATTTTCAGAGGTTCACTAATAGAGGTTTGGGATAGATACAAAAACATACTGGAACCAAAAGTCCCGCACTGGTTATCCCCGCTAGAGATAATGTGTGTCAAGAAAATTAATATGAGAGGAAAGTGGGGAAAATATGGAGAAATGGTTACCAACGAAGGAGGGAAGTGGAAAGTAAAACCATATGACCAAGTTAAAGTGTTTACATATGATTGGCTGCACTATTTTCAGATAAATGAAATGTTTAAAAAAGAGTTGAAGGAAAGGGGTTATGAGGAAAAAGAATCAACTTTCCAAAAAGATGTAATAAATAATGAATACAAAAATCTGTCAAAAATGTATAAAATACTGTTGGAGTGGTATACGAAGGACGAGGAAGTGAAATCGGTGATGGTTCAGTGGGCAAGGGATTTTGGATACAATGTCCAACTTGAGGATTGGGAAAGGTTGTGGAGAGAGAATATAAAGTTTACGGCATGTACGTTATTGAAGGAAAATATGATGAAAATGCTCTACAGATGGTACATGACTCCCGTAAAATTGGCAAAGATATATAAGGTTGATAACAAATGCTGGAAGTGTAAACATAAAGAAGGGACATTCTTTCATCAGTGGTGGGAGTGTAAGAAAGTTAAAAGTTTTTGGGAAGAGATTTACAACGAAATGAAAAAGATGCTAAGATATACATTTGTGAAAAAACCTGAAGCTTTTTTATTAGGTATTGTAGGAAAGGACATCAGAAGAAAGGACTGCAAACTTTTCCAGTATGCTGTAACGGCAGCCAGAATCGTATTGGCCCAGAAGTGGAAGCAGGAGGAAATTCCAACGGTAGAAGAGTGGAGAGTAAAACTGACAGAATATGCAGAACTGGATAAATTAACAGGGAAAATCAGATATACTAAAGATCAAAAATTTATTGAGGACTGGGGGAAATTTGTGGGTTATCTGGAAAATAACTGTGGTGTAAATACAACGCTAGTGGGGTTTAAAGAGGCACTGTAAAGAATTACTAAGTATTGTTTATTAGAAATAATGGAGGAAGGGAGGAACAAATGGCAATATGAAAGAAGGAAATGTGTACCAAAGTTATTGCTACGAATGGACTTCCGGAGGCGGCGTGAAACAGCAATGGCGGTCCTCTTCGGTCTCTGAAGAGGGGCTCCGCAGGAAAGGATCGTTCGCAACGGCACAGCGACAATCCACTAAGAAAAACCACGGGCAGAGCGAGCCCGTGGCCGTGGGACTCGGCGGGCACCTGGAGCGACCCCCAAAACGAAGAAGGGACCCCGGAAGGGGCCCCGGAAGCGTGGAGGGGAAGCGGTGCTGTGAGTTCATCGCTCTTTCTGCGGGAGCGAAGCCGCGCGGCTGCTGCTGATGAGCGCTGACCTTTCTTCCTGAAACATTGGATTTTAAATTACCTACTCGTGAGTAAGAACTACTCTTTTTCGGATTACAAATTCTGAATTTGGCTGAAAGCGGGAGACGAAAAACAGGAAGTCCGTCTTCCGGCAATGCTTAAAGATCAAAGGCAAAGAAACTGACAAGCTGGAAGCAATTCAAAGGGATTTTAAATTTGGAAGCATCGTGCGTTGGTGGAACTGGCAATTGAAAGGAAAAGGCAAGTTTCTTCTTTTTATTGTGCTGATTTAAACTGGGGACCTCCTTCTTTCTGTGGATTATAAAACTTTAAGAACCAAATCGCGGGCTGACAGGAGGAAAGAGAACTGTCATTGCGGAAACTATATTTAAAATTGAAACTGTTACATTGGGGCGCTACTGGAAGATACAATTAAGGAACTGTAGCTTGCACCTTTTGGATGAGACTTTGTGGCAATCTGGGAAGGGCTCTGCAAGCTGAAAAAGTTTGAAGGACTATTGTGAAAATATTTGGCTGCAGGGATTTTAATGGCGGACAAATTTCTCTCTTTCTTTCCTGAACTGTAACAATACTCCCTCTAGTGGAACTTGGGATTTATAAGTTCCTGGTAACAAACTTTATTTTGACTCTCTGCTGTTTTGTTATCTACACTGGGGAACTGTCTTTCCCATGGGATAATAGACAATTTGACCTTGACTCATAGACAGGTGTGGAATGAGTGGCCCTCCGAAAACAAGATCTGCAAAAGCGAAAGCAGGGAAAGTCCAACTTGTGCAAACAACTTTGACTTCCCAGTCACGCAGATCATCAGTCCCAGCTGTATTAAAGGAAGCTGAACAGCCAACAACAGAGGACATGGCTGCAGGAGGATCTGACACTCTTCTAAAAGAAATGCTGGAACAATTTGCAATTCTAAATAAGAAGGTGGATGACCAAACAGCAAAAATTGACCTAGCCACATCCTCTATTACAAAACTGTCTGAACAAGTGGCACAACATTCACAAGCAATTGGAAATCTTAAAGAAGCAACTTCTGAGAATCGGAAATTGGCCGAGGCTGCCAATTTAAAAGCAGATCAAGCAAACCAGAAAGTTGACGAAATAAAAGAGGAGGTAAGGCCACTACATAAGCATATTAGTGACCAGCAGGCCTACCTGTCTATGGTGGAACTGAGAAATCGGGAAAATATTTTGAGATTACGATCTATCCCAGAGCTTGAGAAAGAAGATTTGACTGGCTACTTGACAGCAGAATTTTCTAAGTTCTGGGGTATAGAAGCAGATAAAGACTTTAAAATAACAACCGCGTTTAGATTGGGAAGAATCGCAAGGAGAGACAGGCCCAGAGACTGTTTGATCATTTTGAGATCTAAACAGGAGAGAGACAAAATACTTGACCTTCATTTCAAGAAATCGCTTGAGATTCAAGATAGAAAAGCGGAAATTTACAAGGATATATCAAAACAACTTTTGGACCTCAGAACTGTATACACTGACCTAGCAAGACTACTGAGAAGCAACGGGATACCCTACAGGTGGGAGTTTCCCCAAGGTTTATCTTTCAACTATAAAGGAAAGAAGGTTAGAATTAAAACAAAAGAGGACAACCAGAAGTTCCTGCACGACCACGGAGAGGACCTGCAGAAGGGAATAGCAGTTCCTTGGCCTCAGCCACAGCCTGGAATAGAACCAACACCTTCTCCCTCGGGCCCGGACAAAAAAGAGGACACCCCATAAAGAGCAACAACAGATTGATTCAGGATGTCTCTGCAGCTGTATAGTTGGAACATTAATGGAGCAAATTCCCCGGGAAAAAGGAAAAGGATCTTTCATATTTTGAAAAAAGAACATTTGGACATAATTTGTCTGCAGGAAACACATGTGACTAGACTCCACAGGAAAGTGTTAATCAACAAAAGACTAGGCCAAGAATTTATTTCATCAGACAGAGTTAAGAAGAGAGGCGTGGTGATCTACGCAAAGGAGAAGTTGTCACCGAAATTTTTGTTTAAAGATGAACAGGGAAGAATCCTGGCAATTGAAATACAAACACAAGGAGAAAAAGTTTTGATAGTAGGAATTTATGCACCAAATGAGGGGAAATCGGAATTTTATAAGAAGCTGCATGAGACACTGCTGGACTATCTGGACTATTCTAACATCATTATGATGGGAGATATGAATGGGGTGGTCTCTACTCTTATGGATAAGTCACAAAATCAAAATCTAACCAAGGATGGCAGACTACCTAAAACTTTTTTTGAACTGACAGACAATATGGACTTGATTGATATCTGGAGGACAAGGAACCCTCTAGGTAAAGAAGGAACTTTCTTCTCTGAGGCCCACCTGTCATGGACAAGAATCAACCAAATTTGGACATCTAGAGGGCTGGCACCTAAGACTACAAGAGTGGAAATCTGCCCAAAGACCTGCTCCGACCATAACGCCCTGAAAATGGAAGTGAGATTTACTCCAGCCGGCTCCTTCAGATGGAAAATGAATGACAACCTGCTAAGAGATCAAGAGATTGTAAAGAAGGCCCAAAAAGCTTTAAAGGACTATTTTGAAATTAATTTGAACACTTCGGTGGAAAAAAGAACAATCTGGGACGCAAGTAAAGCCGTAATGAGAGGGTTTCTGATACAACAGAATACGATTAAGAAAAAACTCTGGAATGGAAAAAAGGATAAGATATTAGAGAAGATAAGAGATGGAGAGAAAAAATTGAGATCTAAACCAAAATCAAAAGAGATTCTAAGAGAAATTAAATTCCACCAGTCACAATATACGAAATTGATAAACCAAGAAGTGGAATGGAAAATTAAACAAATGAAACAAAGATCTTTTGAATCAGCGAACAAATGTGGAAAACTGCTAGCATGGCAGTTGAAAAAAAGACAAAAATTAAACTATGTTACCAATCTAGAGGTTGAAGGGAAAAATATCCAGAAACCAGGTGAAATTAGAAAGTGTTTCCAGAAATACTTTAAAAAATTGTACACGCAAGGGCCTGAGGAAGTGTCTGAGATGGACCAATTTTTAAAAGCTAATGGTCTACCAGAACTATCTCAGGAGAAGAGATCAATCTTGAACTACAAAATAACACAACAGGAAATTGAGGATGCCATTCAGAACATGCAGGTGGGCAAATCTCCAGGCCCAGATGGACTTACCTCCAAGTATTATAGGATGTTAAAGGACTATTTGATACAACCACTAATGGAGGTTTGCAACCAGATTATGGGGGGAGGAAGGGCACCGGAAACGTGGAAAGAAGTTTTCATCACACTGATACCTAAAGTGGAAACTGAAAAGACTCAGCTTAAGAACTACCGTCCCATCTCACTCCTAAATGTGGATTACAAAATATTTGCAGACATTTTGGCAAGTAGACTTAAAAAGGTATTAAATGAAGTAATTCATAAGGACCAAGCAGGCTTTCTCCCAGGCAGGCACCTGTTTGACAACACTAGGAATATTATTGATATTCTGGAACTTTTGCAAACAAACATTAACACTAAAGCAGTGTTAATCTTTATTGATGCAGAGAAGGCCTTTGATAACATTTCTTGGAAGTTTATGAAGAAAAACTTGGAAGGGATGGGAGTGGGACGGGGGTTTGAAAATGGTATAGAAGCAATTTATTCAGAACAAAAAGCTAAGTTGATAGTGAACAATGTGGTGACAGAAGAGTTCCAAATTGAAAAAGGAACACGGCAGGGGTGCCCCCTCTCCCCCCTATTATTTATCTCAGTCCTGGAGGTGCTCCTGAATATGATTAGGAAGGATCGGCAGGTACAAGGAATACGGGTCGGAGCGAAACAATATAAACTGAAAGCTTTTGCAGATGACTTGGTTTTAACACTACAGGAGCCAGAATCTAGTACAAAAAGAGTTTTAGAATTGATTCAAGAGTTTGGTCGGGTGGCGGGATTTAAGTTGAATAAACAAAAAACTAAGGTTTTGGGAAAGAACTTGACATCTTTAGAAACAGATGGGTTTCAGAGGGAAACAGGATTAAATGTGGTTAAAAAAGTGAAATACCTGGGGGTCAACTTGTCTTCCAAAAATTTGAACTTATTTAAAGACAACTATGAAAAATGTTGGTCAGAAGTTAAAAAAGACCTAGAAACTTGGTCAAGATTGAAACTTTCCTTGTTGGGCCGAATCGCAGCTATAAAGATGAACGTATTGCCAAAGATGTTGTTTTTGTTTCAAACCTTACAGATCGTGGACAGAGTGGAATGTTTTGGAAAGTGGCAGAAGGATATCTCAAAGTTTGTTTGGCAGGGCAAAAAGCCCCGAATAAAGTTTAAAATACTAACTGATGCAAAAGAAAGAGGGGGGTTTGCCCTGCCAGACTTAAGGTTATATTATGAAGCTGCAGCCTTCTGCTGGATGAAAGATTGGTTTCTGTTAGAGAACACTGATGTCCTAGATCTGGAAGGTTTTAATAATTCGTTAGGATGGCATGCGTATTTGTGGTATGACAAGGTAAAAAGACATAAAATGTTCAAAAACCATATTGTCAGAAAAGCAATATTTATGGTCTGGACAAAATACAAAGACTTATTAGAAAGTAAGACCCCGAGGTGGTTATCACCAGTGGAGGCCAAGGCCCGGAAAAAACCCAATATGGAGGCCGGCTGGCCGAAATATGGGGAAATAGTACAAAAAATTGGAGATAATTGGAGGCTGCAGAGCTATGAAAAACTAAAAAATAAGGTGCAAGATTGGTTTCATTATGCCCAAATTCATGAGGTTTTTAAGTTGGATAAAAAAACAGGATTCCAGGTGGAAAAATCGAAACTAGAGACAGAACTGTTAGAACCAAGGACCAAGGTATTATCGAGAATGTATAACTTGCTGCTTAAATGGAACACTCAGGATGAGATAGTTAAATCAGCCATGATAAAATGGGCTCAGGACATTGGGTACAATATTATGTTTGAAGACTGGGAAAGGTTATGGACCACCGGTATGAAGTTTACGGCATGTAATGCCTTGAAAGAAAACATTATGAAAATGATATACAGGTGGTACATGACCCCAGTCAAGCTTGCTAAGATATACCATTTGTCTGATAATAAATGCTGGAAATGCAAGGAGGCTGAAGGGACATTCTTTCACCTTTGGTGGACTTGTCCAAAAGTGAAGGCCTTCTGGGAAATGATCTACAATGAGTTAAAAAAGGTGTTTAAGTACACCTTCCCTAAGAAACCGGAGGCCTTCCTCTTGGGCATTGTCGGCCAAAAGGTGTTAAAGAAGGATAGAACGTTTTTTATGTATGCAACTACAGCAGCAAGAATTCTTATCGCCAAATATTGGAAGACTCAAGATTTGCCCACACTGGAAGAGTGGCAAACGCAATTGATGGACTATATGGAGCTGGCTGAGATGACTGCCAGGATCCGAGATTTGGGAGAAGAAGCAATGGAGGAGGATTGGCAAAAATTTAAGGACTATCTGCAAAAACTTTATAAGTTATATGAATTATAAGATTTCGCATGATTTTGAAAGGTTAGCTCCAGCAATGAGAGTGGAGGATATATGAAATTAGATAATACCAATGAAAGGACCAACGTTTAAATGTTTAAAAATGATAATATATCTGTTTATAGAGCAAATGGATAATAAGTAATTTAAACTTAAAATGCAATTGAAAGTACAAAAGTGTCAGAGCTGCTTCCCGATCCTAGCTCACACAGGATCACGCTAGCCAGCGATCATTAAGTAAAAGTCTTTTTTGAGTTACAGTTTCCATTCTCAAGCTGCTGCGTGCAACTCTACGTCTTATACGTTAGATCGGCGAAGCTCCGTCTGAGTCTCCGCCCCTTGTACACCAACTTAATATCCTAGCCCTGCTCCACCTTTTCCGCCTGACTGTTCTCCTCTGGGTCCCTCTGCCCCCCGGGGTCTCTTCCTTCCGGGATTCTTCTGACGCCGACCCCCCGGACCCTCCTGTCTCCTTGCGCCGGGCTTTAGGACCTGGCTCCCTTTCCGGGCTGCCTACTGCGTCACTTTCCTGTGCATTTGAACTTGGCGCGCGTGCCCAACCTTCCACTTTCCGTCTGACCGTTTCTTCGCTCCCCGATGGAGGTGTGGCCACTCCTGACTCGTGCCCTCCCCCCTGTTGTGAGCTGCCAGCGCTTGATCCCTGGCGCCCTTCCTCTTCCCTGCTCTCTGGCGGTGACGCTGGTCCCGATTTCCAACTGCTCCCCTCTGAGTCCCCTCTGGCTCTATCTTTCTGGGGTGTCCCCCTAGGCTCCCCCCTTGCCCTGGCCACTGGTGCTCCTTTCTGTGAATCTTCTGATTCACTGGAAAGACTCGGAGATCTCGGGTCGTCGTCATCACTCATCTTTTCTTCTGCCTCCTCCCCCTCGCTCTCTGTTAACTCCCTTGCCCTTGCCTCTGCTCCTGAACCCCTGACAAAAAGAAATACATGAAACAAGGTTATAATTTGCTGATAAATTTATTGTCAAGATTGCACTGTGCGGGAGATGTGGGGAAGTTCGATAGAAGATTGAAACAAGCTTTTGAAACAATCTATTTTTTTTCTTCTCTTTTCTTTTCTTGGTTTCTTTGTTTTCTTGTACTGTATATCTTTACCTGGAAAAAATGCAATAAAAATATAATTTTTAAAAAAACAAAGTTATTGCTACGAATGATTGTCAGTGACGTTGTAGGAAGTCTAAAATGGATATGATTTGTTGTATTATGGATAAAATGTATGACTAGTTGGATTAATCTTATAATAAAAAAAAGAAAGAAATTTGGCCACCAAGGAAGGTATAGCTCTAGTGACGTTATTCAGCAAGTGTAAAACCTGGTTTTCTCCGGATAGGAAGCTAGATTGACATAGGAGTGGGTCTATAAAATTATGTCTAACCTCTGTATAAGAAGGGCAAGTCAAGAGAATGTTTTCGGTGGACTCAACCACACCCATGGCACAATGACAGGTTCTCTGGGCGTATGGTACTCCCCTGTACCTTCCCCACAATATCGCAGAGTCAAGGACATTTAATCTAGCCGCTGTAAGAAGTCTACGGTATTCCACATAGTGAATTTCTGCAAGGTAGGGGGCTGGTATGGTCCGATAAATCTGGTCCCCTAGGAACATCCCTGGTTTTACCTGGCCTATGTCCTCTTGTCTGGCAATGTCACTCAGTCTCCGGGAGATCACAGCTCTAGCTTGATTGTACGTCATAGACTCAAAGTAAAGGTGAGACAATCCGCAGGATTGAACCTCGTTAGTGACCGCCGTTTCCCACGATGATTGGAAATCGTCCCTCAATATCAAGGGGGCAATACCCACTGGTTTAAAACAAAGCTTGAGCCATAGCCAGAGCTTCGTCTTCAAGGCCACATGCCGTAGAGCTTGCCAGCCGACTTCTAATCTCATAACCGCGCCCGCTACCGAGGGGGGAATCCTAAGGATGGCTCTAAGGAATCGCGTTTGGATAGAATCCAATTTCAAAAAAATCCCTACGGGAGCCTAAAGAGATGCCCACCAAAAGAAGGGGGAGGACTTTCATTTGAAAGAGTCTCAAAGCTATCTTCACTGATTGAGCCTGATTCTTGGCATATAAGGATCTAATCTGGATGGCTGCTTTAGATGCGTTAGTTGTTATATAGTCTCTATGGGCCAGAAAAGACCTATTTGACCGTATTACTTGTCCCAGATATTTAAAGCAGTTAACCTGCTCTAAGGGGATCCCGTTCATCGACCATCGATGGAGTCTCGGTCGGGCAGAGAAGACCATCATCTTGGTCTTAGCATAGTTGGGTTGGAGCTCATGCTGATCACAGTATTCATGTAGAGCTTGCAACGTTCTCCTCAGTCCAATAGGGGATCTGGCAAGAAGTGTGGCGTCATCCTCATACAGAAGAACATTCAAAGATTGGCCTGCTAATTTGGGGGGGGGGGTGTGTGGAAAGCATCATTGGCCATGTGAGTCACCAGTGAGTTAATGTAAAAATTAAACAATGCTGGGGCCAATAGACAACCCTGTCTTACCCCTCTATTGGTGGTAACAGGGTTGGAGACTAGGCCTTTATTGTCTAGCCTGATTCTCAGGAAGGTGTTTGTATGGAGGCTGATAATCAGATGAAGGAGACGACGATCGATCTTTGTAGCAGCCAGTTTTGTCCATAGCTGCTTTCTAGATCAAATGCCTGCTTAAGGTCAATAAAAGCCACATGAAGAACCTTTGGGGTTTTGCCGGCATACTTTTCCGCCAGGTGATTCAAGGTTAATATTTGGTCTGTAGTAGATCTTCCAGGGTGAAAACCCGCCTGTTCATCGGCAATGATATTGTCGTCCTCCATCCATTTCGATAGTTTGTTTAGCAGGTACCCCGAGTAAATCTTCCCAATGACATTTAGCAAGCTGATTGGACTAAAGTTGCTCGGCTCTGTACGTGCTCGGCTCTCTAAAGTGCTGCTAAAAGTGGGA
This sequence comes from Podarcis bocagei, assembly GCF_964188305.1. Lineage (NCBI taxonomy): Eukaryota > Metazoa > Chordata > Lepidosauria > Squamata > Lacertidae > Podarcis > Podarcis bocagei. Next base: position 12,644,246 of record NC_138131.1, read on the forward strand.
TCCACCAATCTTTATTTGCTTTGATGGCATCAATGGATATAAGGTCATCACCGGGGGCTCTCTTCTTTAATTGCCATGCTAATAACCAGGCTCAGGTTATGTTTCAGGCTGCGTCTCTGTTTCAGGCTCCTGCACTGTATCAAACACTGTTGCAGACTCAGGCTGTGGCACTATGGCTGTAGCTGTGGCTCTGGTTCTGTTTCAGGCTCTGGCACTGTATCAAGCACTGTTTCAGGCTCAGGCTCAGGCTTCTGCTCTTTATTAGGCTTTGTCTCAGTCTTTGGCTCTAGCACTTATTCTAGCTCTATTTCAGGCTCGGCCTGTGTCTCAGCCTTTGTCTCTGTTTCACGCTGTTTCTCTGTTTCAGGCTCCGACGCTGTTTCAAGCCCTGTATCTGCCTCTGCCTCTGTTTCAGGCTCTGGCACTCTATCAAGCACTGTTTCTGGCTCTGGCTCTCTTTCAGGCTCTGGTTCTGAATTAGGATTTTGTTCTGGCTCTGGCTGTGTCTCTGGATCTGGCTGTGTCTCTGCTTCAGGCTCCTATGCTGTATCAAGCACTGTATCAGGCTCTGCCTCTCCCTCTGCCCCTGGCTACGTTTAAGCGTCAGGCTCAGTTTCAGACAGTGTCTCTGTTTCAGGATCCAGCACTCTATCAAGCACTATTTCAGACTCAGGCTGTGGATCTCGGCTGTGGCTCTAGGCTCCGTCTGTGGCTCTGGCTCTCTTTCAGGGTCTGGTTCTGAATGAAGATCTGGTTCTGACTCTGATTCAGGATCTCATGATGGCTCTTCCTCTGCCTCTGACCCAGCTATGTTTCAGGGTCTGGCACTCTTTCAGGCTCTGGTTCTGAATTAGGGCTTTCTTCTGGCTCTGGCTGTGTCTCTGGCTCTGGCTCCAGCTCCAGCTCCGGCACTGTATCAAGTATTGTTGCAGACTCAGGCTGTGGCTCTAGGCTGTGGCTGCAGCTATGTTTTGCGCTCCGGCCCTGTATCAAGCCCTATTTCTGGCTCTGGCTTTCTTTCACCTCTGGCTCTGAATGAGGCTCTGGCTCTGGCTCTGATTCATGGTCTCACTCTGACTCTGATTCAGGGTCTCGCTCTGGCTCTGGCTCTGGCACTCTATCAAGGACTGTTTCAGACTCAGGCTGTGGCTGTGGCTCTGCCTCTGTTTCAGGCTCAGGCTCTGTTTGAGGCTGTGTCTCTGTTTCAGGCTCCAGCACTGTATCAAGTACTGTTGCAGACTCAGGCTGTGGCTCTAGGCTGTGGCTGTGGCTGTTGCTCTGGTTTGGGCTGTGGCTCTTTTTCAGGCTCTGGTTCTGAATGAGGGCTTGGTTATGGCACTGATTCAGGGTCTCGCTCTGTCTCTGGCTGTGTCTCTGTTGCACCTCAAACGGTGGTTTGTTGTTGCTATTGTTATTTTCTTTCTGGGGTGGGTCAAATGTTTAGTTGGGGCGGGGATTATTTTAAGTTTAGCATAATTGTTTCTTGCTTTTTTTTTCTTTTACTATTTTTTTAGGTTATTGTATAGTTTGTATACAATATTGTATAGTTTTAAGTGGAAAGGGTCAGGGCTGCCTGGGAGGGGGCCTCAGCCAACAGAATGGCTGGGGCAAGTTCCCTACGGGGGGGGGGTGTATTGGAACACCCAATCTCTGTTATCGCGGGTGAGAGGAGCAGTTGCGCTAAGACCAGACCACGTCTTTACCGAAGATCTGGTTCTGACTTTGATTCTGATTCTCTGATTCTGGCTCTCTATCAAGGGCTGTTTCAGACTTAGGCTGTGGCTCTGGCTCTGGCTCTGTTTCCATTCTTACAATGGAATGTACACAAAACAATAATCCTTTCAATATAAATTTTCCAATACATTTCGAAAACATAATAAATCCTTAATTGTTGTCCACCTCCTTTTAGTTCCTTTATCACTCGAATGCTAGCACGGAGTCAAAACTATTATTGAATTTTTGAACATATCTTGTATAACCATCGCATTTTTCTGCAAATTTTTGCTTTGAGATTCCTCTGAGTTTGCTAGTCAATTGAGCCGTCTCCACCAATTCCTGTAATTTGATTTGCCAATCTGTTATTTTTGGAGCCTTGTGATCTTTCCATCCCTTGGCCACAAGTATATGAGCTGCTGCGGTTGCATACAAGAATACCTCTCTTAGATTTTTTGGGATCTCTTTAACTAAAATACTTCATAGAAATGCCTCTGTTTTTTTCATAAAAGTTATCTCCATCATCTTTTTTAATTCATCGTATATTCTCCCCCCCCCCCCAAAAAAAAATCTTAATCTTTTCACACGTCCACCAGCGGAGGTCCTGGACTCTCACCGCTGGTCTCTGTGGAAGAGTCTTGGAGTCCTCTCTCCGAAGTCCTTCCCTGGTCCCCTTCCTCCCCGGTGTCACGCTGATAACCTTCCCCAAAGGGAGTGTTCTCTCTCCCTCTGCTGGTCCCTTCTCCTGCATGGTCGGGGAGCCTTACCTCCACTCTTGGCTCCGATGGCAGTTCCCTGACAGATATCGTGTGAACTCAAGGTGAACAGAACGTACCAGGGCGATGAGGGAATGTCTTAGCATCAGCATGGTTTGAGCAGCATGAGCAGAACAAAGCTTAGAAGCAAGACTTCCCATCATGCCACAGTTATGTGCAGAAGCAATGCTTCCCATCATGCCATGGTCATGTGCAAAAGCAATGCTTTCCTTCCTCTCCCCCTTTCTTTTCTTATTTGCGAGGTGTTCTGGGTGAATAAGACAAAAATACTTCGGGATACGTGGTATGCCAGCGCATACCTGAAATAAGTTCGCCACATCTCCCCTAATGTTTACTGCTGGTGCTGCAATTTCGCAAAGTAGGCAGCAATGATTTTATTGGGTGGCTGAGGGGGAGAGAGAAACCGAGACAAAAGACTTATGAGTCCAGGAATGCATTGGAGGAAGCAACATAGCAAAATCAATATACATATTATAATAATGGCATATTGAAAGAGATTACGAAGCCAATTCAGGTTTGGCAACCAGCCAGTGAGCCACTGGGTGAATGAGTCCCACAGGCCAGAAAGTCCAACGTCCTGTTTAATGTGGTGTGTAAGATTTTGCAAATGAGAGATTTGCTTTTGGGTGGCTTTGGAATTATCAGTAATATTAAAACAACACATGTCGTCCACTTGTTCACAGCCGTAATGATGAAGCAGCAATAGATAATCGATAGCAGCGCGGTTCTGCAGAAGACCATGCTGGAGTTCACTCTGCTCTTTATTTAGAAGATGAAGCGCTTGAGAAGTAAAATTCAGGGCTTTTGCTGCAGAACAAGCTAAAGAGTTAATGTTCCTACTATTGCGTACAGCCAATCCAGGGACTCCTAGGAGAGAAACAGCTAAAGAGATATATTCAGACCTACTGGGAAGAGAAATTGAATCGTCACAATCGTTAGTCAATGCAATAGAGCGGCGATATCGAGAGCGGGTCAAATGATGCTTTTTGGGTAATACGATGGACAAACGGCTTAAGCAGCAGGGTGTGCCATGGCTGATGTTTGCTGGAATGTAATTAAATCTATAGCCAGGACACGTCCAGAACCAGCCAGCAGGTAGGTCTTTGTATTTATATACATAAGAAATATTGACATAATTAGAGCAGTGGAAATTATCCTTGCCCATTTCCACACAGTTGGATTTTGTGCAATTGACCATACGGGCACAGGTGACATTAAAAGAAGCCACCTATGGGGTCAACAAATCAATGGCCAAAGGTGGGCGTCGGCGCACTTGGTTACCCCAGTTGTGGTAACCAGAATAACCAAGGGTGCGGAGAGAATCGTTTTGGGGTAGGGATGAGAAAAACCAGGTATCATTTTGTATGTCAAAAGGGTCATGGCAAACAGGGATAAGGCAGGAGCCAAGGATTTCACCTATTGATACCTGTTGGGTTAGGCAAAAGGAAGAAATATTGAGGGTCTTTGCAAAAGATTCCCACACATTTGTTGGTGTAGAGTTACCGCTATTAAGAGCGGAAGCAGAAAGAGGCAAAAACAAAACGCTGAAAATGAGCACTAAAGCAAGTAGCTTTCCCCCCGTTATGGGCCATTGTTCTACCCATACCGGGGTGGTTGATTTCCAGTGGAGGGGGAGTGCAAGCTTACTCATTTAATTTAATGGTAGCTTGTAATTGTTGTAGTAAGTCTCTGCCCCACAGATTGAGATGGATTTTTAACACACAGGGCTGGATATATGCAATGGTTTCAGAGCTATCAGGCAGAGAAACAGGCAGCCACTGTACGCTTTGGGAAGTCCACCTACACCCCAAACTGCAGAGGCAGACTCAAGGGGCCACGTGGCGTCCCAGCAACTACTGGAAATTACAGAAATGTCTGCGCCTGTGTCAATCAAGCCTTCCAGAGCCTTGCCATTTATCTTGTACTTACGAAGAAGTTTCTGATGACCAATCCACTGGATTACAGCTAACAGCTGTGGAGAAAAAGGAGAGAGCTCGTGCAAATTGCTATCAATAATAGAAACAGTAGGGTGAGAAGGGAGCACCACCAAATGCGCCCAGGACTCACCCTTCTTTAACTGCATGGGCATGTGGCTCCAAAGTTGAACCATTATTGTGCCCACATAGTCAGGATCCAGAACTCCTGGAATAACCTGGATTCCTTCTTTTGCCACAGAAAATTTGGGTAAAATTAAACCTGCGACTTTAGGAGGTAGTGGACCCACCAATTGGGTGGGCATAAGCACAATTTCACCAGGTAAAACAGTGTCTTTGGTTTCTTGATTAATTAAGTCGATGGTAAAATCAGAGCGTGTATCCTTTGAGATGGTTTTAACAGTGGAGACTAACGGCGGAGGGCTCCCTATTTGTCCTGGCCCAGGAGTGGGGCCCCTAAGGAGTTTCCCGAACTCCTGCACTGATTTGCCCAACGATAGCCTTTACCGCACTTCGGGCATTTCTTGGAAGGCTGAGCCTTATTGGCATCACCATTCCTGTTTGCACCCCCGACAGGGGCTCTGCATTGTTTAGCAAAATTACCTGGGCGCTTGCAGTTGAAGCAGTTCCCAGTGGGCTTGTTGCCAGCCTGGATGGCACCGGCAAGCAAGGACATCGCATGACTGGCTTCCAACATCTGCACTGGCTTGAATCATATTGGCCAGGTCATATTTAGGGCGATGTATGATCAACTGCAAAGCCTTTTTGCAGTCAGTACTTGCATTTTCGAAAGCCAATTTTTTCATCAATTCATTTTGAGCTGTAGCATCATCAATCTGCCTAGTGACTGATTCTTTCAATCTATCTATAAATTGATGGTAGGGCTCCGAATGTTGTTGCTTAATATTAACAAAGGAGCTAAGTGGTTGTCCTGAGACAGGGACTTTGCGAAAGGCACGTTGCACACAGGTCGCGGTGCGACTAAAATGTAAAGGTGTTAATTGCGCTTGGGCTGGTATATTATCATACGGACCAGCACCAAAGAGTTGGTTGGCTGAATGCTGTGGATCAGCCAGGGCTACTGCGCAATGCTTAAATTCACTTTCAAAAACTACATACCGAGCCGGGGATAACAGCATGCGCATCAGATCTTTCCAATCTTGAGGTAGCATTGTATAACCAGTTGCTATTCCCTCCAGCATTCCTGTCACATAAGTGGATTTTAGGCCGGAATCAGTAATGGCTTTCCTTAATTCTCTCAGAATAGAATAAGGAAGCGTCTCATACATAATTTGTTGTTGCGCAGTGTCAGGGTTAGTATAAGAAATAGGGAAAGCAGACGGCAGTTCCCCAGCCCACCCCGCCTCCTCCTCCAAGGAAAGAATTCCTTCCTGTCTAGCTTGAAGAAGTGCAGCACGCACAGCTCCTGTAGGAGCAGGCAAAGGAGGGAGGGTAGGGGGGATGTGGGGATGTGGGCTGAGGCGAAGGGGGGGTTAGAGAAAGTTGCGATGGAGGCAAAAGCTTTGGGTAAGGAGGTAGATTGTCTGTTGCAGCTAAAAGGGCAGGTGGCAGGGCAGTTGGTGGGGAATTGTCTGGTGCGGGTGCCGACGGAGACGCCTGGGTACCTAATCTAGCGACGGCATCCGCACACCTCTGCCAAGTGAGCAGACAATGAATGCCAAGTCTCCATCCCCAAGGACCCTATTTCTGGGTACCAGGGGCACTCACAAGCAATATGACATGACAATCATTCAATTTCTTTCAAGGAAATATGCACACCTGCTACTCTCTGTCTGACTAAATGAAACAGTTCTTTAGCATGCTCTTTTTGGGACTTTGTAAGCTCCCCCCCCCACACACACATACTCACGGTGTAGCGCGCTGAGACTTTTCCAGTCAAGTGAAGTATGAGGCTGCGTAAAGGGATCTGGCACGTCGAGGGTCACCAGATGTTGGGTTGAAATGAACGACAGACGAGTAGGTAGGTGTCATACGGGAGGCGTCTCTCGAGCAAGCCTCGGAGACTCCCTTTTATTGGATATTATACGTTTGCCACGTGTGTGGTTGTTGCTGATTGGTTAACATAAGTACAAAGCAAGGGTTCCATATAAGACATTAATTATTTCATATAAGACATTAATCATAGACAGGTTAAAGGTTGGGAAAAGGAACGCGGAGTTTACACAGGCATGGTTTCAGACTGCCCGTACCAGAGTGGTACGAAAAGGAATGTACAAGGAGGGGTAAGTACAGATTGATATGGTGTAAACTCAAGGTGAACAGAACGTACCAGGGTGATGAGGGAATGTCTTAGCATCAGCACGGTTTGTGCAGCATGAGCAGAACAAAGCTTAGAAGCAAGACTTCCCATCATGCCACAGTTATGTGCAGAAGCAATGCTTCCCATCATGCCATGGTCATGGGCAAAAGCAATGCTTTCCTTCAACACCCGTTTTGGGTGGCATGGCTATCTTAATTATGGGAAAATAAAGACGCATAGGAGTTTTTCAAATCATATAATAAGAAATGCTATATATAAGGTATGGGGAAAATACAAAAGATATTTAGAACAGAAAACCCCAAGATGGAACTCTCCACTAGAAGCAATCGCTGTTAAAAAAAGCAACAACATCAAAGAGAACTGGATAACGTATAACACAATATTAAGGGGGGGAGGAGGAGGGTCAACTAATATTGATAAGTTATGTAAAAATAAAAGATCACTTTTCTACTTGGCTAGATTACTTCCAGGTGAATGAAGTGTTCAGACAGGATAAGCAGATGTGTTTTGAAAAGGAGCCTTCAAGATTTGAAAGAGAACTACTGAATAGTAAAACCAAAATAATCGCAAAAATGTATAGACTTCTTTTAGACTACAAAGAAATGGATGAGGAGGTTAAGGCTTCAATGATAAAGTGGGCCCAAGATGTGGGCCATCCAATTATGCTAAAAGATGGGAAAAACTGATGGGATGTAAATTTGAAATTTACAGTCAGCTATAATATAAGAGAGAACATGATGAAAATGGCTCATAGGTGGTACCTCACTCCTTCCAGATGATCAAGAATGGATAAAAAATTGGCGAATGCTTGTTGGAGATGTGGAGGAAATAACGGTGACATGAGCCACATGTGGTGGACGTGTGAAAAGATTAAGATTTTTTTTCGGGGGGAGAAAATACGATGAATTAAAAAAGATGATGGAGAACAGAGGCATAATCCCCGCCCCAACTAAACATTTGTCCCACCCCAGAAAGAAAATAACAACAACAACAACAACAACAACAACAAACCACCGTTTGAGGTGCAACAGAGACACAGCCAGAGACAGAGCGAGACCCTGAAGCAGTGCCATAACCAAGCCCTCATTCAGAACCAGAGCCTGAAAAAGCGCCACAGCCCAAACCAGAGCAACAGCCACAGCCACAGCCACAGCCTAGAGCCACAGCCTGAGTCTGCAACAGTACTTGATACAGTGCCGGAGCCTGAAACAGAGACACAGCCTCAAACGGTGCCTGAGCCTGAAACAGAGACAGAGGCAGAGCCACAGCCACAGCCACAGCTTGAGTCTGAAACAGTCCTTGATAGAGTGCCAGAGCCAGAGCCAGAGCGAAACCCTGAATCAGAGTCAGAGGGAGAACATGAATCAGAGCCAGAGCCAGAGCTGAATGAAAGCCAGAGCCAGAGCCAGAGCCAGAAATAGGGCTTGATACAGGGCCGGAGCGCAAAACATAGCTGCAGCCACAGCCTAGAGCCACAGCCTGAGTCTGCAACAGTACTTGATACAGTGCCGGAGCTGGAGCCACAGCCAGAGCCACAGCCAAAGCCAGAACAAAACCCTAATTCAGAACCAGAGCCTGAAAGAGAGCCAGACCCTGAAACATAGCTGGGTCAGAGGCAGAGGAAGAGCCACCATGAGACCCTGAATCAGAGTCAGAACCAGATCTTCATTCAGAACCAGACCCTGAAAGAGAGCCAGAGCCACAGACAGAGCCACAGACGGAGCCTAGAGCCACAGCCGAGATCCACAGCCTGAGTCTGAAATAGTGCTTGATAGAGTGCTGGATCCTGAAACAGAGACAGTGTCTGAAACTGAGCCTGATGCTTAAACGTAGCCAGGGGCAGACGGGGAGGCAGAGCCTGATACAGTGCTTGATACAGCATAGGAGCCTGAAGCAGAGACACAGCCAGATCCAGAGACACAGCCAGAGCCAGAACAAAACCCTAATTCAGAACCAGAGCCTGAAAGAGAGCCAGAGCCAGAAACAGTGCTTGATAGAGTGCCAGAGCCTGAAACAGAGGCAGAGGCAGATACAGGGCTTGAAACAGCGTCGGAGCCTGAAACAGAGAAACAGCGTGAAACAGAGACAAAGGCTGAGACACAGGCCGAGCCTGAAATAGAGCTAGAATAAGTGCTAGAGCCAAAGACTGAGACAAAGCCTAATAAAGAGCAGTAGCCTGAGCCTGAGTCTGAAACAGTGCTTGATACAGTGCCAGAGCCTGAAACAGAACCAGAGCCACAGCTACAGCCATAGTGCCACAGCCTGAGTCTGCAACAGTGTTTGATACAGCGCCGGAGCCTGAAACAGAGACACAGCCTGAAACAGAACCTGAGCCTGGTTAATACCATGGCAATTAAAGAAGAGAGAGGCAGAAAGGCTTATAAATAGAGTTAAGTGCAAAGGCAAAATAATAAACAACCCTAAAGAAATAGAGAAACGATTTCTCGAATTCTTTAGAGAAATCTATAAGGAAGGAAATGAAACAACAGAAGAAGTTAAAGAACATTTAGAACAGAACTGTCTTCCAAAATTTACTAAAGAACAAAAAGAACTGTTGAATGCCCCTATTACATCGTACGAAATTCGAAGAGTAATTAAGGAAGCAAAGATAGGAAAGGCACCAGGGCCAGACGGCCTACCGGCAATATATTATAAAAAAATGGAGGACTTACTGTCTGACCCATTAAGAAGTTTCATGAACAGAGACTTCCGGGTTAGCGCGAAAGGCTAATGGCGGATTCCCTCTGCGCTCCGGAGGGAATCTGCTCTGTAGAAGACGGGTCTTGCAGCTGCGACGACGCGGCAACCCTCAGAAACCACAGGCGCTGAAGCCTGTGGACTTGGGGACTCGTCGGGCTTCGGAGCAGGGGACAGAGAGTGGCTGAGAGTAGACCGCTTCTTCTACGGAGTGAAGCCGCATGCCATGGCCGGAGAGCGCTGACTTCTTTCTTTGAACATTTGGACTTTAAAAGTAACAACCCGTGAGTAGTACAGAAATTGGAACTAAAAATTGTTTTTTCTGAATTTGGCACGATCGGGGGAGGTGCTAAAAGGAAGTCCGTCTCCCCTTCCTGTAGATAAATTAAAGCAAGAATTGATAACTAAGGTTGAGAGAACATCCTTCTCTTTACGGGATAAAAGCTATTAATTCCACGACTTGGCAATATAAGTAACTTTGCTGGAGGATAAGAACTGATTTTAAGAGCTGAAGTGCAACCCCCAGGGACCCGGGAGTGATCCGCGAGAGAGCCTGCTGAGGAGACATAAAGAGTTTGACAGCTGTCAAATTAGCTGTCAAAGTTGGAAAAGGAAAAAAAATATTGGTTTCTGCAATCTTTGCTGGTTATTTTTGTTACTGTTTAAACTGTTGAAAATAAAGAAGAATAGAAACCAATTAACTTGAATATTGGATTGGAGGTGGAAGGAATATTAAGTAACTAGAATCCCTCTAGAGGGGGTTCTGAGACATTACAATGGCTGCAGGTGGAAAAATACAGGCTGAGCTGGATAGAATGTTTTTTCTCTTGGGAAAGTTACAAGGTCAGAGTGAAGCTTTGGCTACAAATGCTACAACTTTGAATTTAAAAGTAAACAAACTTGTTGAATGTGTCAAGGACTTGACTCAAGAAACCTATGCAGCTGAACAAGAAGAGATATGTGCTGTTTCAGAGGAGTGGGAAGGAGGAGCTGAAATGCCGCAGACGACAAAGGAGAGCCAGAGGCCTGCTAAGATAGATGCTAAGAAAAACAAGATTTGGATTATGAGAGCTTGGTTTGAATTAGAGAATGAAGAATGGAGGGATCTCCCTATGGGGAGATCTGAAGACCTATGGATTACAAATCTGATCAAGGCGAAAGTTGGAGCTTTGGGGACATTTGGGACATTTGGACTTAAAAGCAACAAGCTCAGTCAGTAGAGCATGCGACTCTTAATCTCAGGGTTGTGAGTTCGAGTCCCACATTGGGTAAAAGATTCCTGCATTGCAGGGGTTGGACTAGATGACCCGCGTGGTCCCTTCCAATTCTATGATTATGACCTGCTCAATGATTATAAGAAACAAGATTTGGGCTCCACTTTTGAACATGGAGGTCTGGTTGGAAGAAACATAGACCCTATAGGGACAGAGCTTCTCCGAGACCTGATGTCTAATATAAAGGACTACCAAAAAAACCGGCAGAGAGGGACTGAGAGAGATTTGAGGGCCTCGGACGTGAGATCTCCAGGCTGATAGTTGATGGACTGATGGACATTTTTTGGGGATCGAAACCGGGAAAGGGGGGGTGAGAGATTTAGAATCCAAAGGGTGTGTTATGTACTGAGTTGAATAGGATCCAAACTGCAGCAGTCTGATTGGTCCTAGAACAATAGGATCCAAATTGCAGCAGTCTGATTGGTCCTAGAACAATAGGATTCAGAATGCAGCAGTCTGATTGGTCCAAGAACAATGCAGCAGTAAGATTGGTTGGCAGGAACCACCCAATCATGCTCCAGATATAAGTGAATCCACAACCTGATTGGCTTACAGTAGAATTCCAGAATTAACCAATCATGTGCAGCCCATTGTGTAAATAATGTATATAAAGCAGATACTTTGAGGGGACTTTCATTCATTCCTCCTCAACACTATCAGCTGAATAAAGAGCATGAAATCACTTTGCGACTCTGAGTATATTTCACTGGTGACGAAGGTGGGATCCCGCTGAGCTGACTGCCACACACAGCACTCTGAGCTTTACAATGTATTGGAATGCATTGACCTTATAAGGAGTTATGTCCCCCCCCCCCCTCTGGGCAGTGTAACCCTATATCGTTTGTGGGTGGGTTAAAGCCAGGACCGGATGTAGGTAAGGTGAGACATTGGAATGCAGCCATGCGGCTGGAGAGGAACAAAGAGTAATAAATGGACTGGAGGGAGAGGAGAAGTCTGAATTGAGCTGCCCTCCGTCCTTGGAAATATTGCTGGCCTCTGTGTCTTTATTTTATGCTTAAAAAGCACCATTTGTAACGGCGGGCTCCGACAAGTGGTGCCCCGTGTAAGGCTAACTTAAAAGAAGAGGTAACTTAAAGAAAAGAGGCAAAACTTGAAGCAAACAGTCTGAGGCTGACTAAGAGGATTTTAAAAGAAACCGTGAGAGGTTTTTCTATCCAAGCAGTGGATATCATCGACTTACCATGCCCAGCAAGGGTTGCACAGCGCTGAAGCATCTTAGGATCCCTGGTGAGTCCGATCCCTTCTCTTATATTATATTGATTTTTGAAAAATGGGCAGCTCTTTGTCTAATCCCCAACAGAAATTTTTAAAAGACTTAAAATTTCTCCTCTCCTCCAACAAATTGGAAGTTCCGGAGGGTGATTTGATACAGCTCATTCTGGCCATTGATGAACATTCTCCCTGGGACTTGGGTGTAATTGCAAATGGAACTTGGGAATTGAAACTTTGGGACAAGATTGGTGAACATTTTCATGAGCTCCCCAGCATCAGTACTCGGATTTTAAATGCTTGGTGCAAGGTTCGATATGCTATGGGTTCTTTATCACCAAAAAATATCTCCCTGGCTGCATTGCCAACACAACCTCCAGCTTCCTTAATCCAGACTGCTGTGTTAGAGTCTGCTGTGTTAGCCTCTGTTCCGATACTTGCCTTACCAGCACTTGCTTTGCCAGCAGCTCCAGACCCCAAACCTCCAGACTACAGTTCCTCACCAGAGGACCCAATCCTGCAAAAATACCGTGGTCTGGCTGGCAATAGTCCTAATCTTTCAGAGGCAGACCCAGCTACCTCTTTTCAATGTGCAGTCCTTGCCTGTTCCTTAATTCAGGATACTATGGCATTCCCTGTTATTGTGCCCCTTGCTGGTGCTCCAGCAGGAACTCAAGCCCAGCACCAACCTTTTGACTTTAAAATCTTGAAAGAGCTCCAATTGTCAGTAAGGACAAATGGATTTCAAGGCCCATTTACACAGGCTCTTTTGGAAGCCACATTAGCCCAGCCTTTGGTTCCAGATGACATCAAGCTTTTGGCACGTACAGTGTTACCCCCATCAGCAGGTGTTTTGTTTGCCCACGAATGGGAAACTGCCTGCCATGCTCCAGCCTTGTTACAACAAATCAGGGGAAATAATCCAAATATTACCCTCGCAGATGTCATAGATGCCATGATGGGGCGTGGTCTTTTCGCTCAGGCTTCAGTACAAGCCACACTGCTGCAGATCTTATTGAGGGATACTGCTCTTGCTGCTAAACAAGCAATGAGAAAAATCCCAGAACCCAGTATTCAATCAAGGTGGAGCTTAATCAGGCAAGAGGCAAGAGAATCATATTCTTCCCTTATGGACAGGCTGCTTACAGCAGTGAGTCGTCTAATTGAAAACCAGCCTGTAGCCACCGATACAACGTTTCCAGCGTGGCAAACCAGGATCACCGATACCTCAGTGTGGGTAGAACGGTGGCCTCCACCAAAAGGAAAATCCGCAGCAATGGCACCATCTTGTTTCTGAACAGCTTATTTCTGAACAATTGACTTTCGGCCACATTGAACCATCTTCATCCCACTGGCTCCAGCAGGCAGGGAACGGTTTGCTTTACATTGCCAGTATATCACAATTCGCAGCCCAACAAGTGATATCAGTGGATTGTCCTGCCTCAAGGCATGCGGAACTCCCCTACACTTTGTCAACATTTTGTGGATGAAACATCGAAACCTTTCCGCATGCGCCACCTAGAGGTGCTGCACTCGAGCTGCATCTGCCGGTGTTTGCTACACCATTGTTGCCAACAGGAATTTTATATGCTCAGGCGGAACAAGAAGAAGACTATCTTCATTATAGAATGGCTACATCTACCGCACACCCCACCAAAAAACATTTATTCCATACTTGAATCCACATCAGACATTGTTATCAAAGGACGTTCACAAGCGATAACTTTAAGCGGTTATGATGTTACCTCAATTTATTTACCTTTCTCACAGACTGAACAGCAGCATTTATTGATCACAAATGCTGCCGTGCAAATTGCTTTGGCAGATTTTACAGGTGTCATCATTTTTAACCCTCCAAAGGATGACCGTTTGACATTTCTGACACAGGTCACCTATGTTTTGGCTACCCCCTTGTCTCTCACACCTCTCCCCTCTGCATTGACCCTTTTCACGGATGGAACAAGAAGTAGGGGAGTAGTGACGTGGGAGGAGGGAGGACAATGGAAATGTTATTTACCCCTTCACAGTCTTCTGCCCAGTGAGCTGAGCTAGCAGCTGTGATTCTTACCTTTCAATCCTTTCCTACTCAACCTTTCAATCTTATTGTGGATACTCAGTATGTATATCGCCTTTTTGTTATTTTACCAATATCTTGTATAACTCCTTCCTTGGATTCTGACTTGTTTTCCTTGTTTCTTACCCTGCAGGCCTTACTTCAGCATAGAGAGTTCCCTTATTATGTTGCATATCTTCGCTCCCACACATCGCACCCAGGGTATTTAGCAGAGGGCAATGCAAGAGCAGATGCAGCATTGAAGGACATTTCTACCTTTTCTCTCTTTTCTTTTCTTTTCTTTTTTTTATAAAATATTTTATTCAATTTTCAAACATAGAATGGAGAATCACATAGCAAACATACCAACAAACAATATAGAAAAGAGAAAGAAAAAAAGAAAGGGAAAAAAAGAAAAACAAAACTGTTCATAATATTTTTATATAACTAACTGGACTTCCTCGCATCTCCCTACCCTGCATTCTCTATAATAAAAATACCAGCAAATTATTACCTTGTTTCAATTCTTATTTTATACCTCTCAAATATTATACTTCTAATCTTAAAGTAATTTTTGACAATTAGTTGAAACTTAAGTTGAACATAATATTATTTTAAGTTTCGACCTTTTCTTGCATATCACTTAATTTTCTAAATCTTTCAGACGAGTTGCTGGAACCATGCTTTTCTGAATCGTGCAATTTCTTAACATTCATACAATTTATATTGTTTTTGTAAATAGTCTTTAAACTTTTTCCAATCCTCTTCATTGTTTCTTCTCCCAAATCTCGAATTCTGCCAGTCATTTCGGCCAGTTCCATATAGTCCATCAGTTGCGTCTGCCACTCTTCCAGTGTGGGCAAATCTTGTGTCTTCCAGTGCTTTGCGATAAGTATTCTTGCTGCTGTGGTTGCATACATAAAAAAAGTTCTGTCCTTCTTTAACACTTTCTGGCCGACAATGCCCAAGAGGAAGGCCTCTGGTTTCTTAGTGAAGGTATATTTAAATACCTTTTTTAGCTCATTGTAAATCATTTCCCAGAAGGCCTTCACTCTTGGACAGGTCCACCAGAGGTGAAAGAATGTCCCTTCAGCCACCTTACATTTCCAACATTTGTTATCAGCTAGGTGATATATTTTTGCAAGTTTGACTGGGGTCATGTACCACCTATATATCATTTTCATAATATTTTCCTTCAGGGCATTACATGCCGTGAATTTCATACCGGTGGTCCATAACCTTTCCCAGTCTTCAAACATAATGTTGTACCCAATATCCTGAGCCCATTTTATCATGGCTGATTTAACTGTCTCATCCTGAGTGTTCCATTTAAGCAGCAAGTTATACATTCTTGAAAGTACCTTGGTCTTTGGTTCTAACAATTCTGTTTCTTTTTTTTTTATATAAAATTTTTATTGGTTTTACAACATTTTTAAGAAAAACAAACAAACACAAAAAGTGACAGACATACATGAATAGTTTCAAACATATTTTCATAAACCTCTTTTCTTGAACTTCCCCATACCCCCCCTCTCTGCATCCCAATGTCCATAATTCAACTAGCAACTCCCAGTTGTTACTTTCTAATCTCTGTCATCTTAGTCCTCTTTTATAGTCTAGCCTTGTATCCCTGTACCCTTTTGCTTCTGGAAACCACAACATTTTAGCATTCATTAAGTTTATAGTAGTCCTTAAGATAACTTTTAAATTTTCTCCATTCTTCTTCCACCGTCTCTTTTCGTTGATCACGGATTCTGCCTGTCATCTCGGCCAGTGTCATATAGTCCATCACTTTCATCTGCCATTCTTCCAAAGTGGGTAAATCTTGTGTCTTCCAATACTTTGCGATAAGTATTCTTGCTGCTGTTGTGGCATACATGAAGAAAGTTCTATCTTTCTTTGTCACCAATTGGCCGACAATGCCCAAGAGGAAGGCCTCTGGTTTTTTAGAAAAGGTACATTTAAGTACCTTTTTCATTTCATTATAGATCAATTCCCAGAAGGCCTTTATCTTCGGGCATGTCCACCAAAGGTGATAGAAAGTGCCTTCAGTCTCTTTACACTTCCAACATTTATTGTCGGGCAAATGATAGATTTTTGCCAGTTTGACTGGGGTCATGTACCACCTGTAAACCATTTTCATAATGTTTTCCTTTAAGGCATTACATGCCGTAAATTTAATACCGGTGTTCCATAACCATTCCCAGTCAGCTGACATAATGTTATGTCCAACATCTTGAGCCCACTTAATCATAGCCGATTTAACTGTTTCATCCTGTGTGTTCCATTTCAACAACAAGTTGTACATTCTAGATAGATTCTTAGTATCGGGTTCTAACAATTCGGTCTCTAGTTTTGATTTTTCCACCTGGAAACCGATTTTCCTATCCTGTTTAAAGAATTCCATTATTTGGCGATATTGGAACCAATTTTCTACTTTATGCTTCAATTTCTCCTGACTTTGTAGTTTGAATTTATCTCCATCCTGTTCTAAGATTTCCCAATACTTCGGCCATCCGACCTCCATATTGAGTTTCTTCACTGCTTTAGCCTCCACTGGTGACACCCATCTAGGGGTTTTATTTTCCAATAGATCTTTATATCTTATCCAAACATTAAATAATGCTTTTCTAACAATGTGATTTTTAAAGGCACTGTTAACTTTATCATACCAAAGATATGCATGCCAACCGAAAGCATTATTGAAACCTTCCAGATCCAAGATGTCCGTGTTCTCGAGGAGCATCCATTCTTTCAGCCAGCAAAAAGCTGCTGCCTCATAATACAATTTTAGGTCCGGCAGGGCAAAACCCCCTCTTTCTTTAGCGTCAGTCAATATTTTAAATTTAATTCGGGGCTTTTTGCCCTGCCAGACAAATTTCGAGATGTCTTTGTGCCACCTCTTAAAACATTCCATCTTGTCAAGAATCTGCAAGGTCTGAAACAAAAACAACATTCTAGGCAATACATTCATTTTAATTACTGCAATTCGGCCTAACATTGACAGTTTCAAATTTGACCATATTTCTAGATCTTTTTTAATTTCTGACCAACATTTTTCATAGTTGTCCTTATACAAATTCACATTCTTAGATGTTAAATAAACCCCTAGGTATTTCACCTTCTTGACCACAGTCAAACCTGTTTCCTCTTGAAATTTCTCCTTTTCCATATCTGTTAGATTTTTCCCTAAAACTTTAGTTTTTTGCTTATTCAACTTAAATCCAGCTACTTGGCCAAATTGTTGTATTATTTCTAGGACCTTTTTCGTACTAGTGTTTGGCTCTTGCAAAGTCAATACTAGGTCATCTGCATACGCTCTTAACTTATACTGTTTAGCTCCGACCTGCACACCTTTGACCTGCTGGTCATTTCTTATCATATTCAGCAACACCTCCAGAACTGAAATAAAAAGTAATGGGGAAATTGGGCACCCCTGTCGTGTTCCTTTTTCTATCTTAAGTTCCTCAGTCACGACATTATTTACAATCAGTTTAGCTTTTTGTTCAGAATATATTGCAGCCATACCATTCTCAAAACCCTGGCCTACCCCCATCCCATGAAGATTCTTCCTCATAAAACTCCAAGAAATATTATCGAAGGCTTTCTCCGCATCCACAAAGATCAATACTGCTTTAGTGTTTATATTCACCTCTAGCTTTTCCAAAATGTCTATTACATTCCTTACATTATCTGCTAGGTGTCTCTTAGGGAGAAAGCCTGCTTGGTCTCTATGAATCTTCTCCATCAAGACTCTTTTAAATCTTTTTGCCAAAATGTCTGCAAAAATTTTGTAATCCACATTAAGCAGTGATATTGGGCGGTAGTTCTTAAGTTGGGTCTTTTCAGTCTCTGACTTTGGTATGAGTGAAATATATGCCTCTTTCCACGATTCAGGTGCCCTTTTTCCCTCAAGGATCTCATTACAAACTTCTCTTAGTGGTTGAGTCAGCCATTCCTTCAGCGATTTGTAGTATCTGGAAGTCAGTCCATCTGGTCCCGGAGATTTGCCCAATTGCATATTCTGAATGGCAGTCTCTATCTCTTGTTCTGAGATTCTCTGGTTCAAATCCATCTTACTTTGATGAGAGATGTTTCGTAGTCCATATCTTCCAAGGAATTTATCTATATCTTCTTCCTTTTGCGGGCCTTGAGTGTAAAGTTTTTTAAAATAACTTAAAAAGCAATTTCTAATTTCATTGGGTTTAGATATGTTCTTTCCATCCACCTCTAGGCTTGTAACTGTATTTAGTTTCTGCCTTTTCTTCAGTTGCCATGCCAAAAGTTTACCACATTTATTTGCTGATTCAAAAGTCTTTTGCTTCATTTGCTTTATCTTCCATTCAATCTCTTGGTTCATCAATTCCATATATTGTGTTTGATATAACTTAATCTCTCTTAAAATATCCTGAGACTTTGGTTTTGTTCTTAATTTCCTCTCTCCTTCCTTTATCATTTCCAAAATCTTCTCTTTTTTCTCAGTTTGTTTTTTCCTCTTTATTGAATTTTGTTGAATCAAAAATCCTCTCATAACCGCTTTACTTGCGTCCCAAATCACTCTTTTCTCCACGTCGGTCCTCAAATTTATTTCAAAATAGTCTTTTAGGGTCTTTTGGGCCTTCGTGAGAATCTCCTTATCTCGAAAGAGGGTGTCATTCATTCTCCATCTAAATTGACCAGTTATTGTGAGTTTCATCTCCATCTTCACGGCGTTATGGTCGGAGCAAGTTTTTGGGCAGATTTCCACTTTCTTAATCTTTGGAGCCAGTCCACTAGTAACCCAGATTTGGTCAATTCTGGTCCAGGTCATCATTGCTTGGGAGAAAAAGGTTCCCTCTCTCTCCAGAGGGTTCCTTGTTCTCCAAATGTCTATCAGGTCCATGTTTTCTGTCATTTCGAAAAAAGTCTTAGGGAGTCTCCCTTCTTTAGTGACTGTTAGTCTTTGTGCCTTGTCCATATTAGTGGAGACCACGCCATTCATGTCTCCCATGATTATCATATTGTAATCCAGATAGTCCGTCAAAGTTTCATGAAGTCTCTTAAAGAAGTCAGATTTGCCTTCATTTGGTGCATAAATTCCAACAACTAGAAATTTTTCTCCTTGTACTTGTATCTCCACAGCCAGATATCTCCCTTGTTCATCTTTGAATATCATTTTTGGAGCCCATTTCTCCTTCACATATATTACCACTCCTCTCTTCTTAACTTTGTCTGATGAAATAAATTCTTGTCCTAGCCTTTTATTTGTGAGTAATCTCCTGTGGGCTCTGGTTATGTGAGTTTCTTGTAAACATATCAAATCCAGTTGTTCTCTATTCAAAATATGAAATACTTGTCTTCTCTTCAAAGGCCCATTCAGTCCATTACAATTCCAACTAAGGAATTGCAAAGCCATCTTGTTATTTTCTTAAGGCTCCTCCAACAGCTCCAAGTTGTTGCTCTTCTTCTGATGGTGGTGGTTTTTGTCCAAACGAGAGATTCAGGATATCCAGTGCTCTCCTCTGTCCTGCAAGTACGTCCACAGTCCCCTTCTGTAGGTCCTCCTGGTATCTTGCCAAAAATTTGTCTTTATCTTGAATTGTCTTTATTTTCACTTTCTTTGCCTTGTAGTCGAATGACAGTCCTTGTGGGAACTCCCACCTGAAACGGATAGAATTTTTCTTTAGCAAAAGAACCAAGTCCTTGTAGAAGTTTCTTAAATCCAAAATATATTTTGGGATGTCTTTAAAGATCTGTACAGCTGAATTTCCAATTTGCAAGGCCTTTTCAAAGTGTAGTCCTAATATTTTATCTCTTTCCTCCTTGGATCTGAGTGTAATCAAGCAGTCTCTCGGTGTCTTTCTATCTTGCTTTTTACCCAGTCTAAAGGCAGTCGTAATTTTAAATTCGTCTTCCTCAAGGTCCCAGCAATCCGCAAACTCCCGTGTCAAATATTCCACAAGGTTGTCTCTTTCATTCTCCGGAATCAGTCTTAATTTTAAATTTCTCTCTTTCCTCTGTAACTCCCACAAGGCCAAAGTTGCATCATGCTCATAGACCTTCCTGGCAAGTGGCTCTAATTTCTCCTGTGTCTCTCCGGCAGTGGCTTTTGCCTCTTCGGCAATTTGGCGCGTGGTGGCGTTTTCCTCCACCAATTTGTTTATAGATTCTGTATTCTGGTTTAATCTTGCTGATATTTCTGTTAATTTTTGTGTGTTCTCTGAAGTCTGTTTTGTCAAAGACTCCAGAGTTTGGTTTATCTTGAGCAAGGCCTCTGTCACAGCTTCCATAGAGACGGCTGCTCCTTTGTCTTGTCCTGTTGTTCCTGCTGATCCGGCTGTTGCGCCTGAAATTGAGCCTCTTTTCTTTGCCTGTTGCAGCTGCAGCTGTTGTTGTTGTTGTTGTTGCTTGATCTTGGCTCTTGTAACTATCTCTTCTTGTGGGCCACTCATGTCAAGGTCAATTCCCACGGGATTATTCTCCCTTGGAAAATTCCACTGTCTTAGGCCGTACCAAGTTTTACTTTATCCTCTAGAGGGAGCAAATCAAAATGGCCATAGAACGGGATTTCCAAATACAAAAACAAAGGAGACAGTCCAAGATGTAAAAAAGAAGGAGATTAACACAGTCAAAGTCAATGTTGCTAAAGACTTATAACTTCAAATTGCCACAGTTGCCCAGTTTATATTGTTTCTTCTTATGATATACAGTGATCAGGCACTGTGGAAACTTTGTATCAAAGTATCACTTCACAGGAAAAAGTCAGTTCAGTGTACTAAAAAGGCAGACCGTTTCATGCTTTCAAATAGGTGAGATAGCAGAGGTTTTTTTCCTCCAAATAGATCATGCAGTTGTTGGTCAGATTCACCTCCCCTCTGCCCTGCTTGCTAGAGGGGAGATCAAAGGTCTAAATGTCCGGTTTATATGATCAAAGAGCAGGTTTAAACGGATGCAAGTTTAGAGTTCCGTTGCTTTCACTTTCATGCAGTCGGGGGGAGGCAGACTTCCTTTGCTTAAATCTCCCCGTTTTTAGCCCAATTTCTAAAATTTTAAAGGGTCCCGATTATTTTCCAGCTCTTACTCACGGGAATTCAGTCCAAATTTTCTTTTCAGGAAGGAATCGGCGCTCTCCGCTTATGGTGACGCGGCTTCACTTCGCAGGCTGGGTAGCGACTCTCAGCACCGCGCTCTCTCCCGATGTCGATCCGTAGCCTTTAAAAAGGCTCTTTCACGGTACCGGGGGGGCGCGAAGGTGCCCACCGAGTCTCCTTGTTCTCAGGCTTCAGCGCCTGGGATTTTAGGGGTCCCCCGCTCGCCGTAGCGGGTAAGACCCGAACTTGCGAAGCAGTCCTTCTCCGGAGCTCGGAGGTAGGACCGCCATTAAGCGCTGGCACCGACCGGAAGTCTCTAACAATTCTGTTTCTAATTTCGATTTTTCCACCTGGAATCCTATTTTTTTGTCCAAATTAAAGACCTCTTTAATTTGAGCGTAATGTAACCAATCTCGCACCTTATTCTTCAGTTTCTCCAAACCGTGCAACCTCCAGTTGTCTCCAATTTTTTCTATTATTTCCCAATATTTCGGCCAACCGGCCTCCATATTGAGTCTTTTCCGGGCCTTAGCCTCCATTGGTGATAACCATCTTGGGGTCTTATTTTCTAATAAGTCTTTATACTTTGTCCAGACAATAAATATTGCTTTCCTGACAATATGGTTTTTGAACACTTTATGAACTTTTACCTTGTCGTACCACAAATATGCATGCCAACCAAAAGCATTATTGAACCCTTCCAGATCTAGGACATCAGTGTTATCTAAAAGTAACCAATCCTTCATCCAGCAGAAAGCTGCAGCTTCATAATATAACCTTAGGTCCAGGGTATTTAGCAGAGGGCAATGCAAGAGCAGATGCAGCATTGAAGAACATTTCTGCCTTTTCTCTCTTTTCTGATCCTATACTATGTCATAACACCTTTCGCCTTCCTGTGAAAGCATTGGCAAAGCATTTTTCTATTCCCTTGGCCCAAGCAAGGGATATAGTTTCCCTATGTGTTTCTTGTCCTAAATCTCAGCTGGCCATTACTTTTGATGCTGTCAATCCTAGGGGCACGTCTGCATTGGCATGTTGGCAGATGGATGTCACACACACCTGTGTTGGCTCCACTCTCCTAGGTTCACCTCACGGTGGACACCCACTCTGGACTCATATGGGCTATGCCCATGAGGGGGGAAACAGCTTGGCATGTCATTCAGCACACTATCCGCTGTTTCTCAGTCATGGGTAAACCTGCGCGTATCAAAACTGATAATGGTCCAGCATATATTTCTAAAACATTTTCGGAATTTTGTATGTTGTGGAATGTGAAATTAACTCATGGCATACCCTTTAACTCCGCAGGTGGAAAGAGCACACCTGACGTTCAAAACATTATTGCTTAAACAGCTTGGCGGCCGAAGCATACCAACAGCAGATATCCCTTCGGCTGTTCACCAAGTTCTTTTTGTACTTAACCATCCTTTTATATCCACATCTTAGGACCCATTACCCCCGCTTAATTGCATTTTAGGAAGGAGGAGGCACTCCCCCGCCCCTTGGTGGTGTACCGACGCTTGCCTGATCCTGCGTGGCATGGACCTGTCCCGCTGATCACGTGGGGACGAGGGTACGCGGCAGTGGACATCGAGGACAAGCCTTTGTGGTTTCCAGCTCGATGTGTGCGGCCATGGCAAGCCTCTTTAACCGCGGATCTGCCTTCCTAACCATTTGCCTTGCCATCCTTTGCTGCACCGTTATACAAGGAAGAGAAGCAGACGACCCAATACAGTTGAAACCACCTTATCGGCTGGCAAGCAGCTGTCGTCTGAATCCTACTCTGGCTGGCAGCATCCACGGCTCAGCCACTTTCGAACTATAAGAACAGCATTATTGAATAAGACTTTTAGGGGAGAAAATTATCATAAGATATGGAGGAATAATATTTTTGTACAAGATATGATTAAGTTTACCAGTTTATTGCATGCTTCTAAATGTTGGTTATGTATGCACATACCGCCTTTTGCGAGTCATTCAGGCATAATGCTTCATGGTGTGCCTGTCAATGGATCTTTTCAATTTACAAATATTATATCCCCTAAGCAATCTTTTTGGCCCCCAGTACACTTGACCCTCCATAAGCCTGCCCCCCATTTATTTTCAAATTAAGGAGGGGAAAGAATCATGGGGCATATATCCAAACTGTCAATATACATTGAATTTCACTTTTAATAGCTCTTGTTCTCTTACAGGAACATACAATGACCAATCTCAGTGCTATAGAAGTGACACCAGTGCATGGCTAATAAACTAGAAAGGAAGCCTACCATGCAGCTTAGAATCAGAATTATTATATTCTTGGCTTCCGGATGGAAGTTGGCTTCGACATTTATTGATTTTAGTGATCATTATAGTAGTTATTTGCATTATTTTGTGTTGCTGTATACAATGTATTCCTTCTTTAATTTCTGTATGTACTGCATGGTTCTCCAGTCCGCGGCCCGCTTCCGGTCTCACATGAGTCGTCTATCGCTCTCGATATAACCGTATTGGTACTGATTAATTAAATAAAGAGGGCATGTGGGAGTCATAGCCATGGTAAAGGCTTCTAATATTGCAGGGTGCCCCCTGACCTCGGCTGACCAGCACTCTGAGCTTTACAATGTATTGGAATGCATTGACCTTATAAGGAGTTATGTTCCCCCTGTTGAATGGTTTCTTTAAATGTAAAGGTTCATCACTGTTCCACCCGATGTATGTGTCTTTAAGGGGCCAGAGCAAGGGCCAGAGCAAACTAACGAGACCCAGCTTTACAGCTGTGAAACATAGCAGGTGCTGCTGAGTTGTACTGATTAAACTATGCCAGCAATTGGGTAGAGTATATAAGGAGCAGCACCTAGCTCTCCAATTACCCTGGGGGATGGGTTGGTGGTTGGGTCATGTTTGTTTGTTAATATATTTAGTGTAAATGGAGTTTTTGTTTTTCTTATTAAAACCTTCTTTAAGTTATTTTTGAGTCCCTTTTTAATGCATGGTCTCCCCAGCAAGCTCTCTGCAGCGCTACCATACTGCAAAAAGCCAACATCTTTGGTTATGGGCCCAGCTGCTGAGTGGATGACTGCATATTTTTGGACTCTGAGAAAGGTTTGAAAACTCCTTTTCCTGTTAGCGTAGTTTTTGTGGGTCTGGAAGAGTTCCAGAATGGTTGACCGGGTTCCTGAAGCTGAGAAGGCTCTGGTCTTCCCACAGCTAACAGATGAGAACTATAGTTTATGGTCTTTTCGGGTGGAGGCGCTTTTGACCTCTAGAGAAGTATGGACCTATGTAACTGATGACCCTCCTAACCCTGTAACCAATGCTTGGTCGAAAGGAGATGCAAAATCCAGGGCGATAATTAATTTGGCAGTCAGCGACCAGGAAGTAGTCTATATAAGAAATAAGAAAACTGCCAAAGAAATGTGGGACAGTCTTGCAGCAGTGCATGTTAGAAAAGAGTCAGTGTCTGCATTGACGTTTTTCAAGCAGTTGTACCAGACGAAGTTGCAGCCTGGTGGTGATTTGGCAGCACACTTGAGACGTCTGGAGGCAATACGCTGCGAATTAATTCGAAGGGACATGGATATACCTGATATTCAGTATGTTTTTATCATCCTTTGTTCCCTTAATGAGGACTTTGATGGTATAGCTAGCCAGATATCTGCCGTTCCACCAGCACAATTAACTGTGGAAGGGGTAACGGCAAGATTAATGGGCGAGTTGGATAGAAGGGAGGCTTGTGCCATAAGCACTCCTGTTTCCAGAAAGAATGAGGAACACCATATGCAAACCTGTGGTGATACAACTGCATTTAAAGCTGCAAAGCGTTGTTGGTTCTGCAATAAGCAAGGACATTTTGCAAGGGACTGCAGATCCAAAAGAAAGCAAAGTACTCCCAAGTCTGTTTCTGTTCGTCAATCACGGTCATCAGCCCAGCAGCCAACATCGTACCGTAAAGACAGAAACGAGCCGCGAGCTTTTCATGCTCGGACAACAGATCATAAAAGAATTAAAGATGCCAAGTGGAAGTCTTTTGTTATCGACTCAGGAGCATCTCAGCACGTTTGCAATGATCGAAGCTTGTTTATTTCTTTCGAAGAGGAAATTGGTAATGTACATTTAGCCAATTCACAAGTCCTGCAGTCGCTTGGCAGGGGTACTGTTAAACTTGACTCTTTAAACATTACAATAGCGAACTGCATTTACTGCCCGTCAGTGGACAATTTATTGTCAGTAAGGTGTTTTGCTCGTCAAGGCATAACTGTGCGTTTCTTAAAGTCTATGTGTGAGTTTTTCGATGGGAACAAACGTCTATTGTATGCCCGGGAATCTGATGGTTTATATAGACTGTATTTTCGCACCTACTCCCAATCGCCTATAAATTGCAGAGCAGCACAGTCAAGCCAGGGGTTGAGGAATGTAAGGCCACATTCTGGGTGTGTCCACGAGGCGCACAGAATTCTGGGACACCTGAATTTTGCTGATGTAATTAAAACAAAGAGTATTGTCAATGGCCTCAACTTAAAACCATGTAAATTCTTTATGCAGTGTCTATCCTGTTGCAAGAATAAGATTAAGGTTGCACGCAAGGGTAGGTGCTCAGATAGGAAAGTAACTGAGCCATTTGAGCGTGTACACTGTGATTTAGTTGGGCCACTCCCACCATCATTAGGAGGTTCGAAGTACTGGCTTACCCTGATAGACCAGTATAGTAGATATTGTTGGACTTATGCAATAGCTGACAAGTCCCAAGCATTTGAGAAGTACAAAGTTTTTTGCAACTGGGTAAAAACACACTTTAACAAACCTATCAAGAACCTGTTTTCTGACCGGGGCGGGGAATTTGTTTCTGAGGATTTTGAGAAATTCCTGGAAGCGCAGGGGACTACTCATGAGTTATCTTGCCCCCGAAGTCCCTGGCAAAATGGGCTTGTTGAAGTTGTGCAGCGTGACCTGCAGGCAGGGGTTAAAACTTATCTGCACGATGCTAATCTGCCCAAAGTCTTTTGGGCTGAAGCGCTCCATGCCTTTTGTTATGTTAGAAATCGCAGTTATCATTCTGGTTTAGATGTCACCCCCTATGAGAAGTTGTTTAAAAAACGCCCTAATCTGAAATACCTACGTATTTGGGGTTCAGATGTAATTATGCATTATCCCGCTAAGCAGAAATTGGGTGAACGTAGTGTTCAGGGGAAATTAATGGGCTACCAGCAGGGGGCATACAGAATTTACGTACCAGCAACTGGCAAATTTCATATTACCAGAAGCATGATACAAACTGTAAATTGGAATGGGGTTGCTGTTTTCCAAGATGCTAACGGTATAGATGATACTGAGGAAGAAGAGGTAGAAGAAGCAGCAGCAGGAGGAAATGGTGCTTCTGAATTAATGGAAAAAGACAAAAAGCCTGTTGAATCTGATAATTTGTTTGATTTAAAGTCACAGGCACCCGAGGGGAGGTTAGATTCTCTTGAGTTTTCTGACCGTGAGCTTAGCCTACAGGCACTTTTCCAGTCTGACAATGATGATTTACAACCTGAAACTAGTAGTTCACTGAGTCCCATTAAGTCTGAGGAGTCTGACTCTCCTTCCGGACTGAGACGTTCAGATAGAAAGAGGCAGAAGCCACAACGTTTCGCAGATGAACACTTTAATACTGTGTATGCCAATAAGGTGGTTTTTGAGCCAAAAAGCTACAATGATGTTCAGAATTTACCTAAGCACCAAGCTGTAAATTGGTATAAAGCTATGAACTCTGAGATAGCTTCTTTAAAAGAGCATAACACTTGGTCTCTTGTACCACAAACCCCAGATATGAGACTTATTGATTCAAAATGGGTTTATAGAGTTAAAATGAATGACAAAAATGAAGTTGTAAGGTACAAGGCAAGACTAGTTGCTAGGGGCTTTCAACAAATTCCAGGCGAAGATTATGATTTGTGCTATTCACCAAGTGTAAAATATGAAACAGTTAAGCTTTTGTTAAAAGATGCATCACAACGTGGACATTCTGTTTATCACCTAGATATAAAAACTGCATATTTGTTTGCAGATTTAAAAGAACAAATTTTTATGCGTGTCCCTGAAGGCATAGACACTGCTGAAGGTTTGGTATGCAAATTAAATAA
Organism: Podarcis bocagei; assembly: GCF_964188305.1. Taxonomy (NCBI): domain Eukaryota; kingdom Metazoa; phylum Chordata; class Lepidosauria; order Squamata; family Lacertidae; genus Podarcis; species Podarcis bocagei. Next base: position 12,671,381 of record NC_138131.1, read on the forward strand.
ATCCCTTTATGGTCTGCACCAAAGTGGAAGGAATTGGCACCAAACTTTAGCAAAAGAATTGCTAGATATTGGTTTTTCACAAGGAAAGGCAGACAATTGTGTGTTTATAAAGGAAAGGGCAAACTCTGTAACAAAAATATGTGTGTATGTAGATGATGTGTTAATTTCTACAAAAACTAAACAGGAATATGAACAGGTAGTTTCACAGTTACAGAAGAAATTTGATGTGGTGGAATTAGGCATAGCTAAAAATTACTTATCCATGCAAATTGAGAAAGGCAAAAATAATAATAATAATAATTTATTATTTATACCCCGCCCATCTGGCTGGGCCTCCCCAGCCACTCTGGGCGGCTTCCATAAAAACCAAAAATACAGTAAAATATCACACGTTAAAAACTTCCCTGAACAGGGCTGCCTTAAGATGTCTCCTGAATGTCAGGTAGTTGTTTATCGCTTTGACATCTGCTGGAAGGGCGTTCCACAGGGTGGGCGCCACTACCGAGAAGGCCCTCTGCCTGGTTCCCTGTAGCTTTGCTTCTCGCAATGAGGGAACCGCCAGAAGGCCCTCGGCGCTGGACCTCAGCGTCCGGGCAGACTGATGGGGGTGGATCTTTTCTGGTTCATCAAACTGCAAAAAATGATGATCTTGTTGAAATGCTATGTTTAGAAAATGCAAATGGGAAGGAAACGCCTATGGTGTGTGGTTTCACCTTTACAGGTGAAGATAAGCCATTTCCTAACAAAACTTTGTATCATTCTGCTATAGGCAAGCTAAATTTTATTCAAAGAATCTCAAGACCAGATATAACTTATGCTTTTCACTTTCTGGCAAAATTTGTGGAAAAGCCCACTACGCAATGTTTCTCTGCTCTTAAGAGAGTGGTAATGTACCTTAAACATACCAAACATTATAGGTTGCAGTTTACAACATGTATTGACAAAGGTTTTGAAATGTTCTGCGATGCATCTCATGCAGTGGAACAAAATAATTGCAGGGGTGTGTCTGGTATGGTGTTTTGTTATAACGGTTGTCCGTTTGAATGGAAGTCCCAGACACAAACCATTATTTGTCTCTCCACAACAGAGAGTGAATTATGTGCATGCGTTCAGGCCACTCGTGATGTAGAATGGTATATGCAAGTATTTGCAGACCTACAGATGCAAGTAACACTACCAGTGAAAGTTTACCTTGATTCCCAGAGTGGACTTGCTATCCTGTGTTCAGAGACCAATACGCAGCGCACTAGAGTCTTAAGATTACGTTTAGAATTTGTAAAGAAACTAATTGCTGATGAAATGGTTGCATTTAAATATGTTCCAGGTGACAATCAAATTGCAGACATTTTTACAAAAGCACTTCCAAAGGTTACACATGAAAAACATGTACTAAGTATGCTTTATGTTTTTGTTCCACAATGATGAACCGCAGGGGAAATGTTGAATGGTTTCTTTAAATTTAAAGGTTCATCACTGTTCCACCCGATGTATGTGTCTTTAAGGGGCCAGAGCAAGGGCCAGAGCAAACTAACGAGACCCAGCTTTACAGCTGTGAAACATAGCAGGTGCTGCTGAGTTGTACTGATTAAACTATGCCAGCAATTGGGTAGAGTATATAAGGAGCAGCACCTAGCTCTCCCATTACCCTGGGGGATGGGTTGGTGGTTGGGTCATGTTTGTTTGTTAATATATTTAGTGTAAATGGAGTTTTTGTTTTTCTTATTAAAACCTCCTTTAAGTTATTTTTGAGTCCCTTTTTAATGCATGGTCTCCCCAGCAAGCTCTCTGCAGCGCTACCATACTGCAAAAAGCCAACACCCCCCCCCCTCTGGGCAGTGTAACCCTATATCGTTTGTGGGTGGGTTAAAGCCAGGACCGGATGTAGGTAACGTGAGACATTGGAATGCAGCCATGCGGCTGGAGAGGAACAAAGAGTAATAAACGGACTGGAGGGAGAGGAGAAGTCTGAATTGAGCTGCCCTCCGTCCTTGGAAATATTGCTGGCCTCTGTGTCTTTATTTTATGCTTTAAAAGCACCATTTGTAACGGCGGGCTCCGACAGGCCCCATTCACCCTCCGGGACTTCCAGAAACGTAAGGTCCCCACAATGGGGGTGGGGACCTTCAGGGTGCAATACCGAGGGCGGACACGGCAACTGGACTTGCTCGTGGTCAAGGGCCCCTACATTAGCTTACTGGGATTGGCATGGTTTGGACCACTGGGGCTAGCCATCACCGGGGTGAACCACACTACCTTACAAGTGGACGTGGACGCCATCTGCAAGGAATTTCCAGGGGTTTTCGATGGGAAATTGGGACAGTATACGGGGCCCCCCCATTGCTCTACAGCTTGACCCCGCAGTACGACCGGTCAGGCTCAAGGCCCGCCGGGTCCCGTTCTCCCTGAAACCCCGTATAGACGAGGAATTGGACCGGCTCGTGGAGCAAGGAGTGCTGGAGCCGGTGCCTAATGCCCCCTGGGAAACCCCAATCGTCACACCCGTCAAGCCTAATGGTTCGGTCCGCATCTGCGCAGACTACAAATGTACCATAAACAAGGCCCTCACGGCCCATGCATACCCAGTGCCAGTGGTCAGCCATGTCCTTGCCACCCTGGCTGGGTCGAAAATTTTTGGCAAGCTGGACTTGGCCCAAGCATATCAACAGCTGCCAGTAGATGAGGCCACAGCAGAGGCACAGACGATTGTGACGCACAGAGGAGCGTTCAGGGTAAAGCGGATGCAATTCGGTGTCAGTGTGGCACCAGGCATATTCCAGAATCTAATGGACTCGCTCCTTAAAGGGATTCCTGGCGTCACCCCCTTCTTTGATGATGTGTTGATTGCCGGGCCCACACCAGAGGAGTTTGAGGACCGCCTCCGCACCGTTTCCAGACGGCGAGTCTCAAGGTGAAGCAGGAAAAATGTCTACTAGGAGTGCCTCAGGTGGACTTTCTGGGATTTATGGTGGACGCAGAAGGGGTCCACCCGACTGGGGACAAGGTACGGGCCATCTGTGATGCCCCAGCACCCAAGAGCAAGACTGAACTTCAGGCCTCCTTGGGACTATTGAACTTTTACCATTCCTTCCTTCCCCACAAGGCGGCGGTAGCAGAGCCCCTACACAGACTCCTGGACAAGCGGGCCCCTTGGGTGTGGGGCCAGCGCCAGGAGGCTGCATTCCAGGCAGTCAAGGACTTGCTTGTCTCAAACTCGGTCTTGGCACACTTCAACAAGAGGCTGCCGGTCGTGCTAGCATGCGACGCCTCACCCTATGGCATTGGCGCTGTCCTGGGACACCAACTCCCGGATGGAAGAGAGGTACCGGTGGCATACTTTTCCCAGACACTCAACGCAACCGAGCAGAACTACTCGCAAATAGACAAGGAGGGTCTGGCAATCGTGAAGGGAGTAAAAAAATTCCATGATTTCTTGTACGGGCGGCCCTTCACCGTGGTGACTGACCACAAGCCGTTGCTTGGCTTGTTTGCCCCCGAAAAGCAGACCCCCCAAGTGCTGTCTCCTCGCGTCCTCAGGTGGTCAATTTTCCTTGCCAGCTACCAGTATGCACTGATTCACCGCCCGGGGAAGGCAATGGGCCATGCGGACGCCCTCAGCAGGCTACCACTACCAGAAACAGGCCCTGACCCAGCACCTGCACAAGAGGTTATGAGCCTGGAGCTGCTTCCTGACCGCCCCATTCAGGCACAAGAAGTTGCACACCATTCCAAGAAAGATAGGGTCATCTCCCGGGTCCTGGACTGGGTGTGGAGGGGATGGCCCAGCAGCAGCCCTGGGCCAGAATTCGCTGGCTACACAACCCGCAAACATGAACTGTCGGCCCACAAGGGGTGCCTGTTATGGGGAAGCAGGGTCGTTGTTCCCCAGCCCCTCCGCAAAAGGGTCTTCACAGCCCTACACGAGACACACCCAGGGGTAGTAAGAATGAAGGCCCTTGCCAGGAGTTATGTGTGGTGGCCAGGGATCGACGGAGAGATAGAGGCCTGGGTCAAACACTGCCAGGCCTGCCAAGAATCCCGCCCAGATCCCCCAAGGGCCCCAGTCCAGTCCTGGGAGTCCGCCCGAGCACCATGGTCACGCCTGCATGTGGACTTCGCTGGCCCCTTTCAGGGGAAAACATTCTTCATAGTGGTGGACTCCTACACCAAATGGCTGGAAGTCGCACTGGTACCGTCCACTTCCACGTCCGCAGCCATCCGGGTACTACGCAGGCTGTTTGCAACCCACGGGCTCCCTGACACTCTCATCTCAGACAACGGGACTGCATTTACGTCAGGAGAGTTCCAAACCTTCACAGCGCAGAACGCCATCCGCCACATCCGTTCGGCGCCTTTCCACCCTGCCACCAATGGCCAAGCAGAACGCATGGTGCGGAACACCAAGGACACCCTTCGCTGCATGACGCAAGGGGATTGGGAGTACCGCCTTGCCACATTCCTCCTAGCACAGCACAGCACCCCCAGCTCAACGACTGGCCGGAGCCCTGCTGAACTACTAATGGGTCGGCGCCTTGCAATCAGATTGGACCGCCTTCACCCCGATAGAGCTCAGGATGAGGTAGTGGTGGGGGAAGGCAGGAACCCCTGGACCTTCGAGGCCCAGGACCCAGTGTACGCAAAGAATTTTGGGGCAGGCCCAGCATGGGTACCCGCCACAGTCACCAGGGTCACTGGCCCCGTGTCGTACGAGGTGCTAACGGATGGGGGGCAATGCTGGCGCCGCCACTGCGACCAGATACGGCGACGATTCCCAGGAGAAAACCAGGAGGAGGAAAGGTCAGAGGAGTCCCAAGTGAATAGAGGGGCAGTGAGGCCCATAGACCAGGAGGGGCCAGCAGGAGAGGCAGAATCAGTAAATACAGAGAGGACCCGCAAGGCCGAAAGGACACCGGAACCAGAACCACGACTGAGCGAGCCGGTTGCGCCAGACCAAACAGGCCCATCACAGCCAGCATCCTTGGAACACGAGCCAGAACCTGAACCCCAGACCAGGGAACACCACAGGCCGCAATGCACACGTAGGCTGCCGGCATACCTCGAGGACTATGAATGCGACCTCCCGGGCAGGACTGGAACTTAGAGGGGAGGGGTGTTATGTACTGAGTTGAATAGGATCCAAACTGCAGCAGTCTGATTGGTCCTAGAACAATAGGATCCAAATTGCAGCAGTCTGATTGGTCCGAGAACAATAGGATTCAGAATGCAGCAGTCTGATTGGTCAAAGAACAATGCAGCAGTATGATTGGTTGGCAGGAACCACCCAATCATGCTCCAGATATAAGTGAATCCACAACCTGATTGGCTTACAGTAGAATTCCAGAATTAACCAATCATGTGCAGCCCATTGTGTAAATAATGTATATAAAGCAGATACTTTGAGGGGACTTTCATTCATTCCTCCTCACCACTATGAGCTGAATAAAGAGCATGAAATCACTTTGCGACTCTGAGTATATTTCAGGGTGTTTAATTATATGTTGTTTTTCTGTTATTTTGTTTTGCACTTAATATAAAAATTGGGAAATTTGTGGAAGGGAATTTGGGTCGACCTTAGAAAAGGGTGTAAAGAATGAGTATTGTTGTTTAAATTGAGGTTTATAAGTTAAAATTGGTTAATTAAGATGAATTAAGTATAATAATAATAAGGTAAAAGTTGGGGACAAGAACTTGCTGAGCTAATTATTGGAATTGGAATACAAGAAGGGGAGGTGTGGGGAAGTCAGGGAAAGATGTTAAGAAAATAAGGATTTGAAACTATACTTGTTATTTGTGTTGTGTTTGTTTGTGCTTTTGTGTTTGTTTAAAACTTTAATAAAAATGTATTATTATTTTTTTTAAAAAAGAAGTATCATGAACAACATCTTAAAAGACGGAACCATGCCGGATTCTTGGAAAGACAGCCTTATTGCATTAATTCCAAAACAGGGAACGGACAATCTACTTATTAACAACTATAGGCCTATCACACTTCTAAAGAACGATTATAAATTATATGCAAATATTTTAGCCGAAAGATCAAAAAAGGCTTCCAGATGATGATACACAATGACCAAGCTGGCTTTTTGCCCGGGAGGCACATTTATAGCAACACTAGAAACATTATAAACTTATTAGCGTATTTAGACTTAAGAATAGAAAAGAAGGCAGTCTTAATGGCTATAGATGCAGAAAAAGCTTTCGACAGGGTATCCTGGAAATTTATGAAAGGTCTGTTACACCATATGGATTTTGGTGTACAGTATATAAAAGGGATTGAAGCAATATAATCAAAACAAAAAGCTAAAATCATAATCAATGGAAATTTATCACAGGAGTGTGAAATCAGTAAAGGGGTCAGACAAGGTCGCCCACTATCCCCCCTAATTTTCATATTAACATTGGAAGTTTTATGTCAACAAATTAGGGAAGAAAAAGAAATAAAAGGGATTATGCTGGGAAATAGAAGTTACAAAATGAGGGCATTTGCTGACGATTTAATTATAACTACGGAGCAACCAAAACAGAGTTTAAGAAAGGCGTTGGAAATAATATATGGCTACGGTAAAGTTGCGGGGTTCAAAATGAATTTAAACAAGACAAAACTATTAGTTAAAAATATGTCGCCAGATGAAAAAGCAGAATTAGAACAAATAATACACATTAAAATCTACTCCAAAATCAAGTATTTAGGATTATGGATAACACCAAAGAATATTAACTTATATGAAGATAATTATACCAATTGTTGGAAAGATATCAAAAGACAGTTGGAGACATGGACAAGGTTAAATTTATCATTCCTGGGCCGCATTTCGGTAGTTAAAATGATAGTTTTACCGAAGCTACTCTTTCTATTCCAAACGATTCCAATTACAGGAAAGACCAGCAGTATCAACAAGTGGCAAAAAGAAATTTCTAAATTTTTGTGGAAGGGTAAAAGACCAAGAGTAAAGCATAAGATATTAATAGATACTGTAGAAAGAGGTGGCTACGGGTTACCGGATTTGAAGCTATATTAGGAAGCCTCATGTCTTCTCTGGTTGAAAGATTGGTATTTATTAAAAAATTGGGATATTTTAGATCTAGAAGGTCATGACACCCGTTTTGGGTGGCATGGCTATCTTAATTATGGGAAAATAAAGGGGAAACCCACATAACCTGAAGGGGTTGCTGTGTAATGCCAGGTCAATGATGAATAAAACCACTGCCATCCACGACCTGATTGTGGATGGAGGATTTGACCTGGCATGTGTGACAGAGACCTGGTTGGAGGAAGCAGATGGGCCTGTCCTTGCTGCCGCTTGCCCACCAGGTTTCTCTTACGCACAGCAACCCAGGTCATGTGGGCGGGGAGGGGGGGTTGCAGTGATTTTTAGGAAGTCATTAGTTTGCACCGGGCGTCCTACTGGGAAGACCCAGTTTTCTGAGTGCATGTTCTGGAAGTTGGGCAATAGGGGCAGTACAGGATTCCTTTTGGTGTACCGACCTCCCCGCTGCACCAAGGATTCCCTGTCCGAGCTGCTTCAGGTCTTGGCGGATGTTCTCCTGGAGACACCTAGTTTGGTTGTCCTAGGGGATTTTAACATCCACGCCGACACGACCTTACAAGGGGCCGCTTGGGACTTCGTGGAAAGCATGGCCTCCATGGGGCTGTCCCTGAATAAGTCTGGCCCAACTCATAGCCACGGGCATGCCTTAGACCTGGTGTTCACCTCTATGGATGTTGGTGATCTGACATTAAGTAAAAGCGAAACCAAAGAAGTGCCATGGTCAGATCACTTCCTGGTGCAACTGGACTTCTCCGCGACCCTTCCCCTCTGCAGGGAGGTGGGACCGATTCGGATGGTCCGCCCCCGCCACTTAATGGATCCAAATGGTTTCCAGAGAGCGGTAGGGGATGTTTTATCCCATGTTGATGGCCTTTCAGCTGATTCCCTGGTGGCCCGCTGGAATGCGGAGTTAACCAGGGCTATCGACTGTCTGGCTCCGAAGCGCCCTCTCTGATTGCATGGAGCCCGGACAGCCCCGTGGTTTTCCCTGGAGCTGAGGGCGATGAAACAATCGCTGAGACGGCTAGAGCGTCGGTGGCAGAAAACTCACTCCGAATCTGACCGGACACAGGTTAGAGCTCAACGTCGAGCCTACCAAGTGGTGATAGCGACGGCGAAGAAGACTTTCTTCACCGCCTCTATTGCATCTGCAGAAAATAGTAGCAGGAGACTCTTTCAGGTGGTCCGCAATTTAACGGAACCACCTTTACCACCGGGGCCTTGTAAAGACCCCAAGATCTCCTGCAACGATTTTGCAAAGTTTTTTGCAGATAAAATCACTCATATTCGGAAGGAGCTAGACACCACCGTGGGAGCAGGGCTGGGGCGGGAGAGTGCTGGAGCTCTGTCTGATCAAGTTGCATGGAATCAATTTCAATCCGTTACCCCCGAGGATGTGGACAGGCTGCTTGGATGCGTGAAACCAAACACCTGTCTCCTTGATCCTTGCCCATCCTGGCTAATAAAAGCAAGCCGGGAAGGGCTGGGCGATGGGCTCTGTGGGGTGGTGAATGCTTCCCTCTGTGAGGGAACATTCCCAGATCTGCTGAAAGAGGCGGTCATTAAACCGCTTCTTAAAAAACCATCTTTAGACTCGGCCAGTATGGCCAACTATCGCCCAGTCTCAAATCTTCCATTCTTGGGCAAGGTGATTGAGCGTGTGGTTGCTGAACAACTCCAGGGACGCCTGGAGGATGCGGACCATTTGGATCCCTTCCAATCGGGGTTCAGGCCTCATCACGGGACTGAAACTGCCTTGGTTGCACTGGTTGATGATCTCCGGCGAGCTAGGGACAAAGGTGAGAGTTGTTTCCTAGTTCTGCTGGATCTCTCAGCGGCCTTTGATACAATCGACCATAACATACTTCTGGACCGTCTAGAGGGGTTGGGAGCTGGGGGGCCCTGTTATACAGTGGTTTCGCTCCTTCCTCCTGGGCCGTGTTCAGAAAGTGCTTCTACATGAAGCCGCTGGGAGAGATCATCAGGGGATTTGGGCTGGGTGTTCATCAGTATGCGGATGATACCCAGCTCTACCTCTCTTTCAAATCAGAACCAGTGAAGGCGGTGAAGGTCCTGTGTGAGTGCCTGGAGGCGGTTGGAGGATGGATGGCGGCTAATGGATTGAAGTTGAATCCTGACAAGACAGAAATACTGTTTTTGGGGGACAGGGGGCGGGCTGGTGTGGAGGACTCCCTGGTCCTGAATGGGGTAACTGTGCCCCTGAAGGACCAGGTGCATAGCCTGGGAGTCATTTTGGACTCACAGCTGTCCATGGAGGTGCAGGTTAATTCTGTATCCAGGGCAGCTGTCTACCAACTCCACCTGGTACGCAGGCTGAGACCCTACCTGCCCGTGGACTGTCTCGCCAGAGTGGTGCATGCTCTAGTTATCTCCCGCTTCGACTACTGCAATGCGCTCTATGTGGGGCTACCTTTGAAGGTGACTCGGAAACTACAGCTAATCCAGAATGCAGCAGCTAGACTGGTGACTGGGGGCAGCCGCCGAGACCACATAACACTGGTCTTGAAAGACCTACATTGGCTCCCAGTACGTTTCCGAGCACAATTCAAAGTGCTGGTGTTGACCTTTAAAGCCCTAAACGGCCTCGGCCCAGTATACCTGAAGGAGCGTCTCCACCCCCATCATTCTGCCCGGACGCTGAGGTCCAGCGCCGAGGGCCTTCTGGCGGTTCCCTCATTGCGAGAAGTAAAGCTACAGGGAACCAGGCAGAGGGCCTTTTCGGTAGTGGCGCCCGCCCTGTGGAACGCCCTCCCATCAGATGTCAAAACGATAAACAACTACCTGACATTCAGAAGACATCTTAAGGCAGCCCTGTTCAGGGAAGTTTTTAGTGTATGATATTTTAGTGGTTTTTTTTTTTTGTTTCTATGGAAGCCGCCCAGAGTGGCTGGGGAAACCCAGCCAGATGGGTGGGGTACAAATAATAAATTATTATTTGTCAGGGGTTCAGAGACAGAGGCACAGGTGAGGGAGGAGACGGAGAGCGACGAGGAAGAATCCCAGGACAGTGAGGAAGAGGATGACAATGACTTGAGATCTTCCATGAGTCTCTCAAGTGAATCGGAGGATTCTCAGGAGGGGGCGCCCCTAGTCAGGACAAGGGGGGTCACAGGGGGGACCTGCCAGGAGCAGGGAGGCAGCAGGGAAACCCCGAGCGGGAGTGGGAGATCGGGGCCCACTTCCCAGCAGGAACGAAGGGAAGAGAGGGGGGTTCCCAGTGTGACACACGGAGCGGAGCAGGAAAGAGACAGGGGAAGGAGATCTGGGGAGAACGTCCTGCCGGAAGAGGCGGAGACTAGTACAGGGAGTAGTGTAAGTGTCAAAAGGAAGGTCAGGGGTAGCGAGCGCGCGCCAAGTTCAAATGTGGAGGCGCGCGGAAATGGAGAAAGCCCGGAGGAGGAGCCCAGCCCCAAAGCACGAAGGAGGGGGGAACAGGCATCTCAGGAATCCGCTTCAGGAGAGAGCAGGAGGGAAGGAACCCAGGGGGGCAGAAAGACCCTGCGGAAAAGGAAAGACAGGAAGAGGTGGTCTAGCACAAGCCTCTTAAGTTGGTGCAGGGGCGGGAGCGAGTCAGAGGGGACTTCAAATGTCTGACGTTAGACACTCGGGGCTGCGCGCCTCGGTTGTGGAACCAATAATGAACTGCAATAAACATCCTTGTATATAAGAAGAGCTTGGCGTTGGTCTTTTGTGAGCTGAAACCTGAGGCAGCCGCTGACAGTAAGTCCCCTCCCAAACTACGCAAAATTTTTTTTTTTGCAAAGCTCACGAAGTTTGGCAGCCTTGAGTATGGACCAGCAGATAGCTGAGCTACGCGACGCAGTCTCCCAGCTTACCACTGCGGTAGCGATCTCCCAGAAGAGGGGGGAAGAGGCGGAAAAGCGGTGCCAAGATCTGCAAGCCAGGTGGGATCATGCATGCCAAGTGGGGTTCCCGGGGACCAAAGCTGCTGGAGTAGCACTGGGCAGAAGAGGGGGCAACTTGGTAGCCCACTTCGATGGGAACCTGCAGCAATACCCCAGTTTTAAAGCAGACGTAGAGTATGCGTTGCATTTGCTTCGCGACGACTTTAAAGATGAAGAGGAAAAGGTGGGTTTCATTGTGTCCCACTTGCATGGGGAAGCGAGGGCTTGGCTGCGCAATCTGTGGCGCGAGGATTGCCCTGCTCGAAGGGGCTCTGATGAATTTATCAAATGCATGGACGCTTGCTTTCAGTCTAGCGTGGATGTGGATGTGGCACGCCAGCAGATCCATGGTTTAAGGCAAGGCAAGGCTTCCGTACGTCAGTACCATGCTCGCTTTTTCGCCTTGCTGAATGTGCTGCGATGGGAGAAAGATTCTCTGGCTGTCAGAGACTTATTTTGGGAGGGGCTCTCTGGCCCGGTGAAGGACGAATTGGCTAGGGGGGACAGACCTAAAACCCTGGCAGACGTGGTGCAGCGTGCGCTTGCCATTGGAGTGCGCCAGGAAGAACGCCCTTGGCGCAATGAGGGGGGTAGCCAGCTTCACGCACCGTCTAGAGTGCCTCCTTTGTTTCCCAGAGATCCAGGACGTCCGCGTCTCTCCCCTCAGCTGCAGCCAGGGGAGGAGCCTATGGAACTGGGGAGTGCAAAGGCTCAGTCAGTGGCCGGAGCCCCAGCGTCCGGAACAGTCAAGAAGAAGCCTCCTAGAGGGAACACGAAGTGTTACGTCTGTGACAGTGCAACGCACATGGCGAAAGAGTGTCCCCAGAGGCTCCGGCGGCACACTGCAGCCTTGGCGACAGTAAATGCAGCTGCACAGCATGAACAGCTGTGTCAGGGAAACGACAATGCCTGGCTGGAATCAGCAATGTTGGGGCACAGCCAGGCAAGTCAATAGAGCAGTCCCCAGCGCCTTTGCAGCCTGCAGACCCCCTGCCACCCAAACCTGTAGTGCAGCTCACTGCAACCCTCCAGCTACCTAATGGACGCACCCTGGAGGTCCCCATCACAATTGACAGTGGGAGCAACGCAGACTTCGTGGGGGTGCAGTTCGTCAAGCAGCATCGCATAGAGCTTCTGCCAGCCACGCTGCCATTGAACGTCGTCACAGTGGATGGCAGGAAGCTGCTGGGGGGGCAAGTGGTACAACAGACGCCGCCCATGGGTGATGCAGATTGGCAATCACCGAGAAGTCATCAGTTTCAACGTCACCCGCCTGTCAGACACGCCTATAGTGTTAGGCATGAGTTGGCTGGATAGGCACAGCCCGACCATGGCGTGGTACCAGCGGCAGCTCACCTTCGGCTCGTCCTATTGCGCGCAGCATTGCATCCAGACCGGTCAGGAGGAGGAGGGCCAAGAGGAGGGGCAGCAGCTACGTCTCAGCATGGCGCAAGCAGTACCCCTCAAGTACAAGGGGTTTTGGGAGGTTTTCTGCGAGAAGGAGGCTGACCAGTTGCCACCTCACCGGCCCTACGATTGCGCTATTGACCTCTTGCCAGGGACAACGCTGCCGCCTGTGAAGCTGTATTCCATGTCCGAGGAGGAGCTGCAGGAGCTCCGGGAATTCATAGATCACAATCTGCAGCGGGGATTCATCCGAGAATCGAAGGCTGTAGGGGGCAGTCCTGTGTTTTTTGTGAAGAAGAAAAACACGCCCCAAAAGAGGCTGATCGTAGACTTCAGATTCATAAACTCAAAGACAAAGCCTTTCCCATGCCCAAGATCGACGACCTGCTCGCGACGGTGCGGAAAGGGAAGATCTTCACCAAGTTGGATCTCCGCGGAGCTTACAATCTCATACGCGTGCGAGAGGGTGATGAGTGGAAGACGGCCATGTTCACGCCGTTGGGCACCTACGAATACAGAGTTATGCCGTTTGGTCTCCAAAATGGCTCCCACTTTTTCCAAGCTTTTATGCATCATGTGCTAGCGGGACTCCTCTACAAGAAGTGCGTATGTTTCCTCGACGACATTCTGATCTTCTCAGAATCGCCGGAGGCTCACGAGAGCGACGTGAAGGAGGTCCTGCAGAGGCTACGGGAGCACAGGCTCTACGCCAAGCTGGAGAAGTGCCAATTCGACGTGACGGAGGTGGATTTTCTGGGCTATAGGCTGTCCGACAGGGGACTAGCCATGGACAGCGCCAAGGTCCGCGCGGTGTTGGACTGGAAGAGCCCGCGAAATCGGAAAGAGGTCCAGAGGTTCGTCGGCTTTGCCAACTTTTACCGCAAGTTCATCAGGGGTTTCGCCAAGGAGATGGCAGCTATCACGGACACTCTCAGCTCCAAGAAGAAGAAGTTCACCTGGACGGACCAAGCGGAGCAGTCCTTCAGGAGACTTAAGAGTCTCTTCGCGTCCGAAGAACAGCTGCTACACGTGAATCCTGGCAGGCCCATGAGGGTGGAGACTGACGCATCTGACAGAGCGGTGGGGGCCGTCCTCTTACAGGAAGACCCGCAGGGAAACTGGAGGCCCTGTGCTTTCTACTCCAGAAAGCTCAGCAAGTCGGAGCAGAACTACACCATTTGGGACAGGGAGTTGCTGGCCATCCACGCAGCTTTCAAGGCGTGGAGGCACTTTCTCATCGGAGCCAAGCACGCCGTGCAGGTCCGCACGGACCACAAGAACCTAGAGTACTGGCGCACGGCGAAGCTACAGAGCCAGAGGCACATACGCTGGGCGGAGTTCTTTGCGGATTTCGATTTCAGGATAGAGTACATCCCAGGCGACAACAATGTCATAGCAGATGCGCTCTCCAGGAAGCCGCAGTATCTCGAGGCAGCGGCACCGGTGGCAGCCAAGCACATTTTTGCACCGCAGGGGTGGGCGTGCGCTTCAGCCGCCGTGGACCTGGAGGCGGTGCGTCGCGCGTTGCAGGCGGATCCGTTCGCACAGTCCAAGATGGAAGAGGTGCGGAGGGGCACAGCGAAGGACGGCGAGTTCCAGATACGCGACGGCCTGCTGACCCGTAAAGGTGCTCTCTACATTCCAGGAGACGATCTCCGCGCGAAGGTTCTGCAGCAGTTGCACGACGCACCCAGCGCTGGCCACTTCGGCAAGGAAAAGACGACAGAATTAGTGGCCAGAGACTTTTGGTGGCCCCAGATGCGAGGGGAGGTCGCGGAGTACGTCGCCAGGTGTGACACGTGCCAAAGGTCCAAGCCAGTGCACCAGAAGCCAGCGGGACTGCTGGAACCGCTGGAAACGCCACTGCAACCGTGGGAGAGGGTGGCGCTGGACTTTGTCACTGATCTGCCCAGTTCGCGAGGCAAGACGGCGGTGCTTGTGGTTGTAGACCTGTTCACCAAGATGGCGCATTTCATTCCTTGCGCGAAGGTGGCGACAGCGGAGCAGACAGCCAAACTGTTCATCGACCACGTGTTCAAGGTGCATGGGTTGCCACGGTCCATTCTGTCCGACAGGGGGCGCCAGTTTGTGTCCAGTTTCTGGCGGAAGCTCCTAGGGATCCTGCACGTCAAAATCAACCTGTCGTCGGCGAGACATCCGCAGACCAACGGCCAAGCAGAGAGGGTCAACGCGATCATGCAGCAGTACCTGAGATGTTACGCCAATCAGCGACCCGCGGCTTGGGTGGATTACCTGCCGATGGCTGAGTTTGCCTACAACAACACGAAGCACGCGTCTACGGGGGTGACGCCGTTCTTCGCTAACAATGGAAGGCATCCCAGAACCTTCCCGGGGCTCGTAACGACGGGGGAGGGGGAGCCACAGGAAGCCGACCATTTCGCAGCAGAATTGCAAGAGGTGCACGACGAGCTACGGAGACATTTAGAGCTAGCTAAACAAGCCTATAAGGTGCAGGCGGACAAACACAGGAGGGAGGGGGAAGACATCCAGGTGGGAGACTGGGTATGGTTAGCGGCCCAAGCGGTGCCGGCCAAGTCGTTAGCTAAAAAGAAGCTAGGACACAGGCAACTAGGGCCGTACCAAGTTGAGGCCAGGATCAATCCCGTAGCGTTTCGATTGGCCCTCCCCGAGGGTTCCAGAATGCACCCGGTGTTTCATAGGTCGATGATCACCCCCTACAAGGCCCCACACAGATTTCAGGAGTCAGGGACGGCACCAGACCCAAGCAGGGAGTCGCCCAAGAGGGGGAGGTCACCTAAGGACGAACCAGTCAACGAGGTCACAGAGATTCTGGACTCGAGATGGGGGGAAGAGGGAGTAGAATATTTTCTCGCCAGGGAGGGCGCCCCGGCCAGCACCAACAGTTGGGTGCCAGACTACGCTTTGGACGAACCCCTCCTCAAGGACGAGTTCCATGCCCTTTTCCCACACAGGCCCATGCCAGCACAGTTTTTCGACGATTGGCTTTTTACGCCCACACTTTCCGCCAGCACCTTCCGAGGGTTCTCCTCCGCAGAGGAGACGACGCCAGAGTCGAGCCCTCCAAGGGGATCGTGTTCGGGGGTGGACACCGACCCTTCTTACTGGTGGGACGACCAACCAGAAGAGGACTGGCGCATGAGGTGGCGGGTGGGTCCTTGGCAAGCAGACCCCACCCAGGCAACAGGGGGAGGGGAGGACGTGAACATGTTGGGAGAGGACAATGGGTTCGAGTACACAAACAATGAACTGGAAGCAGAGGAGATCGACGTCGACGACCTGTGTCCGGCAGCGACCTCCGCAACGACGGAGCCCCCGGAACCTGCGCCCGAGCAGCGGGAGGGGGGAAGGGGGGGCTTCGAGGGGGGGATGGATGTCAGGGGTTCAGAGACAGAGGCACAGGTGAGGGAGGAGACGGAGAGCGACGAGGAAGAATCCCAGGACAGTGAGGAAGAGGATGACAATGACTTGAGATCTTCCATGAGTCTCTCAAGTGAATCGGAGGATTCTCAGGAGGGGGCGCCCCTAGTCAGGACAAGGGGGGTCACAGGGGGGACCTGCCAGGAGCAGGGAGGCAGCAGGGAAACCCCGAGCGGGAGTGGGAGATCGGGGCCGGCTTCCCAGCAGGAACGAAGGGAAGAGAGGGGGGTTCCCAGTGTGACACACGGAGCGGAGCAGGAAAGAGACAGGGGAAGGAGATCTGGGGAGAACGTCCTGCCGGAAGAGGCGGAGACTAGTACAGGGAGTAGTGTAAGTGTCAAAAGGAAGGTCAGGGGTAGCGAGCGAGCGCCAAGTTCAAATGTGGAGGCGCGCGGAAATGGAGAAAGCCCGGAGGAGGAGCCCAGCCCCAAAGCACGAAGGAGGGGGGAACAGGCATCTCAGGAATCCGCTTCAGGAGAGAGCAGGAGGGAAGGAACCCAGGGGGGCAGAAAGACCCTGCGGAAAAGGAAAGACAGGAAGAGGTGGTCTAGCACAAGCCTCTTAAGTTGGTGCAGGGGCGGGAGCGAGTCAGAGGGGACTTCAAATGTCTGACGTTAGACACTCGGGGCTGCGCGCCTCGGTTGTGGAACCAATAATGAACTGCAATAAACATCCTTGTATATAAGAAGAGCTTGGCGTTGGTCTTTTGTGAGCTGAGACCTGAGGCAGCCGCTGACATTATTATTATTATTATTATTATTATTATTATTATTATTATTATTATTATTATTATTATTAATTATCGGAAAATAAAGACGCATAGGAGTTTTTCAAATCATATAATAAGAAATGCTATATATAAGGTATGGGGAAAATACAAAAGATATTTGGAACAGAAAACCCCAAGATGGAACTCTCCACTAGAAGCAATCGCTGTTAAAAAAAGCAACAACATCAAAGAGAACTGGATAACGTATAACACAATATTAAGGAGGGGGGAGGGTCAACTAATATTGATAAGTTATGAGAAAATAAAAAATCACTTTTCTACTTGGCTAGATTACTTCCAGGTGAATGAAGTGTTCAGACAGGATAAGCAGATAGGTTTTGAAAAGGAGCCTTCAAGATTTGAAAGAGAACTACTGAATAGTAAAACCAAAATAATCGCAAAAATGTATAGACTTCTTTTAGACTACGAAGTAATGGATGAGGAGGTTAAGGCTTCAATGATAAAGTGGGCCCAAGATGTGGGCCGTCCAATTATGCTAAAAGATGGGGGAAACTGATGGAATGTAAATTTGAAATTTACAGTCAGCTATAATATAAGAGAGAACATGATGAAACTGGCTCATAGGTGGTACCTCACTCCTTCCAGATGATCAAGAATGTATAAAAAATTGGCGAATGCTTGTTGGAGATGTGGAGGAAATAACGGTGACATGAGCCACATGTGGTGGACGTGTGAAAAGATTAAGATTTTTTTTTTGGGGGGGGGAGAATATATGATGAATTAAAAAGATGATGGAGATAACTTTTACGAAAAAAACAGAGGCATTTCTATGAAGTATTTTAGATAAAGAGATCCCAAAAAATCTAAGAGAGGTATTCTTGTATGCAACCACAGCAGCTCATATACTTGTGGCCAAGGGATGGAAAGATCACGAGGCTCCAAAAATAACAGATTGGCAAATCAAATTACAGGAATTGGTGGAGACGGCTCAATTGACTTGCAAACTCAGCGGAATCTCAAAGCAAACGTTTGTAGGAAAATGGGATGGTTATACAAGATATGTTCAAAAATACAATAATAGTTTTGATTCCGTGCTAGCATTCGAGTGATAAAGGAACTAAAAGGAGGTGGACAACAATTAAGGATTTATTATGTTTTCAGAATGTATTGGAAAATTTATATAGAAAGGATTATTGTTTTGTGTACATTCCATTGTAAGAATGGAAACAGAGCCAGAGCCACAGCCACAGCCTAAGTCTGAAACAGCCCTTGATAGAGAGCCAGAGCCAGAGCGAGACCCTGAATCAGTGCCAGAACCAAGCCCTCATTCAGAACCAGAGCCTGAAAAAGAGCCACAGCCCGAACCAGAGCAACAGCCACAGCCACAGCCTAGAGCCACAGCCTGAGTCTGCAACAGTACTTGATACAGTGCCGACTTCCGCTTTTACCACAGCTGCAACAGTGTGAGCTCTGACTGCAGTAAGCAGGTCGAGGCACACACCGGTACTGTGAGGGGCAACGTTTGGCTACACGACCCCTGAAAAGGCTTGGAAGGAAGCTCAAGCCAAAGGAACTTCGGCAGTGTCTTTTTGGAGTCCCGGCACCCCTCGCTGAAGGAAAAACGGCAGAGGTGGGGGGGAATCCAGGCACAGAGAAGAACATCAAACAGACAGGTGAAAAGCCTCACATCACTGAAGCAGCGACAAGATGGTAAAATCTCTATTTCTATATCAAAATAAACGTAAAGTGGTAGCAGCAGTAACAAAACCTAAAAGGAAATAAGACAAGGGGCAGATAAGGGGACCCAGGAGGGGGAATCCCTCACGGAGTGGGTAAACCCAAAACAAGATAAAGAGTAAAAATAGCGGAGGAGAAGTAATGCTACCACAAAAGTAAAGGGAAGACAGAAGAACAATATATATATATATATATATATATATATATATATATATATATATATATATGTGTAGGTTTTGGTGTCTTCGGGTGTCTTCCCGTGTAAGAGTTGGGGTGCAAAATCTGCAAAATTAATTTCGTGTCCTGTTTCTTTCATGTGTTGGTAAAGAGAGGAAGTTTTTTCTTCTTTTTTGACGGCATTCTTGTGTTCTGCGATACGTGCATTTATTCGTCTGTTTGTTTGTCCAATGTACGTGGCTGGGCAGACTTTGCAGGGTATTTCATAGACCCCTTGGTTTTCTAACTGGATTTTATCTTTTGGGTTTCTGAGGATATTGGCTATTTTTTGGTTGGTGCAAAAGGCTGTTTTGATATTGTGTTTATGGAGGATTTTGCTAATTTTATCTGTAGTGCCCTTGATATAAGGAAGGAGGGCCATGCCATTGTTTTCTTCTGTGTCTTGGTTTTTGGGGGGTGTTTCTTTTTGGATTAGCTTCGTAACCCTGTTTTGCTGGTATCCGTTGGCGATTAACACATTTGAGAGATTCTGTAACTCAGTTGTCAAGTGGTCTTTGTCAGCCAGGCGTTTGGTTCTGGAGATGAGAGTCTTGGCTACGGAGTTTATTTGTGCAGGGTGGTGGTGTGATTGTGCATGTAAGTAGCGGTTGGTGTGTGTTTTTTTCCGGTAGATAGTGTGTCCTAGGGAGCCATCAGGTTTTTTGTAGATTAGGACGTCAAGGAAGGGAAGTTGGTTGTTGGCTTCTATTTCCATAGTGAATTGTATTTTGGGGTGTAGGCTGTTGAGATGTGTGAGGAAGCTATCTAGTTTTTCCTTCCCGTGTGGCCAAATTACAAAGGTGTCGTCAACATATCTGAGCCAAAGTTTGGGTTTGTGTTCTGACTTGTCTAAAGCATTGGTTTCAAAGTGTTCCATGTACAGATTTGCGATGACCGGTGAGAGGGGTGATCCCATAGGTGCTCCTTCTATCTGTTTGTATCTTTGTCCATTGTGGATGAAGTACGTGTTGGTTAGGCAGTGGTTGGTCAGGTCCAGGATGTATTCGGGGGGATTGTATTTGTTTTGAATGGCTGTCAAGGCTTCATTAATGGGCACTTGTGTGAAGAGAGATACAACATCGAAGCTCACAAGTAGGTCATCGGGATGTAGGTTTTGCTTCTTTATTGTTTCTATGAACTGGAAGGAGTTTGTAACGTGTGAAGCGATAGATTCTGCATAGGGCTGAAGTTGCTTAGCGAGAAATTTAGCGAGATTTTGTAGAGGTGAGCCTATGGAGCTGACTATTGGTCTGAGTGGTGTTCCTTCTTTGTGTATCTTGGGGAGACCGTAGAGTTTGGGGCATCTGGATGATTTTTCTCTGGGGATGATTCTTAGCTGGATTTCTTCACTGATAGGAGAGGCTTTTATTTTGGATTTGGTGGTTTTTTCCAGATAGGTGGTGGGATCTGTTTTTATAGGTTGGTAGGTAGGGTCTTGGAGTAGATTTGATAGTTTTGCTTGGTAGTCCGATGTGTTCATCACAACAGTGGCATTACCTTTGTCTGCTGGGAGAATGATTATGTTGTTGTCTTTCTTCAGGTTGGTGAGTGCTTTCTGTTCTTCTTTGTGTAAATTGCTTCTGGGTGGTTTGCTGGAGCAGAGGATGTTGGTGACTTCAAGTCTGATTTTATTGGCTTCATCTGGGTTGATTTTGGTTAGGCTAGCTTCGACTCCGCATATGATGTTTTCCGTGGGGATGCGTCTCGGGGCGACTGCAAAGTTGAAACCTTTGGAGAGTACTTTGGTTTCAGTTGAGGTGAGGATCCTGTCTGATATGTTATGTACTGTTTGTTTCATGGGTTGTTGTGGAGGGTGGCTGGGCTTCTGGCGTTTCTCTAGTTTGTGGAGTTTGTTGGTGTGTATGTCTGTCTTATGTGAGGACTCTGTTTCAGCTCTCCAAACGGCTAGTTGTTTGCATTTGTCCCAGAGTGCAGGGTGGATTTTGTTACAGAGTTTGAGGTGAAGAGTGAGCAGATCTTTGTTGGTTTGGTTTAGTAGGTATCTTTTCTTATGTAGTTCGTTTCTGATTAGGGATAGTTCAGTTCGTTTCAGGATCCTTTCGGTAGCTGGGGTTTTAGAGTGGAATTTAAGTTGGAAGCATGTGGGAATTAAGTTGTTGTCTCGGCAGTTGCGTAGGAACAAGAGATCACATAAGATGGTGGCTCTTCGGATTTCTAGTTTCTCGTAGGTTCTTGTCAGCTGGAAGGTTTCCTCCCCGTAGAGGTGAGATATTTGCTTTCGTAGATTTTCACGGGTACAGGAATGTAGGTTTTGGTGTCTTCGGGTGTCTTCCCGTGTAAGAGTTGGGGTGTCTAGGCGACGTTTCGACGAGGTCTCACTCGTCATCTTCAGGCTGGTGCTTTCGGCTTCTTGTTACTGGAACAGAGCAGGATCTCAGTGTTTGAGTTCCTATAAATACTGTTGAGGGGGTGTGGTGTATAGCCTCCAACGTTCTGTGCAGAGAGGAAGTTCCCAGGTTAGTGTGCCTTTTCTTCTTTTGTTCATTAATTACTTGAGGGATATCTTGAGTGATTTCTTGAGTGATATTCTGAGTACCACTTAGGAGGGTCATTAGGTGTGGATTAGTTGCTAAAGCTTTCGTGTCTTGACCTCTTGAGCTTGTGAAGAGTTTTTCTGAGAAGATGGCTGTACTGCAAATAGTTGTGCTCTGGCTTGGCTTCGTGTATAGGGGCGAGCTGTGGTTTTGTGCCCTGTGCCAGCCAGATCTGTGTAGGGATTGCAGGGGGGTGCAGCATCCGGAGGTGCCACTATGGTTTGGCTACTGGATGGTGTCTGTAATTTATCTGTGGAGAGGGTCTGGGTTTGGGTCTGGTGTGGTTGATTGGAGATGGCGTTCTGTGTGCCTCTGGTTCTGGTGTCGGTTTTTGTGGGGAGGGCTAATTTCCAGATGTCTGGCAGGCGGGACGTGTCGTCACGCTTGTTCATGTTGTGAGGGTGTTTCTCTATCTCGATGGCTTCCATGATTATTCTCTTGTGGTGATGTTCCATGTTAAAGAGCAATTTGTGATGAACACATCGGACTACCAAGCAATTTGTGATGAACACATCGGACTACCAAGCAAAACTATCAAATCTACTCCAAGACCCTACCTACCAACCTATAAAAACAGATCCCACCACCTATCTGGAAAAAACCACCAAATCCAAAATAAAAGCCTCTCCTATCAGTGAAGAAATCCAGCTAAGAATCATCCCCAGAGAAAAATCATCCAGATGCCCCAAACTCTACGGTCTCCCCAAGATACACAAAGAAGGAACACCACTCAGACCAATAGTCAGCTCCATAGGCTCACCTCTACAAAATCTCGCTAAATTTCTCGCTAAGCAACTTCAGCCCTATGCAGAATCTATCGCTTCACACGTTACAAACTCCTTCCAGTTCATAGAAACAATAAAGAAGCAAAACCTACATCCCGATGACCTACTTGTGAGCTTCGATGTTGTATCTCTCTTCACACAAGTGCCCATTAATGAAGCCTTGACAGCCATTCAAAACAAATACAATCCCCCCGAATACATCCTGGACCTGACCAACCACTGCCTAACCAACACGTACTTCATCCACAATGGACAAAGATACAAACAGATAGAAGGAGCACCTATGGGATCACCCCTCTCTCCGGTCATCGCAAATCTGTACATGGAACACTTTGAAACCAATGCTTTAGACAAGTCAGAACACAAACCCAAACTTTGGCTCAGATATGTTGACGACACCTTTGTAATTTGGCCACACGGGAAGGAAAAACTAGATAGCTTCCTCACACATCTCAACAGCCTACACCCCAAAATACAATTCACTATGGAAATAGAAGCCAACAACCAACTTCCCTTCCTTGACGTCCTAATCTACAAAAAACCTGATGGCTCCCTAGGACACACTATCTACCGGAAAAAAACACACACCAACCGCTACTTACATGCACAATCACACCACCACCCTGCACAAATAAACTCCGTAGCCAAGACTCTCATCTCCAGAACCAAACGCCTGGCTGACAAAGACCACTTGACAACTGAGTTACAGAATCTCTCAAATGTGTTAATCGCCAACGGATACCAGCAAAACAGGGTTACGAAGCTAATCCAAAAAGAAACACCCCCCAAAAACCAAGACACAGAAGAAAACAATGGCATGGCCCTCCTTCCTTATATCAAGGGCACTACAGATAAAATTAGCAAAATCCTCCATAAACACAATATCAAAACAGCCTTTTGCACCAACCAAAAAATAGCCAATATCCTCAGAAACCCCAAAGATAAAATCCAGCTAGAAAACCAAGGGGTCTATGAAATACCCTGCAAAGTCTGCCCAGCCACGTACATTGGACAAACAAACAGACGAATAAATGCACGTATCGCAGAACACAAGAATGCCGTCAAAAAAGAAGAAAAAACTTCCTCTCTTTACCAACACATGAAAGAAACAGGACACGAAATTAATTTTGCAGATTCCAAATTGCTCTTTAACATGGAACATCACCACAAGAGAATAATCATGGAAGCCATCGAGATAGAGAAACACCCTCACAACATGAACAAGCGTGACGACACGTCCCGCCTGCCAGACATCTGGAAATTAGCCCTCCCCACAAAAACCGACACCAGAACCAGAGGCACACAGAACGCCATCTCCAATCAACCACACCAGACCCAAACCCAGACCCTCTCCACAGATAAATTACAGACACCATCCAGTAGCCAAACCATAGTGGCACCTCCGGATGCTGCACCCCCCTGCAATCCCTACACAGATCTGGCTGGCACAGGGCACAAAACCACAGCTCGCCCCTATACACGAAGCCAAGCCAGAGCACAACTATTTGCAGTACAGCCATCTTCTCAGAAAAACTCTTCACAAGCTCAAGAGGTCAAGACACGAAAGCTTTAGCAACTAATCCACACCTAATGACCCTCCTAAGTGGTACTCAGAATATCACTCAAGAAATCACTCAAGATATCCCTCAAGTAATTAATGAACAAAAGGAAAAAAAAAGGCACACTAACCTGGGAACTTCCTCTCTGCACAGAACGTTGGAGGCTATACACCACACCCCCTCAACAGTATTTATAGGAACTCAAACACTGAGATCCTGCTCTGTTCCAGTAACAAGAAGCCGAAAGCACCAGCCTGAAGATGACGAGTGAGACCTCGTCGAAACGTCGCCTAGACACCCCAACTCTTACACGGGAAGACACCCGAAGACACCAAAACCTGCATATATATATATATATATATATATATATATATATATATATATATATATATATATATATATATATATATATGGAAAGAATATAAAGAAATCACTCAGATTGCAATTGAACTATTTGAAAAGCACACTATCTGAAATGGACTTACTACAAAGTGCAAAGCGGTGCAGGCTGCCTGTTGTTGGAGCTGGGTGGAGTAAAGCAGCTGCTTTGAAACTGAATGTCCTTGAAGGAAAGATAAGGACAAAGGAATAAGGAACGCTGTGGGGGAAAGGAGGGGAATTTCACAGATAAGATAAGATGGCGTCACGGGTCTGAAGACGCTGAGTAATCATCAAGAAGGAGGAAGAAGGAGGAAGTGACGAAGACAAAATAGTGAAAGAGAGGATTAAAGGAGGGCAGAAGCTGGCAAGCTGAGTTAATAAGAACACAGTGACACCCAGTGGGCAAAGTAGGAAAAGCAGTAACAAAGGAAAATTGGAACAATAGAAGGACATCTGGTGGTTGGAAAAGAGAACGCAAAATGTCTCATGCAATTAAAAAACAGACTGGAACTGGAAGTCAACAGCAACAATTAAGAAGAAACTCAGGCCTTGAAGAAATGGACTTAAGGGAACTTATTATTAGTTTGAAACTGGACTTGGGAGGATTGAGAAAAGAGTTGGAAGAAAAAATCAACACAATTGATGGGAAATTGGAAAAATTAGAAAACACAATGAAAAAAAATGAAAAAGAAAATGAAGAAATAAAGGAAAAATTAACAGAAGTCCTAGAAGGAATGAAGGAGACAGATAAGAAAGTGCAAGAAATTAAGAATAAGAATCAACAAATGGATGAGATGGTGAAGAAAATTAGCAAAGAACAAAGGGAACAAAGAAAAGAAATGGACAAATTGAAAAAGGAGATGGAGGAACAAAAAGCAATCCAGGAAGCTACTGGGGATGCGCTAGCAATGATACAGATGCAGATTAAAGAGAAGACTTTGAGATTTAGAAATGTTCCAGAAGAGGAGAAGGAGGATATTTGGAAGAAGATGATTGAAACTTTAGCAAAGTGGCTACATCTACAGGAAAAAGACATAATAGAACAGACAGAGAAAATCTTCAGAGTGAACTCAAGAAAAGCAAAAATGAACAAATGGCCGGCAGACTGCATCATTGTATTCACATCGAATTGGATGAAAGATAAGATCCTCCAATTAAAGAGTAAGAACAAATTAACCATAGATGGAAAGGAAATAATAATTTTACGAGAAGTTCCACCTAGGCTGATAAAAAAGAGACAGCAATTCCAATTTCTAACAAAAGCACTAAAGGCCAAAGCAATATCTTTCAGATGGGAATACCCAGTGGGGATTTCCTTCAACTTCAAAGGAAAAAGAAGACGATTTGAGACATTTGAGGAAGCAGACATGTTTTGGAGGAAGTATCGAGGAAAATTAGGAGGTGGGAAAAGTGAAGTAAGAAATGAGGAAGGAAGGAAGGGAGAGCTATCGGATGAGGCGGAAGAAGAAGAAAAAGCTCAGCAAAGGGTGGAAGGATAAAGAACTACGCCAGTGGTAAATAATCAGACCAATAACTATTACAAAACCCTTCTCCTTTACCACTGCAGATAACGTAAACTCTTTCCATTAACTTTAGAATTTTTTAACTAATAAAGAATGAAATTTAAATTGTTATCATGGAACGTGAATGGTCTAAATAATAGGAGGAAGAGGCAGAAAATAGAACGTATCTTAGAGAGGCAGAAGTGGGACCTTGCTTGCTTACAAGAAACCCACATCAATACTAAGCATAAAAGACTATTGGTAAAACCAAAGTTAGGGGAAGAATTCATCGCATCTGGTGTAAGAAAAAAGAGGGGGGTTGTAATGTATGTTAAAAGCAAATATGAACCGGAATTGTTATATGAAGACAAAGAGGGGAGGATTATAATAGTCAAAATATCAATAGAGGGGGAACCAATTGTAGTAGCGGGAATCTATGGATCAAATAAAAGAAAATCAGAATTCTATGTTAAAGTAAGATCATTATTAATGGAATATATAGATATGAGAATTATTGTGTTAGGGGATTTAAATGGAGTAATGGAACCAGAATTGGATAGATCACAGAAGAAGAGGGGGGGAAATGAAGGGAAGTTGCCAAAAAGCTTTATGGAAATGGTAAAGATTTTTGATTTAGTGGATATATGGAGATATAAACATCCTGTCGAAAAGGAGTTCACATATTTCTCAGAACCAAAAAAATTCATATAGTCGAATCGACAGTATATGGATTACTAAGGATATGACAATTGAAGCAGAGAATGCCGATATATTGCCAAAAACACTTACAGATCACAATCCAGTATCATTAACTCTTAAAGGAAAAGAGGAGAAAGGGAAGAAAAGGTGGAGAATGAATGTTTTCTTATTAAAAAACGAAAAAGTAATGCAAGGAGCCAGAAAGTTGATGAAGGAATATTTTGAAAACAATTGGAGGAAAGGGACAGATGTTAAAACAGTGTGGGATGCTGGGAAGGCGGTTGTTAGGGGATATTTCATACAACAAAACTCAATAGCATATAAGAATAAAGAAAAAAAGAAAAGGGGGCTTTTAGAAGAAATTAAAAGGAAGGAAAAATTGGCCTATGCAAGCAAAAATAAAGAGAGATTAAATCAAGTAATTAAATTACTGAGAGTAGAATATAATAAAATTATAGAACAGGAGGTAGAACAACAAATCAAATTTTGGAAATATAAAAATTTTGAATGGGCAAACAAGCCAGGCAAGATCCTTGCCTGGCAACTAAAGAAACAAAGAAATGAAAAATTAATAAATAAAATAAAAGTAGAAGAGAGGACAATAAGTGATATGACAGAAATCAAAAAAGAATTTGAAAAATATTACAAAAAATTATATCAAAAAGATGAAGTGCCAATAGAAGAAATAGAGGAATATATAAAGAAAAATAAATTAATAGAGATAGCAGAAGAAGACCATAAATTATTAAATGAACCAATATCAACCATAGAAATTAAGGAATCAATTCAAAAATTAAAAATAGGGAAATCCCCAGGTCCAGATGGCATACCAGCAGAATACTACAAAGAAATGTTAAATGAATTAATTGACCCACTAAAAGAAGTAATAGAGGAAGCAGTAGAGAAGGGGAATGTTCCAGACTCTTGGACTCAAGGGTATATAACGCTCCTGCCAAAACAAGGTACGGATTTGGAATTGGTCTCAAATTATAGACCCATTTCATTGTTAAATTCCGATTATAAAATTTACGCAGGATTACTGGCTAATAGGTTGAAAAAAATTATAGGAAAAATAGTACATAAAAATCAGGCTGGATTTGTGGAAGGTAGACAAATAAAGGATAATATCAGAAATATAATAGACATAATGGAATATCTACAAGTAAGAAGAGACAAACAAGCAGCCCTGATTTCAATCGATGCGGAGAAGGCTTTCGACAAAATCTCATGGGAATTTATGAAAAAACTATTAAAAGAATTGTGTCTAGGTGAAAAATTCCAAAAAGGTATAAATGCAATATATAACCAACAGAAAGCAAAAATTATTATTAATGGAGAGTTTGGAGAAGAAATCAACATCTTTAAAGGTACAAGACAAGGATGCCCCCTATCCCCAATGTTATTTATAATAGTATTAGAGGTTCTATTAAAGAAAATAAGGCAGGACAACCAAATAAGAGGAATAGCAGTTGGTGAAAAAAGATATAAGTTAAGAGCGTTTGCAGACGATGTTATGATCGCAACAGAAAATCCCCTACAATGTACACCTAGAATATTGGAATGCATAAACGAATATGGCAGATTAGCAGGATTCAAATTAAACTATGGGAAAACCAAAATACTAGTGAAAAATATGGAAGAAAAAGATAAAGTGAAATTACAAGAAATTACAGGATTGGAAATTAAAAAGAAAATAAGGTATCTTGGAATAAATTTAACAACAAATACTGGATTCACCTGCTGGGTTACCTCGAAAGGTCCCAGCCGCCTGGGCCACAATTTCTTGCACCCTCCCTTGAAAGGTAACCCCTGGGTTGACAACCACACCCGGTCCCCCACCCGTATGGTTTCTCCTTCCCTGCGGTGCTTGTCTGCATGCCTCTTATACACTTCCTTGGCCCTTTCCAAGTTCATTTTAAGTTGTTGGTGTAAGGCTTCCATTTCTTCCACAAACTGCTCCGCTGCTGGCACACTCCACCTCTCCTCCCCACCCCCTGGGAAAGCCCTGGGATGACACCCGTAATTGGCCATGAACGGTGTCAGGGGCTCAGGAGCAGAGGTACAGGGGCGAGAGGAGATGGAGAGCGAAGGGGAAGGATCTGAGGGCAGCGTAGAGGAGTACGACAGTGACCCGAGAGATTCCATGAGCTTCTCCAGCGAATCAGAAGATTCCCAGAAGGAGGCGCCGATGGTCAGGGCAAGGGGGGTCCCAGGGGAGACACACCAGAAACAAGGGGCCAGCGGGGACTCCCAAAGCAGCAGCTGGAGATCAGGACCAGCTTCCCCACCAGAGCGTAGTGGGGGGGGAAGAGTCCCAGGTGTCAGGGGCATCTTCTCCTCCAGCAGGGAGAGAATATGAGTCGGGACTGACCACGCCTCTGTCGGAGAGTGGGGGAACGGAGGGGAGGTCAGGTCCAGCTAGCCTCCCAGAAGGGGGAAGCAGTGACAGGAGCAGTGTAACGGTCAGGAGGAAGGTTGCCGGCTGGGCGCGTGCGCCAAGTTCGAATGTACAGGCGCGCGGAACAGCAGAAAACCCGGATGGGGAACCAGGTCCTAAAGCCCGCCGGAGGCAGGGGGAAGACTCAGGGGACTCAGCGTCAGAAGAGTCTAGGAAGGGCGAAACCCCAGCTGACAGGCGGACCCAGAGGAGGAAAGAGCAAAGGAAGAGGTGGAGCAAGGCTAGGGTCTTAAACTGGTGTCTGGGGGGAGGAGACTCAGACGGAGCTTCGGCGGTCTAGAGTTTCAGACGTAGAGCTGCACGCTGCTGATGTGAAAGACAAACTGAACTTCAATAAAGACTTTTGTATATAACAACGTACTGGCGTTGGTCCTTTGTGAGCTGGGACCTCTGGCAGCTCTGACAAACAGGCTCATCCCCGTGGACACGTGTTCCGTGTTATTGTACGCAAATACTGCCAGCCCCAGTTTATCCACCCAGTCATTCTGCCTCTCGCTGACATAGCAGCGTAGATATTGTTGGAGTATACTGTTCGCTCTTTCCCCTTGTCCGTTGGTCTCTGGGTGTCTGGCCGTCGAGAAGCTCACCTCGACTTCCAGCAAGCTCATGAGCTTCCTCCAGAACCGGGAAGTAAATTGCTTCCCTCGGTCGGACAAAACCCTCAAGGGGGCGCCATGCAGTCTGAAGATGCGATCCACAAACAGCCTGGCAGTTTCCTCTGCCGTCACCGCATGCGAGCAAGCGATAAAATGGCACATTTTTGTTAACAGGTCAACAACCACCATGACAGCTGTTTTCCCTCTCGATTTGGGCATATCTGTCATAAAATCTATGGACATCACCTCCCATGGTTTTCCCAGTGTGGGTAAAGGTTCCAGTATTCCTGTGGGCGCCGCCCTCTCCACCTTTGCTCGCTGGCAGCAGTCACACCCTCGTACGTACTCCCGTACATCTTCCCTCACCCTTGGCCACCAGAACTGCCTGGTGACCAGCAACATGGTCTTGTGTTGACCGAAATGCCCCGCCGTGGGTTATCATGGAGTTGTTTGAGTACCCTTCTCCTCAAGTCATCCCCTGGTACATATAGTGCTCCCCTGTAATATAGTACCCCATCTTTCTCCTCAAACCCCCCATGGTTTTCCCCCGTGCCTCTGAGTTCCCGGATTTTCGTTTGGGCGAACTCGTCGTCCCTCGTCAGTCCTACTAGTTCTCGTGTCTCAACTAACACTCCCCCCCCCACACACCCATCGGTTCTCGGGAATCACATGTTGTGCTTCTGGTGGTCCTTCTCCTTCCAGATACTCCGGCTTCCGGGAGAGGGCGTCTGCTCTGACGTTTTCCTCTCCCGGCACGTATCGAATCTCGAAGAAAAACTTGGAGAATTCTTGAGCCCACCGCACCTGTCGTTGGTTGAGTACTCGTGCAGTCCTCCAGTACTCTAGGTTCTTATGGTCCGTGCACACCTGGATCTTGTGCTGCGCCCCTATTAACAAATGTCTCCAGCGCCTAAAGGCTTCATAAATAGCCAGCAGTTCTCGATCATACACCGTGTAGTTTTGCTCAGACTTGCTCAGCTTCCTTGAAAAGAATGCGCACGTCCTCCAGCTGGACTTGTCTCCCGGCTGGAGAAGCACCGCCCCTACCGCTCTGTCTGACGCGTCTGTCTCCAACCTCATTGGCTTTTGCAGATCCACGTGCAAGAGCTGCTCTTCCGAAGAAAACACCTTTTTTAGCCTTTCGAAAGATTGCTGTGCCTCTTCTGTCCACACGAACTTCCTTTTGCTACTGAGACAATCGGTGATGGGTGCGGTTAAGTGGGTGAGGTTCTTGATGAACTTCCGATAGAAGTTCGCAAACCCCAGGAACCTCTGCACGTCCTTCCGGGTCTTGGGGGCCTTCCATTCCAGCACCGCCTGCACCTTGCTTGGCTCCATAGCTAGGCCCTTGTCCGACAACCTGTATCCCAGGAACTCGACCTCTCGTGCGTGGAATTGGCACTTCTCCAATTTGACCCACAACTGGTGTTCCTGTAGCCTCTTTAGCACTTCCCGAGCGTCCCGAACGTGTTGCTCCTCGTTGTCCGAATAGATTAACACGTCATCTAGAAAGGCCACGCAATTCTTGTATAGCAAGGATCCCAACACATGGTGCATGAAAGATTGAAAACAGGCGGAGCCTGATTGTAATCCAAAGGGCATAACGAGGTACTCAAAGGCTCCCAGAGGAGTGAACATGGTGGTTTTCCATTCATCCCCTTCCCTCATCCTAATCAAATTATACGCCCCCTGAAGGTCCAGCTTGGTAAAGATCTTTCCCTTCCTCACCCGGGTTAAAATATCGTCAATCCTGGGCATTGGGCAGGTCACGGGTTCCGATACAAGGTTGAAGGACCTGAAATCTACGACCAATCTGGGCTGTTTAGTGTCCTTTTTGTCCACAAAGAACACCGGACTGCCTCCCACTGCCCTTGATTCCCTTATGAAGCCTCTTTTCAGGTTCTTGTCAATAAACCCCAGCAACTCCTGCATCTCCTTGTCCGACATGGCGTACAATTTACCCACTGGGAGCTGAGCTCCTGGTAGTAGGTTGATTTGACAGTCGAAGGGCCTATGGGGGGTAGTTTATCCGCTTCCTTCTCACTGAAAACATCCTGCAGGTCAGCGTATTGTGGCGGTAGCTTCCCCTTTTCTCCCACTGCCATTCCTGCTACCTGGGCCATGGCTACCCTCGGGACTTCCCCACCGTGACAGTGTTCCAAACAGTGAGCTGACCCAAAGGTCACTGTCCTCTGGTGCCATGCCACCACTGGATCATGTAGAACCAACCAGCTCATTCCCAGTATGACTGGTGGTCCTGCCAGTCTGGCTACATGAAAGGCAAGGGTTTCTGTGTGTCTGGAGACCCTCATTCTCATGGGGGGAGTCTGGTGCGTCACTTCCCCTCCCAGGAGTTCCCTGCCATCAATGGTCGTTACTTGTAAGGGGCACTCTAGCGGCAGGAGGTGTAACTGGTGCTCCAGCGCGAAATCCTTGCTGAAAAAATTACAGGAACTGCCTGAGTCCAGCAGTGCCTTAACCTTGATTGGGTGCCCATTAGGGAGTTATAGCACCACCTCTATGGCTATGGCTGCTTGGGGGGGGTCTGGCTTGGGCACTTTTACTGGTTGCTTGCCTGGCTGCTGTGCCCGCTGATCGGCAGCCAAGCGTTGGCGTTTCCCTGCTCCTTAGCGCCCTCCTCCTCTGCTGGTCCCTCAAGGTGAACAGAACGTACCAGGGTGATGAGGGAATGGAGACTTCCGGTCGGTGCCAGCGCTTAATGGCGGTCCTAGCTCCGAGCTCCGGAGAAGGACTGCTTCGCAAGTTCGGGTCTTACCCGCTACGGCAAGCGGGGGACCCCTAAAATCCCAGGCGCTGAAGCCTGAGAACAAGGAGACTCGGTGGGCACCTTCGCGCCCCCCGGTACCGTGAAAGAGCCTTTTTAAAGGCTACGGATCGACATCGGGAGTGAGCGCGGTGCTGAGAGTCGCTACCCAGCCTGCGAAGTGAAGCCGCGTCGCCATAAGCGGAGAGCGCCGACTCCTTCCTGAAAAGAAATTCGGACTGATTCCCCGTGAGTAAGAACTGAAAAATAACCGGGACTCTTTCAATTTTAAAAATTGGGCTAAAAACGGGGGAGATTTAAACAAAGGAAGTCTGCCTCCCCCCGACTGCATGAAAGCGAAAGCAACGGAGCTCTAAACCTGCATCCGTTTAAATCCGTCCTTTGATCAGCTAAACCGGACATTTAAACCTTTGATCTCCCCTCTAGCAAGCAGGGCAGAGGGGAGGCGAATCTGACCATTAACTGCATGACTTATTTGGAGGAAAAAACCTCTGCTGTCTCATCTGTTTGAATGTACGAAACGGTCTGCCTTCTTAGTACACTGAACTGACTCTTCCCTGTGAAGTGATACTTTGATACAAAGTTTCCACACTGCCTGACTATTGTATATCATAAGAAGAAACAGTATAAATTGGGCAACTGTGGCAATTTGAAGTTATAAGTATTTAGTAACATTGACTTTGACTGTGTTAATCTCCCTTTTTCTTACTTTTTGGACTGTCTCCTTTGTTTTGGTACTTGGAAATTTTGCTCTATGGCCATTTTGATTTGCTCCCTCTAGAGGATAAAGTAAAGTTCGGCACGGCTTAAGACAGTGGAATTTTCCAAGGGAGAACAAATCCCGTGGGAATTGACCTTGACATGAGTGGCCCACAAGAAGAGATAGTCACAAGAGCCAAGATCAAGCAACAACAGCAACAACAACAGTTGCAGCTGCAACAGGCAAAGAAAAGAGGCTCAATCTCAGGCGCAACAGCCGGATCAGCAGGAACAACAGGTCAAGACAAAGGAGCAGCCGTTTCTATGGAAGCTGTGACAGAGGCCCTGCTCAAGATAAACCAAACCCTGGAGTCTTTGACAAAACAGACTTCAGAGAATACACAAAAATTAACAGAAATATCAGCAAGATTAAACCAGAATACAGAATCTATAAATAGATTGGTAGAGGAGAACGCCACCACGCGCCAAATTGCCGAGGAGGCCAAAGCCACTGCCGGAGAGACACAGGAGAAGCTAGAGCCGCTTGCCAAGAAGGTCTATGAGCATGATGCAACTTTGGCCTTGTGGGAGTTACAGAGGAAAGAGAGAAATTTAAAATTAAGACTGATTCCGGAGAACGAAAGAGACAGCCTTGTGGAATACTTGACACGGGAGTTTGCGGATTGCTGGGACCTTGAGGAAGACGAATTTAAAATTACGACTGCCTTCAGATTGGGTAAAAAGCAAGATAGAAAGACACCGAGAGACTGTTTGATCACACTCAGATCCAAGGAGGAAAGAGACAAAATATTAGGATTACACTTTGAAAAGGCCCTGCAAATTGGAAATTCAGCTGTACAGATCTTCAAAGACATCCCAAAATACATTTTGGATTTAAGAAACTTTTACAAGGACTTGGTTCTCTTGCTAAAGAAGAACACTATTCGCTTTAGGTGGGAGTTTCCACAAGGACTGTCATTTGACTACAAGGCAAAGAAAGTGAAAATAAAGACAATTCAAGATAAAGACAAATTTTTGGCAAGATACCAGGAGGATTTACAGAAGGGGACTGTGGACGTACTTGCAGAACAGAGGAGAGCACTGGACATCCTGAATCTCTCGTTTGGACAAAAACCACCACCATCAGAAGAAGAGCAACAACTTGGAGCTGTTGGAGGAGCCTTAAGAAAATAACAAGATGGCTCTGCAATTCCTTAGTTGGAATTGTAATGGGCTCAATGGGCCTTTGAAGAGAAGACAAGTATTTCATATATTGAATAAAGAACAATTGGACTTGATATGCTTACAAGAAACTCACATAACCAGAGCCCACAGGAGATTACTTTCAAATAAAAGGCTAGGACAAGAATTTATTTCATCAGACAAAGTTAAGAAGAGAGGAGTTGTAATATATGTGAAGGAGAAATGGGCTCCAAAAATGATATTCAAAGATGAACAAGGGAGATATCTGGCTGTGGAGATACAAGTACAAGGAGAAAAATTCTTAGTTGTTGGAATTTATGCACCAAATGAAGGCAAATCTGACTTCTTTAAGAGACTTCATGAAACTTTGACGGACTATTTGGATTACAATATGATAATCATGGGAGACATGAATGGCGTGGTCTCCACTAATATGGACAAGGCACAAAGACTAACAGTTACTAAAGAAGGGAGACTCCCTAAGACTTTTTTCGAAATGACAGAAAACATGGACTTGATAGACATTTGGAGAACAAGGAACCCTCTGGAGAGAGAGGGAACCTTTTTCTCCCAAGCAATGATGACCTGGACCAGAATTGACCAAATCTGGGTTACTAGTGGACTGGCTCCAAAGATTAAGAAAGTGGAAATCTGCCCAAAAACTTGCTCCGACCATAACGCCGTGAAGATGGAGATGAAACTCACAATAACTGGTCAATTTAGATGGAGAATGAATGACACCCTCTTTCGAGATAAGGAGATTCTCACGAAGGCCCAAAAGACCCTAAAAGACTATTTTGAAATAAATTTGAGGACCGACGTGGAGAAAAGAGTGATCTGGGATGCAAGTAAAGCGGTTATGAGAGGATTTTTGATTCAACAAAATTCAATAAAGAGGAAAAAACAAAATGAGAAAAAAGAGAAGATCTTGGAAATGATAAAGGAAGGAGAGAGGAAATTAAGAACAAAACCAAAGTCTCAGGACATTTTAAGAGAGATCAAGTTATATCAAACTCAATATATGGAATTGATGAACCAAGAGATTGAATGGAAGATAAA
Organism: Podarcis bocagei; assembly: GCF_964188305.1. Taxonomy (NCBI): domain Eukaryota; kingdom Metazoa; phylum Chordata; class Lepidosauria; order Squamata; family Lacertidae; genus Podarcis; species Podarcis bocagei. Next base: position 12,706,144 of record NC_138131.1, read on the forward strand.
GCAAATGAAGCAAAAAACTTTTGAATCAGCAAATAAATGTGGTAAACTTTTGGCATGGCAATTGAAGAAAAGGCAGAAACTAAATACAGTTACAAGTCTAGAGGTGGATGGAAAGAACATATCTAAACCCAATGAAATCAGAAATTGCTTTTTAAGTTATTTCAAAAAACTCTACACTCAAGGCCCGCAAAATGAAGAAGATATAGACAAATTCCTTGGAAGATATGGATTACAAAACATCTCTCAGCAAAGTAAGATGGACCTGAACCAGAGAATCTCAGAACAAGAGATAGAGGCTGCCATTCAGAATATGCAACTGGGCAAATCTCCGGGACCAGATGGACTGACTTCTAGATACTACAAATCGCTGAAGGAATGGTTGATTCAACCATTAAGAGAAGTTTGTAATGAGATCCTTGAAGGAAAAAGGGCACCTGAATCGTGGAAAGAGGCATATATTTCACTCATACCAAAGTCAGAGACTGAAAAGACCCAACTCAAGAACTACCGCCCAATATCATTGCTCAATGTGGATTACAAAATTTTTGCAGACATTTTGGCAAAAAGACTCAAAAGAGTTTTGATGGAGATGATTCATAAGGACCAAGCAGGCTTTCTCCCTAAAAGACACCTGGCGGACAATGTAAGGAATGTTATAGACATTCTGGAAAAGCTAGAGGTGAATATAAACACTAAAGCAGTATTGATCTTTGTGGACGCGGAGAAAGCCTTCGACAATATTTCTTGGAGTTTTATGAAGAAGAATCTTCATAGGATGGGGGTAGGCCGGGGTTTTGAGAATGGTATGGCTGCAATATACTCTGAACAAAAAGCCAAACTGATTGTAAATAATGTTGTGACTGAGGAGCTTAAGATAGAAAAAGGAACACGACAGGGGTGCCCGATTTCCCCATTACTCTTTATTTCAGTTCTGGAGGTGTTGCTGAATATGATAAGAAATGACCAGCAGGTTAAAGGTGTGCAGGTCGGAGCTAAACATTACAAGTTAAGAGCGTTCGCAGATGACTTAGTATTGACTTTGCAAGAGCCAAACACTAGTACGAAAAAGGTATTAGAAATAATACAACAGTTTGGCCAGGTAGCTGGATTTAAGTTGAACAAGCTAAAAACCAAAGTTTTAGGGAAAAACCTAACAGATATGGAAAAGGAGAAATTTCAAGAGGAAACAGGTTTGACTGTGGTCAAGAAGGTCAAATATCTAGGGGTTTATCTAACATCCAAGAATCAGAATTTGTATAAGGACAACTATGAAAAATGTTGGTCAGAAATTAAAAAAGACTTAGAAATATGGTCAAATTTGAAACTGTCAATGTTAGGCCGAATTGCAGTAATTAAAATGAATGTATTGCCTAGAATGCTATTTTTGTTTCAGACCTTGCAGATTATTGATAAGATGGAATGTTTTAAGAGGTGGCACAAAGATATCTCGAAATTTGTCTGGCAGGGCAAAAAGCCCCGAATTAAATTTAAAATACTGACAGATGCTAAAGAAAGAGGGGGTTTTGCCCTGCCGGACCTAAAATTGTATTATGAGGCAGCAGCTTTTTGCTGGCTCAAAGAATGGATGCTCCTCGAGAATACAGACATCTTGGATCTGGAAGGTTTCAATAACGCTTTTGGTTGGCATGCATATCTTTGGTATGATAAAGTTAACAGTGCCTTCAAAAATCACATTGTCAGAAAAGCATTGTTTAATGTTTGGATAAGATATAAAGATCTATTGGAAAACAAAACCCCTAGATGGGTGTCACCAGTGGAGGCTAATGCAGTGAAAAAACTCAATATGGAGGTCGGATGGCCGAAGTATTGGGAAATTTTAGAACAGGATGGAGATAAGTTCAAATTACAAAGTCAGGAGAAATTGAAGCATAAAGTGGAAAATTGGTTCCAATATCGTCAAATAATGGAATTTTTTAAACAGGACAGGAAAGTCGGCTTCCAGGTGGAAAAATCAAAATTAGAAACCGAATTGTTAGAACCCAATACTAAGAATTTATCTAGAATGTACAACTTGTTGTTGAAATGGAACACACAGGATGAAACAGTTAAATCGGCTATGATTAAGTGGGCTCAGGATGTTGGACATAACATTATGTCAGCTGACTGGGAATGGTTATGGAACACCGGTATAAAATTTACGGCATGTAATGCCTTAAAGGAAAACATTATGAAAATGGTATACAGGTGGTACATGACCCCAGTCAAGCTGGCAAAAATCTATCATTTGCCCGATAACAAATGTTGGAAGTGTAAAGAGACTGAAGGTACCTTTTGTCACCTTTGGTGGACATGCCCGAAGATTAAGGCCTTCTGGGAAATGATCTATAATGAAATGAAAAAGGTACTTAAATGTACCTTTTCTAAAAAACCAGAGGCCTTCCTCTTGGGCATTGTCGGCCAATTGGTGACAAAGAAAGATAGAGCTTTTTTCATGTATGCCACAACAGCAGCAAGAATATTCATCGCAAAGTATTGGAAGACACAAGACCTACCCACTTTGGAAGAATGGCAGATGAAAGTGATGGACTATATGACATTGGCCGAGATGACAGGCAGAATCCGTGACCAACGAAAAGAGACGGTAGAAGAAGAATGGAGAAAATTTAAAAGCTATCTTAAGGACTACTATAAACTTAATGAATGTTAAAATGTCGTAGTTTCTAGAAACAAAGGGGTACAGGGACATAAGGTCAGAGTGTAAGAGAGGACTAAGATGATAGAGATTGGAAAGTAATAACTGGGAGTTGCTAGTTGAACTATGGACATTGGGATGCAGAGAGGGGGGGTATGGGGAAGTCCTAGAAAGGAGGTTTATGAAAATATGTTTGAAACTATACGTGTATGTTTGTCATTCTTAATGTTTGTCTGTTTTTCTCAAAAATGTTGTAAAACCAATAAAAATTTTATAAAAAAAAAAAAAAGATGAGGGAATGTCTTAGCATCAGCACGGTTTGTGCAGCATGAGCAGAACAAAGCTTAGAAGCAAGACTTCCCATCATGCCACAGTTATGTGCAGAAGCAATGCTTCCCATCATGCCATGGTCATGTGCAAAAGCAATGCTTTCCTTCAACACCCGTTTTGGGTGGCATGGCTATCTTAATTATGGGAAAATAAAGACGCATAGGAGTTTTTCAAATCATATAATAAGAAATGCTATATATAAGGTATGGGGAAAATACAAAAGATATTTGGAACAGAAAACCCCAAGATGGAACTCGCCACTAGAAGCAATCTCTGTTAAAAAAAGCAACAACATCAAAGAGAACTGGATAACGTATAACACAATATTAAGGGGGGAGGAGGAGGGTCAACTAATATTGATAAGTTATGAAAAAATAAAAGATCACTTTTCTACTTGGATTTATTATGCTTTCAGAGTGTATTGGAAAATTTATATAGAAAGGATTATTGTTTTGTGTACATTCCATTGTAAGAATGGAAACAGGGCCAGAGCCACAGCCACAGCCTGAGTCTGAGACAGTCCTTGATAGAGTGCCAGAGCCAGAGCGAGACCCTGAATCAGAGTCAGAGTGAGACCATGAATCAGAGCCAGAGCCAGAGCCTCATTCAGAGCCAGAGCTGAAAGAAAGCCAGAGCCAGAGCCAGAAAGAGGGCTTGATACAGGGCCGGATCACAAAACATAGCTGCAGCCACAGGCTAGAGCCACAGCCTGAGTCTGCAACAGTACTTGATACAGTGCCAGAGCGGGAGCTGGAGTCGGAGTCAGAGCCAGAGCCAGAGCCAGAGCCAGAGACACAGCCAGAGCCAGAACAAAACCCTAATTCAGAACCAGAGCCTGAAAGAGAGCCAGACCCTGAAACATAGCTGGGTCAGAGGCAGAGGAAGAGCCTGTTAGTATCTTCGCTCACAGGCAGAGGTACCTGGCCTCCCCCGAGGCAATTGAGTGAGATACTGTGTTTTCCGTCCGTCTGCAACCTCTGGCAGGCTAGGTAAACAAACCCGGCGATTCTTCTCATTAGTCGTGAGATAGAACACACCCTCTGCTTCTCTGCTTCTCTCTCCCTCCCTGCATTCTCCCAGGGAGGAGAAATGAGACAGACAGGAGTCCTTTCTACATGTTTTATTCCTGTCACTCAACAGTACATAGAAAACGTGTCTGTACCCTCCAGACTCCAGCAGAAGAGTCACACACTCCTCCCCTGTACTTCCAGCACAGGTCACATGACACTCTGAGCTAACATCCGGTGCTCAGTACAGAGAATAGGCTCCACCTTTTCTCCAACAGTACATCTGCAAAACACAACATCCTGTTTTGCATTCCAGCAATCTGGAGCTGGCTTTTGCCTTGGTGCTTTTTCCCAACATCCTCCCCCAAAAGCATCAATAGGCAAAACATGATCCAGAGAAGAAAACAAACAGTTGTTATACATATAACAGTCCCCTGTTGTTTCAGTTCCACCCTTGGAACTCCCCACCACTGGTTTCCCCAGTGTACCTCTCTGGTTGTCTGGCTTCCAAGGAATGAGTGCTTCTGCATTACCTTGGCTAGCTACTCTCTGTTGTGTCTTTGTCTCTGACTTAGACACTGCTTTAACCTGCTTTGAGTTGTTAACAATAGCAACACATGCAACAGCTAAGTTAGCAAACTCTTTTGAGTACCTCTTTGGTGGTACACCCTTTGTGACTCTCTCAGACCTGCGTACGAGGTTCTGATCCTCTGTGCTCACTGGTTCAACCTCTGGACTCTGTTGAGAACCAGTAGCATTGGCTAACAGTGGTTCATCCTTCACCTGTGAAGGTCTATCCATTGTGTGAGATTTCCTCTCAATGACTGTTACAACTGAACTCTCTGAGCTATCAGTGTCATCATCAGTACCGCTGTAATCTGTGACATCATCATCATCTGAATCGTCACCTGTGGGAAATGTTTGTTCTACAACCCGCTCTTGTTCTGGTGCACTCTCTAGGAACTTTGTGAGAATCACCTGACCAGATTCAGACAAAATCACTCTGTAGAGACCTTTTTCATAACCCACAAAAATGCCTCTGGCATTCTTTACTCCACCTGGAGCTTCTGTTCTCACATGAGACCCGAAAACCTTAAAATAGGCAACAGAAGGTTTTCTATTGAACAGCTTCTCAAAAGGAGAACATCCCAACTCTGTTGAGACTTTTCTCAACCACACATGAAGATAGGACGCTAGCGATTCGGCCCGATATTCATGTGGCAAATGTGAACTCAGCAATTGCGCATGCATCCCCTTTTGCAATTCTTTGTTCACCCTCACACAGACCCCCCTGTTCCACGCTTTGGCAGAAACAGCAACTTTGTGGTCTATTCCTCTTCCATCCAGGAACTTCTGAAACTTCTGTAACAGAAAAATTTGCTTCTCATCTGTGAAAAGACAATCAATGTTAGCATCATGCATATTTTTAACCTTGTCACAAAACTCCTGAAACTTTTCTAAAGTTTCTTGCGGTTTCTCCATCATATAAACCCAAGAATAATTAGTGAAACAATCCACACACAAAAGGTAATATCTTGCACCGCCCCTAGATGGTTCTAGAGGACCAATCACATCAGCATACACCCGCTGAAACGCTCTGTCGACCTTCGGCACCTTCCGGGCGCTCTTGGTCACACCTGCAAGAGAGATTACGTTAGAATCAGAAGAATTACATTTCATGTAATCACTTTGATCAAAAGTCAACAAATACAGTCCATCTTTCTCTCTGGCAGTAAGAAACAGTTCTCCATCTTTGTAGATCTTGCAGCTTTTAGCATCATAGGACAGTTTCAGTCCTTTCTTTGCAATCTGCAACACGCTCAGCAGATTAAATTTTAGTTCTGGAACCAGGTAAACATCACTTATAGTCAAGTTCAGACTCTCAAGATACACAGTCCCAATTCCAGTCGCTTCCAACTCCTGACCGTTGGCCTGTTTCACAGTGAAGCTTTGCTTCTTCAACGTCGAAAATAGTCCTCTGTGCGGGCACAAATGTTTTGTACATCCAGTGTCGATTATGAAGGCGTTCCCAACATCTGGCGTGGTTCCTTTCGCCATCATAGCCTTTGCAGGTTTCACCTGGCACTTGGTACGGCTTTTGCCTGACGCCTCAGGCTTCGTAGAGCTGCTCTTCGCTCCTTTTGACTGGCGTGGCTGTCTACAGTTTCGCTGTAGATGCCCAGTCTGTCCAGAATTGTAGCATCGGACAGCACTCAATGCTACTCCATGCTCTCCAGTAAATTCAACAGTGGGAAGATGTGAACTCTGTTCTACCCTCCCCCTGTCCTTCACTTCCAGTGCAGCAAGTCTGTCGTGTTCGTTCAGGACCACAGCACACACTCTTTCCGCGGTCAGGTCCTGAGCCGGAAGGGAACCAAGCTGACTGGCAACAACCTTGTAGGTGCGATTAAGGCTGTTTATCATCATGAAGCAGAACACTTCCTCCTGAAGACGGAAATTGCGTTCCACCATCTGTTGACTTCATCTCTGTCAGGTGCGCTTGGACATCTCCATCAGGCGCTAGTCTCAGATTGGTCAACTTCTCAAAGTACAGAACCAGCATCTCTCTGATGCGTTGTACGCAGCGTGTCCCAAACCTCTTTCGCATTTTCTAAATGCTGGATACGCACCAACTGCTGATCTGAGACACACAGAATTATAGCAGTCCTGGCCCTCACGTTCCGTGACTCCCAACCTCCGGTTGGTGCTGCAGGGATGGGGTTTTCAATTACATCAAAAAGCCTCTGATTCTGCAGCAGGGCCTTCATCTTAACAGACCAAGATGAATAATTGTCATTGGTTAAGGGAGGTGGGCAAGGCAAACCTCCTTTCTTCTTGGCATCCATCTTGAAGCCAAGCCTCTGGCTCACACTCTCAAGCAAGCTGTAAAATCCAACAGCTGTTTTTTCCTTTCTCAGGCAGGCAAACTGCAAGTTGTTTACGCTCTATTTTGCACCTGGCAGCTACACGCTGGCTGCTATGGAAAGTCCCTTCTCCAAGAGCACGTAAACTTTGTAGCCAAAACACTCTCTGGTTTTGTTTCGCTTTCCCAGGCTCACAATCCAGCTGCGTAGCCAGTAACTTTCCATGCTCGTTACTTAGCAAGAGTGCATTCAGGACTTCTTATCTTAACCACAGGAATTTGTGGAATGCAGGCTTCAGCTTCCAAGCTGCAGGCCTTTCTCCCGGAGCTGTATTTTTCCAACGCAGCTCCCCCGTGAACCAGGGAATTAATCAACCTGCGTTCACACTTTTAGCCCGGAAATGCAGCATACCTTGATCTCCGTTGCTTGGAAAACACCTTCCTCTGGATTCAGCCATCCGTTCAGCCTCTGGCTTATCTTAGACGCTTTTCTCCTTCTTGGAGCCTCTCATGCAGATGTCCGATGAATCGCAACCATCCGAAGGCTGCCATATGTTAGTATCTTCGCTCACAGGCAGAGGTACCTGGCCTCCCCCGAGGCAATTGAGTGAGATACTGTGTTTACCGTCCGTCTGCGACCTCCGGCAGGCTAGGTAAACAAACCCGGCGATTCTTTTCATTAGTCGTGAGATAGAACACACCCTCTGCTTCTCTGCTTCTCTCTCCCTCCCTGCATTCTCCCAGGGAGGAGAAATGAGACAGACAGGAGTCCTTTCTACATGTTTTATTCCTGTCACTCAACAGTACATAGAAAACGTGTCTGTACCCTCCAGACTCCAGCAGAAGAGTCACACACTCCTCCCCTGTACTTCCAGCACAGGTCACATGACACTCTGAGCTAACATCCGGTGCTCAGTACAGAGAATAGGCTCCACCTTTTCTCCAACAGTGCATCTGCAAAACACAACATCCTGTTTTGCATTCCAGCAATCTGGAGCTGGCTTTTGCATTGGTGCTTTTTCCCAACAGAGCCATCATGAGACCCTGAATCAGAGTCAGAACCAGATCTTCATTCAGAACCAGACCCTAGAAGAGAGCCAGAGCCACAGACAGAGCCACAGACAGAGCCTAGAGCCACAGCCGAGATCCACAGCCACAGCCTAGAGCCACAGCCTGAGTCTGCAACAGTACTTGATACAGTGCCGGAGCCTGAAACAGAGACACAGCATCAAACAGAGCCTGAGCCTGAAACAGAGGCAGAACCACAGCCACAGCCTGGGTCTGAAACAGTCCTTGATAGAGTGCCAGAGCCAGAGCCAGAGCTAAACCCTGAATCAGAGTCAGAGGGAGAACATGAATCAGAGCCAGAGCCAGAGCCAGAGCCAGAGCTGAATGAAAGCCAGAGCCAGAGCCAGAAATAGGGCTTGATACAGTGCCGGAGCTGGAGCCAGAGCCAGAGACACAGCCAGAGCCAGAACAAAACCCTAATTCAGAAGCAGAGCCTGAAAGAGAGCCAGACCCTGAAACATAGCTGGGTCAGAGGCAGAGGAAGAGCCATCATGAGACCCTGAATCAGAGTCAGAACCAGATCTTCATTCAGAACCAGACCCTGAAAGAGAGCTAGAGCCACAGACAGAGCCACAGACGGAGCCTAGAGCCACAGCCGAGATCCACAGCCTGAGTCTGAAATAGTGCTTGATAGAGTGCTGGATCCTGAAACAGAGACACTGTCTGAAACTGAGCCTGACGCTTAAACGTGTAGCCAGGGGCAGACGGAGAGGCAGAGCCTGATACAGTGCTTGATACAGCATAGGAGCCTGAAGCAGAGACACAGCCAGATCCAGAGACACAGCCAGAGCCAGAACAAAACCCTAATTCAGAACCAGAGCCTGAAAGAGAGCCAGAGCCAGAAACAGTGCTTGATAGAGTGCCAGAGCCTGAAACAGAAGCAGAGGCAGATACAGGGCTTGAAACAGTGTCGGAGCCTGAAACAGAGAAACAGCGTGAAACAGAGACAAAGGCTGAGACACAGGCCGAGCCTGAAATAGAGCTAGAATAAGTGCTAGAGCCAAAGACTGACACAAAGCCTAATAAAGAGCAGAAGCCTGAGCCTGAGCCTGAAACAGTGCTTGATACAGTGCCACAGCCTGAAACAGAACCAGAGCCACAGCTACAGCTATAGTGCCACAGCCTGAGTCTGCAACAGTGTTTGATACAGCGCCGGAGCCTGAAACAGAGACATAGCCTGAAACAGAACCTGAGCCTGGTTATTAGCATGGCAATTAAAGAAGAGAGAGGCAGAAAGGCTTATAAATAGAGTTAAGTGCAAAGGCAAAATAATAAACAACCCTAAAGAAATAGAGAAACGATTTCTCGAATTCTTTAGAGAAATCTATAAGGAAGGAAATGAAACAACAGAAGAAGTTAAAGAACATTTAGAACAGAACTGTCTTCCGAAACTTACTAAAGAACAAAAAGGACTGTTGAATGCCCCTATTACATCGTACGAAATTCAAAGAACAATTAAGGAAGCAAAGATAGGAAAGCCAGCAGGACCAGACGGCCTACCGGCAATATATTATAAAAAAATGGAGGACTTACTGTCTGACCCATTAAGAAGTATCATGAACAGAGACTTCCAGGTTAGCGCGAAAGGCTAATGGCGGATTCCCTCCGAGCTCCGGAGGGAATCTGCTCCGTAGAAGACGGGTCTTGCCGCCGCGGCGACGCGGCAACCCTCAGAAACCACAGGCGCTGAAGCCTGTGGACTTGGTGACTAGTCGGGCACCATTTGCGCCCCCCGACCCGCGAAGAAGCCTTTTTAAAGGCTTCGGAGAGGGGGACGGAGAGTGGCGCGGTGCTGAGAGTAGACCGCTTCTTCTACGGAGCGAAGCCGCATGCCATGGCTGCAGAGCGCTGACTTCTTTCTTTGAACATTTGTATGGCGGCCAAGAGGGCCAAAATGGAGCCTGGCACACTTTCCCTGCGCCTGCAGCCTGTCTTATTCCGATCGAAAACGTCCTCCTGCCTCTTTGGCCGTTTAGTCAGAGTACTGTTGGATTTTCCCACGGGAATGGGAAGCTGGATGTGACGTACACTGGTTTCCTGTTTTTCACCAGTTTCTCTCGGTGTTCTTCGTTCCGAGGAGAAGCACGGTTGCTTCTCTGCTCCCGCAGAGGCAAGATGCATGTTTGTAATTTCTCTACATTGAACTGAAAATAAAGCAACTTTAAGCATGTGGCACGTACTGCTCATCATTCCGTTGTGCACAGGACTCTGCTCATGCTGCTCAAACCGTGCTGATGCTAAGACATTCCCTCATCGCCCTGGTACGTTCTGTTCACCTTGAGTTCACACCATATCTGTCAGGGAACTGCCTTCGGAGCCAAGAGTGGAGGTAAGGCTCCCCGACCATGCAGGAGAAGGGACCAGCACAGGGAGAGAGAACACTCCCTTTGGGGAAGGTTATCAGCGTGACACCGGGGAGGAAGGGGACCAGGGAAGGACTTCGGAGAGAGGACTCCAAGATTCTTCCACAGAGACCAGCGGTGAGAGTCCAGGACCTCCGCTGGTGGACGTGTGAAAAGATTAAGATTTTTTTTTGGGGGGGAGAATATACGATGAATTAAAAAAGATGATGGAGATAACTTTTATGGAAAAAAAGAGGCATTTCTATGAAGTATTTTAGTTAAAGAGATCCCAAAAAATCTAAGAGAGGTATTCTTGTATGCAACCGCAGCAGCTCGTATACTTGTGGCCCAGGGATGGAAAGATCACGAGGCTACAAAAATAACAGATTGGCAAATCAAATTACAGGAATTGGTGGAGACGGCTCAATTGACTAGCAAACTCAGAGGAATCTCAAAGCAAAAATTTGCAGAAAAATGGGATGGTTATACAAGATATGTTCAAAAATTCAATAATAGTTTTGACTCCGTGCTAGCATTCAAGTGATAAAGGAACTAAAAGGAGGTGGACAACAATTAAGGATTTATTATGTTTTCAAAATGTATTGGAAAATTTATATTGAAAGGATTATTGTTTTGTGTACATTCCATTGTAAGAATGGAAACAGAGCTACAGCCACAGCCACAGCCTAAGTCTGAAACAGCCCTTGATAGAGAGCCAGAATCAGAGAATCAGAATCAAAGTCAGAACCAGATCTGGTTCTGGTCTTAGCGCAACTGGTCTTAGCGTGGTCTGGTCTTAGCGCAACTGCTCCTCCCACCAGAGGAGATTGGGTGTTCCAATTCCCCCCCCCCCCGTAGGGAACTTGCCCCAGCCATTCTGTTGGCTGAGGCCCCCTCCCAGGCAGCCCTGACCCTTTCCCCTTAAAAAGCAAAATACAAACTATACAATAACCTAAAAAAATAGTAAAAGAAAAACAAAGCAAGAAACAATTATGCTAAACTTAAAATAATCCCCGCCCCAACTAAACATTTGTCCCACCCCAGAAAGAAAATAACAACAACAACAACAAACCGCCGTTTAAGGTGCAACAGAGACACAGCCAGAGACAGAGCGAGACCCTGAATCAGTGCCATAACCAAGCCCTCATTCAGAACCAGAGCCTGAAAAAGAGCCACAGCCCAAACCAGAGCAACAGCCACAGCCACAGCCTAGAGCCACAGCCTGAGTCTGCAACAGTACTTGATACAGTGCCGGAGCCTGAAACAGAGACACAGCCTCAAACAGAGCCTGAGCCTGAAACAGAGGCAGAGCCACAGCCTGAGTCTGAAACAGTCCTTGATAGAGTGCCAGAGCCAGAGCCAGAGCGAGACCCTGAATCAGAGTCAGAGTGAGACCATGAATCAGAGCCAGAGCCAGAGTCTCATTCAGAGCCAGAGGTGAAAGAAAGCCAGAGCCAGAGCCAGAAATAGGGCTTGATACAGGGCCGGAGCGCAAAACATAGCTGCAGCCACAGCCTAGAGCCACAGCCTGAGTCTGCAACAGTACTTGATACAGTGCCGGAGCTGGAGCTGGAGTCAGAGCCAGAGCCAGAGACACAGCCAGAGCCAGAAGAAAGCCCTAATTCAGAACCAGAGCCTGAAAGAGAGCCAGACCCTGAAACAAAGCTGGGTCAGAGGCAGAGGAAGAGCCATCATGAGATCCTGAATCAGAGTCAGAACCAGATCTTCATTCAGAACCAGACCCTGAAAGAGAGCCAGAGCCACAGACAGAGCCACAGACGGAGCCTAGAGCCACAGCCGAGATCCACAGCCTGAGTCTGAAATAGTGCTTGATAGAGTGCTGGATCCTGAAACAGAGACACTGTCTGAAACTGAGCCTGACGCTTAAACGTAGCCAGGGGCAGAGGGAGAGGCAGAGCCTGATACAGTGCTTGATACAGCATAGGAGCCTGAAGCAGAGACACAGCCAGATCCAGAGACACAGCCAGAGCCAGAACAAAATCCTAATTCAGAACCAGAGCCTGAAAGAGAGCCACAGCCAGAAACAGTGCTTGATAGAGTGTCAAAGCCTGAAACAGAGGCAGAGGCAGATACAGGGCTTGAAACAGCGCCGGAGCCTAAAACAGAGAAACAGCGTGAAGCAGAGACAAAGGCTGAGACACAGGCCGAGCCTGAAATAGAGCTAGAATAAGTGCTAGAGCCAAAGACTGAGACAAAGCCTAATAAAGAGCAGAAGCCTGAGCCTGAGCCTGAAACAGTGCTTGATACAGTGCCAGAGCCTGAAACAGAACCAGAGCCACAGCTACAGCCATAGTGCCACAGCCTGAGTCTGCAACAGTGTTTGATAAAGTGCAGGAGCCTGAAACAGAGACACAGCCTGAAACATAACCTGAGCCTGGTTATTAGCATGGCAATTAAAGAAGAGAGCCCCCGGTGATGACCTTATATCCATTGATGCCATCAAAGCAAATAAAGATTGGTGGATCCCACTTTTAGCAGCACTTTACACGTATATAAACAAAACTGCAAAATTTCCCTCAAGCTGGAGCTCGGCGTTGATTGTATTAATACATAAGAAAGGCCCACGTACAGAGCCGAGCAACTTTAGTCCAATCAGCTTGCTAAATGTCATTGGGAAGATTTACTCGGGGTACCTGCTAAACAAACTATCGAAATGGATGGAGGACGACAATATCATTGCCGATGAACAGGCGGGTTTTCGCCCTGGAAGATCTACTACAGACCAAATATTAACCTTGAATCACCTGGCGGAAAAGTATGCCGGCAAAGCCCCAAAGGTTCTTCTTGTGGCTTTTATTGACCTTAAGCAGGCATTTGATCGAATCTCTAGAAAGCAGCTATGGACAAAACTGGCTGCTACAAAGATCGATCGTCGTCTCCTTCATCTGATTATCAGCCTCCATACAAACAGCTTCCTGAGAATCAGGCTAGACAATAAAGGCCTAGTCTCCAACCCTGTTACCACCAACAGAGGGGTAAGACAGGGTTGTCTATTGGCCCCAGCATTGTTTAATTTTTACATTAACTCACTGGTGACTCACATGGCCAAGGATGCTTTCCACCCCCCACCCCCCCAAATTAGCAGGCCGATCTTTGAATGTGCTTCTGTATGAGGATGATGCCGCACTTCTTGCCAGATCCCCTATTGGACTGAGGAGAATGTTGCAAGCTCTACATGAATACTGTGATCAGCATGAGCTCCAACCCAACTATGCTAAGACCAAGATGATGGTCTTCTCTGCCCGACCGAGACTCCATCGATGGTCGATGAACGGGATCCCCTTAGAGCAGGTTAACTGCTTTAAATATCTGGGACAAGTAATACGGTCAAATAGGTCTTTTCTGGCCCATAGAGACTATATAACAACTAACGCATCTAAAGCAGCCATCCAGATTAGATCCTTATATGCCAAGAATCAGGCTCAATCAGTGAAGATAGCTTTGAGACTCTTTCAAATGAAAGTCCTCCCCCTCCTTTTGGTGGGCATCTCTTTAGGCTCCCTTAGGGATTTTTTTGAAATTGGATTCTATCCAAACACGATTCCTTAGAGCCATCCTTACGATTCTCCCCTCGGTAGCGGGCGCGGTTATGAGATTAGAAGTCGGCTGGCAAGCTCTACGGCATGTGGCCTTGAAGACGAAGCTCTGGCTATGGCTCAAGCTTTGTTTTAAACCAGTGGGTATTGCCCCCTTGATATTGAGGGGCGATTTCCAATCATCGTGGGAAAGGGCGGTCACTAACGAGGTTCAATCCTGCGGATTGTCTCACCTTTACTTTGAGTCTATGACGTACAATCAAGCTAGAGCTGTGATCTCCCGGAGACTGAGTGACATTGCCAGACAAGAGGACATAGGCCAGGTAAAACCAGGGATGTTCCTAGGGGACCAGATTTATCGGACCATACCAGCCCCCTACCTTGCAGAAATTCACTATGTGGAATACCGTAGACTTCTTACAGCGGCTAGATTAAATGTCCTTGACTCTGCAATATTGTGGGGAAGGTACAGGGGAGTACCATACGCCCAGAGAACCTGTCATTGTGCCATGGGTGTGGTTGAGTCCACCGAAAACATTCTCTTGACTTGCCCTTCTTATACAGAGGTTAGACATAAATTTATAGACCCACTCCTATGTCAATCTAGCTTCCTATCCGGAGAAAACCAGGTTTTACACTTGCTGAATAACGTCACTAGAGCTATACCTTCCTTGGTGGCCAAATTTCTTTTTTTATTATTATTATAAGATTAATCCAACTAGTCATACATTTTATCCATAATACAACAAATCATATCCATTTTAGACTTCCTACAACGTCACTGACAATCATTCGTAGCAATAACTTTGGTACACATTTCCTTCTTTCATATTGCCATTTGTTCCTCCCTTCCTCCATTTTTTCTAATAAACAATACTTAGTAATTCTTTACAGTGCCTCTTTAAACCCCACTAGCGTTGTATTTACACCACAGTTATTTTTCAGATAACCCACAAATTTTCCCCAGTCCTCAATAAATTTTTGATCTTTAGTATATCTGATTTTCCCTGTTAATTTATCCAGTTCTGCATATTCTATCAGTTTTACTCTCCACTCTTCTACCGTTGGAATTTCCTCCTGCTTCCACTTCTGGGCCAATACGATTCTGGCTGCCGTTACAGCATACTGGAAAAGTTTGCAGTCCTTTCTTCTGATGTCCTTTCCTACAATACCTAATAAAAAAGCTTCAGGTTTTTTCACAAAGGTATATCTTAGCATCTTTTTCATTTCGTTGTAAATCTCTTCCCAAAAGCTTTTAACTTTCTTACACTCCCACCACTGATGAAAGAATGTCCCTTCTTTATGTTTACACTTCCAGCATTTGTTATCAACCTTATATATCTTTGCCAATTTTACGGGAGTCATGTACCATCTGTAGAGCATTTTCATCATATTTTCCTTCAATAACGTACATGCCGTAAACTTTATATTCTCTCTCCACAACCTTTCCCAATCCTCAAGTTGGACATTGTATCCAAAATCCCTTGCCCACTGAACCATCACCGATTTCACTTCCTCGTCCTTCGTATACCACTCCAACAGTATTTTATACATTTTTGACAGATTTTTGTATTCATTATTTATTATATCTTTTTGGAAAGTTGATTCTTTTTCCTCATAACCCCTTTCCTTCAACTCTTTTTTAAACATTTCATTTATCTGAAAATAGTGCAGCCAATCATATGTAAACACTTTAACTTGGTCATATGGTTTTACTTTCCACTTCCCTCCTTCGTTGGTAACCATTTCTCCATATTTTCCCCACTTTCCTCTCATATTAATTTTCTTGACACACATTATCTCTAGCGGGGATAACCAGTGCGGGACTTTTGGTTCCAGTATGTTTTTGTATCTATCCCAAACCTCTATTAGTGAACCTCTGAAAATGTGATTACCAAATCCCTTGTGCACCCTCTTTTTGTCGCACCATAGGTACGCGTGCCACCCGAATTTATTATTGAAACCTTCCAGATCTAATAGTTCCTTGTTTTCCAACTTTACCCATTCTTTTAACCAGCACAAACATGCTGCCTCGTAATACAGTCTCATGTCTGCTGGGCGAAGCCACCTCTTTCTTTTGTGTCTGTTAGTAACTTAAATTTAATTCTAGGCTTCTTCCCTTCCCAGACATATCTTGAGATCGCCTTTTGCCATTCTTTGAAAATTTTTGTACCTTTTATTATGGGTATAGTTTGAAATAAAAATAACAACTTAGGAAGCACCATCATTTTTACCATAGATATTCTTCCCCAGAATGATAATTTCATTCTGGCCCAGACCTCCAGATCTTTCTTTATTCCTTTCCAAACTGGGATGTAGTTGTTTTGGTATAAGTCAATATTCTTGCTAGAAAGCCAAATTCCCAAATATTTAACCTTTTTTACCACCTCAATCTCCGTTCGTTGCTGTAATAGTTCAATCTTATCTTGGTCCATGTTTTTAACAATCATTTTGGTCTTTCTCTTATTCAATCTGAATCCTGCTGTCAGGTGTTCAGGAGCAGAGGCAAGGGCAAGGGAGGAAACAGAGAGCGAGGGGGAGGAGGCAGAAGAAAAGATGAGTGATGACGATGACCCGAGATCTCCGAGTCTTTCCAGTGAATCAGAAGATTCACAGAAAGGAGCACCAGTGGCCAGGGCAAGGGGGGAGCCTAGGGGGACACCCCAGGAAGATAGAGCCAGAGGGGACTCAGAGGGGAGCAGTTGGAAATCGGGACCAGCGTCACCGCCAGAGAGCAGGGAAGAGGAAGGGCGCCAGGGATCAAGCGCTGGCAGCTCACAACAGGGGGGAGGGCATGAGTCAGGAGTGGCCACACCTCCATCGGGGAGCGAAGAAACGGTCAGACGGAAAGTGAAAGGTTGGGTGCGCGCGCCAAGTTCAAATGCACAGGAAAGTGACACAGTAGGCAGCCCGGAAAGGGAGCCAGGTCCTAAAGCCCGGCGCAAGGAGACAGGAGGGTCCGGGGGGTTGGCGTCAGAAGAATCCCGGAAGGAAGAGACCCCGGGGGGCAGAGGGACCCAGAGGAGAACAGTCAGGCGGAAAAGGTGGAGCAGGGCTAGGATATTAAGTTGGTGTACAAGGGGCGGAGACTCAGACGGAGCTTCGCCGATCTAACGTATAAGACGTAGAGTTGCACGCAGCAGCTTGAGAATGGAAACTGTAACTCAAGCTGCCGCCTACAGGGATCTCCAAGTCAGGTTGGAAGTGCTTACGAAGCAAGGGCAACTGACACCCAAACCGGAGGGGATTGGGTTGGGGAGACGAACAGGCGGTCTGGTCTCTCACTTCGATGGGAATTTGCAACAGTACCCCAACTTTAGAGCAGATGTAATGTGTGCACTGCAACTGCTGAACAAAGACTTTAGAGATGAGCAAGAGAAAGTGGGATTCATCATGTCCCATTTGCATGGAGATGCTAAAGCATGGCTGCGCAATTTGTGGAGAGATAAGGATCCGGCGCTCCAAAATGCGGATGCCTTTATTAAAGCGATGGATGGGTGCTTTTTATCAAGCATAGACGTGGATCTTGCTCGGAAGCAGATACATGGACTGAAGCAAGGGAGGGCCAGCGTAAGGCAGTACCATGCCCGCTTTTTCGCTTTGGTCAGTGCCCTGGAATGGGACAGAGATTTGGCTCCAGTAAGAGACCTGTTTTGGGAGGGATTGCACAGCACGGTTAAAGATGAGATTGCGAGGGGGGAGAGACCCCGGACCACGCAGGAGATCGTTCAGAGGGCGCTGGCGGTAGGGGTGCGGCTGGAAGAACGTCCGTGGAGCAGGGACGAAGGGCGTGGAGGGGGCGAACCAGCCAGGGGCTACTCCTTCCTTCCCAGAGAATCAGCGCGTGCGCAATCCACGCCTCCGCCAGCAGGAGGGGCGGAACCTCTGGAGGTGGGAGGTGCAAGGGCTCAGTCAGCAGCCAGAGCCCTAGCACCGGCAGCAGTGAAAGCGAAGCCTCCTAGAGGGAACAGGAAGTGTTATATCTGCGATGATCCACAGCATATGGCGAAAGAGTGTCCCCAGAGGCTCCACAAGCACACTGCAGCCTCAGCAATGGTAACTGCAGCAACGCAGCAAGGAGAACCACAGCAGGGAAACGACGGAGTCTGGCTGGAGAAGGAGGCACTGGGGCCCAGCCAGACGTGTCAGTGAAGCAGTCCCCAGAGATTTTACAGCCCATAGACCCCCTCCCGCCCAAGCCAGTAGTGAGGCTCACCGCATCGCTCCAGCTGCCCAATGGAATCACCATGGACGTGCCAATCACCATTGACTCAGGAAGCAATGCGGACTTTATAGGGCAAGACTTTGTCGACCGGCACGCTATACAGTTGCTGCCGGCCACGCTGCCCCTGCAGGTTGTCACGGTGGATGGCAGGGAGCTGCTAGGGGGGCAAGTGGTGAAGCAGACGCCACCAATGGTGATGCGACTTGGGAATCACAGGGAAGTCATCAGCTTCAATGTCACTCAACTATCGGACACGCCCATTGTATTGGGTATGAGTTGGCTGGACAAGCACAGCCCGACGCTGGCTTGGTACCAGAGGCAGCTGACCTTCGGCTCTTCCTTTTGTGCTGAACACTGCATAGTGCCCCGGCAGGAAGGAGAGGAAGAGGAGTCACAGTTGCAGCTAGGCACGCTGCAAGCGGTTCCCCACAAATACGCAGAATTTTTGGAGGTTTTCTGCGAGAAGGAGGCAGACAGGCTACCCCCCCACAGACCATATGACTGCAAAATTGACCTGCTGCCGGGGGCGGCGCTGCCCAAAGGGAAGCTGTATTCCATGTCTGAGGACGAACTGCAGGAACTCAAAGAGTTCATAGATCATAATTTGGAGCGCGGTTTCATACGGGAGTCCAAGGCAGCGGGGGGCAGTCCTGTATTCTTTGTTAAGAAGCGGGACACGCCCCAAAAAAGACTTGTAGTGGATTACCGCACCTTGAACAGTGTGACCAAGCCATCGGACTTCCCCATGCCCCGAATCGACGACCTCCTCGCAAAGGTACGGAAGGGCAGCGTGTTCACCAAGTTGGACCTGCGAGGGGCGTACAACCTCATTCGCATGAGGGAGGGAGATGAGTGGAAGACAGCCATGTTCACGCCACTGGGCACCTACGAATATAGAGTTATGCCTTTTGGATTGCAAAATGGCTCCCACGTTTTTCAAGCTTTTATGCATCACGTGCTGGCGGGGCTCCTCTACAAGACGTGCGTCTGTTTCTTGGATGACATCCTGATCTTTTCGGAATCGCAGCAGGAGCATGACAGACACGTCAAGGAAGTGCTGAGCAGGCTACAGCAGCACAGGCTTTACGCCAAGCTGGAGAAGTGCCAATTCGACGTGACGGAGGTGGATTTCCTGGGCTACAAGTTGTCTGACAAGGGGCTCGCCATGGACAGCGCCAAGGTTCGAGCAGTGTTGGATTGGAAAAGCCCACGCAACCGGAAGGAGGTCCAACGGTTTGTCGGCTTCGCGAACTTCTATCGCAAGTTTATCAAAGGCTTTGCCATGCAGACAGCGGCCATCACGGACACGCTCAGCTCCAAGAAAAAGAAGTTCATCTGGACAGAGCAGGCGGAGCAGTCCTTTCAGGCACTCAAGCGTCTCTTCGCGTCGGAAGAGCAGCTGCTTCATGTCAACCCCAGCAGGCCGATGAGGGTGGAGACAGACGCTTCGGACAGAGCCGTGGGAGCAGTCCTGCTACAGAAAGACCCGCAGGGGGTTTGGAGGCCGGGAGCGTTTTACTCCAGGAAGCTCAGCAAGTCCGAACAGAACTACACCATCTGGGACAGGGAGTTGCTGGCCATTCATGCAGCATTCAAAGCGTGGAGGCACTTCCTGATCGGCGCCAAGCACACGGTGCAGGTCTGCACGGACCACAAGAATCTGGAGCACTGGCGCACGGCGCAGTTCCTGAACCAGAGGCAGATACGTTGGGCTGAGTTCTTTGCGAACTTCGACTTCCGAATAGAGTATGTCCCGGGGGACACCAACATCATGGCGGATGCTCTCTCCCGTAAGCCACAGTATCTGGAGGAGGCAACGCCAGCGGCCGCCATGCACATCTTCTTACCGACAGTGTGGGCGTGCGCTGCGGCAACGGTTGACCTGGAGGCGGTGCGACGAGCGTTGCAGGATGACTCCTTCGCGCAAGCAAAGATGGCAGAGGTGCACAGGGGCACGGCAGCGACCGACGAGTTCCAGCTGCGAGATGGATTGCTCATCCGTAAAGGGGCCATCTACGTGCCGGGAGACGAACTTCGCGCCAAGGTACTGCAGCAGCTGCACGACGCGCCCACTGCCGGGCACTTTGGCAAGGAGAAGACGGTGGAATTAGTCGCCAGAGACTTCTGGTGGCCCGGAATGAGAGGGGAAGTCGCGGACTACGTGGCGAGATGTGACACCTGCCAGAGGGCCAAACCAGTGCACAGACCGCCGGCCGGACTGTTGGAACCGCTGCAAACTCCGTTCGAACCATGGGAGAGAGTGGCCCTGGACTTTGTCACGGATCTGCCCAGCTCGAGGGGCAAGACGGCTGTGCTGGTGGTGGTGGACTTGTTCTCCAAGATGGCACATTTCATTCCGTGTGCGAAGGTGGCCACGGCGGAACAAACCGCCAAACTGTTCATAGATCACGTGTTCAGGGTTCACGGTCTGCCACGGTCTATTCTGTCCGACCGAGGGCGACAGTTCATCTCGAACTTCTGGCAGAAGCTGATGGGCTTCCTGAACGTCAAGATCAACCTGGCGTCGGCTAGACACCCGCAGACCAACGGGCAAGCGGAGCGGGTAAATGCCATCATGCAGCAGTACCTGAGATGTTATGCGAATCAACAGCCTGCGACGTGGGTGGATTACCTGCCTCTCGCCGAGTTCGCCTACAACAACACGAAGCACGTGTCCACGGGGGTCACGCCGTTCTTCGCCAACAACGGGCGGCACCCCAGAACCTTCCCGGGACTGGAAAGAATGGGGGAGGGGGAGCCGCAGACAGCAGATGCGTTCGCGTCGGAGTTGCAGGAGGTCCACGATCAGCTGCGGCGGCACCTGGAACTGGCTAAACACGCATACAAGGTACAAGCGGACAAACACAGAAGGATTGGCGAAGAGATCCAGGTGGGAGACTGGGTCTGGTTAGCAGCCCACGCAGTGCCGGCCAGGTCGTTGGCGAAGAAGAAACTAGGGCATAAACAACTGGGGCCCTACCAAGTCGAAGAGCAGGTCAACCCGGTGGCTTTCAGGCTGGCGCTTCCGGAGGGTTCCAGGATGCATCCGGTGTTCCACAGATCGGTGCTCACTCCCTACAAAGCACCTCACAGATTTCAGGAACCAGGAACGGCACCGAGTCCGCTCCGAGAGAGAACCGGGCAAGCGGGAGTAGCACAGGAGGAGCGCATCAACGAAGTCACGGAGATTTTGGACTCCAGATGGGGGGAAGAGGGGGTAGAATACCTTCTCGCCAAGGAGGGCACCCCGGCCAGTGCCAACAGCTGGGTGCCGGGCTACGCTTTAGACGAACCTCTGCTCAAAGAAGAGTTTCATGCCCTCTTCCCACATAGGCCAATGCCAGCAGACTTTTTCGACGACTGGCTTTTCACGCCCACGCTTTCAGCCAGCACGTTCCGGGGGTTCGACTCGGACGAGGAACCGACACGAGACGCCCGTTCCCCGGAGGGGTCACCCTCGGGATCTGCTTCAGAACCCTCGTATTGGTGGGATGATCGACCAGAGGAGCAGTTCCGCAGAAAGTGGCTGGAGGGTCCAGGACGAGCAACGTCTCCAGACGGAAGCGAGGGAGAGACGGACATGGACGTTTTCGGGGACGACCCGGGTTTCGAGCACGGCGGCACAGAGATGGAAGCGGAGGTGACCGTCGTCAACGAGAGCAGGGAGGAAGAACCGGAAGACTTCAGATGGAGGCCCGCCACGGGAAGCGAACTGTATCCGACATTCGTCCCCCTGACACAGCAGCACCCAGCTCCCGCACCGGAAGGAGGGGAGGGGGGAACGGGGGGCTTCGAGGGGGGGATGGATGTCAGGGGTTCAGGAGCAGAGGCAAGGGCAAGGGAGGAAACAGAGAGCGAGGGGGAGGAGGCAGAAGAAAAGATGAGTGATGACGACGACCCGAGATCTCCGAGTCTTTCCAGTGAATCAGAAGATTCACAGAAAGGAGCACCAGTGGCCAGGGCAAGGGGGCGCCTAGGGGGACACCCCAGGAAGATAGAGCCAGAGGGGACTCAGAGGGGAGCAGTTGGAAATCAGGACCAGCGTCACCGCCAGAGAGCAGGGAAGAGGAAGGGCGCCAGGGATCAAGCGCTGGCAGCTCACAACAGGAGGGAGGGCACGAGTCAGGAGTGGCCACACCTCCATCGGGGAGCGAAGAAACGGTCAGACGGAAAGTGGAAGGTTGGGCGTGCGCGCCAAGTTCAAATGCACAGGAGAGTGACGCAGTAGGCAGCCCGGAAAGGGAGCCAGGTCCTAAAGCCCGGCGCAAGGAGACAGGAGGGTCCGGGGGGTCGGCGTCAGAAGAATCCCGGAAGGAAGAGACCCCGGGGGACAGAGGGACCCAGAGGAGAACAGTCAGGTGGAAAAGGTGGAGCAGGGCTAGGATATTAAGTTGGTGTACAAGGGGCGGAGACTCAGACGGAGCTTCGCCGATCTAACGAATAAGACGTAGAGTTGCACGCAGCAGCTTGAGAATGGAAACTGCAACTCAATAAAGACTTTTACTTAATGATCGCTGGCTAGCGTGATCCTCTGTGAGCTAGGATCGGGAAGCAGCTCTGACACCTGCTATCTTTCCAAATTGTTCCATCTCATTCAAAATCTCCTTTGTACTTTCTATAGGTTCTTCCACAGTCAAAACCACATCATCTGCGAAGGCTTTGACTTTATACTCATTTAAACCTAATGTTACCCCTTTAATTTGCTTATTTTGTCTGATTGCATTTAATAGGACTTCCAGGACCACTATAAATAACAATGGCGAAAGCGGGCATCCCTGCCTTGTTCCTTTAGATATTTTTATATCTTCAGTAATGACATTATTAACTATCAGTCTTGCCTTCTGTTCTGTATAAATTGCCTTTATACCATTAAGGAATTCTTGGCCCACCTCCATTACCTCCAAATTTTTCATCATAAATTCCCAGATTACATTATCGAAAGCTTTCTCCGCGTCCACAAATATTAAGCTTGCTGGTTTATCACATCTATCGGACAGATATTCAATGACATTTACTATATTTCTTGTGTTGTTTCTTATTTGTCTGCCCGGTAGGAAACCCGCTTGGTCATTGTGTATAATTTTTATTAATATCTTTTTTAATCTCTTAGCTAGAATTCCTGCAAAGATCTTATAGTCTGTGTTTAGTAGCGAGATAGGCCTGTAGTTCTTAATTTGGGTTAGGTCCGAATCTTGTTTTGGAATTATTGTAATAAATGCCTCTTTCCATGTTTCTGGAATGTCCCTTTCTTTTAAGATGTTGTTCATTACTTCGATCAACGGGGTCGCCAATGTTTCTTTCATTTCTTTGTAATAACTAGATGTAAACCCATCCGGGCCCGGTGCCTTTCCTCTTTTTAATTCTTTTATCGCTTCTTCTACTTCTTCTTTATGTATTGGGGCATTCAACTGTTCTTTTTGGTCTGTCGGGATCTTCCTCACCATCTTCTCTTTTAAATATCTTTCTATTTTCTTCTTGTTATTCCTTTCTTTATTCCTATATAATTGCTTATAAAAATCCACGAATCCTTTCCTGATTTCTTTCGGATCTGTTGTTTCTTCTCCATTTACCTCAATTTTACTGATTGTGTTTTGTTCTTTTCTCCTCTTAACCTGCCAAGCGAGCCATTTTCCTGATTTATTAGCAAACTCAAAACTTTTCTGTCTTAACCTTTTAATATTCCATTCAACCTCTTTGTTTGTCAACATTGCAAATTGGGTTTGGAGAGTCTTTATTTCCTGCTTTATCCTCTTGTTGTTGGGTTTTTTAATCAGTTTTTGTTCATTGTTCATAATCTGTCTTAAAATCTCTTTTGTCTTTTTTTCTTTGTTATTTTTTTCCAACACGTTCTGCTGGATAAAAAGGCCCCTCATTACTGCCTTACTTGCGTCCCACACCACACTCATTTTTGTCCCTTTGTCCATGTTGTCCATAAAGTATTCAGATAGGTTTTTTTTGTGTTTTTTCGACGAACTTTTGATCATCCCATAAGTTATCATTCAACCTCCACCTAAAAGTTCGCTCTTCAAAGCCTTTTAACTCCATTTCTATTGGATTGTGGTCTGAGATCACTTTGGCCTGTATTTCGATTTTTTGAATTCTTGGGGTTAACTCATTCGATACCCATATTTGATCTATTCTTGACATTGATTGATTCGGTTCTGAGTGGTATGTGAATTGCTTTTCCAATGGGTGCCTGAGTCTCCAAATATCGATTAAATTACAATTCTTAGTCATCGTGAAAAATGTCTTAGGTAGCTTCCCTTCTTTATTCTTCACTTTTCTTAATCTGTCCATTTCTGTTGAGACCACACCGTTCATGTCTCCCATTATTATGATTTTTTGATCCATGTATTCAAATAGTTTCCCCTCCAATAGTCTAAAAAATTCTGTCTTGTTCCCATTTGGTGCGTAAATCCCGACAATTATCAGTTTTTCACCTTGCCAGCTAATTTGAGCCGCTATAATTCTCCCTTCTTCATCCTTAAAAAATTGGTGAGATTCAATTTTGTTTTTGATATATAATACAACACCTCTTTTTTTCTCCTTATCCGAGGAAATAAATTCATTCCCTAACCTTTTGTTAATCAGAATTTTCCTATGTTTTTTGGCCACGTGCGTTTCTTGTAGGCATATGATGTCCAAATTCTTCTTTTTTAGGATATGTTCAATTCTGTTCCGTTTTTTCTTATCGTTCATCCCATTAATATTCCAATTCCATAATTTTAGCGTCATTCTTCTTACCACTATTTAAATTTGAGTTTTAACCTTATAGTCTTTCTGTCTCTTCTCCTCCTTCTTCTTCTTCCTCTTCTTCTGTTTCCTTCCCGGTCTGTTCTTCTTCTCCTGATTCAAATTCCTCCCTTAATCTTATTCCTCCTTCTGCCCCTTTGGTCTCTTCCTCTCCCAGTTGTAATTCTTTGTATCTTCTTGTAAATTTTCCTATTTCCTCAGGACTTGTCAATCTTCTTTTTACCCCTTTGTAAAAGAACGAGACTCCTTCCGGAAATTCCCATCTGAAATCAATCTTGTTTTTCTTAAGCAATTGCACCAGTGGTTTGTATGCTTCTCTTCGTTTCAGCAACCTTATTGGGATGTCTTTAAATATAATTATGTAATTCCCATCAATATATAATCTCTTCTCTCTGTTCCTTTGCAAAATCAAATTTCTCATCTCTCTATCTTTGAAAGTAATTAAACAATCCCCCGGGAATTTCTTTATCTTACTTGACTTAATTTTCATTCTGAATGCATTTTGTATTGTCTTTGCCACTTCTTCCTCCGATAGCTCCATCCACTGCGCAATTTCCTTTATCAATCTTCCTTTTATATTTTCATTTTGCATTTCCGGTACTTGCCTCAGTCTCAAATTCACTTCTCTCTGTTTCAGTTCGTTCATCGCAATAGAATCTTTTATTTCTTCCTGTATTTTATTTAAATCTGCAATCTCATTTTTCATCTTCTCTTCTTCCCGCTTCATCTCTTTCATTTCCTGTTTTGTCTTCTTAAATCCCTCATCCACTCTCTTTGAAACCTCTTTAATCTGTCCTTTTAATTCACTGACTGTCTCCTCAATCTTTTTGTCCATATTCCCAATTTTTTTATCTACCTGTTCTAATTTTGTCTCCAAGTTTTTTTCGCTTTGTTTTATTTCTGCAAACATCTTCAATATTTCTGTTCTAAAGTCTGTTTCCTGCTTTGAGGCTCTCCTATCTGTTGGAGTCCCCCCCCCCTCTGCCCCTTTTTTCTGTGTGTGCGACATTTTCTTAGATTCAAATATTAATACTGTGTAGTTCCTTACCAATTACAATTGCAAATACACTTAGATATTCTTGGAATAACCACCAGAAACAGGAAATATAGACTAAGGAAAAAAAATTACAAATTACAACTTTTTTAGCACTTCGCCCTCCAAGTCGTATAGTTGACTATTGTCACGTCCCCCACTAAAATTTGAGGGGAGTTAGTTGTCTGTCGACTCTGTCCGTATTCTTCTTGCCCCCATTCGGGCTAGTCCTACCAGGGCGATAATTAAGCTGCACTCTAATTTGTAGTTCCAAATGTAGTCCAAAAGATAATAGAAAAAATAAATAGAAAAAATCAAATTAAGGTTTCAGATATATTCCAAATTTCAAGTTCCAATAAGTCTGTAATAGTCTATGCTTATTTTATTTATCCCTTGCAAAAAATTTTGGTGCTAAGCGGTTCAGATAAAGTCAGTCCATTAGGAGAGGGAGAGGTCTCTCAAAAACAATTATTTCTCTGTTATTTCACAAGTCCTAAGGTACCTCAAAAGAGGTTTTCAGCATCGAATTGTAATGTTTAGTTTAGACCACTGGGGGGACTCAAACCCTACCGAGTTTGGGAGAAAAATTCTTAAATGATTTTTCCAGCTGCCCACCTTCAGCTGTTCACTTTTCGAAACAAAGGTAGAGAACAGAAAAAAATAGTAAACGAGAACCCCAAAAAACCACCCTAAAAGACGCTAAAGTATTTTTATCTTCTCTGTCAAAATGTCTTTTAAAGTCTTTTAAAGTCACTTAATATGGCGTCAGATGGTCAGGAGAATTGCAAACGTAGCAGCGACGAGTGGAAAAACACTGGGGTGAGCTCTCAGCTAGCAAAGCTTCCGGACCAGCTCTGTGTTAGGATATTTCCGTTCCACCTTAAAAGGGAGCAGGCTTTGGGAGGATCAGAGTCTACGCATGTCCTATTCACAGGATGTTTATGTTCTGATATTCCTTTCGGTTTTGCCAGTTAGTCAGAGACGCTGACTGAGAATGGACGTGTTTTCTTTGTTCTGTTCATGTTCTAAATAAAGTCTGTAAATATGCTCTTCTGCTCTTCTGCGGTGCAAGCTTTTGGCTGTGCTTTTATCTGCTGATAAACAGTGTACACAAGCCTGGAATGTGGCAATCCGTTTCCAGAACGGCTTCGTGTCGCTAACTGCTGGATCTGCCTGAGCTACGGGAGATTGATGGACGTCCGACTGCTTGGGGGCTCATGATGGACACTATCTCCCTGGCAGTTTCCCAACAACAAGGTTTCGGGCCCAGATTCACGGCACCTACAGGAGAGTAAAGCTGCAACAGACTGCGTTTGAGGTATGTTGGGGGAAAGCGAAAGGAAGGGACGCTTTTCTGTTTTACCTCGGCAAGGAGCCTTTGATCTCCGGCAAGGCTTAATTGGCCTGGGAGCTGCGCCAAAAAGGCTTCGTGATTAATGGCTGCCAAGATAAGGAGTCTCTCAAGTTAAAAAAGACTCACGGCTAATGCCAAAAGCTGGAATGGAGTTTTTCCAAGCTTATGGAAATGCTGAATGCCCTAAGTTGGATGGGCAGAATTATGAAACCTGGGCAAAATTGTGTGAATCTTTGCTGCGTCAGTTTGGGGTGTGGCATGCCGTTTCTGAGCCCCCCCCCCCAGTTCCTCTGACAGAGAGATGGAATACCGCAGATTCGAAAGCGATAGACGTAATAGTCCTATCCGTATCTCTTGAGGAAATTAAGACGCTGGCTGGCTGCACGTGGGATGTGGAATGCTTTGATGAAAGCTCACAAGGCAAAAATCCCAGCCCAGAGTTTGACTGCATCGGAGGTCCTAGCTGTTTCCCAGAATGCGAGTGATTGCAGGGATGCTGATGTTGGGAATCTGCCAGGGAGATAACGTCCATCATGGCCCCCAAGCCGGAGTTCTGGACATCCATCGGCCTCCCGTAGTCACGCAGATCCAACAGTTAGGGGCACAAAGCCTTTGGAATTCCTAGCCTGCATTCCTAGGCTGGTGCACCCTCTTTCAGCAGAAACACAGCCAAAAGCTTGCATCACAGAAGAGTATATTTACAGACTTTATTTAGCGTTTAACAGAACAAAAGAAAACACATCCATTCTCAGTCAGCGCCTCTGACCATCTGAAAACGAAAGGAATATCAAACCATAAACATCCTGTGATTAGGACATGCGCAGACTCTGTGAATCCCAAAGCCTGCTCCCTTTAAGGTGGAACGGAAATATCCTAACATCCTCCCCCTTTCCGTGTAACCTGTTGTACCTGTGGTTCACCCAATTGCAACCTTTGTACATAAACCTTAAGTTGTTCTTTGTTAACAACCTTAGACAACAGATCAGCAGGAATTTCATTTCCTGCCATGTAGGACACCCGAATCAGTCCTTTCTGAATACACTCTCTTGCACGATGTAGCTTAATCTGCAAGTACTTGGTTCTCTGCTTGCAACTCTCGGAGTTCAGCAAAGCCAAACACGATCTATTGTCTTGATACACTTGTACAGGACATTTCACAGACACCCTGATGTCCTTAAACAGTTGCATCAACCATTCACAATCCATGAGTGAAAATGACAGAGCATTGAGTTCTGCTTCACAGGAACTTAGGCTCACTGTTGTCTGCTTCTTGCACAACCAGTCAAACAGGCAGTGGTTGTACATGTAGCATACTCCAGAAGTGCTTGTACCATCCGTGGTGTCACTTCCAAAACTTGCATCTGCAAAGATTTCAAGACCTCCAGTCTTCTGACTGGTGAACCTCAGCCTGTAGTGCATAGTCCCTTTCAAATAGCGGGCTATGCGCTTCAGAGCTTTCCAATCCTGAACCGTAGGATTGTTGGCATGTCTGCTAAGCAGATTACAGCTTACAGCTATGTCAGGTCTTGAACATCTGGCAATGAAATTCAGCTTGCCTAGAATGCATCTGTATAGCGTTGTGTCAGAAAACGCTTCAGCAGTACTGTCTACCTGGTAACCTGTCACCATCGGTGTGTCTGCTGGGTTTGCATCAACCAAATTCAACCTGGTTAACACATCAGCAATTTTCTGTGTTTGGTGTACCAGAAAATTACCTGCTTGGTCCTTCTCCACCTGCAGAGAAAGATAGTTGGATACCTCACCAAGATCCTTCATGTCAAAGTGCTCCTTCAGCTGAGCTAGGGTGCTTTGGTAAAAAGCCTGATTCTTCCAAAACATCAGAAGATCATCAACAAAACATAAACAATACAGTTTGTTTTGCCCCTCCTCCTTGACAAACACACATGGATCAGCTTTGCCCTGGTGAAAACCTAGAGAAAGCAATGTCTCAGTGAGTTTTGTGTTCCAACACCTGGCACTCTGCTTGAGACCATATAAGGATTTCCGCAGTTTACAGACCATTCCCTTCTGTATCTCCATCCCATCAGGTGGAAGCATGAACAGCTCCTCCCCCAAAATCCCGTACAAAAAAGCTGTATTAATGTCGTGGTGGGAAACATGCAGTTTCTCCTCCGCAGCGACCTTGAGCATCAGCCGAATGCTCTCATATTTGACTGTGGGAGAGTAGGTCTCGTGGTAATCCTGTCCTGGTACCTGTGAAAAACCTCTGGCAACCAATCTGGCTTTGTGTCTGACTACCTTGCCATTCTGGTCTGTCTTGGCCTTGAAGACCCATTTGCTGCCAACCAGTCTCATTCCTGGGACTACTGGTACCAGTTCCCAAGTTTGGTTCCTGTTCAAGGAATCAACTTCAGCCTTCATGGCATTAAGCCAAGGCTCAGCATCTTTAGAGGTTAACTCCTGAACCTCTTTGAAGCTTGAAGGTTCCCACACCTTCTCTGAGCTACTAAGAACAGCAGTTGCTGTCTTAGCAAACTCATCAGCATACCTCTTTGGAGGTCTGCCCTTGGTCGCCCTTTCAGATCTGCGTACTAGACGCAAGTCTTCTGGACTCATCTCCTCTTTCTTAGGAGAAAAGTGACCAATGGTGAACACTGGTTCTTCCAGTTCATTGTCAGACGCATCAGATGGTCTGACTGAGGCCTGTGCGCTCTTGTAGTCTGCTGTGTCATCACTGTCACTGACACCAGCAGCAGCAGCGCCGCCCACTGAACTGGAATCCGAACTCTGATCATCATCATCATCATCCTCATCATCATCATCATCATCCTCATCATCATCAGCAGTATCAGCAGCTTTAGCTGCTTGCTTGACATCACCTTCATCCTCCTCTGGGTAACTCTGGAAAATTCCTACATTTTCCCCCCACTTGGGATTGTACTCAACACTCCTTGTGAACTTAATGGACTTAGAGTTAGTCATCCATACCCTGTATGCACCTTTTTCGTACCCCATGAACAAACCATGTGCCCCACGCTTCCCAAGCTTGTTGGTTTGTTGTGTGCGTACCCACATGTCCGAACCAAAGATTTTCATGTGTTTGGTGTTGGGTTTCTTGCCAAACATCTTCTCATAGGGGGTACAACCAATGGGTGATGACAATCTGCGATTATAACTGTAAACCAAATTCCCCAAAGCTTCCCCCCAAAACTTATCAGGGAGATTGGCATCATGCAACAAGGTTTTTATTCCTTGCAGCAATGTTTGATTTGCTCTCTCCACAAGACCATTCATCCATGGCGATCTGGGCGTCGACATGTCATGCTGGATTCCCTTCTCAGTCAGGAAAGCTTCAAACTGCTGAGAAGTAAACTCCCCGCCCCGATCAGTAAACAAGCAAGAAATTCGTTTACCGTGCGCATTCTCCAACCAAGCACAGAATTCCCTAAACTTCGGAAACGCTTGCGATTTCTGTTCGAGCAAATACACATGAATGAACCTGGAAAAAGAATCAATCAGAATCATGAAGTACCTTGCTCCTCCTATAGAGGGCGCAAGTGGCCCAACCAGGTCCGCATGCACTAGCTGGTAGGGTTTGGAAGCCTGCCTGCTAGACTCCTTGCCTTTTGGAGCAACCTTCACCTTGTTCTCTGCACAAGATACACATTTCATGTGAAATTTACAGGGTTTGATGTTCAAACCCTCAACCACCTCTGGCATCTTGGCCAGTGCCTTCCAAGAGAGGTGACCAAACCGTCGATGCGCATCATGAATGCAACCTGCATGAAGAACTTTGTTAGTTTGTGCAACACAACAAGAATCAGCTTTAGATACAACAACAGTGTCATCATAAGTTATATGGAATAAACCATCCATAAACTTTGCATGCAAATAGTTCTCTTTGCCTTTACTGATGACACAGACGCTCCTCTTGAAGGAAATCTGAAAACCACGCCCAGTAAGATGTGGGACGCTCAACAAGTTGCTCGCAGCTCCTGGAACATACAGTACACCGCTGATGGTTGTGTGCAAACTTGCAAGTTTCACAGTCCCTTCTCCTGCAATTTGCAACGTCCTTCCATCAGCCAGGTGGATCTCACCTTCCTGAGGCTTGAAGGAGATAAAGAGATGCCGATCCTTCGAAATGTGGCGCGTACAGCCTGAATCCACAACAAAGCTCCCTTTGGCTGTTGGAGCAGTCCTTACAGCAAGCAAACCCTTGTTTTGCAGCTTGCCCCCCTGCTGCTCCTGGCCAGCAGACGTGCCTTTAGCCTTTGGTGAAGCTGTGCCAGCAAGCATCGCTTTGTTTTTCCCTTGCGCGGGCTTTCCACCCCCCTTCTGCTTCGGGCCACCTGCAGGCTTTTTCTTCTGTTTATTTCCAGTCTTTGGACAAAACCTCTGAGTATGACCTTGGTTCCCACAGTTCCAGCACTTCACAGCTGCCAACGCTTTGGCTCCCCCTGGAGGCTGGAATGCTGTCCCACTTTGCTCCCCCTGAAGCGCACAAGCCGACTCAGCTGCATTCCTTCTATCATATTCATTCTGCAAAGTTGCCAAGACCTTTGTAGCAGTGAGGTCTTGCGCAGGGAGGGTCGCCAGCTGACTTGCCACGGCATGATAGCTTTCATCCAGGGAGTCCAGGATGAGAATAGCAAACAGTGACTCAGGCATATTGAAACCTCTCTGAGCCAATTCCTGTCTGAGATGCTGCAACTGTAAAACGTGGGCTCTAAGATCTTCCCCTGGCTCCAAACGCTTCCTGTGCAGCTTTCTGAAATAAAGCAACACAGACCCAGCCTCTTGTCGGAGATGACAGGCTCTTAGCCCGTCCCACATTTCACGGGCAGTTGCCTTGCCAGCCAAGGTGATTAACTCTTCAGGAGCTACTGAGAGCAAAATTATTCCCATGGCTCTCGAATCTTGTGCTTTCCACTCATCTGTCACAGGGGCTGGGGGGTTCTCAGAAACGGTATTCCATACTCCAAGCCTTCTCATCTGGCCCTCACAGTACCTTGCCCAGGTCTGATAGTTGTGGCCATTCAGCTTTAGTGGACACGGAGCAGTTTCTGAGGTCTGTAAGAGATCCATCTCAGCTTTTTACTTGAGCCGTGCGTCTATTTTAACTTGAAAGACTCCTTATCTTGGCAGCTATTAATCACGAAGCCTTTTTGGCTCGGCTCTCAGGCCAATTAATCCTTGCGAGGTAAACAGAAAAGCCAAAAGCCTCCCTCATTTCTTTCGCTTTTCCCACCGTACCTCTTAAACGCAGTCTGTTGCAGCTTTTACTCTCCTGTAGATGCTGTGAATCTGGGCCCGAAACCTTGTTGTTGGGAATCTGCCAGGGAGATAACGTCCATCATGGCCCCCAAGCCGGAGTTCTGGACATCCATCGGCCTCCCGTAGTCACGCAGATCCAACAGTTAGGGGCACAAAGCCTTTGGAATTCCTAGCCTGCATTCCTAGGCTGGTGCACCCTCTTTCAGCAGAAACACAGCCAAAAGCTTGCATCACAGAAGAGTATATTTACAGACTTTATTTAGCGTTTAACAGAACAAAAGAAAACACATCCATTCTCAGTCAGCGCCTCTGACCATCTGAAAACGAAAGGAATATCAAACCATAAACATCCTGTGATTAGGACATGCGCAGACTCTGTGAATCCCAAAGCCTGCTCCCTTTAAGGTGGAACGGAAATATCCTAACAGCTGAGGGCACCGGTTGCAAGCTGCAGGGGGAGCTGACCGTCACGTCATCCCAGGCAGCATACGAGCCTCCAGGGGGAGCCAAGGAGTCGGCAGCTGAGAGCTCTGTTTCTCGTGAGAACCAAGGCCATCGCCTTTGCAGAGGCCGGAAAGGCAAAGGTAAACACACGCAGGCGTCTGCAGATGGCCAGGAGCAGAGGGAGGGTGAAGAGCCCGCGCCAGGGAAAAACAAAGCGATGTTTGCTGGCACAGCTTCACCAAAGGCTAAAGGCACGTCTGCTGACCAGAAGCAGGGGGGCAAGCTGCAAAAGCCCACGCCAGTGGAAAACAAGGTTATGTTTGCTGGCACAGCTTCACCAAAGGCTAAAGGCACGTCTGGTGGCCAGGAGCAGGAGCAGGGGGGCAAGCTGCAAAAGCCCACGCCGCTGCAAAACAAGGGTTTGCTTGCTGTAAAGACTGCTCCAACAGCCAAAGGCAGCTTTGTTGTTGATTCAGGCTGTACGCGCCACATTTCGAAGGATCGCCATCTCTTTATCTCCTTCAAGCCTCAGGAAGGTGAGATCCACCTGGCTGATGGAAGGACGTTGCAAATTGCAGGAGAAGGGACTGTGAAACTTGCAAGTCTGCACACTACCATCAGTAATGTACTTTTTGTTCCAGGAGCGACGAGCAACTTGTTGAGCGTCCCACAGCTTACTGGGCGTGGTTTTCAGATTTCCTTCAAGAGGAGCGTCTGTGTCATCAGTAAAGGCAAAGAGGACTATTTGCATGCAAAGTTTATGGATGGTTTGTTCCATATAACTTATGATGACACTGCTGTTGTGAATAATGCTGATTCTTGTTGTGTTGCACAAACTAACAAAGTTCTTCATGCAGGTTGCATTCACGATGCACATCGAAGGTTTTGTCACCTCTCTTGGAAGGCTCTGGCCAAGATGCCAGAGGTGGTTGAAGGTTTGAACATCAAACCTTGTAAATTTCACATGAAATGTGTATCTTGTGCAGAGAACAAGGTGAAGGTTGCTCCAAAAGGCAAGGAGTCTAGCAGGCAGGCTTCCAAACCCTACCAGCTAGTGCATGCGGACCTGGTTGGGCAACTTGCGCCCTCTTTAGGAGGAGCAAGGTACTTCATGATTCTGATTGATTCTTTTTCCAGGTTCATTCATGTGTTTTTGCTCGAACAGAAATCGCAAGCGTTTCCGAAGTTTAAGGCATTCTGTGCTTGGTTGGAAAATGTGCACGGTAAACGTATTTCTTGTTTGTTTACTGATCGGGGCGGGGAGTTTACTTCTCAGCAGTTTGAAGCTTTCCTGACTGAGAAGGGAATCCAGCATGACATGTCAACGCCCAGATCGCCATGGATGAATGGACTTGCGGAGAGAGCAAATCAAACATTGCTGCAAGGAATCAAAACCTTGTTGCATGATGCCAATCTCCCTGATAAGTTTTGGGGGGAAGCTTTGGGGAATTTTGTTTATTCTTTTAATCGCAGATTGTCATCACCCATTGGTTGTACCCCCATGAGAAGATGTTTGGCAAGAAACCCAACACCAAACACATGAAAATCTTTGGTTCTGACATGTGGGTACGCACACAACAAACCAACAAGCTTGGGAAGCGTGGGGCACATGGTTTTTTTCATGGGGTACGAAAAAGGTGCATACAGGGTATGGATGACTAACTCTAAGTCCATAAAGTTCACAAGGAGTGTTGAGTACAATCCTAAGTGGGGGAAAAATGTGGGAATTTTCCAGAGTTACCCAGAGGAGGATGAAGGTGATGTCAAGCAAGCAGCTAAAGATGAGAAAGCTGCTGCTGCTGATGATGAGGATGATGATGATGAGGAGGATGATGATGAGGATGATGATCAGAGTTCGGATTCCAGTTCAGTGGGCGGCGCTGCTGCTGCTGGTGTCAGTGATAGTGATGACACAGCAGACTACAAGAGCGCACAGGCCTCAGTCAGACCATCTGATGCGTCTGACAATGAACTGGAAGAACCACTGTTCACCATTGGTCATTTTTCTCCTAAGAAAGAGGAGATGAGTCCAGAAGACTTGCGTCTAGTACGTAGGTCTGAAAGGGCGACCAAGGGCAGGCCTCCAAAGAGGTATGCTGATGAGTTTGCTAAGACAGCAACTGCTGTTCTTAGTAGCTCAGAGAAGGTGTGGGAACCTTCAAGCTTCAAAGAGGTTCAGGAGTTAACCTCTAAAGATGCTGAGCCTTGGCTTAATGCCATGAAGGCTGAAGTTGATTCCTTGAACAGGAACCAAACTTGGGAACTGGTACCGGTAGTCCCAGGAATGAGACTGGTTGGCAGCAAATGGGTTTTCAAGGCCAAGACAGACCAGAATGGCAAGGTAGTCAGACACAAAGCCAGATTGGTTGCCAGAGGTTTTTCACAGGTACCAGGACAGGATTACCACGAGACCTACTCACCCACAGTCAAATATGAGAGCATTCGGCTGATGCTCAAGGTCGCTGCGGAGGAGAAACTGCATGTTTCCCACCATGACATTAATACAGCTTTTTTGTACGGGGTTTTGGGGGAGGAGCTGTTCATGCTTCCACCTGATGGGATGGAGATACAGAAGGGAATGGTCTGTAAACTGCGGAAATCCTTATATGGTCTCAAGCAGAGTGCCAGATGTTGGAACACCAAAACTCACTGAGACGTTGCTTTCTCTAGGTTTTCACCAGGGCAAAGCTGATCCATGTGTGTTTGTCAAGGAGGAGGGGCAAAACAAACTGTATTGTTTATGTTTTGTTGATGATCTTCTGATGTTTTGGAAGAATCAGGCTTTTTATCAAAGCACCCTAGCTCAGCTGAAGGAGCACTATGACATGAAGGATCTTGGTGAGGTATCCAACTATCTTTCTCTGCAGGTGGAGAAGGACCAAGCAGGTAATTTTCTGGTACATCAAACACAGAAAATTGCTGATGTGTTAACCAGGTTGAATTTGGTTGATGCAAACCCAGCAGACACACCGATGGTGACAGGTTACCAGGTAGACAGTACTGCTGAAGCGTTTTCTGACACAACGCTGTACAGATGCATTCTAGGCAAGCTGAATTTCA
Source organism: Podarcis bocagei (assembly GCF_964188305.1). NCBI lineage: Eukaryota > Metazoa > Chordata > Lepidosauria > Squamata > Lacertidae > Podarcis > Podarcis bocagei. The sequence continues at coordinate 12,742,071 of NC_138131.1, forward strand.
TTGCCAGATGTTCAAGACCTGACATAGCTGTAAGCTGTAATCTGCTTAGCAGACATGCCAAAAATCCTACGGTTCAGGATTGGAAAGCTCTGAAGCGCATAGCCCGCTATTTGAAAGGGACTATGCACTACAGGCTGAGGTTCACCAGTCAGAAGACTGGGGGTCTTGAAATCTTTGCAGATGCAAGTTTTGGAAGTGACACCACGGATGGTACAAGCACTTCTGGAGTATGCTACATGTACAACCACTGCCTGTTTGACTGGTTGTGCAAGAAGCAAACAACAGTGAGCCTAAGTTCCTGTGAAGCAGAACTCAATGCTCTGTCATTTTCACTCATGGATTGTGAATGGTTGATGCAACTGTTTAAAGACATCGGGTTTTCTGTGAAATGTCCTATACAAGTGTATCAAGACAATAGATCTTGTTTGGCTTTGCTGAACTCGGAGAGTTGCAAGCAGAGAACCAAGTACTTGCAGATTAAGCTACATCGTGCAAGAGAGTGTATTCAGAAAGGACTGATTCGGGTGTCCTACATGGCAGGAAATGAAATTCCTGCTGATCTGTTGTCTAAGGTTGTTAACAGAGAACAACTAAAGGTTTATGTACATGATGGACACTATCTCCCTGGCAGTTTCCCAACACTCTGCCCCCTCTGAAAACGGCACTTCCCCTCGGCATACACAGTGGAAACTTTTCCAAACTGGCTTTTGGGCTTCTCTGCCCCCCCGACACCTCCAACAGCACTCCGTGAGGCTGTAAAATCAGGGCTTCTGGCTGAGCACTCGGCGTCATACCGCTCCTGGCCTCCTGCTGAGCTTTGACACAAACCCCTCAGCACTTTCCAGGCTTCACAGGCCAACTCAATGCCTTCCAAATGCGGCAATAGCTTAGCATGTACGCTTGATCTCAACATGCAGATCTCAGCTCTCATAGCTTTCTCTGCATCTCTGCTTTTCTGCATCTCTGTCCACCAGTTGTGCAATTTCAGCAACAGCCGGTTTGGCTGGGGACGGCTCTTTCTTGCTTATTTCCCACAGGCCAGTTGCCCAAAACCAGGCTCTCACACACCGGCACGTCTGGCAACAGCTTCAAAGCGTTTGCTGACCATCCATAACCTCTTGGCAAATTGCCCTGCCGTCCAGCCAGCGCTTCCCCTGCGCAGCTCTGCTCGGAAGCTTGACGCTGACTCAGGCAGGGGGGCAGAGTGCACACAGCGTGAAACTGTTGCAGTGCGTGTGTGTAAACATAAATCAGGCTGCACGCACGGTGTCTTCCTTATCTTCTAAAAGTCTTTATTCGTGTAGTAAAACAGCTCTTAAATCTCTCCGGGCTACAACGCACACATCTTGCGTCCTCTCTCCGCAAAAGCGAAACCAGAACTGAACTCGGGAAACATTCCCCTCAGTAAACTCAACCACGCCTCAGAATGTAAGACGTCACACAGAACCTCTTAACCCTGTAGGTTCTGATTCTCTCCACAAAACCATGGGAGGTTTGAGGAGAAAGATGGGGTACTATATTACAGGGGAGCACTATATGTACCAGGGGATGACTTGAGGAGAAGGGTACTCAAACAACTCCATGATAACCCGACGGCGGGGCATTTCGGTCAACACAAGACCATGTTGCTGGTCACCTGGCAGTTCTGGTGGCCAAGGGTGAGGGAAGATGTACGGGAGTACGTACGAGGGTGTGACTGCTGCCAGCGAGCAAAGGTGGAGAGGGCGGCGCCCACAGGAATACTGGAACCTTTACCCACACCGGGAAAACCATGGGAGGTGATGTCCATAGATTTTATGACAGATATGCCCAAATCGAGAGGGAAAACAGCTGTCATGGTGGTTGTTGACCTGTTAACAAAAATGTGCCATTTTATCGCTTGCTCGCATGTGGTGACGGCAGAGGAAACTGCCAGGCTGTTTGTGGATCACATCTTCAGACTGCATGGCGCCCCCTTGAGGGTTTTGTCCGACCGAGGGAAGCAATTTACTTCCCGGTTCTGGAGGAAGCTCATGAGCTTGCTGGAAGTCGAGGTGAGCTTCTCGACGGCCAGACACCCAGAGACCAACGGACAAGCGGAAAGAGCGAACAGTATACTCCAACAATATCTACGCTGCTATGTCAGCGAGAGGCAGAATGACTGGGTGGATAAACTGGGGCTGGCAGAATTTGCGTACAATAACGCGGAACACGTGTCCACGGGGATGAGCCCGTTTGTCAGAGCTGTCACTAGACCCTGCATTAATCAAACAGCTTACAGACAGTAAACAATAGTCCAAACTGCTGACAAACAGAGTCTCTGGTAGAGTAGTGTTCAAGCACTGAAGGAAACATGTTCCCTGGCCATCAATCTTGCTTCTGCGACCATCAGCAAGATAAATTGAGTCTTTTCCATCAGCTGGCTTCTCCAGGGTCTTAAAGTCCTCCCGACTATTGCAGATAATCCTGCTGCTGCCAGAGTCCAGCAACCATGTTCCCCGAGGTATCTTTCTCTCCTCCCAAGAAAATGCAGACACAAACTGAGCAGAACACGTGTTCTTCTTCCCTGAAGAGAACCCCTTCTGCTTACGTTTCTGTGTCGATTGCTGTCTCTGCTCCATGTCATCTCCTGGAAGTCTTGCCCTGCATTGACGTTGGAGATGCCCGGGTTGGTTGCATCTATAGCACCTCCTCACCGCCATGGCCAAGTCCAAACCTTGGCGTTGCTCCATTGGCAGATTCTGCTGCTGGCCCCCTCGGCTGTAACTCCTCCGTTCTTGGAGTTCAGCCTGTCTATCTGACCTTCTTTCTGCTTCTTCGGTCAATCTGCCAACCACATACTCAAGGGTCAGATCTCGGGGACGCATACTCTCCATGCTGTTAATCACAGGCAACCAGCTTTCAGGAAAACTTGAAAGGATAATGTAGGTTTGGTCAGTCTCATCATAACGCTTACCTCTCTGTTGTAGTTGAAGAAACAGAGATTTCAGTGTTTGAAGATGAGTTGCCAAACTCTCACCTTCCTTCATAACAGTCCTGAACAGCCTTCTGGTCAGAGAAATTATAGTTCCAGCAGTTTCTCTGACATGCATTGCCCTTAATAAATTCCAGCACTCAAACGCTGTGCTGGCATTTGCTACATGCAATAACTGAGAGTTGCTCAAACACAGCATAATTTGGGCACGGGCCCTTTCATCCAGCCGTTTTTTCTCAGCAGAGTCCTGTCTCAAAACCTCAGTTTCAACACAGTCCCATAGTCCATCTCTCCTTAACAACTGCTGCATTTTAATTGACCAACTCAGCCAGTTGCTTTCTGAGAGAAGTTCAAAAGGGATGCCTCCACCAATATTTACAACTTGGGAAGACTGGAAATCTGCCATCTCTGCTGGTGCTTGCTGAGCCCCTTTTGTGGGGTCTCCAGCAATCTCTCCTGACTCTCTCTTTAGAGTCCAACTGGATGGTCCTGGCTGGCACTCACCGGCTTCTAGCTGCTGCCTCTGCTGACTCTCAGGTCCCGCCTGGCTCTGCAACTGGTGTAGCCGCTCTGTGAGTCGCCTACTGTGGTCCTCTAGCAGTTCAAACTGTTCCAGTAGCCAACGCTGAGTGCTTTCCTGATCCTCAGATCCTAGCCGCTCCAGCGTCGCTGCAGACAGTTACAACTTGCCACCAACTTCTCCAACGCACAGCCACTGTCTCCGTACACCACCAGGACTCACCAGCTCCTTGCTGAAATGCTGTTAGTCGTTTTGCACTCTGCACATGCTCAGAAACACTGGGCCCATAACCTGTCAGTGTTTGTAAAAAGCAAAAAAAAGAAGGAAAGGGTTCTGACCTCCCTTTTCTCTTCAGCCTGGTCCTCGGACCCTTGTCTGCATAAAAGAGCCCACGAGAATATCCTTGCAGAGTTTTATTCTTAAAAGTCTTTGTGCAAAACACGACTGAATAACTATACACACCAGCACCAACCAACCCAAAACACCAGCCACAGCCCAAACTAACATTTCTCACTTATATATACAACTTGCTGCAGGCTGCTGAGTCATGCTGACCCAGCTTTATTCGCATTAAATAAACAGCGGCCATTTTAGCCGTGACACGTACTCCCCTACGCTGCCCTCAGATCCTTCCCCTTCGCTCTCCATCTCCTCTCTCCCCTGTACCTCTGCTCCTCAGCCCCTGACACCGTTCATGGCCAATTACGGGTGTCATCCCAGGGCTTTCCCAGGGGGTGGGGAGGAGAGGTGGAGTGTGCCAGCAGCGGAGCAGTTTGTGGAAGAAATGGAAGCCTTACACCAACAACTTAAAATGAACTTGGAAAGGGCCAAGGAAGTGTATAAGAGGCATGCAGACAAGCACCGCAGGGAAGGAGAAATCATACGGGTGGGGGACCGGGTGTGGTTGTCAACCCAGGGGTTACCTTTCAAGGGAGGGTGCAAGAAATTGCGGCCCAGGCGGCTGGGACCTTTCGAGGTAACCCAGCAGGTCAATCCAGTGGCCTTTCGGCTCAAGTTGCCGACCAGTATGAAACTACACCCGGTGTTCCATAGGTCCCTACTCTCTCTGTTCAGGGATGGGCTGGAATTTCCGGGGCGAGAGAGAGAGGTCCCCACTCACCCACGCATAGAGGAGAGGGAACTCAGCAGTCAAGCCACGGAAATACTTGATTCAAGATTGAGAGGAGGGGAAGTGGAGTATTTGGTGGCTTGGGAGGGGGAACCTGAGTCGGAAAACACGTGGGTTCCTGCGGAGACCATCAGGGATGAGGATCTCAGGGGGGAGTTTTACAGCAGGTTCGCAAGGAAGCCCAAACCGGTAGCGAGGTTCTGGGAGGAGCAATTTGGCACTACAGATGAGGAAGAAGAGTTTGTGGGGTTTCCGGCCTCCGACAAGGAGGAAGGAGAGGAATCTGAGGGTGAGGAATCAGACTGGGAGGGTGATCCGGTACGAAGAGATAGCAGCAGGTGGAGAGCTATGTTTGAATCTTCAGAGGATGGGGGTAGCTCCTTCAGGGGATTTCCCGCATCGCCGTCAGAGGGAAGGGAGGAATTTAGGCCAAAGGAACGGGACGGAGGTGAGGGGGGTTCTGGGGGGAGGTGGATGTCAGGGAACTGCCATCGGAGCCAAGAGTGGAGGTAAGGCTCCCCGACCATGCAGGAGAAGGGACCAGCAGAGGGAGAGGGAACACTCCCTTTGGGGAAGGTTATCAGCGTGACACCGGGGAGGAAGGGGACCAGGGAAGGACTTCGGAGAGAGGGCTCCAAGACTCTTCCACAGAGACCAGCGGGGAAAGTCCAGGACCTCAGCTGGCTACGCCTACTCTGTGCAGAAAGCTTCCGCGCAGGGAGGCTAGGCAGAGACTGGGCGTCAAGGAATTTTTATGTTGGAAGAAATTCAGGAAACGCCCACTGACGGATTCTGCCATCGACTGACACAGCCACGAAGGAAGGGCTGTCAAGCCAGGGAAAGGTTTAGCCAGGCAACGTTGCTTAGAACTTCAGCATCCTTTACGCACGAGCAACCCCAATTCCCATTACAATATCAATCTGTACTTACCCCTCCTTGTACATTCCTTTTCGTACCACTCTGGTACGGGCAGTCCGAAACCATGCCTGTGTAAACTCCGCGTTCCTTTTCCCAACCTTTAACCTGTCTATGATTAATGTCTTATATGCAATAATTAATGTCTTATATGGAACCCTTGCTTTGTACTTATGTTAAACAATCAGCAACAAGCACACACGTGGCAAACGCTGTATAATATCCAATAAAAGGGAGTCTCCGAGGCTTGCTCGAGAGACGCCTCCCGTATGACACCTACCTATTCGTCTGTCGTTCATTTCAACCCAACAGGGTGTCATGACCTTCTAGATCTAAAATATCCCAATTTTTTAATAAATCCCAATCTTTCAACCAGAGAAGACATGAGGCTTCGTAATATAGCTTCAAATCCGGTAACCCGTAGCCACCTCTTTCTACAGTATCTATTAATATCTTGTGCTTTACTCTTGGTCTTTTACCCTTCCACAAAAATGTAGAAATTTCTTTTTGCCACTTGTTGATACTGTTGGTCTTTCCTGTAATTGGAATCGTTTGGAATAGAAAGAGTAGCTTCGGTAAAACTATCATTTTAATTTCAGAAATGCGGCCCAGGAATGATAAATTTAACCTTGTCCATGTCTCCAACTGTCTTTTGATATCTTTCCAACAATGGGTATAATTATCTTCATATAAGTTAATATTCTTTGGTGTTATCCATAATCCTAAATACTTGATTTTGGAGTAGATTTTAATGTGTATTATTTGTTCTAATTCTGCTTTTTCATCTGGCGACATATTTTTAACTAATAGTTTTGTCTTGTTTAAATTCATTTTGAACCCCGCAACTTTACCGTAGCCATATATTATTTCCAACGCCTTTCTTAAACTCTGTTTTGGTTGCTCCGTAGTTATAATTAAATCGTCAGCAAATGCCCTCATTTTGTAACTTCTATTTCCCAGCATAATCCCTTTTATTTCTTTTTCTTCCCTAATTTGTTTACATAAAACTTCCAATGTTAATATGAAAATTAAGGGGGATAGTGGGCGACCTTGTCTGACCCCTTGACTGATTTCACACTCCTGTGATAAATTTCCATTGATTATGATTTTAGCTTTTTGTTTTGATTATATTGCTTCAATCCCTTTTATATACTGTATACCAAAATCCGTTATGGTGTAACAGACCTTTCATAAATTTCCAGGATACCCTGTCGAAAGCTTTTTCTGCATCTATAGACATTAAGACTGCCTTCTTTTCTATTCTTAAGTCTAAATACGCTAATAAGTTTATAATGTTTCTAGTGTTGCTATAAATGTGCCTCCCGGGCAAAAAGCCAGCTTGGTCATTGTGTATCATCATCTGGAAGCCTTTTTTTGATCTTTCGGCTAAAATATTTGCATATAATTTATAATCGTTCTTTAGAAGTGCGATAGGCCTATAGTTGTTAATAAGTAGATTGTCCGTTCCCTGTTTTGGAATTAATGCAATAAGGCTGTCTTTCCAAGAATCCGGCATGGTTCCGTCTTTTAAGATGTTGTTCATGATACTTCTTAATGGGTCAGACAGTAAGTCCTCCATTTTTTTATAATATATTGCCGGTAGGCCGTCTGGCCCTGGTGCCTTTCCTATCTTTGCTTCCTTAATTGCTCTTTGAATTTTGTACGATGTAATAGGGGCATTCAACAGTTCTTTTTGTTCTTTAGTAAGTTTCGGAAGACAGTTCTGTTCTAAATGTTCTTTAACTTCTTCTGTTGTTTCATTTCCTTTTTTTTTATAAAATTTTTTATTGCGTTTCTTTCCATAGGTTAACAGATTTGTTTACATAGCAACATGCAAGAAACATTTTTTATATATGAAGAAAAATAAAGAAAGAAGAAAAAGTTAAGAAACTTTCATAACGTCCTTCAACAGTTCGCTTTTGGACCTCCTCACATCCTCTCAGCATTGCATTCATTATTCTAGCCAGTTCAGCAATTTGTTATCTTGTTTCTCATCTTATTATACCTTTAAATTTATTATGTTACCAATTTCGAAAATTTGTAATTTAGTTTTAACACTCTTAATAAACATAATATTTTGTTTCTAATTTGTCTCGTTTTTTTTTCCATCAATACTTACTTTATCATTTACTTAAATAAATTGCAGAAGCATAACGTTTCTTAATCGTGCACAATCTTAACATTCAAACAACTTATAATATTTTTGCAAATAGTCCTTAAATTTTTTCCAGTCCTCCTCCATTGTTTCTTCGCTCAGATCTCGAATTCTGCCAGTCATTTCTGCCAACTCCATGTAGTCCATCAGCTGCGTCTGCCAGTCCTCCAGTGTGGGTAAATCTGGTGTCTTCCAGAACTTTGCAATAAGAATCCTAGCTGCTGTGGTTGCATACATAAACAAGGTTCTGTCCTTCTTTGGCACCTTCCGGTCCACCATGCCCAGAAGAAAGGCCTCTGGTTTCTTAGAAAAGGTATATCTGAATACCTTTTTCAGCTCATTATGTATCATTTCCCAAAAGGCCTTTACTTTCGGGCAGGTCCACCAGAGGTGAAAGAATGTCCCTTCTGCCTCCTTGCATTTCCAACACTTATTATCAGAAAGATGATATATTTTAGCCAACTTGACTGGGGTCATGTACCACCGGTATACCATTTTCATAATATTCTCTTTCAAGGCACTACATGCCGTGAATTTCATACCGGTGTTCCATAACCTTTCCCAGTCCTCAGACATAATGTTGTGTCCTACATCCTGTGCCCATTTTATCATAGCAGATTTAACTGTCTCATCCTGTGTGTTCCATTTAAGCAGCAAGTCATACATCCTCGAAAGTACCTTAGTCTTTGGTTCTAGTAACTCCGTCTCCAGTTTCGATTTCTCCAACTGGAAACCCACTTTTTTATCCATTTTAAATACCTCTTGAATTTGAGCATAATGTAACCAATCTCGCACCTTGTTTTTTAGTTTGTCCTGGCTTTGGAGCTTCCAATTATCTCCAAATCTTTCAATCAATTCCCAATATTTTGGCCAGTAGGCCTCCATATTGGGCCTTTTTTTAGAAATCTTGGCTTCCACTGGTGATAACCACCTCGGGGTCTTGCTTTCTAATAAGTCCTTGTACTTCATCCAGACGGCAAAAATTGATTTTCTGACAATATGGTTTTTAAACAGTTTATGAACCTTCGCCTTGTCATACCACAAGTATGCATGCCAACCATAAACATTGTCAAACCCTTCCAGATCTAGGACATCGGTGTTTTCCAACAGAAACCAATCCTTCAGCCAGCAGAAGGCTGCAGCCTCATAGTACAACCTTAAATCCGGCAGGGCAAACCCCCCTCTTTCTTTTGAGTCAGTTAGTATTTTGAATTTAATTCGGGGCTTTTTGCCCTGCCAGACAAACTTAGAGATATCCTTCTGCCATTTTCCAAAACATTCCATTCTGTCCACGACCTGGAGGGTTTGGAATAAAAATAACATTTTTGGCAAAACACACATCTTTATAGCTGCGATTCGGCCTGACAAGGTAAGTTTCAATCTTGACCAAATATCCAAGTCTTTTTTAATTTCCGACCAACATTTTTCATAATTATCTTTGAATAGATTTAAGTTTTTGGTGGACAAAGATACCCCCAGGTATTTCACTTTTTTAACCACACTTAGCTCTGTCTCTTTCTGGTACCCCTCTATCTCTGTAGGCGTCAAATTTTTGGCCAAAACCTTAGTTTTTTGTTTGTTTAGCTTGAATCCCGCCACCCGACCAAACTCCAAAATAAGTTCAAGAACTCTTTTTGTGCTAGATTCTGGCTCCTGTACTGTAATGACTAGGTCATCTGCAAAAGCTTTCAGTTTGTATTGTTTCGCTCCGACCACTATACCCTGCACCAACTGGTCCTCCCTAATCATATTCAGCAATACCTCCAGAACAGAAATAAATAACAGAGGGGATAAAGGGCACCCCTGTCGTGTCCCTTTTTCAATTTGGAGTTCCTCCGATACCACATTGTTCACTATCAGTTTAGCTTTTTGTTCTGAGTAGATTGCTTCTAATCCATTTTCAAACCCCCGTCCCACTCCCATCCCTTTCAAGTTTATCTTCATAAACATCCAAGAAATGTTGTCAAATGCTTTCTCCGCATCAATAAAGATTAAAGCAGCCCTTGTGTTTCTAATTCGCAACAACTCCAATATATCAATAATGTTCCTGGTGTTGTCAGACATATGTCTACCAGGGAGAAAGCCTGCTTGGTCCTTGTGAATTACTTCATTTAGTACATTTTTAAGTCTATTTGCTAAAATGTCTGCAAATATTTTGTAATCCACATTCAGGAGTGAGATGGGACGGTAGTTCTTAAGCTGAGTCTTTTCCCTTTCTGACTTGGGAATCAATGTGATGAATGCTTCTTTCCACGTTTCCGGTGCCTTTCTCCCCTCCATGATCTGGTTACAGACCTCCAACAACGGTTGTATCAAGAAGTCCTTCAAAGTCTTATAATATTTGGAGGTAAGTCCATCCGGGCCTGGTGATTTGCCCGGCTGCATGTTCTGGATGGCTCCTTCAATTTCCTGTTGAGTTATTTTGCTGTTAAGAATTGATCTTTTATCTTGGCTTATTTTAGGTAGTCCATTTATCCTCAAAAATTGATCTATTTCCAGTTCTTTCTGAGGCCCCTGTGCGTAAAGCTCTTTGAAGTATCTGTGGAAGCACTTTCTTATTTCTTCTGGTTTCTGAACTATTTTTCCTTGAATCTCCAAGTTTGTAACCGTATTTAACTTTTGTCTTTTTTTCAGCTGCCAAGCTAGCAACTTTCCACATTTATTTGCTGATTCAAACGATCTCTGCTTCATTTGTTTAATTTTCCACTCAATCTCTTGATTAATCAGTTTCGAATATTGTGCTTGATGGAATTTGATCTCTCTTAGCACCTCTTTTGACTTCGGTTTGGTTCTCAACTTTTTCTCTCCTTCACTTATTTTCTCTAAAAAATTTTCCTTTTTTCCATTCCAAAATTTTCTCTTTATTGTATTCTGTTGTATCAGAAACCCTCTCATTACAGCTTTGCTTGCATCCCAGATTGTTCTTTTCTCCACCGTAGTGTTCAAATTTATTTCAAAGTAGTCCTTTAGCGTTTTTTGGGCCTTCTTAACAATCTCTTGATCTCTTAGCAAGGTGTCATTCATTCTCCATCTGAAGGATCCAGTTGGGAAAAGTCTCAATTCCATTTTTAAGGCATTATGGTCGGAGCAGGTTTTTGGGCAGATTTCCACTTTTCTTGTTTTCGGGGCCAGCCCTCTAGATATCCAAATTTGGTCAATTCGTGTCCATGACAAGTGGGCCTCAGAGAAGAAGGTTCCTTCTTTACCCAAGGGGTTCCTTGTCCTCCAAATGTCAATCAAGTCCATATTGTCTGTCATTTCAAAAAAGGTTTTAGGGAGTCTGCCGTCTGTTGTTAAGTTTTGATTTTGGGATTTGTCCATATTTGTAGACACCACCCCATTCATATCTCCCATCACAATAATGTTAGAATAGTCCAAATAGTCCATCATTGTCTCATGCAGCTTCTTATAGAATTCTGATTTTCCATCATTTGGCGCATAAACTCCTAATATCAAAATCTTTTCCCCTTGTGTTTGGATTTCAATTGCGAGAATTCTTCCATGATCATCTTTGAATAGAAATTTTGGTGACAGGTTCTCCTTTGCATAAATTACAACGCCTCTTTTTTTAACTTTGTCTGATGAGATAAATTCTTGGCCAAGTCTTTTATTGATTAATACTTTCCTATGGAGCCTAGTCACATGTGTTTCTTGAAGGCATATTACATCCAATTGTTCTTTTTTTAGGATATGAAATATCCTCCTTCTTTTTTCCGGAGAATTCCCGCCATTTATGTTCCAACTAAGTAGCTGCAGAGACATCCTGTTCTAATTAAGATGTTCTTAGGATGAGGTGTCTTCCTTTTGCTCAGCTCCCGAGGGTGCAGGCGTTGGCCTGCTTCCAGGCAGTATTGGTGCTGGTAAGACTGGAAGCCAATCCACTCCTTTTTGGAGATCTTCTCCGTGGTCGTGAAGGAACTTTTGGTTATCTTCAGGTGTTCTAATTTTAACCTTCCTTTCTTTGTAGGTGAAAGATAATCCTTGTGGAAACTCCCACCTATAGGGAATTGCGTTGTGTCTCAGCAGTTTTGCTAGTTCTGTATAGGTGGCTCTGAGGTCCAACAACTGTCTCGGAATATCTCTATAAATTTCCACCCTTTTGTCTTGTATTTCAATTGCTTTTTTGAAGTGAAGACCTAGGATCTTGTCTCTCTCTTCCTTTGATCTTAAAATTATCAAACAGTCTCTGGATCTGTCTTTCCTTACCAATCTTCCCAGTCTATATGCCGAGACAATCCTGAAGTCTGTATCTTCCTTTAAACCCCAGAACTTCGAGAATTCCTGTGTCAAGTATCCAATCAAGTCTCCTTGTTCGAGTTCCGGGATGCCTCTCAATTTGATGTTACTCTCGCGATTTTTCAGTTCCACCATTGACAGATAAACTTGTTGTTCACCCACCTGTTTGTGCAGGGGCTTAACTTCTCCCTTTATTTCTTCAACTTCTTTTTGTAAAGCTCCCACTTTCTGGATTGCTTCTCCAGCTAATTCCCGATTTTCCGCTGTTGCTCCTTGCAAATTCTCTATGGCTTGCGTGTGCTGGGAAACTTGATCAGTCAATTTTTGAATCGAGGAAGTCGCTTTATCTATCTTCAGAGACTGGTCATCCACCTTCTGGTTTAAACTTGATAATTGCTCCAATATTTGTTTTAATAGTGTATCTGACCCACCTGCTGCCATATCTTCCTCAGTGGCCTTCTCAGTTATTTCCCCTTGTTCCCTTTGAGTCACCAGTACAGCTGGGACCGACGATCGGCGTCCTTGGGTCAGTGTTGTTTGTACAAATTGTGCTGGTTTTCTTTCCTTTTCTTTTTCCTTGGCCTCTTTAGATTCCTTAGCTTTAGATGCTCTTGTTCTCCCTGCACCACTCATTACACATCTGTCAGTGTTCAAGGTCAGATTGTCTATTGTTCCATGGGAGAGACAAATTCAGTTATAAACAACCAGTGAAGTGGAATTCAAAACAAAAGTCAATTCCCAGGATTTTATAATCCGAAAGCCCTGTAGGGGGAGTGCCACCAGGTTTCAAAGACAAAGAAGGAAGTAATCCGCCATTAAAGTTCCAAATTATTTCAACTCAGTAAATTCGATAATCCAACAGTCCCTTCAAAGACTCAAAACTCCCCAAAGCACCTTTTAAAGTTCAGCAAAGTTTCAGAAGAGGTGCTTGCAACAGTATCACGTCCAGTCTTTTCTGCTCAAATGTATCAGTTACGCTTGCAAAGTTTTTGCAACTGTTTCCGCAGTTTGACACAGTCTCCCTCTCCGGCAGCCCGACGATCTGGCTCTTTAAAAATACGACCCAAAGAAAAAAGGAGGTAGGAGAGAAGCCCCCGTCACTCCTTCTTTTAATCAATGTCCCTTTCCACCTTCAATTCAGCAGGAAAAAGAGCAGGTTTAATAGCACGAAAAAGTTAAAGCCTCCCACAGTCCCGTTTCAAGCGCTTCCGCTTTTTAAAGCTTTGCTTTGATCTTGTCAGCAATGACGGAAGACGGACTTCCCTTTTCTCGTCTCCCGTTTTCAGCCAAATTTAACAAATTCTTTGCCAATTTTAAACCCTTTACTCACGGGTATGTTACTTGCAGTTTGATGTTGGTTTTAAGAAGAAGGATCAGCGCTCATCTGCAACGGCCGCGCGGCTTCACTTCCGCGGAAAGAGCGATGAACTCACAGCACCGCTACCCCTCCTTCACCCCGGGTCTCCTTACGGGGTCCCTTCTGTGTTTTCGGAGCAGCTTCTGGTGCCCGCCGAGTCCCACGGCCACGGGCTCACTCTACCCGTGGTTTATCTTGATGGCTATGACCCTTTTCCGCGGAGCCCCTCTTCAGAGCTCGAAGAGGACCGCCATTACAGTTTCGCGCCGCCCCCGGAAGAATTCGAGAAATCGTTTCTCTATTTCTTTAGGGTTGTTTATTATTTTGCCTTTGCACTTAACTCTATTTATATGCCTTTCTGCCTCTCTCTTCTTTAATCATCATCATCAACCTTTTATTCGACCGTCAGTCAGAAAAAAAGTACATTTGTCAATACGCAGTTAAAAGCTCCAGGAAAATTTTAGAAATGGGCTAAACAGATAGCCCCATATCAATACAGTCAATCATAATCTTGCGACGGTTAAAAGCTAAAAAAAGAAATTTGGCCACCAAGGAAGGCATAGCTCTAGTGACATTATTCAGCAAGTGTAAAACCTGGTTTTCTCCGGATAGGAAGCTAGATTGACATAGAAGTGGGTCTATAAAATTATGTCTAAGCTCTGTATAAGAAGGGCAAGTCAAGAGAATGTGTTCGGTGGACTCAACCACACCCATGGCACAATGACAGGTTCTCTGGGCGTATGGTACTCCCCTGTACCTTCCCCACAATATCGCAGAGTCAAGGACATTTAATCTAGCTGCTGTAAGAAGTCTACGGTATTCCACATAGTGAATTTCTGCAAGGTAGGGGGCTGGTATGGTCCGATAAATCTGGTCCCCTAGGAACATCCCTGGTTTTACTTGGCCTATGTCCTCTTGTCTGGCAATGTCACTCAGTCTCCGGGAGATCACAGCTCTAGCTTGATTGTACGTCATAGACTCAAACTAAAGGTGAGACAATCCGCAGGATTGAACCTCGTTAGTGACCTCCCTTTCCCACGATGATTGGAAATCGTCCCTCAATATCAAGGGGGCAATACTCACTGGTTTAAAACAAAGCTTGAGCCATAGCCAGAGCTTCGTCTTCAAGGCCACATGCCGTAGAGCTTGCCAGCCGACTTCTAATCTCATAACCGCATCCGCTACCGAGGGGGGAATCCTAAGGATGGCTCTAAGGAATCGCGTTTGGATAGAATCCAATTTCAAAAAATCCCTACGGGAGCCTAAAGAGATGCCCACCAAAAGAAGGGGGAGGACTTGTCAGTGTTTGTAAAAAGCAAAAAAAAGTTAGAAAGGGTTCTGACCTCCCTTTGTCTCCTCAGCCTGGTCCTCGAGAATATCCTTGCAGAGTTTTATTCTTTTTTTAAAAAAAAAATATTTTTATTGCTTCTTTCCAGGTACAGATTTATCATCAATTGTTCAGCAAAAGCAACTTTACAGAAAAAGAGAAAGACTTCCCCACATCTTCCCCACCCTGCATTCTTTACAATAAAAATAACAGCAAATTGTTATCCTGTTCCATGCGTTTTTTGTACTTTCAATTTATTATATTTTAGGTTTAAAGTACTGATTGTCAAATTACCTTTCAGAATAAATCTTAAAATTTACTCTAAACTTTGATACTTTCATAATTATACCTTAGTTTCCCTATCTTCAAGTTTTGTTGCTGAGGCTAATCTTTCCCAACCTTGCAAATTCTCAACATTCATATAGCTTATAATAGTTTTGTAAATAGTCCTTAAATTTTTTCCAGTCCTCTTCTATTGTTTCTTCTCCCAGATCTCGGATTCTGCCAGTCATTTCAGCCAACTCCATGTAGTCCATCAGTTGCGTATGCCACTCTTCCAGCGTGGGTAAATCTTGTGTCTTCCAGTGTTTAGCTATAAGAATTCTTGCTGCTGTAGTTGCATATAGAAAGAAAGTTCTATCCTTCTTTAGCACCTTCTGGCCGACAATGCCCAGGAGGAAGGCCTCTGGTTTCTTGTGAAAGGTATACTTAAACACCTTTTTCAACTCATTATAAATCATTTCCCAGAACGCCTTCACCCTCGGGCAAGTCCACCAGAGGTGAAAGAATGTCCCTTCAGCCTCTCTACATTTCCAACATTTATTGTCAGACAAATGGTATATCTTTGCAAGTTTGACTGGGGTCATGTACCACCTATATATCATTTTCATAATATTTTCTTTCAAGGCATTACATGCTGTGAATTTCAAACCGGTGGTCCATAACCTTTCCCAGTCTTCAAACATAATGTTGTGCCCAATGTCTTGGGCCCATTTTATCATGGCTGATTTGACTATCTCATCCTGAGTATTCCATTTAAGCAGCAAGTTATACATTCTTGAGAGCACTTTGGTCTTTGGTTCAAGTAATTCTGTCTCTAATTTCGATTTTTCCACCTGGAAACCTATTTTTTTGTCCTTTTTAAAAATCTCTTGAATTTGGGCATAATGAAACCAATCTTGCACCTTGTCTTTTAATTTGTCCAGACTCTGCAACCTCCAATTATCTCCAATTTTTTCTATTATCTCACAGTATTTTGCCCAGCCAACCTCCATATTAAGTCTTTTTCGGGCCTTAGCCTCTATTGGTGAAAGCCACCTCGGAGTCTTATTTTCTAACAAGTCCTTGTATTTAGTCCAGACAATGAATAAAGCTTTCCTGACAATATGATTTTTAAACAATTTGTGAACCTTTACCTTGTCGTACCACAGATATGCATGCCATCCAAAAGCATTATTGAACCCTTCCAGATCTAGGACATCAGTGTTTTCTAATAAAAACCAATCTTTCATCCAGCAGAAAGATGCAGCTTCATAGTATAACCTTAGGTCCGGCAGGGCAAATCCCCCTCTTTCTTTCGCATCTGTTAGTATTTTAAATTTTATCCTGGGCTTTTTGCCCTGCCAGACAAATTTCGAAATATCTTTCTGCCACTTTCCAAAACATTCCACTCTGTCCACAATCTGTAGGGTTTGAAACAGAAACAACATCTTTGGCAATACATTCATCTTTACAGCCACAATTCTGCCCAACAAGGAAAGTTTTAATCTTGACCAAATTTCTAAATCCTTTTTGATTTCTGTCCAACATTTTTCATAATTGTCTTTAAATAAGTTCAAATTTTTAGCAGACAAATTCACCCCCAGGTATTTCACTTTGTTAACCACATTTAACTCCGTTTCCTTCTGGAACCCATCTATTTCTGAAGGTGTCAAATTTTCCCCCAAAACCTTAGTTTTTTGCTTATTCAACTTAAATCCCGCCACCCGACCAAACTCATAAATTAGTTCCAAAGCTCTTTTTGTACTAGATTCTGGCTCCTGTAATGTTAAAACCAAGTCATCTGCATATGCTTTTAATTTATATTGTTTCTCTCCGACCTGTATTCCTTCTACCCGCTGGTCCTTCCTGATCAAGTTCAGCAGCACCTCCAGGATTGAAATGAATAACAGAGGGGATAAGGGACACCCCTGTCGTGTCCCTTTTTCAATTTTGAACTCTTCTGTCACCACATTGTTCACTATCAATTTAGCCTTCTGCTCAGAATAAATTGCTTCTATGCTATTTTGAAACGCCCGTCCCACTTCCATCCCTTCCAAATTCTTCTTCATAAATTTCCAAGAAATGTTGTCAAAGGCCTTCTCAGCGTCTATAAAAATTAACACTGCTTTTGTATTCATATTTGTCTGCAATAGTTCCAAAACGTCAATAATGTTCCTAGTGTTATCAGACAAATGTCTACCTGGGAGAAAGCCTGCCTGGTCTTTATGAATTACTTCGTTTAAAACTTTTTTAAATCTATCTGCCAAAATATCAGCAAAAATTTTGTAATCCACGTTTAGGAGTGAGATGGGTCGGTAGTTCTTAAGTTGAGTCTTTTCAGATTCCAATTTTGGTATCAATGTGATGAAAGTTTCTTTCCACGATTCTGGTGCCCCCTTCCCCTCCATAATCTGATTACATACCTCCATTAATGGTTGAGTCAAATAGTCTTTTAGTGTCTTATAATACTTGGCGGTAAGTCCATCTGGACCTGGGGATTTACCTAGTTGCATATTCTGAATGGCACTCTCAATTTCCTGTTGTGTTATTCTGTGATTCAGGGTTTTTTGTTTCTCTTGAGATAGTTTTTGTAATCCATTAATTTTTATAAATTGGTCCATCTCAATCTCTTCCTGCGGCCCTTGCGTAAACAATTTTTTGAAATATCTCTGGAAACACTTTCTAATTTCTTCTGGTTTCTGAATGCTTTCCCCTTCAACCTCCAAATTGGTAACAAAGTTCAATTTTTGTCTCTTTTTCAACTGCCATGCTAGCAGTTTTCCACATTTATTTGCTGATTCAAATGATCTTTGTCTCATTTGTTTGATTTTCCATTCAACTTCTTGGTTTATCAATTTCGCATATTGAGCTTGACAAAATTAAATTTCTCTTAAAACTTCTTTTGACTTTGGATTAAGTCTCAGCCTCTTTTCACCGTCCTTTATCTTCTCTAGTATCTTATCTTTTTTCCCATTCCAGAGTTTTTTCTTAATTGAATTCTGTTGAATCAGAAACCCTCTCATGACCGCTTTGCTCGCGTCCCAGATTGTTCTCATTTCCACCGAAGTGTTCAAATTTATTTCAAAATAGTCCTTCAAAGTTTTTTGGGCCTTCTTCACAATCTCCTGATCTCTAAACAAGGTGTCATTCATTCTCCATCTGAAGGATCCAGTTGGCATAAGTCTCAATTCCATTTTCAGAGCGTTATGGTCGGAGCAAGTTTTAGGGCAGATTTCTATTTTTTTAGTCTTAGGTGCCAGTCCTCTAGTTATCCAAATTTGGTCGATTCTTGTCCATGATAGGTGGGCCTCAGAAAAGAATGTTCCCTCTTTACCTAAGGGGTTCTTTGTCCTCCATATGTCCATCAGGTCCATATTGTCAGTTAGTTCAAAAAAGGTTTTAGGTAGTCTGCCATCTTTGGTTAAGTTTTGACTTTGTGACTTGTCCATGTATGTGGAGACCACCCCATTCATATCTCCCATCACAATGATGTTGGTATAGTCGATGTAATCCAGCATTGTCTCATGCAGCTTTTTGTAAAATTCCGATTTCCCCTCGTTAGGTGCATAAATTCCTACAATCAGAAATTTTTCTCCTTGTGTTTGTATTTCAATCGCTAAAATTCTTCCTTGCTCATCTTTAAACAGAAACTTTGGTGACAGGTTCTCCTTTGCGTAAATCACTACCCCTCTTTTCTTAACCTTGTCTGAAGAAATAAATTCTTGGCCTAATCTTTTATTGATTAGAACTCTCCTATGGAGCCTGGTCACATGTGTTTCTTGCAAGCAGATAATGTCCAATTGTTCTTTCCTCAATATATGAAAAACCTTTTTCCTTTTCTCGGGGGAATTTGCGCCATGAATGTTCCAACTAAGTAGCTGCAGAGACATCCTGAATCAATTTGTTAGTCCAGTAGGGATGCGCCTCCTTTATCGTCCAAGTCTGGAGGTAGAACAGGTGTTGAGCCAGACGGAGGTGGTGGCCAAGCTCCTGCCACTCCTTTCCGAAGGTCCTCCCCGTGATCGTTCAGGAACTTTTCTTGGTCTTCTGCTGTTCTGATTTTCACTTTCTTCCCTTTAAAATTGAAAGATAGTCCTTGGGGGTATTCCCACCTATAGGGAATTGTGTTGTTTCTCAATAATCCAGCGAGGTCTTTATATGTGGTTCTTAAATCCAAAAGTTGTTTCGGTATGTCTCTGTAGATTTCTGCTGTCTTACCCTGAATCACCAATGAGTTTTTAAAGTGTAGGCCGAGTATATTGTCTTTTTCTTGCCTAGATCTCAAAATGATCAGGCAATCTCTCGGTTTGTCCTTCCTCGCCACTCTTCCCAATCTGAAGGCGGTGACAATTTTGAAGTCCTTGTCTTCTGCTAAACCCCAGGTCTTTGATATTTCTGCTGTCAGAAAGCCAATCAAATCTTCTTTTTCAAGTTCTGGTATATTTCTCAGCCTAAGATTGCTTTCCCGATTTTTCAGTTCCTGCATGGACAGATACGCTTGCTGTTCGTTAATCTGTCTGCTCAGTGGCCTTACTTCCCCTCTTACTTCCTCAATCTTCTTGTTAGCTTGTTCTGCTTTTAATTTTGCTTCTTCGGCCAGTTTACAATTTTCTGACGTTGTTGTTTGAATATTCCCTATTGCCTGTGTATTCTGGGATGCTTGGTCAGTCAATTTATTAATAGTGTCTGTCATTTGATTCAATTTAGTTGCATGATCATCAGCTTTCTTATTTAAAGCTGCCAGCTGTTCCAATATTTCTTTAGAAACTGGGTCCAGCCCCCCTGAAGCCATATCACCTGAAGCTGGCTGTTTAGTTTCTCCCTCTTGCAAGCCTGTGACAATTGGAACAGATGATCTGCGTGGCTGCGCAGTCAAAGTTGATTGCTACAGTTCAGTTTGTTTTGCTTTTTTTGCAGCCCTTGTTTTTGCAGCGCCACTCATTCCACAGCTGTCCATGTATCAAGGTCAAATTATAAATCCCATGGGAAAGACAGTCTGAGACAAAAACATCCAAGCAGAAGATTTGCAAAACAACCAGAAATTCTCAGAGACTAGATATTCCACAATCCTGTAGGGGGAGCTCCCCAAAAGTTAGAAGAAAAAGTGAAAAGTTTCCGCCATTAAGTTCCGAAAGAGAAATGAACAGAGGAAAAAAGAGGAGAAAACCTTCAAAGTTCACTTTTAAACTTGCAAGAGTTTATCCAAGTCAAAGTGAAAGTTCTTAACAATGGTGCATGCAACAGTTCCTTATTTATATCTCACAGCATAGCCCCAATGTAACTTTTTAGCTTTAAATACAGTTACCGCAGTTTGATGGTTCTTTTGTATCCAGGCAGCCCAGGAGCTGGGTTCTCAAAACTTTATAGTCCACCAAAAAGAGGGAAAGTCCCAATCCGTGTTGAGTCCATTTGTGCAAATACAATTTTTACTTTTAAGCAGTCCAATTCGAATTTGCAAAGTAAATTCCTACTTCTTTGAAAGAAGCCTCTTTCAACGCTTCAGCTTTTAAAAGTCTTTGCTTGAGGCTTTAAGCAGAGCCGGAAGACGGACTTCCTTTTTAACGTCTCCCGCTTTCAGCCAAATTTCCCAAATTTAGATTCAAAAGTCTTGATGTTCTTACTCACGGGTATGTTGTTTAGGATCAAATGTTCAAAGAAGAAAGGTCAGCGCTCATCAGCAGCAGCCGCACGGCTTCACTTCCGCGGAAAGAGCGATGAACTCACAGCACCGCTACCCCCTCCACGTTCCGGAGCCCCTTACGGGGTCCCTTCTTCGTTTCCGAGGTCGCTCTTGGTGCCCGCCGAGTCCCACGACCACAGGCTCACTCTACCTGTGGTTTTACTTAGCGGGTCTCCGCTTTGCCGCAGCGGACGACCCTTTACGGCGGAGCCCCTCTTCACAGCGTAAAGAGGACCGCCATTGCCGTTTCGCGCCGGCTCCGGAAGTCCGCCCTTGCAGAGTTTTATTCTTAAAAGTCCTTGTGCAAAACACGACTGAATAACTATACACACCAGCACCAACCAACCAAAACACCAGCCACAGCCCAAACTAACATTTCTCACTTATATATACAACTTGGTGCAGACCGCTGAGTCATGCTGACCCAGCTTTATTCGCATTAAAGAAACAGCGGCCATTTTAGCCGTGACACCCCTTCTGTTTCTTAAATGCGAAAAACCCCAACAGAAACAATACATACATACAATACGTTATATACACAAACCCAGTTTTGTCATCAATTCATTATGACATGTTGCTGGCAAAGGCTTGGTAAACAAATCAGCAATATTATCTTGTGATTGACAATACTCCAGTTTGATTACCCCATTCTGTACACAATCTCTCACATTCACATGACGGATAGCAATATGTTTTGATGCGGATTTCATTATTTCTGAGCCCGCTAATGCAATGCACGATTGGCTATCTTCATACACTTGGATAGGCAAATCTACTTTACAATCTAGATCTTTCAGTATCTGTATAAACCACATGATTTCATTGCATGCTAGCGACAGGCTCCCATATTCTGCCTCACAGGATGAGGTCGCAACAAATCCTTGTTTCTTTGACCTCCATCCAATTATGGAATTGGCAAACATCATAACCATTCCACTTGTAGATTTTCTAGTAGCTACACAGCTTCCCCAGTCCGCATCAACAAATACTTCTAGTTTTTCATCTTGTGTACTAGATATCTTTAAACATACATTTAATGTCCCCTTTAGATATCTGATAAGCCTTTTCAAAGCACACCAATCGGCAGTACTGGGTTTAGATACACGTTGGCTCAGAACATTTGTAGCACATGCAATGTCTGGCCTTGACCACTGGCTTAAATACAACAGTGATCCTATTTTTTGAGTGATACAACTCAGGCTGATCAAATTCATCATCACACACTGTCTTTGGGAAATCTGGTGTCATGGGAGTCTGAACTGGCTTTCAGTTTTTCATGCCAAACTGCTCTATCAAATGAAGAATTTTCTCTTTCTGGCTCAATAGGAAGCTTCCACCAGCTTCCTGCCTTACTTCTACTCCCAAGTAATTGCTTACAGGCCCTAAGGCTTTAAGCTTAAACCTCTTTTCCAATTGACTTGTGAGCTTCTGGATCTCATCTGTGGAACTCCCTGCCACAAGCAAGTCATCAACAAAGACTAAGAGCATTAGATATTTGTTGCCTGTCCCCTTGGTGTACAGACATGGATCAGCCACACTCCTTTTAAAACCAATTTTTACAAGGGCTTCATTTAAACACTGGTTCCAACACCTTCCACTTTGTTTGAGACCATAAACAGCCTTTCTCAAACGCCAGACTGCACCATTCCCCTCTTCAAACCCAGGGGGTTGTCTCATTAACACTTCATGATCTAAATTTGCATGCAGATATGCAGCATCAATATCAAAATGGTGCACTGCTAGTTGTCTTACAGCAGCAATGGAAAGCATTAAAAGAAAAGTTTCACTCTTTACCGTGGGAGAAAACACTTCATCATAACTCTCCCCTTTAATCTGAGTGAACCCTCTGGCTACTAATCTGGCTCGAAAACGTGGTTCCCCAGATGCAAGGGTTTTGCTTTTGTAAACCCACTTGCATGACACCACTCTGCCACCAGATGGCGGCATTATGACCTCAAACACTTTGTTACGTTTAAAAGAGTCCATTTCTTCTTTCATAGCTTGTTCCCACAAAGCACGTTCCCCAGGGGGTAAGTCTAAGACTTCATTATAACTTTGTGGTTCCACACAACTCACATTGCATACTCTCACTCCTCCTAGGGTCAAACGTTGAGGAGGTACACCCTTGTTTGAACGCTGGGAGCGTCTAGGCACAACTACTTCTTCTTCCCCCCTTATCGCTGGCTCTTCTTCCTCTTCCTCTAGAGAAGTATTATCTATTGCCACATCTTTTGGGGAAATCTGTGCCTCTTCCTCATCCTGCTCCTGTGTTGCCAATGGCTGAGAAGAAGCCTCTTCTCTTACTTGCAGGGGCAGTAGGCAGTCAGGGTTGGCATGGATCGCAGTCCATCTGTCCTGGTCAGCGAAGTCTGCGCTTCGTGACAGAACCACGCGTCCTGGGCATAAATTGAAACGCCACCCTTTGCCATAGGACTGATATCCCACAAACCGCAGTTTCTGCGCTCTAGCGCCCCCTTTCTGGCGCTGAGCTTTGGGAATGTTTACATGTGCCCAAGAACCCCAATTATGGAGCACTGTCCACTCTGGTTCTTTCCCAAACAACATACGATATGGTATATCTTTTATAGAGCTAGACCAGGTTCTATTAATCAAAAAGTTTGCGGTCAGAAAAGCCTCGCCCCACAGCCTATGGTTGTGGCCCAATCCTGCATCCACTAGCAGGCAGTCCTTTACTGACTGTATCACAGCCCCACGTCTTTCACACAGACCATTTTCAGCAGGGCTATAAGGGTTAGTCAAATGGTGAGTGATCCCCTTACGTCGCAACCATGTCCCAAATTGTTTGTTCAGAAATTCTCCGCCCCTATCTGTTTGCAACTGCACAACAGGGCGAGCAAAGAGCTTTTCAGCTTGGGCAACCCATTCTCTGAATGTGGGGAAACACTCAGATTTCTGTTTTAACAAAAACAACCAACTAAAACGTGATTTGTCATCTATTACCAGAAAAGCATATCTGGCGCCCCCTTCAGTCTTCTGTGGAAAAGGGCCTATCACGTCACAATGGACAAGTTCTAAAACCTCTTTAGATACTCTGTCGCTTTTAGAAGCCACAGGCTTCCTCTTAGATTTGGCCATTTTACATACATTGCAATCTAGGAAACAGTTACAGCTATTTACTTTTAGGTTCTTGCACACCTTTTGCATCTCTGAAAGCACACGGAAATTGGCGTGACCCAGTTTTCTGTGCAGTTCATGTACACACCCCTTATGAACTGGCAAATTATCCTGAACCACCTGGGCTGCTTTAACAGGCTTGTCCTGCATTACATATAACCCATTTTCCATCTTTGCATGGCCACATACCTGAGTTCCATTATTTATCAGACAGCCATCCTGCGTGAACTTAACACTAGACCCGGCATTAATCAAACAGCTTACAGACAGTAAACAATAGTCCAAACTGCTGACAAACAGAGTCTCTGGTAGAGTAGTGTTCAAGCACTGCAGGAAACATGTTCCCTGGCCATCAATCTTGCTTCTACGACCATCAGCAAGATAAATTGAGTCTTTTCCATCAGCTGGCTTCTCCAGGGTCCTAAAGCCCTCCCGACTATTGCAGATAATCCTGCTGCTGCCAGAGTCCAGCAACCATGTTCCTCGAGGTATCTTTCCTCTCGAGAAAATGCAGACACAAACTGAGCAGAACGCATGTTCTTCTTCCCTGAAGAGAACCCTTTCTGCTTAGGTTTCTGTGTCGATTGCTGTCTCTGCTCCATGTCGTCTCCTGGAAGTCTTGCCCTGCATTGACGTTGGAGATGCCCGGGTTGGTTGCATCTATAGCATCTCCTCACCGCCATGGCCAAGTCCAAACCTTGGCGTTGCTCCATTGGCAGATTCTGCTGCTGGCCCCCTCGGCTGTAACTCCTCCGTTCTTGGAGTTCAGCCTGTCTATCTGACCTTCTTTCTGCTTCTTCGGTCAATCTGCCAACCACATACTCAAGGGTCAGATCTCGGGGACACATACTCTCCATGCTGTTAATCACAGGCAACCAGCTTTCAGGAAAACTTGAAAGGATAATGTAGGTTTGGTCAGTCTCATCATAACGCTTACCTCTCTGCTGTAGTTGAAGAAACAGAGATTTCAGCGTTTGAAGATGAGTTGCCAAACTCTCACCTTCTTTCATAACAGTCCTGAACAGCCTTCTGGTCAGAGAAATTATAGTTCCAGCAGTTTCTCTGACATGCATTGCCCTTAATAAATTCCAGCACTCAAACGCTGTGCTGGCATTTGCTACATGCAATAACTGATAGTAGCTCAAACACAGCATAATTTGGGCACGGGCCCTTTCATCTAGCCGTTTTTTCTCAGCAGAGTCCTGTCTCAAAACCTCAGTTTCAACACAGTCCCATAGTCCATCTCTCCTTAACAACTGCTGCATTTTAATTGACCAACTCAGCCAGTTGCTCTCTGAGAGAAGTTCAAAAGGGATGCCTCCCCCAATATTTACAACTTGGGAAGACTGGAAATCTGCCATCTCTGCTGGTGCTTGCTGAGCCCCTTTTGTGGGGTCTCCAGCAATCTCTCCTGACTCTTTCTTTAGAGTCCCACTGGATGGTCCTGGCTGGCACTCAGGTCCCGCCTGGCTCTGCAACTGGTGTAGCTGCTCTGTGAGTCGCCTACTGTGGTCCTCTAGCAGTTCAAACTGTCCCAGTAGCCGACGCTGAGTGCTTTCCTGATCCTCAGATCCTAGCCGCTCCAGCGCCGCTGCAGACAGTTACAGCTTGCCACCAACTGCTCCAACGCACAGCCACTGTCTCCGTACACCACCAGGACTCACCAGTTCCTTGCTGAAATGCTGTTAGTCGTTTTGCACTCTGCACATGCTCAGAAACACTGGGCCCATAACCTGTCAGTGTGTGATGGCCGGGGATTCCGAGTCTGAGAGTGAACCGGAGGAATCCCAGCCGGCACAGGAGTCCCCCCCCTCCAGGGCCGGCTGAACTGGGGCAAGGCCTAGATGCTGAGGAGCCTGCACCTGTGCCGGATCCTCAGGGGCAGGCACCAGGTGAGACCATTCTGGCCCCAGAGGTGCTGGAGAACTCAGTGGCTACAGGTGAGCTTCCCCCGGGGCCCAGTAACCCTTCGGCCTCTCCTGAACTGCAGAGGCTTAGGGCAGAGAGGCGAAGGGAACTGGTCTCTCCCAGGAGGAGTGCTCGCCTTAAGGCCAGGAGAGGCGGGGTCCTGGGGGCCGGGACCGCCCCCCGGCCTTAGAAGAAGATAAAGGTCAGGCAGCCCAGTCCCAGGTTGCGGGAGCAGCGTCGTTGTGGAGTACCTGGTTGACCCAGACCTAGATCTGCACTCCCGGTGTGCCTGTTCCTCGCCCGGCTTCCTGCTCCTGACTCTCCGGTATTCCTGTTCCTCGCCCGGCTGCCTGCTGCTGACCCACCAGTGTTCCTGTTCCCCGCCTGGCTCCCTGCTTCTGCTCTACCAGTGTTCCTGTTACCCGCCTGGCTTCCTGCTGCTGCCCTACCAGCGTTCCTGCTCCCCCGCCCGGCTCCCTGTTTCGGACCTCGCGTCTCATCTAGTGATCGTCTACCCTGCTAGCGACTCTGGACTGAACTTCGGATACGGTATTAGAACCTTTTCCCCCCGGGACCAGCACAGTTTGCTCCCGCCACACCCGCACTCCCTCTTTGTTGGGGTGCGTTCGGGAAGAGTCAGAGGCCATGGCCGACCAAGCGGCTAGACTGTTGGCAATAGCCCAGGAGAACCAGGCCTTGACACACACCTTGCAGCAGCTCAGTAACGTGGTTACGGCACTTCAGCAGCGGTTGGACGCCCTCCCGGCTCCTGGGGCCGACGCCCCGGCTCCTGGCAAGTACCCAGTGGCTTTGCCTGAGAAATTTGATGGGGCCCCGGCCAGCTTTCCCATGTTTCTTGCCCAGGCCAAGCTGTACATTCAGGGGCGCACCCGGAACTTCCCTGACGACCGCACCAAGGTGCACTTTTTGATTAGTTTGTTAAAAGACCAGGCGGCCAAGTGGGCGTTGCCGCTGCTCAGGCAGGACTCCCCTTTGCTGGCGGACTATGTGGGGTTTTGCAATCTGTTGGAGGCCGCGTTCGGCAACCCCCAGAAGGGGAGTCAAGCCAACCGGGCGATTCGGCGGTTGAAACAGGGCAAGTCCACGGTGGCCGCATACACCACGGAATTCCGGCTGCTGGCACAGGACTTGACCTGGAATGACTCTGCTCTTCGGGACCAGTATCTCGAGGAGCTTTCAGACGAGATACTGGACCAGCTGGCCACTATGGAACGCCCCACCACGCTAGACACCCTCATTCAACGGAGTCTACAGATAGACGATCGGTTAGAGGACCGTCGTCAGGCTCGGGGCCGCCGGCACTTCCAGTTCTCGGCACCAGTTTCTACCAGCAGCCCCACAGGCACAGCTGAGTCATTGGAGGAACCTATGCAGCTTGGGGCAGTGCGGCCACGCCTCTCCCCCGCAGAGAAGTCGCGGCGTTGGGAGGGGAATCTATGTCTCTATTGTGGCGGAAGCGGACACTATGCCCGGTCCTGTCCTGAGAATCGCCAGCCACAGGGGAAACCGCCAACCCCAGTAGCTGATGGCCCTGGCTACCTGGGGTCCCAAACAGCACAGAATGGGGCCGCACCAATTGAACTACAACACCTTATGGTTCCGGTACGTCTATACCCTCCAGGTGGACCCTGGATTCTTACCCATGCTCTAGTGGATTCGGGGGCAACCCGCTCCTATATGGACGCTGCTTTTGCTGCCCAGCATCGGGTGCCACTTCGGAACAAGCCAGAACCGGTACAGGTGGAGGCAATCGACGGACGGCTCCTGCGTTCGGGTGCCGTTACTCAGGAGACCCAGCCCCTGGTCGTGTGCCTCCAGCAGCACCGTGAGATGCGAACTTTGGATATTGCCTCCATGCCCCGGTTCCCCCTGGTGCTTGGGATGGACTGGCTGGAGGCTCACAATGTGCAGATTGACTGGGTCAAACGGACTGTACACTTCCCAGACCCAAGTTCTTCTGCTGAGACTGAGATGCTAGCAGCTGCGCCCACTGAGGAGGCTGCTGCAACGCTCCCCGCTGAGTACCGGGACTATCACGACGTGTTCGAGGAACGGGGGGCAGACCAGCTGCCGCCGCATCGGTCCTTTGACTGCGGCATAGACCTCCAGCCCGGAGCGCCCCTACCGGTGAGTCGCTTATACTCTTTAACAGAGCCAGAGCGCGAGGCGTTGCAGGACTTCTTGCGCAAGAACCTGGAGCGTGGGTTCATTAGGCCTTCTACCTCGCCCACTGCTGCGCCAGTGCTCTTTGTTAAAAAGAAATGTGGGGAGCTCCGCCTTTGCCATGATTACCGGGCCCTGAATAAAATTACCATCCCAGACCGGTACCCCTTGCCCCTTATTTCGGAGTTGCTGGAGCGGGTGCAAGGGGCGCAGGTGTTCACCAAGCTAGACCTCCGGGGTGCCTACAATTTGATTCGGATCCGAGCCGGGGATGAGTGGAAGACAGCATTCGGGACCCGGTACGGGCAGTTCGAATACCTACTTATGCCCTTCGGTTTGTGCAACGCGCCTGCTGTGTTCCAACGGTACATCAACCACGTGTTCTAGGACTTGCTAGACAAGTACGTGGTGGTGTACTTGAATGACATTCTGGTTTACTCCCGTGACCCGGCGCGCCACGAGGGTCATGTCCGGACCGTGCTGCAGCGCCTGCGCGAGCACCGTCTGTATGCGAAGCTCAGCAAGTGCGAGTTCCATCAGCGGTCAGTGGACTTCCTGGGTCACCGACTCTCACCAGGTGGGGTGCAGATGGATCCTGGGAAGGTGGCAGCGGTTCGAGAATGGGCGGCACCTCGGAACCGCAAGGACCTACAGCGTTTCCTGGGGTTCGCCAACTATTACCGGACCTTCATTGCGGATTATGCTCATCGCACCACCCCGTTGACCCGGCTACTGCGCCCCAAGACGACGTTTTCCTGGGACAAAGAGGCAGAGGAGGCATTTCAAGGGTTGAAGGCCTGTTTCCAGATAGCGCCAATCTTGCAACATCCGGATCCTTCTCGACCCTTTGTGGTAGAGACTGACGCCTCCAGTACGGCTCTCGGTGCCGTCTTGTCTCAGCAGTGCGGACCGGAAGCGCCACTCTTACCCTGCGCCTACTATTCGCTCCTCCCAGCGGAGCGTAACTATACCGTGTGGGAGCGGGAACTACTGGCCATCAAGGTGGCCTTTGAGGTCTGGTGCCACCATCTTGAGGGGGCACGACACCCGGTGGAGGTGAGAACCGACCACCGGAACCTGGAATACCTCCAGACCACCCGCAAGCTGAACCAAAGGCAGCTCCGGTGGGCGTTGTTCTTTTCCCGGTTCCAGTTCCGGATCCGCTACATCCCTAGCTCCCAAAACCAGAAGGCGGATGCCCTGTCCCGGAAACCTGAAGACAATGCAGACAAGGTACAGCACGCAGTACCCACCACGATCCTACCACCAGCTGCATTCCTGGCCACCCAGGAGGTTGAGCCACTGCAGGCTCGGGTGCGGGAACAGCAGCGGGTCGACGCTTGGGCCCAGGAACGACTCCGGGAACTGGCCGAAGGGTCATGCCCTCAGTATCCAGGGCTGGTCTTGCATCAGGGTCTTCTGCTGCACCACGGGCGTCTGTACATCCCACCAGGGCCGCTGCGGGCTGAGGTTCTCCGGATGACCCATGATGCTCCAGCAGCGGGGCACTTTGGGCAGTATCGGACCACCCATCTGGTAAGCCGTGAGTTTTGGTGGCCCCGTCTGAAGGCTGACGTGGCTCGCTACGTCACTGGTTGTGATGTCTGCAGGCGGGCCAAGGGGCCTACCGGGCGACCCCCCGGCCTTCTTCAGTCATTGCCGGTTCCACCACGTCCTTGGCACACAGTTTCTCTGGACTTTGTAGTGGAGCTACCCCCGTCTCGGGGCTGTACCTGCCTCCTAGTTTTCTCCGACCATTTCACGAAGATGGTGCACTGTGCCCCCTGCCCATCCGTACCCTCAGCTAAGGAAACCGCTCAGCTGTACCTTCAGCATGTCTTCCGCCTGCATGGCCTACCTGAGCGTGTGGTGTCCGACCGTGGCGTTCAGTTCACGTCCCGGGTTTGGCGTGCTTTGCACCAGGCCCTCGGAACAGAGGTCTGTCTCTCATCTGCTTACCACCCACAGACTGATGGCCAGACGGAACGGGCGAACGCGGTGCTGGAGCAGTACCTCCGGTGCTGGAGCAGTACCTCAGGAGCAGGGACACAGGATCAGATTGGCCTAGATGTGCCAGTGGTTCGGCCTTATAGGCCTGTTTGACATTTGTATACAGCCTGTCCAGAGTCCTTTCTCCCCTGGTTGCACACTTTATGTGTTGATAGAATTTAGGTAGGACCACTTTCAAATCTGCCTGGTTGAAATCCCCGCATACAAGAAATGCAGCCTCGGGATACTTGCCTTGTTGTCTGCTGATGGCATCATGCAGAAGACCCATTGCCTCATTGATGTTCGCATCAGGTGCAATGTATACTATAGTTATCAGTACTGCTGTAAATTCTCGGGGGAGATATATAGGTCTGCATTTAAGCGTCATAAATTCCACAGTTGGGGAGCAATGACTGGCTATCACAGCGTGGTTTGTGCACCAGCTGTTATTCACGTATGCACACAAACCTCCCCCCCTTCTTTTACCAGAGTCCTCTGTTCTATCATGGCGGAACACTGTATAGCCTGTTAGTTCTATGGCTGAGTCAGGAATAATTGGTGTCAGCCAAGTTTCTGTAAGCAGCAGAAGACAGCATTCACTCACAGTTTTCTCCGTTGCTATCCACAATTTCCACTCCTCCAGCTTATTCACCAAAGATCTCACATTCGCATAGAAAATGCTGGGAAGCGGTAAGTTATAATGTTGTGTCTTCAACCTTAATTGCCTTAATCGCCTCCCTCCTCTGCAGCCTCTCTTCTGTTTACGGTCTCTCCTGTGTCTCTTTACTCCCCAGTTCTTTGAAGAGAAAAAAACTTCCTTGCAGACGCGGAGACACTCACAATTTGTGCAGCACTCACTCCTTAGCCAAATAGATAACATGTCCTGCCGACTATAAACAAGTCTATTTTGGCAGGACAAAAAAGCCAAATTCTGAGTTGAGGAGCAACCAGCCGCTGCATCTACACGCGCCACCATCTTATCTCTTTTGCAAAGACCCTCAATATTTCTTCCTTTTGCCTAACCCAACAGGTATCAATAGGTGAAATCCTTGGCTCCTGCCTTATCCCTGTTTGCCATGACCCTTTTGACATACAAAATGATACCTGGTTTTTCCCATCCCTACCCCAAAACGATTCTCTCCGCACCCTTGGTTATTCCGGTTACCACAACTGGGGTAACCAAGTGCGCCGACGCCCACCTTTGGCCATTGATTTGTTGACCCCATACGTGGCTTCTTTTAATGTCACCTGTGCCCGTATGGTCAATTGCACAAAATCCAACTGTGTGGATATGGGCAAGGATAATTTCCAGTGCTCTAATTATGTCAATATTTCTTATGTATATAAATACAAAGAACTACCTGCTGGCTGGTTCTGGACGTGTCCTGGCTATACATTTAATTGCATTCCAGCAAACATCAGCCATGGCACACCCTGCTGCTTAAGCCATTTGTCCATCGTATTACCCAAAAAGCATCATTTGACCCGCTCTCGATATCGCCGCTCTATTGCATTGACTAACGATTGTGACGATTCAATTTCTCTTCCCAGTAGGTCTGAATGTTGAATGGTTTCTTTAAATGTAAAGGTTCATCATTGTTCCACTCCATGTGTATGTCTTTAAGGGGCCGGAGCAAGGGCCAGAGCAAGATAACGAGACCCAGCTTTACAGCTGTGAAACATAGCAGGTGCTGCTGAGTTGTATTTGATTAAGGTGTGTCAGCATCTGAGTGTAGTATATAAGGAGCAGCACCTAGCTCTCCCATTACCCTGGGGGATGGGTTGGTGGTTGGGTCTGGTTTGTTGATGTATTTAGTGTAAATGGAGTTTTTGTTTTTCTTATTAAAACCTTCTTTAAGTACTTTTTGAGTCCTTTCTTTTTAATGCATGATCTCCCCAGCAAGCTCTCTGCAGCGTTACTATACTGCAAAAAGACAACACTGAATATATCTCTTTAGCTGTTTCTCTCCTAGGAGTCCCTGGATTGGCTGTACGCAATAGTAGGAACATTAACTCTTTAGCTTGTTCTGCAGCAAAAGCCCTGAATTTTACTTCTCAAGCGCTTCATCTTCTAAATAAAGAGCAGAGTGAACTCCAGCATGGTCTTCTGCAGAGCCGCGCTGCTATCGATTATCTATTGATGCTTCATCATTACGGCTGTGAACAAGTGGACGACATGTGTTGTTTTAATATTACTGATAATTCCAAAGCCATCCAAAAGCAAATCTCTCATTTGCAAAATCTTACACACCACATTAAACAGGACGTTGGACTTTCTGGCCTGTGGGACTCATTCACCCAGTGGCTCACTGGCTGGTTGCCAAACCTGAATTGGCTTCGTAATCTCTTTCAATATGCCATTATTATAATATGTATATTGATTTTGCTATGTTGCTTCCTCCAATGCATTCCTGGACTCATAAGTCTTTTGTCTCGGTTTCTCTTCGCAAATGGTGTAAACAGGAACGGTTTGGATTCTTAGATCACGGACTGCAGTTTCTAGAAGATGGACTTCTGGCAAGTGATGGGCTGCACCTCACAACGGTTGGGAGAAATGTTTTTGCCAAAAACCTCAGAAACCTCATCAGGAGGGCTTTAAACTGACTAATGTGGGGGAGGGAGACAGTGCTCCTGAAGGTAGGAGTCTATCAATTGATGAAGATGATCATCCAAATGTCATAGACCAAATGGAGCAAACAGCACGCGGACCTAGTGGTGGGAGGAAAAAATCCTTAAATAAGAGACACGGGGGAATGATTAATGGACTTCAATGTCTGTACACTAATGCGCAAAGCATGGGAAATAAACAAGATGAGCTTGAGCTCTTGGTACAGCAAACTAAATATGACATAATAGGCATCACTGAAACCTGGTGGGATAAGTCCCACGATTGGAATGTAATAATGGGGGGATACAATCTATTTCAGAGAAACAGACCAGACAAGAAAGGAGGAGGAGTGGCGTTATATGTCAGGGATGTGTATACCTGTGAAGAGATCCAAGATTTAGAACCTCAAAGCCAATGTGAGAGCATTTGGGTCAAAATTAAGGGAGAGAAGAATAACAGAGACCTCATCGTGGGAGTTTACTATAGATCCCCAAGCCAAACGGAGGACATAGATGATGCCTTCCTGGAACAGATGGCCAAGCATGCAAAAGGAAGGGAGATAGTAGTAATGGGGGACTTCAATTACCCGGATATTTGTTGGACGTCAAACTCAGCCAAGAGCATAAGGTCAAACAGATTCCTTACTGGCCTTGCAGACAACTTCATTGTCCAGAAAGTGGGAGAAGCAACAAGAGGAACAGCCATTTTAGATCTGGTCCTAACCAATGTTGATGACCTGGTTAGTGGGGTAGATGTGGAAGGATCATTAGGCGCGAGTGATCATGCTCTTCTGAAGTTTACTATACAGCGGAAAGGAGCAGCCAAGCATACTAGGACTCAATTTCTTGACTTTAAGAAAGCCGACTTCATAAAACTTAGGGAAGTGCTGGGTGAGATCCCATGGACAGCAATACTAAAAGGAAAGGGAGTTCATGATGGCTGGGAGTTTGTTAAGAGGGAGATAGTAAAAGCACAACGCCAGGCAATACCAATGAGACGGAAACATGGAAGGTGCCTAAAGAAGCCAGAGTGGCTATCTAAAGAACTTTTAATTGAATTAAGATTAAAAAAGGATGTGTACAAAAAATGGAAAAGGGGGGAAACCACCAAAGAGGAATTCAAACAAATAGCCAGCACGTGTAGACACAAAGTCAGAAAAGCTAAAGCACAGAATGAACTCAGGCTTGCTAGAGAGGTTAAAAGCAACAAAAAAGGCTTTTATGGGTATGTTCGTAGCAAAAGGAAGAACAAAGAAACAGTGGGGTCACTCAGAGGAGAAGATGGTGAAATGCAAACAGGGGACACAGAAAGGGCTGAACTCCTCAATGCCTTCTTTGCCTCAGTCTTCTCCGATAAAGAAAACAATGCCCAACCTGAAGAATTTGGAGCAAATGATTCAGCAGAGGAAACACAGCCCAGAATAACTAAGGAGATAGTACAAGAATATTTGGCTAGTTTAGATGTATTCAAGTCTCCAGGGCCAGATGAACTGCATCCAAGAGTATTAAAAGAACTGGCAGATGTGATCTCAGAACCACTGGCAGTCATCTTTGAGAATTCCTGGAGAACAGGCGAAGTCCCGGCAGACTGGAGGAGGGCAAATGTTGTCCCTATTTTCAAAAAGGGGAAAAGAGAGGACCCAAATAATTACCGCCCACTCAGTCTGACATCAATAGCAGGGAAGATTCTGGAGCAGATCATTAAGCAAACAGTCTGTGAGCACCTAGAAAGGAATGCTGTGATCACCAATAGTCAGCATGGATTTCTGAAAAATAAGTCATGTCAGACTAACCTGATCTCGTTTTTTGACAGAATTACAAGCCTGGTAGATGAAGGGAACGCAGTGGATGTAGCCTACCTTGATTTCAGCAAGGCATTTGACAAGGTGCCCCATGATATTCTTGTAAAGAAGCTGGTAAAATGCGGTCTTGACTATGCTACCACTCAGTGGATTTGTAACTGGCTGACTGACCGAACCCAAAGGGTGCTCATCAATGGTTCCTCTTCATCCTGGAGAAGAGTGACTAGTGGGGTGCCACAGGGTTCTGTCTTGGGCCCGGTCTTATTCAACATCTTTATCAACGACTTGGATGATGGACTCAAGGGCATCCTGATCAAATTTGCAGATGACACCAAACTGGGAGGGGTGGCTAACACCCCAGAGGACAGGATCACACTTCAAAACGACCTTGACAGATTAGAGAACTGGGCAAAAACAAACAGGATGAATTTTAACAGGGAGAAATGTAAAGTATTGCACTTGGGCAAAAAAAATGAGAGGCACAAATACAAGATGGGTGACACCTGGCTTGAGAGCAGTACATGTGAAAAGGATCTAGGAGACTTGGTTGACCACAAACTTGACATGAGCCAACAGTGTGATGCGGCAGCTAAAAAAGCCAATGCAATTCTGGGCTGCATCAATAGGAGTATAGCATCTAGATCAAGGGAAGTAATAGTGCCACTGTATTCTGCTCTGGTCAGACCACACCTGGAGTACTGTGTCCAGTTCTGGGCACCACAATTCAAGAAGGACACTGACAAACTGGAACGTGTCCAGAGGAGGGCAACCAAAATGGTCAAAGGCCTGGAAACGATGCCTTATGAGGAACGGCTAAGGGAGCTGGGCATGTTTAGCCTGGAGAAGAGGAGGCTAAGGGGTGATATGATAGCCATGTTCAAATATATAAAAGGATGTCACATAGAGGAGGGAGAAAGGTTG
The DNA here is from genome assembly GCF_964188305.1 of Podarcis bocagei. Lineage (NCBI taxonomy): Eukaryota > Metazoa > Chordata > Lepidosauria > Squamata > Lacertidae > Podarcis > Podarcis bocagei. Next base: position 12,777,150 of record NC_138131.1, read on the forward strand.
TTTTCTGCTGCTCCAGAGAAGCGGACACGGAGCAATGGATCCAAACTACAAGAAAGAAGATTCCACCTAAACATTAGGAAGAACTTCCTGACAGTAAGAGCTGTTCGACAGTGGAATTTGCTGCCAAGGAGTGTGGTGGAGTCTCCTACTTTGGAGGTCTTTAAGCAGAGGCTTGACAACCATATGTCAGGAGTGCTCTGATGGTGTTTCCTGCTTGGCAGGGGGTTGGACTCGATGGCCCTTGTGGTCTTTTCCAACTCTATGATTCTATGATTCTCTCCCCCTCAGCCACCCAATAAAATCATTGCTGCCTACTTTGCGAAATTGCAGCACCAGCAGTAAACATTAGGGGAGATGTGGCGAACTTATTTCGGGCATGCGCTGGCATACCACGTATCCCGAAGTATTTTTGTCTTATTCACCCACAACACCTCACAAATAAGAAAAGAAAGGGGGAGATGAAGGAAAGCATTGCTTTTGCACATGACCATGGCATGATGGGAAGCATTGCTTCTGCACATAACTGTGGCATGATGGGAAGTCTTGCTTCTAAGCTTTGTTCTGCTCATGCTGCTCAAACCGTGCTGATGCTAAGACATTCCCTCATCGCCCTGGTACGTTCTGTTCACCTTGAGTTCACACCATATCTGTCAGGGAACTGCCATCGGAGCCAAGAGTGGAGGTAAGGCTCCCCGACCATGCAGGAGAAGGGACCAGCAGAGGGAGAGAGAACACTCCCTTTGGGGAAGGTTATCAGCGTGACACCGGGGAGGAAGGGGACCAGGGAAGGACTTCGGAGAGAGGACTCCAAGACTCTTCCACAGAGACCAGCAGTGAGAGTCCAGGACCTCTGCTGGTGGACGTGTGAAAAGATTAAGATTTGTTTTTTGGGGGGGAGAATATACGATGAATTAAAAAAGATGATGGAGATAACTTTTATGAAAAAAAAGAGGCATTTCTATGAAGTATTTTAGTTAAAGAGATCCCAAAAAATCTAAGAGAGGTATTCTTGTATGCAACCGCAGCAGCTCGTATACTTGTGGCCAAGGGATGGAAAGATCACGAGGCTCCAAAAATAACAGATTGGCAAATCAAATTACAGGAATTGGTGGAGACGGCTCAATTGACTAGCAAACTCAGAGGAATCTCAAAGCAAAAATTTGCAGAAAAATGCGATGGTTATACAAGATATGTTCAAAAATTCAATAATAGTTTTGACTCCGTGCTAGCATTCAAGTGATAAAGGAACTAAAAGGAGGTGGACAACAATTAAGGATTTATTATGTTTTCAAAATGTATTGGAAAATTTATATTGAAAGGATTATTGTTTTGTGTACATTCCATTGTAAGAATGGAAACAGAGCCAGAGCCACAGCCACAGCCTAAGTCTGAAACAGCCCTTGATAGAGAGCCAGAATCAGAGAATCAGAATCAAAGTCAGAACCAGATCATCGGTAAAGACGTGGTCTGGTCTTAGAGCAACTGCTCCTCCCACCCACGATAACAGAGATTGGGTGTTCCAATACACACACACCCCCGTAGGGAACTTGCCCCAGCCATTCTGTTGGCTGAGGCCCCCTCCCAGGCAGCCCTGACCCTTTCCACTTAAAATGCAAAATACAAACTATACAATAACCTAAAAAAATAGTAAAAGAAAAACAAAGCAAGAAACAATTATGCTAAACTTAAAATAATCCCCGCCCCAACTAAACATTTGTCCCACCCCAGAAAGAAAATAACAACAACAACAACAACAACAAACCACTGTTTGAGGTGCAACAGAGACACAGCCAGAGACAGAGCGAGACCCTGAATCAGTGCAATAACCAAGCCCTCATTCAGAAACAGAGCCTGAAAAAGAGCCACAGCCCAAACCAGAACAACAGCCACAGCCACAGCCACAGCCTAGAGCCACAGCCTGAGTCTGCAACAGTACTTGATACAGTGCCGGAGCCTGAAACAGAGACACAGCCTCAAACAGAGCCTGAGCCTGAAACAGAGACAGAGCCACAGCCACAGCCTGAGTCTGAAACAGTCCTTGATAGAGTGCCAGAGCCAGAGCCAGAGCGAAACCCTGAATCAGAGTCAGAGGGAGAACATGAATCAGAGCCAGAGCCAGAGCCAGAGCTGAATGAAAGCCAGAGCCAGAGCGAGAGCCAGAGCCAGAAATAGGGCTTGATACAGGGCCCGAGCGCAAAACATAGCTGCAGCCACAGCCTAGAGCCACAGCCTGAGTCTGCAACAGTACTTGATACAGTGCCGGAGCAGGAGCCAGAGCCAGAGACACAGCCAGAGCCAGAACAAAACCCTAATTCAGAGCCAGAGCCTGAAAGAGAGCCAGACCTTGAAACATAGCTGGGTCAGAGGCAGAGGAAGAGCCATCATGAGATCCTGAATCAGAGTCAGAACCAGATCTTCATTCAGAACCAGACCCTGAAAGAGAGCCAGAGCCACAGACGGAGCCTAGAGCCACAGCCGAGATCCACAGCCTGAGTCTGAAATAGTGCTTGATAGAGTGCTGGATCCTGAAACAGAGACACTGTCTGAAACTGAGCCTGACGCTTAAACGTAGCCAGGGGCAGAGGGAGAGGCAGAGCCTGATACAGTGCTTGATACAGATAGGAGCCTGAAGCAGAGACACAGCCAGATCCAGAGACACAGCCAGAGCCAGAACAAAACCCTAATTCAGAACCAGAGCCTGAAAGAGAGCCAGAGCCAGAAACAGTGCTTGATAGAGTGCCAGAGCCTGAAACAGAGGCAGAGGCAGATACAGGGCTTGGAACAGCGCCGGAGCCTGAAACAGAACCAGAGCCACAGCTACAGCCATAGTGCCACAGCCTGAGTCTGCAACAGTGTTTGATACAGCGCCGGAGCCTGAAACAGAGACACAGCCTGAAACAGAACCTGAGCCTGGTTATTAGCATGGCAATTAAAGAAGAGAGAGGCAGAAAGGCTTATAAATAGAGTTAAGTGCAAAGGCAAAATAATAAACAACCCTAAAGAAATAGAGAAACGATTTCTCGAATTCTTTAGAGAAATCTATAAGGAAGGAAATGAAACAACAGAAGAAGTTAAAGAACATTTAGAACAGAACTGTCTTCCGAAACTTACTAAAGAACAAAAAGAACTATTGAATGCCCCTATTACATCGTACGAAATTCAAAGAGCAATTAAGGAAGCAAAGATAGGAAAGCCACCAGGGCCAGACGGCCTACCGGCAATATATTATAAAAAAATGGAGGACTTGCTGTCTGACCCATTAAGAAGTATCATGAACAACATCTTAAAAGACGGAACCATGCCGGATTCTTGGAAAGACAGCCTTATTGCATTAATTACAAAACAGGGAACGGAAAATCTACTTATTAACAACTATAGGCCTGTCGCACTTCTAAAGAACGATTATAAATTATATGCAAATATTTTAGCCGAAAGATCAAAAAAAGGCTTCCAGATGATGATACACAATGACCAAGCTGGCTTTTTGCCCAGGAGGCACGTTTATAGCAACACTAGAAACATTATAAACTTATTAGCGTAATTAGACTTAAGAATAGAAAAGAAGGCAGTCTTAATGGCTATAGATGCAGAAAAAGCTTTCGACAGGGTATCCTGGAAATTTATGAAAGGTTTATTACACCATATGGATTTTGGTATACAGTATATAAAAGGGATTGAAGCAATATAATCAAAACAAAAAGCTAAAATCATAATCAATGGAAATTTATCACAGGAGTGTGAAATCAGTAAAGGGGTCAGACAAGGTCGCCCACTATCCCCCTTAATGTTCATATTAACATTGGCAGTTTTATGTAAACAAATTAGGGAAGAAAAAGAAATAAAAGGGATTATGCTGGGAAATAGAAGTTACAAAATGAGGGCATTTGCTGACGATTTAATTATAACTACGGAGCAACCAAAACAGAGTTTAAGAAAGGCGTTGGAAATAATATATGGCTACGGTAAAGTTGCGGGGTTCAAAATGAATTTAAACAAGACAAAACTATTAGTTGAAAATATGTCGCCAGATGAAAAAGCAGAATTAGAACAAATAATACACATTAAAATCTACTCCAAAATCAAGTATTTAGGATTATGGATAACACCAAAGAATATTAACTTATATGAAGATAATTATACCCATTGTTGGAAAGATATCAAAAGACAGTTGGAGACATGGACAAGGTTAAATTTATCATTCCTGGGCCGCATTTCGGTAATTAAAATGATAGTTTTACCGAAGCTACTCTTTCTATTCCAAACGATTCCAATTACAGGAAAGACCAGCAGTATCAACAAGTGGCAAAAAGAAATTTCTAAATTTTTGTGGAAGGGTAAAAGACCAAGAGTAAAGCACAAGATATTAATAGATACTGTAGAAAGAGGTGGCTACGGGTTACCGGATTTGAAGCTATATTACGAAGCCTCATGTCTTCTCTGGTTGAAAGATTGGTATTTATTAAAAAATTGGGATATTTTAGATCTAGAAGGTCATGACACCCTGTTGGGTTGAAATGAACGACAGACGAGTAGGTAGGTGTCATACGGGAGGCGTCGCTCGAGCAAGCCTCGGAGACTCCCTTTTATTGGATATTATACAGCGTTTGCCACGTGTGTGCTTGTTGCTGATTGGTTAACATAAGTACAAAGCAAGGGTTGTATATAAGACATTAATTATTACATATAAGACATTAATCATAGACAGGTTAAAGGTTGGGAAAAGGAACGCGGAGTTTACCCAGGCATGGTTTCGGACTGCCTGTACCAGAGTGGTACGAAAAGGAATGTACAAAGAGGGGTAAGTACAGATTGATATTGTAATGGGAATTGGGGTTGCTCGTGCGTAGAGGATGCTGAAGTTCTAGGCAACGTTGCCTGGCTAAACCTTTCCCTGGCTGTGTCAGTCGCTGGCAGAATCCGTCAGTGGGCGTTTCCTGAATTTCTTCCAACATAAAAATTCCTTGACGCCCAGTCTCCGCCTAGCCTCCCTGCGCGGAAGTTTTCTGCGCAGAGTAGGCATAGCCAGCGGAGGTCCTGGCCTCTCCCCGCTGGTCTCTGTGGAAGAGTCTTGGAGCCCTCTCTCCGAAGTCCTTCCCTGGTCCCCTTCCTCCCCGGTGTCATGCTGATAACCTTCCCCAAAGGGAGTGTTCTCTCTCCCTCTGCTGGTCCCTTCTCCTGCATGGTCGGGGAGCCTTACCTCCACTCTTGGCTCCGATGGCAGTTCCCTGACATCCACCTCCCCCCAGAACCCCCCTCACCTCCATCCCTTTCCTTTGGCCTAAATTCCTCCCTTCCCTCTGACGGCGATGCGGGAAATCCCCTGAAGGAGCTACCCCCATCCTCTGAAGATTCAAACATAGCTCTCCACCTGCTGCTATCTCTTTGTACCGGATCACCCTCCCAGTCCGATTCCTCACCCTCAGATTCCTCTCCTTCCTCCTCGTCGGACGCCGGAAACCCCACAAACTCTTCTTCCTCATCTGTAGTGCCAAATTGCTCCTCCCAGAACCTCGCTACCGGTTTGGGCTTCCTTGGGAACCTGCTGTGAAACTCCCCCCTCAGATCCTCTTTTTTTTAAAATAAAATTTTTATTGGTTTTTCACAATTTTTATAAACACAAACATTACACAATACAAACAAACAAACACATAAACAAACGTATAATTTCGAGTCCTTTTTTCTTTTCTTTTTTAATAAATATTTTATTCAATTTTCAAACATAAAATAAAAAGCACACAATAAACACACAAATTCCCTTCCCCCAAAAAATAACAAACCAAAAAAGAAAACAGATACAATTACACCCACAAACAATATAGAAAAAGAAAAGTAAAGAAAAAAGAAAAAACACAACTATTCATAACCTTTTTTATATAACTAACTGGACTTCCTCACATCTCCCTTACCCTGCATTCTCTATAATAAAAGTATCAGCAAATTGTTACCATCTTTGATTTCTTATTTTGTACTTCTCAAATGTTATCTTTCTAAGCTTAAAGCAAATTTTGTCAATTACTTATAACTTAAAATAAACATAATATTACTTTAAGTTTCAATTCTTTCTTGCATCTCACTTAATTTTCAATATCTCACAATCAAGTTACTGGAACCATATTTTTCTAAATCGTGCAGTTTCTTAGCATTCATACAATTTATACTGTTTTTGTAAATAGTCCTTGAACTTTTTCCAATCCTCTTCCGTTGTTTCTTCTCCCAAATCTCGGATTCTGCCAGTCATTTCAGCCAGTTCCATGTAATCCATCAATTGCGTCTGCCACTCTTCCAGTGTGGGCAAATCTTGTGTCTTCCAATATTTTGCAATAAGTATTCTTGCTGCTGTAGTCGCATACATAAAAAAGGTTCTGTCCTTCTTTAACACTTTCTGGCCGACAATGCCCAAGAGGAAGGCTTCTGGTTTCTTAGTAAAGGTATATTTAAATACCTTTTTTAACTCATTGTAGATCATTTCCCAGAAGACCTTCACTCTTGGACAAGTCCACCAGAGGTGAAAGAATGACCCTTCAGCCTCCTTACATTTCCAACATTTATTATCAAACAGGTGATATATTTTTGCCAGCTTGACTGGGGTCATGTACCACCTATATATCATTTTCATAATATTTTCCTTCAAGGCATTACATGCCGTGAATTTCATTCCGGTGGTCCATAACCTTTCCCAGTCCTCAAACATGATGTTATATCCAATGTCCTGAGCCCATTTTATCATAGCTGATTTAACTGTCTCATCCTGAGTATTCCATTCAAGCAGCAAGTTATACATTCTAGAAAGTACCTTGGTCTTTGGTTCTAACAATTCTGTTTCTAATTTCGATTTTTCCACCTGGAATCCTTTCTTTCTGTCTAGATTAAAAACCTCTTTAATTTGAGCGTAATGTAACCAATCTCGCACCTTATTCTTTAATTTCTCCAAGCTCTGCAACCTCCAATTGTCTCCAATTTTTTCTATTATTTCCCAATATTTCGGCCAGCCGGCCTCCATATTGAGTCTTTTCCGGGCCTTAGCCTCAATTGGTGATAACCACCTTGGGGTCTTATTTTCTAATAAGTCTTTATACTTTGTCCAGACAATAAATATTGCTTTCCTGACAATATGGTTTTTAAACCCTTTATGAACTTTTACCTTGTCGTACCACAGATATGCATGCCAACCAAAAGCATTATTAAACCCTTCCAGATCTAGGACATCAGTGTTTTCTAAGAGTAACCAATCTTTCATCCAGCAGAAAGCTGCAGCTTTGTAATATAACCTTAAGTCCGGCAGGGCAAATCCCCCTCTTTCCTTTGCATCAGTTAGAATTTTAAATTTTATTCTGGGTTTTTTGCCCTGCCAGACAAGCTTAGAAATATCTCTCTGCCACTTTCCAAAACATTCCACTCTGTCCACAATCTGTAGGGTTTGAAATAAAAACATCTTTGGCAATACATTCATCTTTATAGCTGCAATTCGACCCAACAAGGAAAGTTTCAATCTTGACCAAGTTTCTAGATCCTTCTTGATTTCTGACCAACATTTTTCATAGTTATCTTTAAATAAGTTCAAGTTTTTAGCAGTCAAGTTAACCCCTAGGTATTTCACCTTTTTAACCACATTTAATTCAGTCTCTTTCTGAAACCTTTCTGACTCCAAAGGTGTCAAATTTTTCTCCAAAACCTTAGTTTTTTGCTTGTTCAGTTTAAATCCCGCCACCCGACCAAACTCATGAATCAATTCTAAAACTCTTTTCGTGCTAGATTCTGGCTCCTGTAATGTTAAAACCAAGTCATCTGCAAAAGCTTTAAGTTTGTACTGTTTCACTCCGACCTGTATTCCTTGCACCAACCGGTCCTCCCTAATCATATTCAAAAGCACCTCCAGGACTGATATAAATAACAAAGGGGATATGGGGCACCCTTGTCGTGTTCCTTTTTCAATTTTGAACTCTTCTGTCACCACATTGTTAACTATCAATTTAGCTTTTTGTTCTGAATAAATAGCCTCTATTCCATTTTCAAACCCCCGTCCCACTCCCATCCCTTCAAGGTTTTTCTTCATAAACTTCCAAGAGATGTTGTCAAATGCCTTCTCCGCATCAATAAAAATTAACACTGCTTTTGTATTGATATTACTTTGCAGAAGTTCCAAAATGTCAATAATATTTCTAGTATTATCAGACAAATGTCTGCCTGGGAGAAAGCCTGCCTGATCTTTATGAATTACTTCATTTAACACTTTTTTAAGTCTACTTGCCAGAATGTCTGCAAAAATTTTGTAATCCACATTTGGGAGTGAGATGGGACGGTAGTTCTTAAGTTGAGTCTTTTCAGTTTCCAATTTAGGTATCAATGTGATGAAAGCTTCTTTCCACGATTCCGGTGCCTTCTTCCCCTCCATGATCTGATTACACACCTCCATTAGTGGTTGAATCAAGAGATCTTTCAATGTCTTATAATACTTGGAGGTGAGTCCATCTGGTCCTGGAGATTTGCCTAGTTGCATATTCTGAATGGCACCTTCAATTTCTTGTTGTGTTATTTTATAGTTCAGAGCTGTTCTCTTTTCCTGGGATAATTTTGGTAGTCCATTTATTTTTAAAAATTGGTCTATCTCAGTCTCTTTCTGCGGCCCTTGCGTGTAAAGTTGTTTGAAGTATCTCTGGAAGCACTTTCTAATTTCCTCAGGTTTCTGAATATTTCTCCCTTCAATCTCTAGGTTTGTAACCGTGTTCAATTTTTGTCTCTTTTTCAACTGCCATGCTAGCAGTTTCCCACACTTATTTGCTGATTCAAATGATCTTTGTTTCATTAATTTAATTTTCCACTCTACTTCTTGATTTATCAATTTGGCATATTGTGCTTGATTGATGGAATTTGATTTCTCTCAGAATCTCCTGAGATTTGGGTTTTGATCTAAATTTTTTCTCACCATCTCTTATCTTCTCTAAAATCTTGTCCTTTTTTTCATTCCAGAGTCTTTTCTTTATCGTGTTCTGTTGTATCAAAAACCCTCTCATAACAGCTTTACTTGCATCCCAGATTACTCTTTTTTCCACTGTGGTATTCAGATTTATTTCAAAATAGTCTTGTAATGTCTTCTGGGCCTTCTTCACAACCTCCTGATCTCTTAACAAGGTGTCATTCATTTTCCATCTGAAGGAACCGATTGGGGTTAGTCTAATTTCCATTTTCATGGCGTTATGGTCGGAGCAGGTTTTTGGGCAGATTTCCACTTTTCTAGTCTTAGGTGCCAGTCCTCTAGTTATCCATATTTGGTCGATTCTTGTCCATGTCAGATGGGCTTCAGAAAAGAATGTTCCTTCTTTTCCTAGGGGGTTCTTTGTCCTCCAGATGTCAATCAGGTCCATGTTGTCAGTTAGCTCAAAGAAAGTTTTAGGTAGTCTGCCGTCTTTTGTCAAATTTTGATTTTGTGACTTATCCATATTTATAGAGACCACCCCATTCATATCTCCCATCATAATGATGTTGCTATAGTCCAGATAATCCAGCATAGTCTCATGCAGTTTCTTGTAAAATTCTGATTTCCCCTCATTCGGTGCATATATTCCTAGTATCAAAAACTTTTCTCCTTGAGTCTGAATCTCAATTGCCAAAATTCTTCCTTGTTTATCTTTAAATAAAAACTTTGGTGATAGGCTCTCCTTTGCATAAATCACCACTCCTCTTTTTTTGACTCTGTCCGATGATATAAATTCTTGGCCTAGTCTTTTGTTAATTAGCACTTTTCTGTGGAGCCTAGTCACATGGGTTTCCTGCAAACAAATAATGTCCAATTGTTCTTTCTTCAATATATGAAATATTCTTGTCCTTTTTTCCGGGGAATTCCCGCCATTAATATTCCAACTAAGAAGCTGCAGAGACATCCTGGATCAATCCGCTATTCCTTTGGTGGTGGTGTCTTTTCCTTTTGATCCTCTGGTCCCAAGGGTGCGGGTACAGGTGCTGGTACTGGCGGAGGTGGTGGCCAAGACCCAGGTCCTACTGCTCCTTTCTGAAGGTCCTCTCCGTGGTCGTCTAGAAATTTTTGTTGGTCTTCTGCTGATTTAATTTTGAATTTCTTTCCTTTGAAGTTAAAGGATAATCCTTGAGGAAATTCCCACCTAAAGGGAATTGAGTTGCTTCTCAACAATCTTGTTAAATCTGTGTATGTAGATCTAAGGTCCAAAAGTTGTTTCGGCATATCTTTGTAGATTTCTGCCTTGTTGCCTTGAATATCAAGTGATTTTTCGAAATGAAGGCCTAATATTTTGTCTCTCTCTTGCTTGGATCTCAAAATGATCAAACAGTCTCTGGATCTGTCCTTCCTCACCACTCTTCCCAGTCTAAAAGCACTTACGATTTTGAAGTCCTTATCTTCTTCAATGGCCCAGAACTTTGAAAATTCTGATGACAAATAACCAATCAAATCCCCCTGTTCAAGTTCCGGGATGGCTCTCAATCTGAGATTATTTTCCCTATTTCTTAATTCAATCATAGACAGGTAGGCCTGCTGTTCGTTAATTTGTTTGTGCAAAGGTTTTACTTCCACCTGTATTGCTTCAACTTTCTGATTGGCTTCCACAGCTTTTTGATTAGCTTCCTCAGCCAGTTTGCGATTTTCTAGAGTTGCTTCCTGTAGATTCCCGATTGCTTGTGTATGTTGAGCAACTTGTTCAGTCAATTTATTAATGCTGGCTGTGGCTTGGTCAATTTTTGTCGAATGCTCGTCTGCCTTTTTATTTAAACTTTCCAATTGTCCCAAAAATTGTTCTAAAAGTGCAGAAGATCCTCCTGTAGCCATATCCTCTAATGATGTCTGCTCAGCTTCTCCTTCTTGTATCCCTAAAACAGCTGGGACAGATGATCTGCGTGGCTGAGAAGTCAGAGTTGTTTGTACTAATTGTTTAGCTTTCGTTTTAGCCAATCTTGCTTTCCCCGTGCCACTCATTCCAATCCTGTCTACGTGCCAAGGTCAAGCTATGTGCAGTCCCATGGGAAAGTCAGTTCCAGAGAGTAAACAGCAAGGCAGCAGAAAATCAAAACAGAAGGCAAATCCCAGACAATTGTAAATCCACAGTCCTCTAGGGGGAGTGCAACAATGTCTCAAAGGAAAGAATAGAGTTGTTCCGCCATTAAAATCCCAGCAGTTTAAAACACGTTGAAAGGATCCTTCAGCTCCCTTTTGCGATGCAGAACTTCCCAAAGTTAAAACAAAGTCTCAAAGAGGTGCGAGAAATAACTTCCCCATTTGTATCCAAATTGTAACGCTCCAATGTAACACTTTCGACAGTTAGCCAGATTCAGCAGTTTGACAGTTCTTTTTGCCTTTAGCCTGACAGCCCGTGAATTGGGCTTCTTTTAAACAATCCAGAAAGAAAAGGAAGGGTAACCAAGAAAAGTAAAACGAAATTGTCTCTTAATCTCTTAAAAGTCTCTTGAAAGCAAATTCAGTTGTTGCACAATAAGCCACACTTTTAAAACCTTTTTTTTTAAAGCGATTCCAGCTTGTCAAAATCTTTACTTTAGTTCTTTAAGCACGGTCGGGAGACGGACTTCCTGGTTGCATCTCCCGCTTTCAGCCAAATTCAGTCTCTTTAGTCCCAAGATTTCTTAATTTCCCCTTACTTACGGGTTTGTAGTTTTAAATCAATTGTTCCAGGAAAAAAGGTCAGCGCTCATCGGTAGCAGCCGCGCGGCTTCACTTCCGCAGAAAGAGCGATGAACTCACAGCACCGCGCCACCCTTCCACGTTCTGGAGCCCCTTACAGGGTTCCTTCTTCGTTTCGGGGGGCGCTTCTGGTGCCCGCCGAGTCCCACGGTCACAGGCTCACTCTGCCTGTGGTTTATCTTTATGGGTCTCCGCTGTGCCGTAGCGGACGACCCGTTTCTGCGGAGCTCCCCTTCACAGAGCGAAGAGGACCGCCATTACCGTTTCGCGCAGCCACCGGAAGTCGAGTCCTTTTTTCTTAAACCTTACTTCACCGACTTCCCCATACCTCCCCTTTCTGCATCCCAATTTCCAAATTTGTTTCAGCAAATCCTGCCCCTTGGTTTTATCGAATTTTCCCTTATTCTTTTCTTATACTTAATCTTTTACAGCTGTAATCCCCTTTTTTCTAAAACCTCAACATTTTAGCATTCATTAATTTTGCAATGTTTCTTAAGATAAATTTTAAATTTCTTCCAGTCTTCATCCGCCGTCTCTTTCCCCTGGTCACGGATTCTGCCAGTCATTTCAGCCAGTCCCATGTAGTCTATCAACTTCATCTGCCATTCTTCCAGAGTGGGTAGATCTTGTGTCTTCCAATACTTTGCGATGAGTATTCTTGCTGCTGTTGTAGCATACATAAAAAAAGTTCTGTCTTTCTTTGGCACCAACTGGCCAACAATGCCCAAGAGAAAGGCCTCTGGTTTCTTAGGGAAAGTACATTTAAGTACCTTTTTCATTTCATTATACATCATTTCCCAGAAAGCCTTAATCTTCGGGCACGTCCACCAAAGGTGATAAAAAGTACCTTCAGTTTCTTTACATTTCCAACACTTATTATCAGGCAAATGGTAAATTTTTGCTAGCTTGACTGGGGTCATGTACCACCTATAGATCATTTTCATAATATTTTCCTTTAAGGCATTACATGCCGTGAATTTAATACCGGTGGTCCACAAATGTTCCCAGTCAGCAAACATAATGTTATGACCAATGTCCTGTGCCCACTTAATCATAGCAGATTTAACTGTTTCATCTTGTGTATTCCATTTCAGCAACAAATTATACATTCTTGACAGATTCTTAGCATTGGGTTCTAACAGTTCTGTTTCTAGTTTTGATTTCTCCACCTGGAAGCCAATTTTCCTGTCCTGTTTATACACCTCCATTATTTGATAGTAATGGAGCCAGTCTCGTACTTTAGACTTCAATCTCTCATAGCTCTGTAATTTCCGTTTATCTCCCTCTTGTTCCAAAATTTCCCAATAATTTGGCCATTTGGCCTCCATGTTAAGTTTTTTCACGGCTTTAGCTTCCATTGGCGATAGCCACCTTGGGGTTTTATTTTCCAACAAATCTTTGTATCTGATCCAGACATTATATAATGCTTTCCTAACAATGTGATTTTTAAAAGCTTTATGCGCTTTAACCTTATCATACCATAGATATGCATGCCATCCAAATACATTATTAAAACCTTCCAAGTCCAAAGTATCTGTATTCTCGAGGAGCAGCCACTCTTTCATCCAGCAAAAAGCTGCTGATTCATAGTACAGTTTTAAGTCCGGCAGGGCAAATCCCCCTCTTTCCTTTGCATCCGTTAAAATTTTAAACTTTATTCTGGGTTTTTTGCCCTGCCAGACAAATTTCGAAATGTCTTTCTGCCACCTCTTGAAACAGTCCATCTTGTCAAGAATTTGCAATGCTTGAAATAAATCTAACATTCTAGGCAATACATTCATCTTAATAACTGTAATTCGGCCTAACAAGGAAAGCTTCAAATTTGACCATATTTCTAGATCCTTTTTAACTTCTGTCCAGCATTTCTCATAATTATCTTTAAACAAATTCACATTCTTAGATGTCATATTAATCCCCAAGTATTTCACCTTCTTGACCACTGTCAACCCTGTTTCATTCTGGAACCTCTCCCTTTCCATAGCTGTTAAATTTTTAAACTCCAAGTGGGTTTTCTTCCGGGCAGACAAATAAGAAACAATACAAGAAATATAGTTAATCTCATTGAGTATCTGTCCGACAGGTGCGACAAACCAGCGAGCTTAATCTTCGTAGACGCGGAGAAAGCTTTTGATAATGTAGTCTGGGATTTCATGTTGGAAAATTTGGAGGTTATGGAGGTGGGCCAAGAGTTCTTAAAAGGTATAAAGGCAATTTATACAGAACAGAAAGCAAGACTGATAGTTAACAACGTTATTTCTGAAGACATAAAAATATCTAAAGGAACAAGACAGGGATGCCCCCTTTCGCCGTTGCTATTTATAGTGGTTTTGGAAGTCTTATTAAATGCAATAAGACAAAATAAGCAAATTAAAGGGGTGACATTAGGTGTAAATGAGTACAAAGTCAAAGCTTACGCAGATGATGTGGTCCTAACCGTGGAAGAACCTACAGAAAGCATAAGGGAGATTTTAGATGAGATGGAAAAATTTGGGAAGATAGCAGGATTCAAACTGAATAAGAGAAAGACTAAAATGATTGTTAAAAATTTGGACCAAGATAAGATTGAATTATTACAACAACAGACAGAAATTGAGGTTGTTAAAAAGGTTAAATACTTGGGAATTTGGCTTTCTAATAAGAACATTGATCTATACCAAAACAACTATACCCCAGTTTGGAATGGAATTAAAAAAGATCTGGAGGTCTGGGCCAGAATGAAACTATCATTCTGGGGAAGAATATCTATGGTTAAAATGATGGTGCTCCCTAAGTTGTTATTTTTATTCCAAACGATACCCATAATAAAAGGTACAAAAGACTTTAAAGAATGGCAAAAAGCGATTTCAAGATATGTCTGGGAAGGGAAGAAGCCCAGAATTAAATTCAAGTTATTAACAGACGCAAAAGAAAGAGGTGGCTTCGCCCTACCAGACATGAGATTGTATTACGAGGCAGCATGTCTGTGTTGGATAAAAGAATGGGTAAAGTTGGAAAAGAAAGAATTATTAGAACTGGAAGGGTTCAATAACAAATTTGGGTGGCATGCGTATCTATGGTGTGATAAAAAGAGGGTGCATAAGGGATTTGGTAGTCACATCTTTAAGGGTCCACTAATAGAGGTTTGGGATAGATATAAAAACATACTGGAACCCAAAATTCCACATTGGCTATCCCCGTTGGAGATAATGTGTGTAAAGAAAGTCAATATGAGAGAAAAGTGGGGAAAGTATGGAGAAATGGTTACCAATGAAGGAGGGAAGTGGAAAGTAAAATCATACGATCAGGTCAAAGTGTTCACATACGATTGGCTGCACTACTTTCAGATAAATGAAATGTTCAAAAAGGAGATGAAGGAAAGGGGTTATGAGGAAAAAGAATCAATATTCCAAAGAGACATAATTAACAACGAATATAAAAATCTGTCAAAAATGTATAAAATACTGTTGGAGTGGAATACGAAGGATGAGGAAGTGAAATCAGTGGTGGTACAATGGGCAAGGGATTTTAGCTATAATGTTCAATTGGAGGACTGGGAAAGGTTATGGAGAGTGAACATAAAATTTACGGCATGTACGTTATTGAGGGAAAATGTGATGAAGATGCTCTATAGGTGGTACATGACACCCGTAAAACTGGCAAGGATGTACAAGGTAGATAACAAATGCTGGAAATGTAAACAAAAAGTAGGGACTTTTTACCATCAATGGTGGGAATGTAAGAAAGTTAAAAACTTCTGGGACGAGATTTACAATGAAATGAAAAAGATGTTAAGATATACCTTTGTAAAAAAGCCAGAAGCCTTCTTATTAGGTATTGTGGGAAAGGACATTAGAAGAAAGGACTGCAAACTTTTCCAGTATGCGGTAATGGCAGCCAGAATTGTGGTGGCCCAGAAGTGGAAGCAGGAAGAAATCCCAACGGTAGCAGAGTGGAGAGCAAAACTGACAGAATATGCAGAATTGGACAAATTAACAGGAAAAATTAGATACATTAAGGATCAAAAGTTTATTGAGGAATGGGGGAAATTTGTGGGTTATCTGGAGAACAAATGTACTGTAAATACAACGCTAGTGGGATTTAAAGAGGCACTGTAAAGAACCAACAAGTATTGTTTATTGGGAATAATGTATGAAGGGAGGAACAAATGGCAATATGAAAGAGTGGAATGTGTACCAAAAGATATAACTACGAATGATTGTCAATGACGTTGAAGGAAGTTCAAAATTGAAAAGATGAGTTGAAATATGGACAAATTGTACAAATAGTTGGAAATCAATAAAAAATAAAAAATTTAAAATGAAAAAAAAAATCTCCAAAACTTTAGTTTTTTGTTTATTCAACTTGAATCCTGCAACTTGACCAAATTCTTGAATTAGTTCTAAAACCCTTTTCGTACTAGTGTCTGGCCTCCCCCCTGAGATCCTCATCCCTGATGGTTTTCCGACTCAGGTT
Organism: Podarcis bocagei; assembly: GCF_964188305.1. Classification (NCBI taxonomy): domain Eukaryota; kingdom Metazoa; phylum Chordata; class Lepidosauria; order Squamata; family Lacertidae; genus Podarcis; species Podarcis bocagei. Next base: position 12,793,264 of record NC_138131.1, read on the forward strand.
CCCCCTCCCAAGCCACCAAATACTCCACTACCCCTCCTCTCAATCTTGAATCAAGTATTTCCGTGGCTTGACTGCGGAGTTCCCTCTCCTCTATGCGTGGGTGAGTGGGGACCTCTCTCTCTCGCCCCGGAAATTCCAGCCCCTCCCTGTACAGAGAGAGTAGGGACCTATGGAACACCGGGTGTAGTTTCATACTGGTCGGCAACTTGAGCCGAAAGGCCACTGGACTGACCTGCTGGGTTACCTCGAAAGGTCCCAGCCGCCTGGGCAGCAATTTCTTGCACCCTCCCTTGAAAGGTAACCCCTGGGTTGACAACCACACCCGGTCCCCCACCCGTATGGTTTCTCCTTCCCTGCGGTGCTTGTCTGCATGCCTCTTATACACTTCCTTGGCCCTTTCCAAGTTCATTTTAAGTTGTTGGTGTAAGGTTTCCATTTCTTCCACAAACTGCTCCGCTGCTGGCACACTCCACCTCTCCTCCCCACCCCCTGGGAAAGCCCTGGGATGACACCCGTAATTGGCCATGAACGGGCTCATCCCCGTGGACACGTGTTCCGCGTTATTGTACGCAAATTCTGCCAGCCCCAGTTTATCCACCCAGTCGTTCTGCCTCTCGCTGACATAGCAGCGTAGATATTGTTGGAGTATACTGTTCGCTCTTTCCGCTTGTCCGTTGGTCTCTGGGTGTCTGGCCGTCTAGAAGCTCACCTCGACTTCCAGCAAGAACCGGGATGTTCACCTCGACTTCCTCCAGAACCGGGAAGTAAATTGCTTCCCTCGGTCGGACAAAACCCTCAAGGGGGCGCCATGCAGTCTGAAGATGTGATCCACAAACAGCCTGGCAGTTTCCTCTGCCGTCACCGCATGCAAGCAAGTGATAAAATGGCACATTTTTGTTAACAGGTCTACAACCACCATGACAGCTGTTTTCCCTCTCGATTTGGGCAAATCTGTCATAAAATCTATGGACACCAACCCCGGTGTGGGTAAAGGTTCCAGTAGTCCCGCGGGCGCCGCCCTCTCCCCCTCTTGCTCGCTGGCAGCAGTCACACCCTCGTACGTACTCCCGTACATCTTCCCTCACCCTTGGCCACCAGAACTGCCTGGTGACCAGCAACATGGTCTTGTGTTGACCGAAATGCCCCGCCGTCGGGTTATCATGGAGTTGTTTGAGTACCCTTCTCCTCAAGTCATCCCCTGGTACATATAGTGCTCCCCTGTAATATAGTGCCCCATCTTTCTCCTCAAACCCCCCATGGTTTCCCCCGGTGCCTCTGAGTTCCCGGATTTTCGTTTGGGCGAACTCGTCGTCCCTCGTCAGTCCTACTAGTTCTCGTGTCTCAACTAACACTCCCCCCCACACCCATCGGTTCTCGGGAATCACATGTCGTGCTTCTGGTGGTCCTTCTCCTTCCAGATACTCCGGCTTCCGGGAGAGGGCGTCTGCTCTGACGTTTTCCTCTCCCGGCACGTATCGAATCTCGAAGAAAAACTTGGAGAATTCTTGAGCCCACCGCACCTGTCGTTGGTTGAGTACTCGTGCAGTCCTCCAGTACTCTAGGTTCTTATGGTCCGTGCACACCTGGATCTTGTGCTGCGCCCCTATTAACAAATGTCTCCAGCGCCTAAAGGCTTCATAAATAGCCAGCAGTTCTCGATCATACACCGTGTAGTTTTGCTGACTTGCTCAGCTTCCTCGAGAAGAATGCGCACGGCCTCCAGCTGGACTTGTCTCCCGGCTGGAGAAGCACCGCCCCTACCGCTCTGTCTGACGCGTCTGTCTCCAACCTCATTGGCTTTTGCAGATCCACGTGCAAGAGCTCCTCTTCCGAAGCAAACGCCTTTTTTAGCCTTTCGAAAGATTGCTGTGCCTCTTCTGTCCAGACGAACTTCCTTTTGCTACTGAGACAATCGGTGATGGGTGCGGTTAAGTGGGCGAAGTTCTTGATGAACTTCCAATAGAAGTTCGCAAACCCCAGGAACCTCTGCACGTCCTTCCGGGTCTTGGGGGCCTTCCATTCCAGCACCGCCTGCACCTTGCTTGGGTCCATAGCTAGGCCCTTGTCCGACAACCTGTATCCCAGGAACTCGACCTCTCGTGCGTGGAATTGGCACTTCTCCAATTTGACCCACAACTGGTGTTCCTGTAGCCTATTTAGCACTTCCTGAATGTCCCGAACGTGTTGCTCCTCATTGTCCGAATAGATTAACACGTCATCTAGAAAGGCCACACAATTCTTGTATAGCAAGGATCCCAACACATGGTGCATGAAAGATTGAAAACAGGCAGAGCCTGATTGTAATCCGAAGGGCATAACGAGGTACTCAAAGGCTCCCAGAGGGGTGAACATGGTGGTTTTCCATTCATCCCCTTCCCTCATCCTAATCAAATTGTACGCCCCCTGAAGGTCCAGCTTGGTAAAGATCTTTCCCTTCCTCACCCGGGTTAAAATGTCGTCAATCCTGGGCATTGGGAAGGTCACGGGTTCCGATACAAGGTTCAAGGACCTGAATTCTATGACCAATCTGGGCTGTTTAGTGTCCTTTTTGTCCGCAAAGAACACTGGACTGCCTCCCACCGCCCTTGATTCCCTTATGAAGCCTCTTTTCAGGTTCTTGTCAATAAACTCCCGCAACTCCTGCATCTCCTTGTCCGACATGGCGTACAATTTACCCACTGGGAGCTGAGCTCCTGGTAGTAGGTTGATTTGACAGTCGAAGGGCCTATGGGGGGGGTAGTTTATCCGCTTCCTTCTCGCTGAAAACATCCTGCAGGTCAGCGTATTGTGGTGGTACCTTCCCCTTTTCTCCCACTGCCATTCCTGCTACCTGAGCCACAGCTACCCTCGGGACTTCCCCACCGTGACAGTGTTCCAAACAGTGAGCTGACCCAAAGGTCACTGTCCGCTGGTGCCATGCCACCACTGGATCATGTAGCGCCAACCAGCTCATTCCCAGGATGACTGGTGGTCCTGCCAGTCTGGCTACATGAAAGGCAAGGGTTTCTGTGTGTCTGGAGACCCTCATTCTCATGGGGGGAGTCTGGTGCGTCACTTCCCCTCCCAGGAGTTCCCTGCCATCAATGGTCGTTACTTGTAAGGGGCACTCTAGCGGCAGGAGGTGTAACTGGTGCTCCAGCGCGAAATCCTTGCTGAAAAAATTACAGGAACTGCCTGAGTCCAGCACTGCCTTAACCTTGATTGGGTGCCCATTAGGGAGTTCTAGCACCACCTCTATGGCTTGTTATTGGTTTCAGAACTCACAGGGTTAAGGAGTTCTTGTGACGTCTCTTTCCTGAGGCGTGGTTAGAAACACTTAGGGAGTGGTTTGACGCTAAGTGGTCAGTCTGGTTTCGCTTTTGCGGAGAGAGGACGCAATGGGTGAGCTTTCACCAGGTCCAGTTTTATGCTGTTAAACTTCATGATTAAAGGCTAACAAGATAAGGAACGCCTTTGTGTCTGAATTTATTACCCACATGCTGCAATTGCTTCGCTGCTGTGTTTACTCTGCTACCGGCAAGAGGCAGAGGCAGGAAGGATTTTTGGATCAGCACGGACAGGCAGCAGAGCTGTGCAAAGGGAAGCGTGCTGGACTCCATGTTTGTTTTTCTTGGAACTCATGGCAACTCTGACCTCTCCGTTGCCATAGGTTATGGATGCTTGCCAACGCTTTGAAGCATTGCAGGAACGTCCTACATGTGGGGGATGCCAGCAGGAAAGTTGCTGGGGCCAGCCGGAGCTGAGCTGTTTCTTTGAGGCTGGAAGGAGCTCGCTGGGAGGAGAAGCCGATCTGCCAGAGGCCGGAGGAAGCTGATGCTGTTGTGAGTAAGCTTACCCCGGGGGAGGAGGAGATGGCTCAGTCCCAGGAACATGGCTTTGAGCTTAAGCTACCATGTGCGAAGTTAACAATCCAAACGTGGCTGGAGTGGAGTTATTTAGCAGAGTTGTCCCTAGTTGGAGCCAAGCTCTGGGAATTGGTCCAACCGATGTCTTCGTCAGCTGGGGCAGTTGCAAGCCAACGTGAAGCTGAAGAGCGTGTGCTTACTTTTCTGGCTGAGAATGTAAGTGCTGATTTAAGGCCTATAGTTCTGGATGCAAGGATACCTGCGGTCGCTTGGCTAGCTCTCCAGGAAGTGTGCAAAGCTGGGGGCGGAAGCAAGGGCCGGGAGATGGCTGCATCAGAACAGGAGAAGCAAGAGGGCACTGACCACCTTCGTGGAAGCCGGTGCACAGCTGGGAAAGGCTGTGGGACCCCTGAGGGGGGCGAAGGGACTATTGCCACTGCTGCTGCTGCCAGTTTTGCAGAGTCTAAAAGCTGCGTGGGTGATGCAACGTGTCTGCGTGAGGAGCTTGGAGAGAGGCAAGCTGCTGGGGGCCCTTTACCCACCACTGGGGGTGCAGGAAAGCGTCCTGAGAGCCCTGTGAGCAGTGGGGGGGGCGGTGAGCAGTAAAAGCACAGAGAAGCCTCTTTTTCCAAAGGCTGCCAAGAGTTGTTTGCGTCGAAAGTCGAAGCCTGGGAAACAGGACAGAGCTAGATGCTTCAAGGCCAGCCATCTGCTGCAGAGGGAGATAAGGCCTGCAGAGTTGTCTGGGAACTCTGAGATAAGTCCAGTCTTCAGAGCAACGCAGGATGTTGCGGTTTCAGAGGCTGCCAAGGACAGGGGCGGCAGCGGGACGTTTGTTGGCATGGCAACGCTACAGAACAATTCCAGCAGGGACACAGCTGTGAAGTGGATTGTTGATTCGGGTGCCAGTCATCACCTCATTGGGGCGCCATCTACTGGGGAGCTGCGGAATTGCAGGGCTGTTTCAACTGGAACTACTGTTACATTAGCTGATGGCACAAAAATGACAGTTTCTAATGCAGCAAATGTATATGTTTCTGTTTTGCAGGCGGAGCTGGAGTGTTTCATTGTACCAGGGATGAAGTGCTGCCTGTTATCGATACCTGCTCTGGCGAAGCAGGGGTACAAAATTTGTTTTGAAAATGATACCTGTTCCATTTTCAGAGGGGGGAGACAACTTGTCAACGTGGCATGCAAGAACAATCTCTTTGTTCTGGAAACACCTCTGGAGGGTGGTGGGAATGCAGGAAAAGTAAAGGCGCAGTGTGCTAGTGTTCCCAGCCATGATTCATGTGTCCATATATGGCACAAGAGAATGTCTCATGCTTGTTTGGAAGATGTTAAGAGGTTGCCCGGCTGCACCAAAGGTTGTAAAATCACACCATGTGAGGGATCCCTAGTGTGCAGGGCATGCAGCAAGGTTCAAAGGTGCAGGTTTCCCGGGGTAAAGAGGGTAACCACAAAACCTTTTGAGTTGGTTCACACAGACCTTACAGGACCCATGAAGTGTGAGAGTCTGGGTGGGGCCAGGTATCTGCTAACGATGGCAGATGATTTTTCTCAGAATTTATGGTGTTTTTCTCTCAGGACGCAGAGAGAGGCGGCGCAACTCATCCAGGATTGGGTTGCGGAGGTGGAACTAAGGTTCTCCACCAAGGTGCAAGAGTTCAGGAGCGACCGTGGGTCACAGTTCACTGGGTCTGCTCTGAAGGAGTTCTTCAAGGAAAAGGGAATTCGTCACCAGGTGACGGGTGCAAAGTCTCCTCAAGAGAGAGGCGTGGCAGAGCACAGGAGTGAAGCACTGGCTGAAGTTGTCAGGGTTTTACTGTGTGACTCTGGGCTGCCTCAGAGCTTTTGGAGTGAGGCTTGGAAATTTGCCAGCTTTGTTTTTAACAGGTCCTACAATCACACTGTAGGTGACACACCGCATTTTCTGTTGCACAAGAGGAAGCCACAGGTGCATTTCTTCCGTTTGTTTTGTTCCAATGCTTCAGTGCCAATACCAACAGCGCAACGGAAGGAGGGTGGTCCTAGGTTCCAGGACATGATCTTCTTTGGGTATGATCCTGCAACAAATGGGTGGAAGTTTGTATACCCAGAGGGTGATCAGACCAAGCTGCTGGTCAGCAAGCATGCTGAGTTCTTTGAGCAGGGTAGTTGGTCACGGCCTAGGGGTGGTCCTGATTTTCTCTCAGAATGCTTGTCCGATTCTGAGGGGGAGGAAAGGGAGGAAGGAGAGGCAGAGGCGGAGCCTGTTGCTGAAGACCAGGTTACTGATGATGGTCAAGCACGGGGGTGGGTTTCTCCACAGGTTAAGATGGAACCCAAGAGCGAGCCTTCATCTCCTGTTAGCCAAGTGCAGGAGGCCCGAAGACGCAGCAAGTCAGAGGGGGAGTCTTCTGAGCTTGCTGGAGACACACTTGCTGACCCCAGTGGGTCAGGAGGAGCGCCCGAGGTTGTGCTCCGGCGGTCAACTCGGACCACGAAGGGGATTCCACCTGAGAGGTTTCAGGTCACCAGTGCGTGGGTTGGTTTCGCACAGTGTGATTCTGGGAGTGTGGAAGGGATTCAACAATTGCCTGGGATAGATGCCAGTGGGAGGCAAAAGGCAATGGGAGGTGAGTTGAACTCAAAGAGGTCTGTAAATAGGGGTTCACAGTTTCCCTCAGGATTCGTGACGAGAGGGGGTGTTATTGGTTTCAGAACTCACAGGGTTAAGGAGTTCTGGTGACGTCTCTTTCCTGAGGCGTGGTTAGAAACACTTAGGGAGTGGTTTGACGCTAAGTGGTCAGTCTGGTTTCGCTTTTGCGGAGAGAGGACGCAATGGGTGAGCTTTCACCAGGTCCAGTTTTATGCTGTTAAACTTCATGATTAAAGGCTAACAAGATAAGGAACGCCTTTGTGTCTGAATTTATTACCCACATGCTGCAATTGCTTCGCTGCTGTGTTTACTCTGCTACCGGCAAGAGGCAGAGGCAGGAAGGATTTTTGGATCAGCACGGACAGGCAGCAGAGCTGCGCAAAGGGAAGCGTGCTGGACTCCATGTTTGTTTTTCTTGGAACTCATGGCAACTCTGACCTCTCCGTTGCCATATGGCTATGGCTGCTTGGGGGGGGGGGTCTGGCTTGGGCACTTTTACTGGTTGCTTGCCTGGCTGCTGTGCCCGCTGATCGGCAGCCAAGCGTTGGCGTTTCCCTGCTCCTTAGCGCCGTCCTCCTCACAGTCAGCAGCCCCCACCATTCCTTGCCATGCCTTCCTTTGAGGGCAGACCCTGGCAAAATGCCCTGGCTGTAGGCAGAGGAAAGACTTCTTGGCTGTTTTTCCCTCTTCCCCCTCCTTCTTTCGTCCTTCATTGGAGTTTGAAACCCCCCGCGCTCGTGCCCCCCCAATCTCCATTGGTTCCTCAGGCTGGGAAAGTGGCTCTGGTATTTCAGGAATGCGGTTGTCATGCCAACGCTCTCCTCTCCACTCCCGTCTCTCTTGGGCACGCTTCTTGCTGTACTCCAATCGCAAGCACAGCCTTAGTCAGCTGATCCATTGACTGAGGGCGGGGCGGGTGGGAAAGTTCGTCTTTCACTGAGGGGGATAAGCCTTCCTCAAACAGCATTTGCACTGGTTCCGAGCTCAGTTCCCACCCCAGTTTATGGATAAGCATCGCAAAACGCGACCAGTACTCTCTAACTGTCTGGCCCCCTTGTTTGCACGCCATTAGTTCCCTGCGTGTCACACTCTGCTCCACTCCACTTGCGAACATGGCGTCCATGGCGCCAAAATTTTTTCAAAGATCCTTTAGGGCAGCATTCTGCATCACCATTAATGGCCGGATCCATTCCCTAGCAGCGTCCTGAAGATGCCCGATAATGTAAGCAACTCTCCCCTCATCATCAGCAAAGTCATCATACTGCAGTTCCAGCGCGTACTGTACCTCCGTCCTGAATGCATTATAGTCTCTTGGGTTCCCCCCAAACTTGTGCACTAGTCCCGGTACCTTCTTTGCGATGGGGGTGGGCCTTCCCCGGGCATCCTGAGTCCTCCGTTCATCTAGCCGCGCCTCTAACACAGCAAGCTGCTTTTCCAAATCTCGGTTTCTCTCCTCCAGATTTGGCGCTGCCGCTGCTCCCTCTCCGGCGCCTGCTCCTCCGGTTTGACTCATGATGCTGCCTGTCCTGTCGTGGTGCGCGAGCAACGTCAGGGACTGACTGATTGCTGTAATGGGAATTGGGGTTGCTCGTGCGTAAAGGATGCTGAAGTTCTAGGCAACGTTGCCTGGCTAAACCTTTCCCTGGCTGGACAGCCCTTCCTCCGTGGCTGTGTCAGTCGCTGGCAGAATCCATCAGTGGGCGTTTCCTGAATTTCTTCCAACATAAAAATTCCTTGACGCCCAGTCTCCGCCTAGCCTCCCTGCGCGGAAACTTTCTGCGCAGAGTAGGCGTAGCCAGCGGAGGTCCTGGACTCTCCCCGCTGGTCTCTGTGGAAGAGTCTTGGAGCCCTCTCTCCGAAGTCCTTCCCTGGTCCCCTTCCTCCCCGGTGTCACGCTGATAACCTTCCCCAAAGGGAGTGTTCTCTCTCCCTCTGCTGGTCCCTTCTCCTGCATGGTCGGGGAGCCTTACCTCCACTCTTGGCTCCGATGGCAGTTCCCTGACAGATATGGTGTGAACTCAAGGTGAACAGAACGTACCAGGGTGATGAGGGAATGTCTTAGCATCAGCACGGATTGAGCAGCATGAGCAGAACAAAGCTTAGAAGCAAGACTTCCCATCATGCCACAGTTATGTGCAGAAGCAATGCTTCCCATCATGCCATGGTCATGTGCAAAAGCAATGCTTTCCTTCATCTCCCCCTTTCTTTTCTTATTTGCGAGGTGTTCTGGGTGAATAAGACAAAAATACTTCGGGATACGTGGTATGCCAGCGCATGCCCGAAATAAGTTCGCCACATCTCCCCTAATGTTTACTGCTGGTGCTGCAATTTCGCAAAGTAGGCAGCAATGATTTTATTGGGTGGCTGAGGGGGAGAGAGAAACCGAGACAAAAGACTTATGAGTCGAGGAATGCATTGGAGGAAGCAACATAGCAAAATCAATATACATATTATAATAATGGCATATTGAAAGAGATTACGAAGCCAATTCAGGTTTGGCAACCAGCCAGTGAGCCACTGGGTGAATGAGTCCCACAGGCCAGAAAGTCCAACGTCCTGTTTAATGTGGTGTGTAAGATTTTGCAAATGAAGAATGTTCGTTTTTTGAGACTTCCGGTTTGGGATCGCAAGCAGCAGGGAGCGTGGAGAAGCCGCCGAGAGCTTCTCCGAGCTTTACGGGGGCTTGGGGGCATCGCAAAGGCACTGCGACCACCAAAATCTCAAGGGGGGTACCCTTGAGGGATAAGCTATCCAGCAGCGTTGGAATGGCTCCGAAGTTTTTTCGGGTTTTTTTTTTAAAGGCTCGAGAACGACGGGGCTGAGAAACGTGAATGGTAAGCTCTGCGGACCTTGTAGCGATGCCTCTAGCTCCTACTGGAAAAGCGACAAACCTCCGTAACTTTAAGAACAGAACTCTTTGTGTTTTTGGAGTAATTCTGTGTAAAAAGTTTTGGATTAAACACTAAGGGAGCTCTGGATGAGAAAAGATTTGATTGAGGAGCCCGACCTGTTTTTCAGAGTGAAAATGGCGCAGGATAATTAGTTGTAGAAGTGAAGAAAGGAAGCGGCTATTCACCCGCTGTAGAAAACAGAAAAGTGAAAGTCCTCAGCTATTTTTTAAGCGAGGCAAAGGGAACTAAAATAATATTGAAACAACTGAACAGACCTCTAGAAACTTTGTATTCCTTTTGGGGGAAGACATTAAAAATAAGAGAACAGAGTGGTTACAAAGAAACAAATATTCTTTTTAAACGCCAATATTGAAACATTAGGGGGAAAGAGGGAGAGGGAAGAAAGGACGAAAACAGAATAATGGCTTTAAAACAAAATAAACTTGGACATTAACCCACTCCCTCCTCCTCTTAAAAAAACCTTAGATTTTTTGTCTTTCTCCTTATCCTTGAATTGTTTGGAACTCTTCATGAACTGAACATACAGGGATACAGACTAATTTTTATTTGAATACCTACTTCTGCCTTTTGCATGACTGGACTTAAATTTGAATATCTCAGACTCTTAAAGGTTTGGAAATTTGAAATGGACTATTGAAGGACACATCTCTACTCATTTCTACCTATTTGTTGGATTGGATTTGATGCTTGGTTTTTCAGACCTCTGATTCTTTTATAAGTATAGCCCAATATTGGATTAAGCCAGCAAGTGGCTGAAGAAAAAAGAAGCTAGAAGTCAAGTAAATAATTTATCTCCCCCTTTTTTCACTACCTGGGGAGACCTGACTGTGTGGAGCATATCGTACTGTACATTAGGGATTGGGCTTACTTCTTATTTTCCTGTTTATTCATATTTTCTTCCTCTACGAACTGCCTCGAGGTTCCCCGCTCCTTTCCTTGACCACAAAGATTTGGTTACTGAGACCAACCCTTAAACATGGATGCATCCTCCTGGTGAAATGGTGGAGTCGAATAAGTTGAATAAGTGGCCGAAGGTTAAACAGAAAGAAGGAAAGGGAGCCTTTAGATAAAACAAAATTTAGATATATGTTAAATTGAAGCTGCTGCCGTTAATGTCAGTTTGGTGCTCTGTTTGTTGTTATATTTTTTCCTCTTCCTCTTTTTTTCAATTTTTTTCTCATTACAAAGGTATCCTTGTAAAACTGATAGATTATTATGGATCTTCCTATAGGGCCCTTATCGTTACACAACTAATAAGCCTTTAATAAGTCTATTATTGCAATAATTTGGAATAACTGGCATTAGCTGTGAAGTTATGTTAGACTCTATTTAGATTTGGAATCGATAGATTGTAAGTTTATCAACTGGGTCTTTAATTTTGGAAATTAACTGTTATCTGGGAATATATTGTTTGATAATTAATTAGACTGGGATTAGATTGTGCGCCCTCTAGGGGAGAGAACAAATATTACAAGGGATTTAATTAAACAATTAGAGGAGGAGAAAATGTTGGGGGGAAATGGAAAAAAGATAGGAGGAACACCATCGGAAAGGAAAACATCTCGACAAGAAGAGATTAAGGATTTAGACATTTTGTGGCTAAAAATAAAAGAGGAGTTCAAACAGAGTGAAATACATATGGAGAAAAAACTAGGAGAGATGCATGAGATGATAGATAAGAAAATAGAGGGAGCAGTAGGAGAATTGTCAAGCAAAATCAAAGACTTGACAGCCCGGTCAAAGACTTTAGAAGAAACAAATAAAAAAATTCAAAAAGAAATGAAAGAACAGAGAAGGGAGACAGATAGGATAAAGGATGAGATAGGAGAACTTAACAGAACCCAAGATCAGACTTTGGATAATTTGGCATTGATTGAAATGAAACAAAAACAGTTAAATTTGAAATTTAGAGGAGTAGGAGAAGAAATAAATGAAAACATTAAAGAAAAAATGATCAAAGAATTAGCGAAGTGGTTAGAACTGAAAGAAGAAGAGGTGGCATATACGATGGAAAACGCGTTTAGAATAAAAACAAAGAACAAACAATCAAAACCAAAAAAAGTGTTAGGAGATTGTTTAGTCATTTTTAATTCAATAGAGATGAAAAATATGATATTAAAAACAAGCTACCAAAAGAGATTAATTATTGATGGCAGACCAATCATCATCTTTAAAGAGATACCAAGTAGATTTCTGCGCAGAAGGGAAGGTTACAAACAGTTGGCAAGTGTCCTAAAAAAGAATAATATACAATATAGGTGGGAGTTCCCGGAAGGGATCTCCTTTTTTTATAAAGATAAAAGATTCAGGATTGCAGAGATTCAAAAGGTGAAGAAATTTCTGCGTAGATATGAGAGAGACTTAGGAAGAGTAGAGGAGAGACAAGAAGGGAAAAGTGAAGACCTAGAGGAGAAAAGAAAGAGAAATAAATTAACAAAAAATAAAGAAGATCTAGCTAGAGAAGGAGAAGTAGATGAAGAGGAAGAGGAAGAGATAGTAACGGAAGAGGAGGAAGAAGAAGAGGAAGTGAACGGAGAAAACAAAACCACTTGAATTTAAATTATTAGCTGTTGATAAACGGGAAAACAGTCAGTATAATGAACTTGAAAGTTTTGTCGTGGAATGTGAATGGTCTGAATGAAAAAACTAAAAGGAATAAAATAGTAAATGTGTTGAAAAGAAAGAACTTAGATCTAATCTGTCTACAGGAGACACACGTAACTAAAAAGCACAAACATATTTTGATACACAAAAAATTGGGGGCTGAATTTACAAATTGTATAGCGGAAAAGAAAAGAGGGGTAGTGATATATGTGAAAGAAAAATGGGAACCCCAAATGATTTGTAAAGATGATGAAGGAAGGATTTTGGGAGTACAAATCAATTTCCAGGGGGGGAAATATAATTTGATAAATATATACGCCCCAAATCTGAACAAATCGGAATTTTTTAAAAAACTAGAACAAATTTTATTAGGGTTAGAATGTAACAAGACGATACTACTAGGAGACTTTAATGGAGTACCGAATCCAGAATTAGATAGGCAATCAGAAAGGGGAAAAAATACTCAAGGGAAACTGCCAGGATCCTTTAATAATTTGAAAGAATGCCTAGATATAATAGACGTTTGGAGATACAAACATGCTTTAGAGAAACAATTCACCTTTTTCTCAGACCCACATAAGAGTTGGGGTAGAATTGATCAAATTTGGGTCTCGAGGGAGCTTTCATTGAGAACCATAAAGTGTGAAATTCAACCTAGAACTCTCTCGGATCATAATTCGGTAGTTCTGGAACTAAAAGGCAAACCACAAGGCGGGTTCAGATGGAGATTAAACGAATATTTACTGGAAAATGATGAAGTGATTGAAAAAGCTAAAACTACTTTAAAAGATTATTTTGACCTGAACCTTAATACAGAAACAGGTATGGACATAGTCTGGGACGCCAGTAAGGCGGTCCTAAGAGGGTTTTTTATCCAACAAAACAGTTACAGGAGGAAGGTAAGAGAACAGAAGAAGGAGGAAATTCTAACACAGCTAAGAGAGTGTGAGAAAAAATTAACAATAAATCCAAAAGATGAACAAAACATTCAAATAATAAAAATGCTGCAATCTCAATATTCAATGTTAACAAGCCAAGAAATTGAGTGGAAAATAAAAATAATGAGACAAAAATATTTTGAGTCAGCTAATAAAACGGGTAAATTATTAGCCTGGCAATTGCGAAAAAGACAGAAACAGAACGTGATAAATAAAATAAAAGTAGATGAGCATTTGATAGAAGATCCAAAAAAAATTAAGGAGAATTTCCTCAAATTCTATGAGAGGCTGTATAAAAAAGAAAAAGAAGAAATAACCCAAATAGAAAAATATTTAGAAGACTACAGCGGGAGGACCATAACAGAGGAAGAAAGAACTCAATTAAATAACCCCATAAAAGTAGAAGAGATCCAAAATGCGATAAAGAAGATGAGAATAGGGAAAGCCCCAGGACCAGATGGACTGTCAACTAAATACTAGAAAGTACTAGAAAGCCAACTAACGCCAGTGCTATGCGACATTATGAATAACATCTTAAGAGGAGGAAGGATACCAGAGACATGGAAAGAGGCTTACATCACGATGATCCCTAAACCTGATACGGATAAGTTGAACATTAAAAATTATAGACCAATATCACTTTTAAATAACGACTACAAAATCTTTGCGGAGGTGATGGCAAGTAGACTCAAAAAATGTTTGGTAAACATAATACATAAGGATCAAGCAGGATTTCTTCCAAATAGATTTCTTAAAGATAACGTCAGGCATACCATAAACATCATTGAGTACTTGGAGTGCAAGAGTGAGATACCCGCAGCGCTAATTTTTATAGACGCTGAAAAGGCATTTGACAACGTTTCTTGGAAGTTCCTTCTGAAGAGTATGGAGAAAGCAGGGCTAAGGGGCAAGTTTATGGACGGAATAAAAGCAATATATTCGAATCAATCTGCAAAATTGATTATAAATAATAACCTAACAAATTCCTTTAAAATTGAAAAAGGAACAAGACAGGGATGTCCTTTATCCCCGCTGTTATTTATCATGGCATTAGAGATAATCACGAATAAAATAAGAGTAACATCAGAGATCCGAGGGATCAAAATAGGAACAAAAGAATTTAAACTCAAAGCGTATGCGGATGATTTAATGTTATCTCTGGAAAACCCGCAGAAAAGCGTTGGCGTAGCTTTAGAGATGTTAGAAGAATTCGGAAAACTATCTGGATTTAAACTGAACAAATTAAAGACAAAAATGTTGACCAAAAATATGAGAAAAGAGGAAAGTGAAAGATTGGAGATGCAGCATGGAATTAAGGTGGCAAAAAAATAAGATATCTGGGAATCTGGTTAACCACAAAAAATATAAACCTAATCCAGGATAATTACTTTGCAACATGGAAGGAGATTAAGAAAGACCTAGAAATGTGGAACAGAGTGAAGCTCTCGTGGAGGGGAAGAATGGCGGCGATAAAAATGAACTTACTTCCAAAAATGCTGTTCCTGTTTCAAAACATCCCAGTGATTAGAGGTTCTAAAATATTTACGGAATGGCAAAGAACCCTTTCGAAATTTATATGGCAGGGCAAAAGACCAAGAATTAGTTTTAAAATCCTTACGGACCGGAAAGAAAGAGGGGGCTTCTCGGTACCTGATTTAAAACTATATTATGAGGCTGCTAGCCTTTGCTGGATTAAAGATTGGATTAATCTAAAAAATACCGATTTGTTGGACCTAGAGGGTTTCGACAACAGGTTCGGCTGGCATGCCTATTTATGGCAAAATAAAGGAAAGGTACATAAAGGTTTCTCAAATCATATTATAAGAGGGCCCCTTTACGAGGTGTGGGAGAGGAATAAAAAACTCCTAGAATGGAAAACACCCTGGTGGTTATCGACAATGGACATTCTATTAATAAAAAAAAATAAATATGGAGGGAGAAAGGTTAACTTATGAAGACCTACTAATAAGATCAGAAAGCGGTTGGAAGTTGAGAACTTATGAGGAGTTGAAAGATAAATTAACTAGCTGGATGCAATTCCATCAAATAAATGCAGTATGGATGGAGGATAAAAAAATAGGGATGAACGAAAAGAAATCCAAGTTCCAGATAGAGATAATTGAAGGAAAATCCAAATTATTATCCAAAATGTATAACATATTATTAGAGTGGGATACCAAAGATGAAGAAATAAAGGGGGTAATGACAAGGTGGGCAATGGATCTGGGATATAATATAGAGTATGATAAATGGCTGAAAATATGGACTTGTGGAATGAAATTTATGGCATGTGTAACACTCAGGGAAAATTTAGAAAAGATTATGTATAGGTGGTACATCACACCAGCAAAGCTAAGGAAAATGTATAAAACAGGAAATAAGAACTGCTGGAAGTGTAAAACTAAAGAGGGTAATTTTTTTCACATGTGGTGGACATGCGACAAAATGAAGAAATATTGGGAAGATATCTATAATGAGTTAAAAAAAATATTTAAATACACATTCCCTAAAAGACCAGAAGCATTCCTACTAGGAATAATCAGGGACGAAATTAAAAAAGAAGATAAGACACTATTTCAGTACGCTACAACCGCCGCCAGATTATTAATCGCCCAAAATTGGAAAAACCGAAATACCCCTTCAATTAGAGACTGGCAAACAAAATTATTTGAATTTGTTGAACTTGCGAAATTGACACAAAAAATCAGAAACCCAAAAAATACAAAGTTTATTGACGATTGGAACAAATTTATGATATATATCGAAGGGAATTATGGGAACATAAAAACTATAGCAGGTTTGATATAAATCCTATGATGTGCAAATCATTAACATTTACTACCTGCAGGGAAAACAAACTATGTATATTAAGAAGCCTGAAAACGGGAGGGATGGAAGTCGCTAGGGCATAGAAGAATGATCTAAGCTTTTAAAGATATAATGAGATAAATGTGAAAAGATTTAACTGTAATGGTAACGGGTAACACTTTTATGTTATGTTTAGATGTTGGTTATTTTCTTTTATTTTTTGTAATTGTTGATTAGTTTTCTTTTTTTCTGGATATCTACATGAAACTTAATAAAAAGAGATTTTTTTAAAAAAAAAAGATTTTGCAAATGAGAGATTTGCTTTTGGGTGGCTTTGGAATTATCAGTAATATTAAAACAACACATGTCGTCCACTTGTTCACAGCCGTAATGATGAAGCATCAATAGATAATCGATAGCAGCGCGGTTCTGCAGAAGACCATGCTGGAGTTCACTCTGAGAAGTAAAATTCAGGGCTTTTGCTGCAGAACAAGCTAAAGAGTTAATGTTCCTACTATTGCGTACAGCCAATCCAGGGACTCCTAGGAGAGAAACAGCTAAAGAGATATATTCAGACCTACTGGGAAGAGAAATTGAATCGTCACAATCGTTAGTCAATGCAATAGAGCGGCGATATCGAGAGCGGGTCAAATGATGCTTTTTGGGTAATACGATGGACAAACGGCTTAAGCAGCAGGGTGTGCCATGGCTGATGTTTGCTGGAATGTAATTAAATGTATAGCCAGGACACGTCCAGAACCAGCCAGCAGGTAGTTCTTTGTATTTATATACATAAGAAATATTGACATAATTAGAGCACTGGAAATTATCCTTGCCCATTTCCACACAGTTGGATTTTGTGCAATTGACCATACGGGCACAGGTGACATTAAAAGAAGCCACGTATGGGGTCAACAAATCAATGGCCAAAGGTGGGCGTCGGCGCACTTGGTTACCCCAGTTGTGGAAACCGGAATAACCAAGGGTGAGGAGAGAATCGTTTTGGGGTAGGGATGAGAAAAACCAGGTATCATTTTGTATGTCAAAAGGGTCATGGCAAACAGGGATAAGGCACAGCCAAGGATTTCACCTATTGATACCTGTTGGGTTAGGCAAAAGGAAGAAATATTGAGGGTCTTTACAAAAGATTCCCACACATTTGTTGGTGTGGAGTTACCGCTATTAAGAGCGGAAGCAGAAAGAGGCAAAAACAAAACGCTGAAAATGAGCACTAAAGCAAGTAGCTTTCCCCCCGTTATGGGCCATTGTTCTATCCATACCCGGGTGGTTGATTTCCAGTGGAGGGGGAGTGCAAGCTTACTCATTTAATTGAATGGTAGCTTGTAATTGTTGTAGTAAGTCTCTGCCCCACAGATTGAGATGGATTTTTAACACACAGGGCTGGATATATGCAATGGTTTCAGAGCTATCAGGCAGAGAAACAGGCAGCCACTGTACGCTTTGGGAAGAGGTTTGAGGTCCACCTACACCCCAAACTGCAGAGGCAGACTCAAGGGGCCACGTGGGGTCCCAGCAACTACTGGAAATTACAGAAATGTCTGTGCCTGTGTCAATCAAGCCTTCCAGAACCTTGCCATTTATCTTGTACTTATGAAGAAGTTTCTGATGACCAATCCGCTGGATTACAGCTAACAGCTGTGGAGAAAAAGGAGAGAGCTCGTGCAAATTACTATCAATAATAGAAACAGTAGGGTGAGAAGGGAGCACCACCAAATGCGCCCAGGACTCACCCTTCTTTAACTGCATGGGCATGTGGCTCCAAAGTTGAACCATTATTGTGCCCACATAGTCAGGATCCAGAACTCCTGGAATAACCTGGATTCCTTCTTTTGCCGCAGAAAATTTGGGTAAAATTAAACCTGCGACTTTAGGAGGTAGTGGGCCCACCAATTGGGTGGGCATAAGCACAATTTCACCAGGTAAAACAGTGTCTTTGGTTTCTTGATTAATTAAGTCGATGGTAAAATCAGAGCGTGTATCCTTTGAGATGGTTTTAATAGTGGAGACTAACGGCGGAGGGCTCCCTATTTGTCCGGGCCCCTAAGGAGTTTCCCGAACTCCTGCACTGATTTGCCCAATGGTAGCCTTTACCGCACTTCAGGCATTTCTTGGAAGGCTTAGCCTTAGTGGCACCATCATTCCTGTTTGCACCCCCGCCAGGGGCTCTGCATTGTTTAGCAAAATGACCTGGGCGCTTGCAGTTGAAGCAGTTCCCAGTGGGCTTGTTGCCAGCCTGGATGGCACCAGCAAGCAAGGACATCGCATGACTCTGGTTTCCAACATCTGAACGGGCTTGAATCATATCGGCCAGGTCATATTTAGGGCGATGTATGGTCGACTGCAAAGCCCTTTTGCAGTCAGTACTTCCATTTTCGAAAGCCAATTTTTTCATCAATTCATTTTGAGCTGTAGCATCATCAATCTGCCTAGTGACGGATTCTTTCAATCTATCTATAAATTGATGGTAGGGCTCCGAATGTTGTTGCTTAACAAAGGAGCTAAGTGGTTGTCCTGAGACAGGGACTTTGCGAAAGGCGCGTTGCACACAGGTCGCGGTGCGACTAAAATGTAAAGGTGTTAATTGCGCTTGGGCTGGTATATCATCATACGGACCATCACCAAAGAGTTGGTTGGCTGAATGCTGTGGATCAGCCAGGACTACTGCGCAATGCTTAAATTCACTTTCAAAAACTACATAGTTCCAGTTACAGATGGGTAGCCGTGTTGGTCTGCCATAGTCCAAATAAAAAAATTCCTTCCTGTAGCACCTTAAAGACCAACTAAGTTAGTTCTTGGTATAAGCTTTCGTGTGCATGCACACTTCTTCAGATACACTGAAACAGAAGTTGCCAGATCCTTCTATATATTGAGAAGGTGGGATACCCAGCAGATGAAGTTAGACAACAGATCAACAGAGCCAGACTGATACCCAGAGAGAACTTGCTGCAAGACAGACCCAAAAAAGAAAATAACAGAACACCACTAGTCATCACATACAGCTCCCAAGTTAAAACAGTTCAACGCATCATCAGAGATCTACAACCTCTCCTGGACAATGACAGTTCTCTTTCTCAAGCTCTGGGAGGAAGACCTTTCATTGCCTACAGACAGCCACCCAATCTTAAACAACTCCTAACCCACAATAATACTACAAACAGACTTAACACGGACACTGGCACCAGAGCCTGCAATAAACCCAGATGCCAACTTTGCTGCCACATACACCCGGACAACACCATTACTGGCCCCAACAACATCACACATACCATCTCGGGGCTATTTAATTGCTCATCGTCTAACATTGTGTATGCCATCAAATGCCAACAGTGTCCTTCAGCTCTCTATATTGGACAAACAGGCCAAACCTTACGCCAAAGAATAAATGGACATAAATTTGACATCAAGAATCACAAAACAGAGAAACCAGTAGGAGAACACTTCAATCTCCCAGGACATTCTATACAAGATCTCAAAGTAGCTGTTTTACTACAAAGGAATTTCAGAAATAGACTGGAAAGAGAAGCTGCTGAATTACAACTCATTACCAAACTTAAAACAATGGAGCGACCTGGTCTGAATAGAGACATTGGATTCTTATCTCATTATACATGACTAAGCCATCTCTCACCTCCTCACCCCTTGCCTTTTCCTGTAAGACCTATTACAGTCGTTAAGAGTCGTCAACAGGCTCATCTCAGCTATCTGCCAATCTCCGATTCCCACCACCCTTCTGAGTAATACCCCTCCCCACCTTCTCAATATATAGAAGGATCTGGCAACTTCTGTTTCAGTGTATCTGAAGAAGTGTGCATGCACACGAAAGCTTATACCAAGAACTAACTTAGTTGGTCTTTAAGGTGCTACAGGAAGGAATTTTTTTATTTATAAAAACTACATACTGAGCCGGGGATAACAGCATGCGCATCAGATCTTTCCAATCTTGAGGTAGCATTGTATAACCAGTTGCTATTCCCTCCAGCATTCCTGTCACATAAGTGGATTTTAAGCCGGAATCAGTAATGGCTTTCCTTAATTCTCTCAGAATAGAATAAGGAAGCGTCTCATACACAATTTGTTGTTGCGCAGTGCCAGGGTTAGTATAAGAAATAGGGAAAGCAGACGGCAGTTCCCCGGCCCACCCCGCCTCCTCCTCCAAGGAAAGAATTCCTTCCTGTCTAGCTTGAAAAAGTGCAGCACGCACAGCTCCTGTAGGAGCAGGCGAAGGAGGGAGGGTAGGGGGGTGGGGGGGATGTGGGCTGAGGCGAAGGGGGGGTTAGAGAAAGTTGCGATGGAGGCAAAAGCTTTGGGTAAGGAGGTAGAATGTCTGTTGCGGCTAAAAGGGCAGGTGACAGGGCAGTTGGTGGGGAATTGTCTGGTGCGGGTGCCGACTGAGACGCCTGGGGACCTAATCTAGCGACGGCATCCGCACACTTCTGCCAAGAGAGCAGACAATGAATGCCAAGTCTCCATCCCCAAGGACCCTATTTCTGGGTACCAGGGGCACTCACAAGCAATATGACATAACAATCGTTCAATTTCTTTCAAGGAAATATGCACACCTGCTACTCTCTGTCTGACTAAATGAAACTGCTCTTTAGCATGCTCTTTTTGGGACTTTGTAAGCTCCCCCCCCCCCATACTCACGGTGTAGCGTGCTGAGACTTTTCCAGTTGAGTGAAGTATGAGGCTGCGTAAAGGGATCTGGCACGTCGAGGGTCACCAGATGTTGGGTTGAAATGAACGACAGACGAGTAGGTAGGTGTCATACGGGAGGTGTCTCTCGAGCAAGCCTCGGAGACTCCCTTTTATTGGATATTATACAGCGTTTGCCACGTGTGTGCTTGTTGCTGATTGGTTAACATAAGTACAAAGCAAGGGTTCCATATAAGACATTAATTTTTGCATATAAGACATTAATCATAGACAGGTTAAAGGTTGGGAAAAGGAACGCGGAGTTTACACAGGCATGGTTTCGAACTGCCCGTACCAGAGTGGTACGAAAAGGAATGTACAAGGAGGGGTAAGTACAGATTGATATGGTGTAAACTCAAGGTGAACAGAACGTACCAGGGTGATGAGGGAATGTCTTAGCATCAGCACGGTTTGTGCAGCATGAGCAGAACAAAGCTTAGAAGCAAGACTTCCCATCATGCCACAGTTATGTGCAGAAGCAATGCTTCCCATCATGCCATGGTCATGTGCAAAAGCAATGCTTTCCTTCAACACCCGTTTTGGGTGGCATGGCTATCTTAATTATGGGAAAATAAAGACGCATAGGAGTTTTTCAAATCATATAATAAGAAATGCTATATATAAGGTATGGGGAAAATACAAAAGATATTTGGAATAGAAAACCCCAAGATGGAACTCTCCACTAGAAGCAATCGCTGTTAAAAAAAGCAACAACATCAAAGAGAACTGGATAACGTATAACACAATATTAAGGGGGGAGGAGGAGGGTCAACTAATATTGATAAGTTATGAAAAAATAAAAGATCACTTTTCTATTTGGCTAGATTACTTCCAGGTGAATGAAGTGTTCAGACAGGATAAGCAGATAGGTTTTGACAAGGAGCCTTCAAGATTTGAAAGAGAACTACTGAATAGTAAAACCAAAATAATCGCAAAAATGTATAGACTTCTTTTAGACTACGAAGTAATGGATGAGGAGGTTAAGGCTTCAATGATAAAGTGGGCCCAAGATGTGAGCCGTATGAAACAGTCCTTGATAGAGTGCCAGAGCCAGAGCGAGACCCTGAATCAGTGGCAGAACCAAGCCCTCATTCAGAACCAGAGCCTGAGAAAGAGCCAGAGCCAGAACCAGAGCAACAGCCACAGCCTGAGTCTGAAACAGCCCTTGATAGGGAGCCAGAATCAGAGAATCAGAATCAGAGTCAGAACCAGATCTTTGGTAAAGACGTGGTCTGGTCTTAGCGCAACTGCTCCTCCCACCCGCGCTAACAGAGATTGGGTGTTCCAATACATCCCCCCGTAGGGAACCTGCCCCAGCCATTCTGTTGGCTGAGCCCCCCCCCCCCCCCCGGCAGCCCTGACCCTTTCCCCTTAAAAAGCAAAATACAAACTATACAATAACCTTAAAAAATACTAAAAGAAAAACAAAGCAAGAAACAATTATGCTAAACTTAAAATAATCCCCGCCCCAACTAAACATTTGTCCTACCCCAGAAAGAAAATAACAACAAAAACAAACCACCGTTTGAGGTGCAACAGAGACACAGCCAGAGACAGAGCGAGACCCTGAACCAGTGCCATAACCAAGCCCTCATTCAGAACCAGAGCCTGAAAAAGAGCCACAGCCCGAACCAGAGCAACAGCCACAGCCACAGCCTAGAGCCACAGCCTGAGTCTGCAACAGTACTTGATACAGTGCCGGAGCCTGAAACAGAGACACAGCCTCAAACAGAGCCTGAGCCTGAAACAGAGGCAGAGCCACAGCCACAGCCTGAGTCTGAAACAGTCCTTGATAGAGTGCCAGAGCCAGAGCCAGAGCGAGACCCTGAATCAGAGTCAGAGTGAGACCATGAATCAGAGCCAGAGCCAGAGCCAGAGCCAGAGCCAGAGCCAGAGCCAGAGCCAGAGCCAGAGCCAGAGCCAGAAACAGAAATAGGGCTTGATACAGGGCTGGAGCGCAAAACATAGCTGCAGCCACAACCTAGAGCCACAGCCTGAGTCTGCAACAGTACTTGATACAGTGCCGGAGCTGGAGCTGGAGCTGGAGCCGGAGCCGGAGCCGGAGCCGGAGCAGGAGCCGGAGCCGGAGCCAGAGCCAGAGACACAGCCAGAGCCAGAACAAAACCCTAATTCAGAACCCATGAAGAAGTATCATGAACAACATCTTAAAAGACGGAACCATGCCGGATTCTTGGAAAGACAGCCTTATTGCATTAATTCCAAAACAGGGAACGGACAATCTACTTATTAACAACTATAGGTTATCGCACTTCTAAAGAACGATTATAAATTATATGCAAATATTTTAGCCGAAAGATCAAAAAAAGGCTTCCAGATGATGATACACAATGACCAAGCTGGCTTTTTGCCCGGGAGGCACATTTATAGCAACACTAGAAACATTATAAACTTATTAGCGTATTTAGACTTAAGAATAGAAAATGTCAGGAAAAAGCAGCAATGCGACAGCGAGCTGCAAGTGTCTGGAATGCAAAACAGGATGTTGATGTTTGGGACTGTACTATTGGAACAAAGGGGCAGTCTATTCACTGTACTGAGCACCGGATGTTAGCTCAGAGTGTCATCTGACCTGTACTGGAAGTACAGGGGTGGAGTTTATTACTCTACTGTTGGAGACTGGAGAGTGCAGACCTGTTTCTCTGTACTGCTGTAACGACAGAAATAAAGCAATGTAAATAGATTTCTGTCTGTCTCTTTTCCCCTCCCTGAGGGAGGAGGGAGGAGTTGGTGTGTCCCTCTCACGCTGAGTGGGATCGCCGAGAGTGACCTTGCCTGTATCCTGTATATACATTAGAGAATCCAAAACAAGCCTTAGAAAGGTTTAAGGAGTTTTGCGACAAGGTTAAGAATGTGCATGATGCTAACATTGATTGTCTCTTCACAGATGAGAAGCCAATTTTTCTTTTACAGGATTTCCAGACGTTCCTGGATGAGAAAGAGATTAACCACCAGGTTGCTGTTTCAGCGGAAGCGTGGAACAGGGGTGTCTGTGTACGGGTGAACAAAGAATTGCAAAAGGAGATGAATGCGCAATTGCTTAGTTCACATTTGCCACATGAATATTGGGCGGAGTCGTTAATGTCTTATGTTCACACGTGGTTGAGAAAGGTCTCAAAAGAGTTGGGAAATTCTCCTTTTGAGAAGCTGTTCCATAGAAAACCTTCTGTTGCCTATTTTAAGGTTTTTGGGTCTCAAGTGAGAACAGAAACTCCAGGTGGAGTAAAGAATGCCAGAGGCATTTTTGTGGGATATGAAAAGGGTCTCTACAGAGTAATTTTGTCTGAATCTGGTCAGGTGATTCTCACAAAGTTTCTAGAGAGTGCTCCTGAAGAGGAGAGAGTAATTGTTCACACATTTCCCACAGAGGACAATTCAGATGATGATGATGAATTTACTGGTTACAGTGGTGATGATGACAGTGATAGCTCACAGAGCTCAGTTGACACAGTCATTGAGAGAAAGTCTTACACAATGGATAGGCCTTCACAGATGGAGGAAGAACCACTGTTTACTATTGGATCTGGTTCTCCAAAGAGTCCAGAGGCTGAACCAGTGAGCAGAGAGGATCAGCACCTCATACAAAGGTCTGAGAGAGCTACAAAGGGTGTACCACCCAAGAGGTATTCCAAAGAGTTTGCTAACTTAGCTGTTGCATGTGTTGCTGTTGTTAACAACTCAAGGCAGGTTGAAGCTGTGTCAAAGTCAGAGACAAAGACACAACAGAGAGTTGCTAGCCAAGGTAATGCCGATGCACTCATTCCTTGGAAACCAGACAACCAGAGAGGTACACTGGGGAAACCAGTGGCGGGGAGTTCCAAGGGTGGAACTGGAACAACAGGGGATTGTTATGTGTATAACAACTGTTTGTTTTCTTCTCTGGAGAATGCTTTGCTCGCAACGCACATTGATACTTTTGGGGGAGGATGTCAGGAAAAAGCAGCAATGCGACAGCGAGCTGCAAGTGTCTGGAATGCAAAACAGGATGTTGATGTTTGGGACTCTACTATTGGAACAAAGGGGCAGTCTATTCACTGTACTGAGCACCGGGTGTTAGCTCAGAGTGTCATCTGACCTGTACTGGAAGTACAGGGGTGGAGTTTATTACTCTACTGTTGGAGACTGGAGAGTGCAGACCTGTTTCTCTGTACTGCTGTAATGACAGAAATAAAGCAATGTAAATAGATTTCTGTCTGTCTCTTTTCCCCTCCCTGAGGGAGGAGGGAGGAGTTGGTGTGTCCCTCTCACGCTGAGTGGGATCGCCGAGAGTGACCTTGCCTGTATCCTGCCGGGAGACGCAGACGGGAAGGTCAACTAGGATCTCTTTTTTATATATATAAAATATTTTATTGCAAGTTTTGAACAAAAGAAAATCACCAGACATATACAATACCTTCACCAAAAAGTAACAAGGAAAGAATACATAAGTGAACAGAAACATAAACATAGAACAAAAAAGATCATAACCGTTCATACATTGTTTTTTCATGACTATCTGGACTTCCTCACATCTCCCTTTCCTGCGTTCTCCGTAATAAAGTTATAGACAGCAATTTATTACCTTATTTCAATTCTTATTTTCTAGTTCTCATACATTATGCCTCAAACTTTAAGTATTTTTTTTATCAAGTGCTTAACTACTTGGTTTAGACATAACATTACTTCAAGTTTCATCTTTATCATTAACTTCCACTTATTCTCATATATCTTTCAACTAAGTTGCTGATGCCATGTTATTTCCTTTCGTGCATTTTCTTAACATTCATATAGCTTGTAATGTTTTTGTAAATAGTCTTTGAACTTTTTCCAGTCCTCTTCCACTGCCTCTTCTCCCAGGTCTCGGATTCTGCCAGTCATTTCGGCCAGCTCCATATAGTCTATCAGTTGCGTCTGCCATTCTTCCAGTGTGGGCAAATCTTGTGTCTTCCAATATTTTGCGATGAGTATTCTTGCTGCTGTTGTTGCGTACATAAAAAAAGTTCTGTCCTTCTTTAACACCTTCTGGCCAACAATGCCTAAAAGGAAGGCCTCTGGTTTCTTAGGGAAGGTATACTTAAATACCTTTTTTAACTCATTATAGATCATTTCCCAGAAGGCCTTCACTCTCGGACAAGTCCACCAGAGGTGAAAGAATGTTCCATCAGTCTCCTTACATTTCCAACATTTATTATCATGCAGATGGTATATTTTTGCCAGCTTGACTGGGGTCATGTACCACCTATATATCATTTTCATGATATCTTCTTTCAAGGCATTACAAGCCGTAAACTTCACACCGGTGGTCCATAACCTTTCCCAGTCAGCAAACATGATGTTGTACCCAATGTCCTGCGCCCATTTTATCATGGCTGATTTAACTGTTTCATCCTGAGTATTCCATTTTAACAGCAAGTTATACATTTTTGAAAGTACCTTAGTCTTAGGTTCTAGCAATTCTGTTTCTAATTTCGATTTTTCCACCTGGAATCCTATCTTTTTGTCCAAATTAAAAACCTCCTTAATCTGAGCATAGTGTAACCAATCTCGCACTTTATCCTTTAATTTCTCCAAACTCTGCAGCCTCCAAGTATCTCCAACTTTTTCTATTATTTCCCAATATTTCGGCCATTCGGCCTCCATATTGAGTCTTTTCCGAGCCTTAGCTTCCATTGGTGACAACCACCTTGGGGTCTTGTTTTCTAATAAGTCTTTGTATTTTGTCCAGACATTAAATATCGCTTTCCTGACAATATGGTTCTTGAAAGCTTTATGAACCTTTACCTTGTCGTACCACAAATAAGCATGCTATCCAAAAGCATTATTGAACCCTTCCAGATCCAGGACATCAGTGTTCTCAATAAGTAACCAATCTTTCATCCAGCAGAAAGCTGCAGCTTCATAATATAACCTTAAGTCCGGCGGGGCAAACCCCCCTCTTTCCTTTGCGTCAGTTCATATTTTAAATTTTATTCTGGGCTTTTTGCCCTGCCAGACAAACTTAGAGATGTCTCTCTGCCACTTTCCAAAACATTCCACTCTGTCCACAATCTGTAGGGTCTGAAACAAAAAAGTTTTAAACGAAGTAATTCATAAGGACCAAGCAGGCTTTCTCCCTGGTAGGCATTTGTCTGATAACACCAGGAATATTGTTGATGTTTTGGAGTTACTACAGACAAATTTGAACACGAAAGCAGTTCTGATTTTTATAGACGCTGAGAAGGCCTTTGATAATATATCCTGGAAATTTATGAAGAAAAACTTGGAAGGGATGGGAGTGGGAAGGGCGTTCCAAAATGGTATTGAAGCAATCTATTCAGAACAAAAAGCTAAATTGATAGTAAACAATGTGGTGACAGAGGAGTTCAAAATTGAAAAAGGGACACGACAGGGGTGCCCCTTATCACCCTTGTTATTTATTTCTGTCCTGGAGGTGTTGCTGAACTTGATCAGGAAGGATCAGCAGGTGGAAGGAATATAGGTCGGAGGAAAACAATATAAACTGAAGGCTTTTGCAGATGATTTGGTTTTGACATTACAGGAGCCAGAACCTAGTACAAAAAGAGCTTTAGAACTAATCTCTGAGTTTGGTCGGGTGGCGGGATTCAAGTTGAACAAACAAAAAACTAAGGTCTTGGCAAAAAACTTGACATCTTCAGAAATAGATAGGTTCCAGAAGGAAACAGAATTAAATGTGGTTACAAAAGTGAAATACCTGGGGGTTAATTTGACTGGGAAAAATTTGAATTTGTTCAAAGATAATTATGAAAAATGTTGGTCTGAAATTAAAAAGGACTTAGAAACTTGGTCAAGATTGAAACTTTCCTTGTTGGGAAGAATTGCAGCAGTTAAGATGAATGTATTGCCAAGAATGTTGTTTCTCTTTCAAACCCTTCAGATCGTGGACAGAGTGGAGTGTTTTGGAAAGTGGCAGAGGGACATTATGAAGTTTGTCTGGCAGGGCAAAAAGCCCCGAATAAAATTTAAAATACTAACAGACGCAAAGGAAAGAGGGGGATTTGCCCTGCCGGACTTAAGGTTGTACTATGAAGCTGCATCCTTCTGCTGGATGAAGGATTGGTTTTTGTTAGAAAACACTGATGTCCTAGATCTGGAAGGGTTTAACAATGCTTTGGGGTGGCATGCATATTTGTGGTACGACAAGGTAAAGTTTCACAAATTGTTCAAAAACCATATTGTCAGGAAAGCTTTATTCATTGTCTGGACTAAATATAAGGACTTACTTGAAAATAAGACCCCGAGGTGGTTATCACCGACGGAGGCTAAGGCCATAAAACTACTTAACATGGAGAGTGGCTGGGTAAAATACTGTGAGATAATAGAAAGAGTTGGTGATACTTGGAGGTTGCAGAGTTTTGAAAAATTGAAAGGAAAGGTGCGAGACTGGTTTCACTATGCCCAAATTCTAGAGATCTTTAAAAAGGATAAAAAAATTGGTTTCCAGGTGGAAAAATCAAAATTAGAGTCAGAACTACTTGAACCTAAGACGAAAGTGCTTTCAAGAATGTATAACTTGTTGCTTAAATGGAACACTGAAGATGAGACAGTTAAATCAGCCATGATAAAATGGGCACAAGACATTGGGTACAACATTATGTTTGAAGACTGGGAAAGGTTATGGACCACCGGTATGAAATTTACGGCATGTAGTGCCTTAAAAGAAAACATTATGAAAATGATGTACAGTTGGTACATGACCCCAGTCAAACTTGCAAAGATATACCATCTGTCTGATAATAAATGTTGGAAATGTAAGGAGGCTGAAGGAACATTCTTCCACCTCTGGTGGACATGCCCGAGGGTGAAGGCCTTTTGGGAATTGATTTATAACGAGTTGAAAAAGGTATTTAAGTATACCTTCCATAAGAAACCAGAGGCCTTCCTCCTGGGCATTGTAGGCCAGAGAGTGTCAAAGAAAGATAGAACTTTCTTTTTATATGCAACTACAGCAGCAAGAATCCTTATAGCCAAATATTGGAAGGCACAGGAGCTACCCACGCTGGAAGAGTGGCATACGCAGCTGATGGACTACATGGAACTAGCCGAAATGACTGGCAGAATCCGAGACCTGGGAGAAGAGGCAGTGGAAGAGGATTGGAAAAAATTTAAGGACTATCTACAAAAACATTATAAGTTATATGAATGTTGAGAATTTGCTAAGTTTTGGGAAAAACATGCTTCAGTATTGAAATCTGAAAATGATGGAAATTAAGTTATGACTGTGAAAAGTTTAAATTTTAGAGTATATAATTAGATGAAAGTACAAAAACACATGAAACAAGGTATCAATTTGCTGTTTATTTTTTATTGTAAAGAAAGCAGGGGATGGAAGATGTGGGGAAGTCCAGTTGACTATGAAAAAAGATTTGGAAAAGTGAATTTTCTTTTATTTAATTTCTTCTTTCTTTTTGTAAAATCGCTTTTGTTGTGTTATTGAAGATGTATTCTGACCTTGGAAAAAAAAGCAATAAAAAATATTATTAAAAAAAAATGAAACAAAAATAACATTTTTGGCAACACATTCATCTTTATAGCAGCAATTCGGCCCAACAAGGAAAGTTTCAATCTTGACCAAATTTCTAAATCCTTTTTAATTTCTGACCAACATTTTTCATAATTGTCTTTAAATAAATTCTAATTTTTGGCAGTCAAATTAACCCCTAGGTATTTCACCTTTTTAACCACATTTAAATCTGTCTCTTTCTGAAACCTTTCTGATTCCAAAGATGTCATTTCCCCCCAAAAAAACCTTGGTTTTTTGCTTGTTTAGTTTAAATCCCGCCACCCGACCAAACTCATGAATCAATTCTAAAACTCTTTTCGTACTAGATTCTGGCTCCTGTAGTGTTAAAACCAGGTCATCTGCAAAAGCTTTAAGTTTGTACTGTTTGGCTCCGACCTGAATCCCTTCAACCAACCGGTCCCCTCTAATCATATTCAAAAGCACCTCCAGAACGGAGATAAATAACAGAGGGGAAATAGGGCAACCTTGTCGTGTTCCTTTTTCAATCTTAAACTCTTCTGTCACCACATTGTTAACTATCAATTTAGCTTTTTGTTCTGAGTAGATTGCCTCTATCCCATTTTCAAACCCCCGTCCCACTCCCATCCCTTCAAGGTTTTTCTTCATGAACTTCCATGAGATGTTGTCAAAGGCCGCATCTATAAAGATTAACACTGCTTTTGTATTAATGTTCGTTTACAAAAGTTCCAAAATGTCAATAATATTCCTAGTGTTATCAAACAGGTGTCTACCTGGGAGAAAACCTGCCTGGACTTTATGAATTACTTCATTTAACACTTTTTTAAGTCTACTTGCCAAAATGTCTGCAAAAATTTTGTAATCCACATTCAGGAGTGAGATGGGACGGTAGTTCTTAAGTTGAGTCTTTTCAGTTTCCAATTTAGGTATCAATGTGATGAAAGCTTCTTTCCACGATTCCGGTGCCTTCTTCCCCTCCAAAATCTCATTGCAAACCTCCATTAATGGTTGTGTCAAATAGTCTTTCAATGTCTTATAATACTTGGAGGTAAGTCCATCTGGCCCTGGAGATTTGCCTAGTTGCATATTCTGGATGGCACCTTCAATTTCTTGTTGTGTTATTTTATAGTTCAGAATTGTTCTCTTTTCCTGAGATAGTTTTGGTAGTCCATTTTTTAAAAAAATTTGGTCTATCTCAGTCTCTTTTTCCGGCCCTTGCGTATAAAGTTGTTTAAAGTATCTCTGGAAGCACTTTCTAATTTCCTCCGGGTTCTGAACATTTCTCCCTTCAATCTCTAGGTTTGTGACCGTGTTCAATTTTTGCCTTTTTTTCAACTGCCATGCTAGCAGTTTCCCACATTTATTTGCTGATTCAAATGTCCTTTGTTTCATTAACTTAATTTTCCACTCAACTTCTTGATTTATCAGTTTGGCGTATTGTGCTTGGTGAAATTTAATTTCTCTCAGGATCTCCTGAGACTTTGGTTTCAATCTTAACTTTTTCTCTCCTTCTCTTATTTTCTCCAAGATCTTATCCTTTTTCTCATTCTGTGCTCTTTTCTTTATCGTATTCTGTTGTATCAGAAACCCCCTCATAATAGCTTTACTTGCATCCCAGATTACTCTTTTTTCCACTGTGGTCTTCAAGTTTATCTCAAAATAGTCTCTTAAAGTCTTTTGGGCCTTCTTAATAATCTCCTGGTCTCTTAACAAGGTGTCATTCATCTTCCATCTGAAGGAGCCGGTTGGAATTAGTCTCATTTCCATTTTCATTGCATTATGGTCGGAGCAGGTTTTTGGGCAGATTTCCACTTTTCTAGTCTTAGGTGCCAGTCCTCTAGTTATCCATATTTGGTCGATTCTTGTCCATGTCAGATGGGCTTCAGAAAAGAATGTTCCTTCTCTTCCTAGGGGGTTCTTTGTCCTCCAAATATCAGTCAAGTCCATGTTGTCAGTTAGCTCAAAAAAGGTTTTTGGTAGTCTGCCGTCTTTTGTCAAACTTTGGTTTTGTGACTTATCCATGTTTGTAGAAACCACCCCATTCATATCTCCCATCATAATGATGTTGCTATAGTCCAGATAGTCCAGCATTGTCTCATGCAGCTTCTTGTAGAATTCTAATTTCCCCTCGTTCGCTGCGTAAATTCCCAATATCAAAAACTTTTCACCTTGGGTTTGTATCTCTCTTGCCAGAATTCTTCCTTGCTCATCTTTAAATAGAAATTTTGGTGATAGGCTCTCCTTTGCATAAATCACCACTCCTCTTTTCTTAACTCTGTCCGATGAAATAAATTCTTGGCCTAATCTCTTGTTAATTAACACTGTTCTGTGGAGCCTAGTCACATGCGTTTCCTGCAAGCAAATAATGTCCAATTGTTCTTTCTTTAATACATGGAATATTCTTCTCCTTTTTTCCGGGGAATTACCGCCATTAATGTTCCAACTGAGAAGTTGCAGAGACATCCTGGACAAATCTGCTATTCGCTTGGTGGCGGCGTTTCTTTCTTCTGGTCTTCAGGCCCCAAAGGTGTGGGTATAGGCAAGGGTGTAGGTGCAGGCAAAGGCCCAGGCCCTGGAATTCCAAAAATCCCTTTCTGAAGGTCTTCAGTGCCTGAGTGTGGTGAGTGCCTGAGGGCCCCGCTCTTGCCACTTACCATCTGGCTTGGGGCGGGGCCTGGGGCCTCATAAGGACTGCTCTGCTGCCCAGGAAGACTCCCCTGTGGTGAGTGCCTGAGGGCCCTGCTCCTTCTTGCCACTTACCATCTGGCCTGGGGCGGGGCCTGCGGCCTCACAAGGACTGCTCTGCTGCCCAGGAAGACTCCCCTGTGGTGAGTGCCTGAGGGCCCTGCTCTTGCCACTTACCATCTGGCTTGGGGCGGGGCCTGGGGCCTCACAAGGACTGCTCTGCTGCCCAGGAAGACTCCCCTGTGGTGAGTGCCTGAGGGCCCTGCTCTTGCCACTTACCATCTGGCTTGGGGCGGGGCCTGGGGCCTCACAAGGACTGCTCTGCTGCCCAGGAAGACTCCCCTGTGGTGAGTGCCTGAGGGCCCTGCTCTTGCCACTTACCATCTGGCTTGGGGCGGGGCCTGGGGCCTCACAAGGACTGCTCTGCTGCCCAGGAAGACTCTCCTGCGTGAGTGCCTGAGGGCCCTGCTCCTTCTTGCCACTTACCACCTGGCCCAGGGAGGGCCTGACAGGCCTCACAAGGACTGCTCCTGCCACTTACTATCTGGCCCAGGGTGGGGCCTCACAAGGATGGTTGTTGCCATTGATGCTGCTACTGCCCAGGAGGACCCGGAGGAGTGCAGAGCTCTTTTTAACATGTTTTGTTTTGTTTTTGTTTTTTAATATTTCCTTTTCCCTTTCGATTCTATATATGGGGGTGGGATGGATGTTTGGGTGGGCTGGGGAATTTGTTAGATTTTGATGAATTTGTAATTTTTGCAGTTTTGTTTGTATTGTTTTATTGTTTTCTGGGTTGTTTTTGTTTTTTGTTTTTATTGTTTTAAGGTTTTATTGTTCTAGGCTGCGAAAGAATAATATTAATTGCCATCAATGGAGGCCACTATGAGGCCTGGGATTGCTACCGTGGAGGGGCGAGGGAGGTATGGCGGTGGGGGCAGATGTTACAGGCGAAGGGGATCGAGATATGGATACGCTCGTACCCTTTCCAATCTGCGCCCCATCCCGAGGGACGAGGGTAGGGTGAGCAAGGATTACTCACCTCCGTCACTGGTGCTGTGCAATGCCAGGTCTATAGGCAATAAAACCGCCACCCTGCGAGATTTCTTTATCTCGCAGGGGGTCGACCTGGCTTGTGTGACGGAGACCTGGGTGCGCGAAGGGGCAACAGTTACCTTACGAGAGATGGCGCCCCCGGGTTTCTCTGTCCTCCACCAGTCGCGGACTGTGGGCCGGGGGGGAGGGGTGGCATTATTAATCCGGGAAGATTGTCCTTTCAGGGCTCTGCCATCGCCATCGATTCCCGGCATTGAATGTGTTGGCCTAGTGTGGGGCTCCGAGGTGAGCTTGGCTGTCTGGCTGGTGTACCGGCCACCTAGCGCACCAGCAGCCACCCTGTCAGGCCTATTGGAGGCGGTGGCCGGCTGGGCCTTGGAGTTCCCTAACCTATTGGTATTGGGGGACTTCAACATCCATGCTGATGCCACTCCCTCCTCACAGGCTCTGGACCTGGTGTCTTCCATGGCGACACTAGGGCTCTCCCAGTTTGTTTCGGGCCCCACACATCAAGCAGGCCACACGCTGGATTTGATCTTTGGCGTCGGTATAGATGTGATCATGTCTCCTTCGATTAAGGTGCCATGGTCTGATCACTACGCTCTGAAAGCCAGGATTGACTTTCCACCCCCACCCTGCTTAGGTGGCGAGCCAATTTGGGCTCGCCCGCAGAGGCTGATGGACCCTGAGAGATTCCGCCAAGCCTTGCGGGACCTTGCTCCCCCTGGCGACTCATTGACAGAGCTTGTTGAGGACTGGAATGCCCAGCTCCTGGCAGCCATCGATGAGATCGCACCTAAGCGCCCTCTGCGACCCCGCAGAAACCGGGCTCCCTGGTTTACCGAGGAGCTCCGGAAAATGAAGCGGGACCTCAGACGGCTAGAGCGAGTATGGCGGGGTGCCCGTGACGGAGCCTCAAGAACATCTTATAGGGCTTTTATGAAAACCTACGAGATGGCGGTGAAGGCTGCTAAGAAGTCATACTTCTCGGCCTCCATTGCATCCGCTAGCTCTCGCCCAGCGCAATTATTTAGTATAATCAGATCTTTAACGTCCCTTGAGGGACAGCCAAATTTAAATAACAAATTGACACACGGCTGTGAGGCATTTGCGAGCTTTTTTGCGGAGAAGGTCTTGTCGCTCCGCCATGACCTCCCTGCCAATTTGGATACAATAAAGGAACTGGAGGCCCCTCGACTGTCCTCGGGTCCAGTATTGGACCACTTCGACCAGATATCCCCAGCCGATGTGGACAGACTCCTCCGAGCTGGAAAGCCCACCACCTGTCCTCTCGACCCGTGCCCGTCTTGGCTGATTAGAGCGTGTCCAGACGAGGTGCGGGCCCTCCTGGGGGATATCATCAATTTGTCCCTTGGCACGGGGACATTCCCAGGGGAACTGAAGGAGGCAGTGGTGCGCCCGCTCTTAAAGAAAACATCATTAGATCCTTTAGATCTATCCAATTACCGCCCAGTTTCGAATCTTCCGTTCCTGGGTAAGGTGATTGAGAGAGCGGTTGCTGAACAGCTTGGTGGGTTTCTGGATGAAACATCGGCTCTGGATCCATTCCAGTCCGGCTTCCGCGCTGGTCATGGGACCGAGACGGCTCTGGTCGCCCTAACAGATGACCTTCGTAGACAGCTGGATCGAGGCGGGTCGGGGCTGCTGATTCTTCTAGATCTATCAGCAGCTTTCGACATGGTCGATCACGAACTTCTGGACCACCGCCTTGCCGACGTGGGGATCCAGGGCACAGTCCTTCAATGGCTGCGCTCGTTTCTCTCTGGTCGGGGACAGAGGGTGGCGCTTGGGGGGGAATTGTCATCGCGCCACTCCTTGGTGTGTGGAGTACCTCAGGGTGCGATACTCTCCCCGATGCTTTTCAACATCTTTATGCGCCCCCTCGCCCAGCTTGTTCGGAGTTTTGGGCTGGGTTGTCATCAGTATGCCGATGACACCCAACTCTATCTGTTGATGGATGGCCATCCTGACTCGGCCCCAGACACACTGACCAGATGTTTGGAAGCTGTGGCTGGATGGTTACGTGGGAGCCGGTTGAAGCTAAATCCTTCGAAGACAGAGGTCCTGTGGCTGGGACGGGGCGATATGGGATTGGGGGGGCAACTCCCATCTCTTGCGGGGGCGCAATTAGTGCCAGCACCGTCCGTTAAGAGTTTGGGTGTAATCTTCGACACCTCCCTTTCCATGGAGGCGCAGATTGCAGCTATAACAAAGGCGGCATTTTTCCATCTCCGCCAAGCTAAGCAGTTGGCTCCTTACCTCTCTCGCCCTGACCTAGCCACTGTGATCCACGCGACGGTCACCTCCAGACTGGATTATTGTAACTCGCTCTACGTGGGGCTGCCCTTGAGACTGACCCAGAAACTCCAGCGGGTGCAGAATGCTGCAGCGAGACTCCTTACGAGGTCTTCGCTGCGAGATCACATTCACCCGGTGCTATACCAGCTGCACTGGCTCCCGGTGGAGTACAGGATCAGGTTTAAGGTGCTGGTTTTAACCTTTAAAGCCCTATATGGCCTAGGACCCTCGTACCTACGGGACCGCCTCTCCTGGTATGCCCCACAGAGAAACCTACGGTCTTCAAATAAAAACATCTTGAAGGTCCCAGGCCTCAGAGAGGTTAGGCTGGCCTCAACTAGAGCCAGGGCTTTTTCGGCTGTGGCTCCGATCTGGTGGAACGCTCTGTCACAAGAGACCAGGGCCTTGCGGGACTTGACATCTTTCCGCAGGGCCTGCAAGACAGAGCTGTTCCACCAGGCCTTTGGCCAGGGCACAGCCTGACTCCCTCCCTCGACAATCTTCGCAGAGCTCTGGCCCAATGGTTGCCAGTGGCTTGAATTAATTAATTTTTATAATGAATGATTTTAGAATGTTGTTTATGTTGTACTTTTGTACTGTTTTATTGTTGTTAGCCGCCCTGAGCCCGGCTTCGGCTGGGGAGGGCGGGATATAAATAAAATTTATTATTATTATTATTATTCTCCGTAGTCGTTCAGAAACTTTTCTTTGTCCTCGGCTGTTTTTATTTTCACTTTCTTCCCTTTAAATGTAAAAGATAGTCCTTGTGGAAATTCCCACCTAAAAGGAATCGAGTTGCTCCTCAGCAGTTTAGCAAGCTCTGTGTATATAGATCTGAGATCCAAAAGTTGTTTTGGGATATCTTTGTAAATTTCTGCCCTCCTGCCTTGGATTACAAGTGACTTTTCGTAATGTAGGCTTAATATTTTACCTCTTTCTTCCTTGGATCGCAAGGTAATCAGACAGTCTCTAGGTTTGTCTTTCCTTGCTACTCTTCCAAGTCTAAAAGCAGTCACAATTTTAAACTTATCTTCTTCCAAGGGCCAAAACTTAGCAAATTCTTTTGTTAGAAAGTCAATTAAATCCCCTTGTTCAAATTCAGGAATTGACCTCAGTCTCAGGTTGTTTTCCCTACTACGTAATTCTATCATAGACAGGTAGGCCTGCTGTTCCCCAACCTGTTTGTATAGTGGTTTTACCTCCTCTTTTACTGCTTCAGCTTTTTGATTGGCTTCCACAGCTAATTTACGATTTTCTGTGGTGGCTTCCTGAAGGTTCCCAATTGCTTGTGCATGCTGAGCAACTTGTTCAGTCAATTTGTTAACACTGGCTGTAGCTTAGAATAGAATAGAATAGAATAGAATAGAATCATAGAGTTGGAAGAGACCACAAGGGCCATCGAATCCAACCCCCTGCCAAGCAGGAAACACCATCAGAGCACTCCTGACATATGGTTGTCAAGCCTCTGCTTAAAGACCTCCAAAGAAGGAGACTCCACCACACTCCTTGGCAGCAAATTCCACTGTCAAACAGCTCTTACTGTCAGGAAGTTCTTCCTAATGTTTAGGTGGAATCTTCTTTCTTGTAGTTTGGATCCATTGCTCCGTGTCCGCTTCTCTGGAGCAGCAGAAAACAACCTTTCTCCCTCCTCTATGTGACATCCTTTTATATATTTGAACATGGCTATCATATCACCCCTTAACCTCCTCTTCTCCAGGCTAAACATGCCCAGCTCCCTTAGCCGTTCCTCATAAGGCATCGTTTCCAGGCCTTTGACCATTTTGGTTGCCCTCCTCTGGACATGTTCCAGTTTGTCAGTGTCCTTCTTGAATTGTGGTGCCCAGAACTGGACACAGTACTCTAGGTGAGGTCTGACCAATTGATCAATTTTAGCCGAATGCTCATCTGCCTTTTTATCCAAACTTTCCAATTTTCCCAAAATTTGTTCTAATACTGAGGCA
This sequence comes from Podarcis bocagei, assembly GCF_964188305.1. Classification (NCBI taxonomy): domain Eukaryota; kingdom Metazoa; phylum Chordata; class Lepidosauria; order Squamata; family Lacertidae; genus Podarcis; species Podarcis bocagei. The sequence continues at coordinate 12,830,240 of NC_138131.1, forward strand.
GATCCTCCTGCAGCCATACCTTCCAGCAAAGTCTGCTCAGTTTCTTCCTCTTGTGCCCCCAAGATAGCAGGGGCAGATGATCTGCGTAGCTGTGTAGTCAAAGTTGTTTGCGTTAATTGTTTAGCTTTAGCTTTAGCCGATCTTGTTTTCCCAAAGCCACTCATTCCACTCCTGTCTACGTGCCAAGGTCAAACTGTGTACAGTCCCATGGGAATCCACAAGTCCAGAGTATAAACAATAAAGTAGAAAAAAGGAGAAAAACAAGTCCCAAATAGTTGTAAATCCCAAATCCTCTAGGGGGAGTTCAGTCGTGTCTCAAGGGAAGCGGTAAATTTGTTACTCCTAAAGCAAGTTATAACCAAAACTTCAAAACTTTTTAGCAATGTCCAAACAGCCATATATTTCCAGAAGACCCTCAGCTCTCTTGCAGCTAGCAGAGATAATCCTTAAAGTGGAACAATGTCTCTAAAAAGTGCCAGAAACAATGTTTCGATATATCCAAGCCAATAGTGCTCAAATGTAGCAGTTCTAAATAGCAGCAACAAAATACACAATCTGACAGTTCTATTAATCCGGCAGTCCGAGCACCTGGCTTCTCAGTAAAATTTCTAAGCTCACGGGGAGAAGGTAGAGCAGGTCCAGAACCATAAGAAATTAAATCCCTTAGTCTCTATTAAAGCAAGTCAAGCAAGGCACGAATTGAAAACTTTTTCCGCCACTTCAAAGGCTTCAAGCAAATCAAAGTCTTTTGCTTCGGAACTTTAAGCAGAACCAGGAGACGGACTTCCTGGTTGCGTCTCCCGCTTTGGCCGAATTTTACATTTAATTTGGTCTCAAATTCCTTCAATCCCTCTTACTCACGGGTTAAAGCTTTTCAGATCGGATGTTCCAGGAAAAAAGGTCAGTGCTCATCGGCAGCAGCTATGCGACTTCACTTCCTCAGACAGAGCGATCGACTCACAGCACCGCACCACTCCTCCACGTTCCGGAGCCCCTTACGGGGTTCCTTCTTCGTTTCGGGGGGCGCTTCTGGTGCCCGCCGAGTCCCACAGCCACAGGCTCACTCTACCTGTGGTTTTCCGGTGTGGGTCTCCGCTTCGCCGTAGCGGACGACCCGTTTCTGGGGAGCTTCTCCTTCACCGCACGAAGGAGACCACCATTGCCATTCGCGCCGCCTCCGGAAGTCCGAAGGTCAACCAGGATCTCAAGCCGGATGCCTGGAGAATGGCCAGTTACCTCTCACTGCGACTGAGAATCCGACAAAAAAGAAGGCAGTCTTAATGGCTATAGATGCAGAAAAAGCTTTTGACAGGTTATCCTGGAAATTTATGAAAGGTCTATTACACCAGTGTTTCCCAAATCTCGCGGCACACCACCATTAAAGCCCCGCCCCGTGACATCAGCGCGCAGCGTCACGCCGGGAGGGACGCACGAAAGTGAAAGTTTTTCCCCTCCCCCCTCACTCCCTCGCTCGGAATTCAGCTCGTTTGGGGCATCACTCCGGCTGCTCCCTCTCCCGCCGCGCAGGAGCGATGCCTCTCTCTGGCTCTCCCTCCGCGCAGGCTGAGGGAGGGAGGGAGGTGCGCGTGTGACCCGTCTCTGCTGGGAGACCAAACCCAGCGAGGCAGAGTCGCGCGGAGGCGCCCAGGCAGCGCTGCCGGCTGCGAGGAGGAGCGCCAGGCAGCAGCAGGAGGCGCGGCCTCTCCTCGCCGCCGCCGCCCCGCCTCTCGCCGCCCGACTCGCCCGCCTCCCTCCAGGCATCTCGCGGCACACCAGCTGATGTCTCACGGCACACTCGTGTGCCGCGGAACACCGGTTGGGAAACACTGTATTACACCATATGGATTTTGGTATACAGTATATAAAAGGGATTGAAGCAATATAATCAAAACAAAAAGCTAAAATCATAATCAATGGAAATTTATCACAGGAGTGTGAAATCAGTAAAGGGGTCAGACAAGGTCGCCCACTAGCCCCCTTAATTTTCATATTGGAAGTTTTATGTAAACAAATTAGGGAAGAAAAAGAAATAAAAGGGATTGTGCTGGGAAATAGAAGTTACAAAATGAGGGCATTTGCTGACGATTTAATTATAACTACAGAGCAACCAAAACAGAGTTTAAGAAAGGCGTTGGAAATAATATATGGCTACGGTAAAGTTGCGGGGTTCAAAATGAATTTAAACAAGACAAAACTATTAGTTAAAAATATGTCGCCAGATGAAAAAGCAGAATTAGAACAAATAATACAAATTAAAATCTACCCCAAAATCAAGTATTTAGAATTATGGATAACACCAAAGAATATTAACTTATATGAAGATAATTATACCCATTGTTGGAAAGATATCAAAAGACAGTTGGAGACATGGACAAGGTTAAATTTATCATTCCTGGGCCGCATTTCGGTAATTAAAATGATAGTTTTACCGAAGCTACTCTTTCTATTCCAAACGATTCCAATTACAGGAAAGACCAGCAGTATCAACAAGTGGCAAAAAGAAATTTCTAAATTTTTGTGGAAGGGTAAAAGACCAAGAGGTAAAGCATAAGATATTAATAGATACTGTAGAAAGAGGTGGCTACGGGTTACCGGAATTGAAGCTATATTACGAAGCCTCATGTCTTCTCTGGTTGAAAGATTGGTATTTATTTAAAAATTGGGATATTTTAGATCTAGAAGGTCATGACACCCGTTTTGGGTGGCATGGCTATCTTAATTATGGGAAAGTAAAGACGCATAGGAGTTTTTCAAATCATATAATAAGAAATGCTATATATAAGGTATGGGGAAAATACAAAAGATATTTGGAACAGAAAACCCCAAGATGGAACTCTCCACTAGAAGCAATCGCTGTTAAAAAAAGCAACAACATCAAAGAGAACTGGATAACGTATAACACAATATTAAGGGGGGAGGAGGGTCAACTAATATTGATAAGTTATGAAAAAATAAAAGATCACTTTTCTACTTGCCTAGATTACTTCCAGGTGAATGAAGTGTTCAGACAGGATAAGCAGATAGATTTTGAAAAGGAGCCTTCAAGATTTGAAAGAGAACTACTGAATAGTAAAACCAAAATAATTGCAAAAATGTATAGACTTCTTTTAGACTACGAAGTAATGGATGGGGAGGTTAAGGATTCAATGATAAAGTGGGCCCAAGATGTGGGCCGTCCAATTATGCTAAAAGATGGGGAAAACTGATGGAATGTAAATTTGAAATTTACAGCCAGCTATAATATAAGAGAGAACATGATGAAAATGGCTCATAGGTTGTACCTCACTCCTTCCAGATGATCAAGAATGTATAAAAAATTGGCGAATGCTTGTTGGAGATGTGGAGGAAATAACGGTGACATGAGCCACATGTGGTGGACGTGTGAAAAGATAAAGATTTTTTTTTTTTGGGGGGGGGGGAATATACGATGAATTAAAAAAGATGATGGGGATAACTTTTACGAAAAAAACAGAGGCATTTCTATGAAGTATTTTAGATAAAGATATCCCAAAAAATCTAAGAGAGGTATTCTTGTATGCAACCGCAGCAGCTTGTATACTTGTGGCCAAGGGATAGAAAGATCACAAGGCTCCAAAAATAACATATTGGCAAATCAAATTACAGGAATTGATGGAGACGGCTCAATTGACTAGCAAACTCAGAGGAATCTCAAAGCAAAAATTTGCAGAAAAATGGGATGGTTATACAAGATATGTTCAAAAATACAATAATAGTTTTGACTCCGTGCTAGCATTCGAGTGATAAAGGAACTAAAAGGAGGTGGACAACAATAAAGGATTTATTATGTTTTCAGAATGTATTGGAAAATTTATATAGAAAGGACTATTGCTTTGTGTACATTCCATTGTAAGAATGGAAACAGAGCCACAGCCACAGCCACAGCCTAAGTCTGAAACAGTCCTTGATAGAGTGCCAGAGCCAGAGCGAGACCCTGAATTAGTGCCAGAACCAAGCCCTCATTCAGAACCAGAGCCTGAGAAAGAGCCAGAGCCAGAGCCAGAACCAGAGCAACAGCCACAGCCTGAGTCTGAAACAGCCCTTGATAGAGTGCCAGAATCAGAGAATCAGAATCAGAGTCAGAACCAGATCTTCGGTAAAGACGTGGTCTGGTCTTAGCGCAACTGCTCCTCCCACCCACAATAACAGAGATTGGGTGTTCCAATACACACACCCCCGTAGGGAACTTGCCCCAGCAATTCTGTTGGCTGAGGCCCCCTCTCAGGCAGCCCTGACCCTTTCCCCTTCAAAAGCAAAATACAAACTATACAATAACCTTAAAAAATAGTAAAAGAAAAACAAAGCAAGAAACAATTATGCTAAACTTAAAATAATCCCCGCCCCAACTAAACATTTGTCCCACCCCAGAAAGAAAATAAAAATAACAACAACAACAACAACAACAAACCACCGTTTGAGGTGCAACAGAGACACAGCCAGAGATAGAGCGAGACCATGAATCAGTGCAATAATCAAGCCCTCATTCAGAACCAGAGCCTGAAAAAGAGCCACAGCCCAAACCAGAGCAACAGCAACAGCCACAGCCTAGAGCCACAGCCTGAGTCTGCAACAGTACTTGATACAGTGCCGGAGCCTGAAACAGAGACACAGCCTCAAACAGAGCCTGAGCCTGAAAGAGAGGCAGAGCCACAGCCACAGCCACAGCCTGAGTCTGAAACAGTCCTTGATAGAGTGCCAGAGCCAGAGCGAAACCCTGAATCAGAGTCAGAGGGAGAACATGAATCAGAGCCAGAGCCAAAGCGGAATGAAAGCCAGAGCCAGAGCCAGAAATGGGGCTTGATACAGGGCCGGAGCGAAAAACATAGCTGCAGCCACAACCTAGAGCCACAGCCTGAGTCTGCAACAGTACTTGATACAGTGCCGGAGCCGGAGCCGGAGCCAGAGCTAGAGACACAGCCAGAGCCAGAACAAAACCCTAATTCAGAACCCATTAAGAAGTATCATGAACAACATCTTAAAAGACGGAACCATGCCGGATTCTTGGAAAGACAGCCTTATTACATTAATTCCAAAACAGGGAACGGACAATCTACTTATTAACAACTATAGGCCTATCGCACTTCTAAAGAACGATTACAAATTATATGCAAATATTTTAGCCGAAAGATCAAAAAAAGGCTTCCAGATGATGATACACAATGACCAAGCTGGCTTTTTGCCCGGGAGGCACATTTATAGCAACACTAGAAACATTATAATCTTATTAGCTTATTTAGACTTAAGAATAGAAAAGAAGGCAGTCTTAATGGCTATAGATGCAGAAAAAGCTTTCGACAGGGTATCCTGGAAATTTATGAAAGGTCTGTTACACCATAACGGATTTTGGTATAAAGTATATAAAAGGGATTGAAGCAATATAATCAAAACAAAAAGCTAAAATCATAATCAATGGAAATTTATCACAGGAGTGTGAAATCAGTAAAGGGGTCAGACAAGGTCGCCCACTATCCCCCTTAATTTTCATATTAACATTGGAAGTTTTATGTAAACAAATTAGGGAATAAGAATAAGAATAAGAATAAGAATAATTTATTATTTATACCCCGCCCATCTGGCTGGGCTTCCCTAGCGACTTTGGGCGGCTTCCAAAAGAATATTAAAATACTATAATACATCAAACATTAAAAGCTTCCCGAAACAGAGCTGCCTTCAGATGTCTTCTAAAAGCCTGGTAGTTGTTGTTCTCTTTGACATCTGGTGGGAGGGCATTCCACAGGGCGGGTGCAACTACCAAGAAGGCACTCTGCCTGGTTCCCTGTAACTTGGCTTCTCGCAGTGAGGGAACCGCCAGAAGGCCCTCGGTGCTGGACCTCAGTGTCCGGGTAGAACGATGGGGGTGGAGACGCTCCTTCAGATATACTGGACCAAGGCCGTTTAGGGCTTTAAAGGTCAGCACCAACACTTTGAATTGTGCTCGGAAACATACTGGGAGCCAATGTAGGTCTTTCAAGACGGTGTTATGTGGTCTCTGCGGCCGCTCCCAGTCACCAGTCTAGCTGCCGCGTTCTGGATGAGTTGTAGTTTCCGGGTCACCTTCAAAGGTAGCCCCACATAGAGCGCATTGCAGTAATCCAAGCAGGAGATAACCAGAGCATGCACCACTCTGGCAAGGCAGTCCGCAGGGAGATAGGGTCTCAGCCTGCATACCAGATGGAGCTGGTAAACAGCTGCCCTGGATACAGATTTGACCTGTGCCTCCATGGACAGCTGTGAGTCCAAAATGACTCCCAGGCTGCGCACCTGGTCCTTCAGGGGCACAGTTACCCCATTCAGGACCAGGGAATCCTCCACACCTGCCCGCCTCCTGTCCCCCCAAAACAGTACTTCTGTCTTGTCAGGATTCAACCTCAATCTGTTAGCCGCCATCCAACCTCCAACCGCCTCCAGGCACTCACACAGGACCTTCACTGCCTTCACTGGTTCTGATTTGAAAGAGAGGTAGAGCTGGGTATCATCCGCATACTGATGAACACCCAGCCCAAATCCCCTGATGATATCTCCCAGCGGCTTCATGTAGATGTTGAAAAGCAAGGGGGAGGGGACAGAACCCTGAGGCACCCCACAAGTGAGGGCCCAGGGGTCTGAACACTCATCCCCCACCACCACTTTCTGAACACGGCCCAGGAGGAAGGAGCGGAACCACTGTATAACAGTGCCCCCAGCTCCCAGCCCCTCAAGATGGTCCAGTAGGATGTTATGGTCGATGGTATCAAACGCCGCTGAGAGATCCAGCAGAACTAGGAAACAGCTCTCACCTTTGTCCCTAGCCCGCCGGAGATCATCAACCAGTGCGACCAAGGCAGTTTGAGTCCCATGATGAGGCCTGAATCCCGACTGGAAGGGATCCAAATGGTCCGCTTCTTCCAGGCGTGCCTGGAGTTGTTCAGCAACCACACGCTCAATCACCTTGCCCAAGAATGGAAGATTTGAGACTGGGCGATAGTTGGCTATCGTGGCCGCATCTAAAGATGGTTTTTTAAGAAGCGGTTTAATAACCGCCTCTTTCAGCGAGTCTGGGAAGGCTCCCTCACGGAGGGAAGCATTCACCACCCCACGAAGCCCATCGCCCAGTCCTTCCCGGCTAGCTTTTATAAGCCAGGATGGGCAAGGATCAAGGAGACAAGTGGTTGGTTTCACTCGTCCAAGCAGCCTGTCCACATCCTCGGGGGTAACAGATTGGAATTGATCCCACACAACTTGACTAGACAGGACTCTAGCACTCTCCCACCCCGGCCCTGCTCCCACGGTGGAGTCTACCTCTTATCGAATCTGAGCGACTTTATCTGCAAAAAACTTTGCAAAGTCATTGCAGGAGATCATGTTGCCCCTACTGGGCCCTGATGGAGCAGGTGGTTCCGCTAAATTGCGAACCACCTGAAAGAGTCTCCTGCTGCTGTTTTCCGCAGATGCAATAGAGGCGGTGAAGAAAGTCTTCTTCGCCGTCGCTATCGCCACTTGGTAGGCTCGACATTGAGCTCTAACCCGTGTCCGGTCAGATTCAGAATGGGTTATCTGCCACCGGCGCTCTAGCCGTCTCAACGATTGTTTCATTGCCCTCAGATCCGTGGAAAACCACGGGGCTGTCCGGGCTCCATGCAATCGGAGAGGGCGCTTTGGAGCCAAACAGTCAATAGCCCTGGTTAACTCCACATTCCAGCGGGCCACCAGGGAATCAGCTGAAAGGCCATCAACATGGGATAAAACATCCACTACCGCTCTCTGGAAACCATTTGGATCCATTAAGTGGCGGGGGCGGACCATCTGAATCGGTCCCACCTCCCTGCAGAGGGGAAGGGTAGTGGAGAAGTCCAGTTGCACCAGGAAGTGATCTGACCATGGCACTTCTTTGGTTTCGCTTTTACTTAATATCAGATCACCAACATCCATAGAGGTGAACACCAGGTCTAAGGCATGCCCGTGGCTATGAGTTGGGCCAGACTTATTCAGGGACAGCCCCATGGAGGCCATGCTTTCCATGAAGTCCCGAGCGGCCCCTTGTAAGGTCGTGTTGGCATGGATGTTAAAATCCCCTAGGACAACCAAACTAGGTGTCTCCACGAGGACATCTGCCACGACCTGAAGCAGCTCGGGCAGGGAATCCTTGGTGCAGCGAGGAGGTCGGTACACCAATAGGAATCCTGTACTGCCCCTATTGCCCAACTTCCAGAACATGCACTCAGAGAACTGGGTCTTTCCAATAGGACACCCGGTGCAAACTAATGACTTCCTAAAAATCACTGCAACCCCTCCTCCCCGCCCACAAGGCCTGGGTTGCTGTGCATAAGAGAAACCTGGTGGACATGCAGCGGCAAGGACAGGCCCATCTGCTTCATCCAACCAGGTCTCTGTCACACATGCCAGGTCAAAGCCTCCATCCACAATCAGGTCGTGGATGGCAGTGGTTTTGTTCATCATTGACCTGGCATTGCACAGTAACACTTTCAGGTCATGTGGGTTTCCCTTGTTGATTCCAGTATCCTTCCGGTCAGGACCAGACCTGGAGGCAGGGATAGTCCTCAGACAACAACTAAGCCTGCTTCCTCGGTAATGACATGGTCTGGTCTTAGCGTAACTCCTCCTCCTACCCATGATCACTGACATCGGTTGTCCGAGTGCATCCCCCCCTGTGGAAACTGCCCCAGCCATTTTGTTTGCTGGGACCCACTCCCAGGCAGCCCTGACCCCTCCCCTTAAAATCAAATTAAAGCCTATACAAAAAACAAACTAACAGAACAATAAAACTATAAAAACAAAAAACAAAGTTACAAACACAACATAATTAAATTAAACAAATTCCCCCACTCAACTAAACACCCACCCCACCCCACACACCCGAGGCCTCCCTGGAGCCCCATAAGCTGCGGAGGTGAGTATGGGGCCCGCCCCCAGGCCCAAGGTGGAAAAGGGCTTCAGGGGGGAGCGGTCCTCCCCACAAGCTCACGGCAAAGCGGCGGCAGCAGCAATGTCCCAAGGCCTCCTTGGAGCCTTATATGCTGTGGTGGAGTATGGGGCCCGCCCCCAGGCCCAAGGTGGAGAATGGGCTTCAGGGGGGGCGGTCCTCCCAGAGACTCACTGGCAAAGCAACAGCAGCAATGTCCCGGGCCTCCTTGGGGCCTTATATGCTGAGGTGGAGTATGGGGCCCGCCCCCAGGTCCAAGGTGGAAAAGGGCATCAGGGGGGAGCGGTCCTCCCCAAGACTCACCAGCAAAGCAACAGCAGCAATGTCCCGAGGCCTCCTTGGAGCCTTATATGCTGAGGTGGAGTATGGGGCCCACCCCCAGGCCCAAGGTGGAAAAAGGGATTATGCTGGGAAATAGAAGTTACAAAATGAGGGCATTTGCTGACGATTTAATTATAACTACAGAGCAACCAAAACAGAGTTTAAGAAAGGCGTTGGAAATAATATATGGCTACGGTAAAGTTGCGGGGTTCAAAATGAATTTAAACAAGACAAAACTATTAGTTAAAAATATGTCGCCAGATGAAAAAGCAGAATTAGAACAAATAGACTTCCGGAGGTGGCGCGAAACGGCAATGGCGGTCCCCTTTGCGCTGTGAAGGGGAGCTGCGCAGAAAAGGGTCGCCCGCTACGGCGAAGCGGAGACCCATAAAGAAAAACCACAGGTAGAGTGAGCCTGTGGCCGTGGGACTCGGCGGGCACCAGAAGCGCCCCCCAAAATGAAGAAGGAACCCTGTAAGGGGCTCCGGAACGTGGAAGGGCTGGCGCGGTGCTGTGAGTTCATCGCTCTTTCTGCGGAAGTGAAGCCGCGCAGCTGCTGCCGATGAGCGCCGACCTTTTTTCCTGGAACATTTGATTCAAAACTACAAACCCGTGAGTAAGGGGAATTTAAGAATTTCGGGACCTAAAGTGATTAAATTTGGTGAAAGCGGGGGACGCAAGCAGGAAGTCCGTCTCCTTGCAGTGCTTAAAGAATTAAAGCAAAGAACTTGACAAGCTGGAATCTTTTCAAAGTGACTTTTAGAAGTTGGGGTTTTTGTGCAACATCTGAACTTGTTTTTAAGACATTAAGAGGGTTAACTTTTGTTCTAACTTTTGTTGGTTACGGACTGGATTCTCCATCCTCTTTTTGTGGATTACAAATGACGGAGAAGCCCAAATTCACGGGCTGCCAGATTAAAAAAGAACTGTCAAATTGCTGAGACTGTTTAACTACTGAAAGTGATACAGTGAAGCGTTATAGACTGGATACAAATGGGAAAACTGTTTCTCGCACCTCTTTAGAGACTTTGTTTCAACTCTGGGAAAGCTCTGCATGCTAAAAGGGAGCTGAAGGATCCTTCCATTGTGGTTTAAAACTGTTTGGACTTTAATGGCGGAACAACTTTATTTTCTTTTCTGAGGCATCGCTACACTCCCCCTAGAGGATTTTGGACTTATAGCTGTCTGAGACCCACTTTTTGTTTTTATTCTCTACTGCTTTGTTGTTTACTCTCTGGAATTGTGATTCCCATGGGACTTTACACAGTTTGACCTTGGCACGTAGACAGGACTGGAATGAGTGGTACGGGCAAAACAAGATTGGCTAAAGCGAAAGCTAAACAACTAGTGCAAACAACTTTAACTTCTCAGCCACGCAGATCATCTGTCCCAGCTGTTTTAGAGATACATGAAGGGGAAACTGAGCAGACATCATTAGAAGATATGGCTACAGGAGGATCTGCAGCTGTTTTAGAACAAATTTTGGGACAATTGGAAAGTTTAAATAAGAAAGCAGATGAGCATTCGGCTAAAATTGACCAAGCTACAGCCAGTATCAGTAAACTGACTGAACAAGTTGCTCAACATACACAAGTAATTGGGAATCTTCAGGAAATAACTGCAGAAAACCGTAAATTAGCTGAGGAAGCGAACCAAAAAGCCGCGGAAGCCAACCGAAAGGTCGAAGCAGTACAGGTGGAGGTAAAGCCTTTGCACAAACAGATAAGTGAACAGCAGGCCTACCTGTCTATGATTGAACTGAGAAATAGGGAGAACAATCTCAGATTGAGAGCTATCCCAGAACTTGAACAGGGGGACTTAATAGGCTATCTGACATCAGAATTTTTAATGTTTTGGGCTATTGAAGACAAGGACTTTAAAATCGTAAGTGCTTTCAGACTGGGAAGATTGGTGAAGAAAGATAGATCCAGAGATTGTTTGATTATTCTGAGATCCAAGCAAGAGAGAGACAAAATATTAAGCCTTCATTTTGAAAAATCATTGGTTATTCAAGGTACCAGAGCAGAAATTTACAAGGATATTCCTAAGCAACTTTTGGACCTCAGATCTACATATACAGAATTAACAAGACTACTGAAAAGTAATTCAATTCCCTTCAGGTGGGAATTTCCCCAAGGACTATCTTTCAGTTTTAAAGGAAAGAAAATTAAAATTAAAACAGCAGAAGATCAAGGCAAGTTTTTGAACGACCACGGAGAGGACCTTCAGAAAGGAGCAGTAGGACCTGGGTCTTGGCCACCACCTCCGCCAGCACCAGCACCCGCACCGGTACCTGCACCCTTGGGACCAGAGGATCAAAAGAAAGAGACGCCACCACCAAAGGAATAGCAGACTGATCCAGGATGTCTCTGCAGCTCCTCAGTTGGAATATTAATGGTGGGAATTCCCCGGAAAAAAGAAGAAGAATATTTCATGTATTGAGAAAAGAACAATTGGACATTATCTGCTTGCAGGAAACGCATGTGACTAGGCTCCATAGAAAAGTGCTAATTAATAAAAGACTAGGCCAAGAATTTATTTCATCGGACAGAGTCAAGAAAAGAGGAGTGGTGATTTATGCAAAGGAGAGCCTGTCACCAAAATTTTTATTCAAAGATGAGCAAGGAAGAATTTTGACAATCAAGATACAGACTCAAGGAGAAAAGTTTTTAATATTAGGAATTTATGCACCGAATGAGGGGAAATCAGAATTTTATAAGAAACTGCATGAGACAATGCTGGACTATCTGGATTATACCAACATCATTATGATGGGAGATATGAATGGGGTGGTCTCTACAAACATGGATAAGTCACAAAATCAAAATTTGACGAAAGACGGCAGACTACCTAAAACGTTTTTTGAGTTAACTGACAATTTGGATTTGATTGACATTTGGAGGACAAAGAACCCCCTAGGAAAAGAAGGAACATTCTTTTCTGAAGCCCATCTGACATGGACAAGAATCGACCAAATATGGACAACTAGAGGACTGGCACCTAAGACTAGAAAAGTGGAAATCTGCCCTAAAACCTGCTCCGACCATAACGCTATGAAAATGGAAATGAGATTAATTCCAATCGGTTCCTTCAGATGGAAAATGAATGGCACCTTGTTAAGAGATCAGGAGATTGTGAAGAAGGCCCAAAAGACTTTAAAAGATTATTTTGAAATAAATTTGAATACTACAGTGGAAAAAAGAGTAATCAGGGATGCAAGCAAAGCTGTTATGAGGGGGTTTCTGATACAACAGAATACGATAAAGAAAAGACTTTGGAATGAGAAAAAGGATAAGATCTTGGAGAGGATAAGAGATGGTGAGAAAAAACTAAGAGTAAAACCAAAATCACAGGAGATCCTGAGAGAAATTAAATTTCACCAAGCACAATATGCCAAATTGATAAACCAAGAAGTCGAGTGGAAAATTAAATTAATGAAACAAAGGTCATTTGAATCAGCAAACAAATGTGGGAAACTGCTAGCATGGCAGTTGAAAAAGAGACAAAAACTGAATACGGTTACAAATTTAGAGATTGATGGAAGAAACATCCAGAACCCCGAGGAAATTAGAAAATGTTTCCAGAGATATTTCAAACAACTTTACACGCAAGGGCAGCAAAAAGAGACTGAGATAGATCGATTCTTAAAAATTAATGGACTACCAAAGTTATCCCAGGAAAAGAGAACAACCCTGAATTATAAAATAACACAACAAGAAATTGAAGGTGCCATTCAGAATATGCAACTAGGCAAATCTCCAGGACCAGATGGACTCACCTCCAAGTATTATAAGACATTGAAAGATCTCTTGATTCAACCACTAATGGAGGTGTGTAATCAGATCATGGAGGGGAAGAAGGCACCGGAATCGTGGAAAGAAGCATTCATCACATTGATTCCCAAATTGGAAACTGAAAAGACTCAACTCAAGAACTACCGTCCCATCTCACTCCTAAATGTGGATTACAAAATTTTTGCAGACATTTTGGCAGGTAGACTTAAAAAAGTCTTGAATGAAGTAATTCATAAGGACCAGGCAGGCTTTCTCCCAGGTAGACATTTATCTGACAATACTAGGAACATTATTGACATTTTGGAGCTTTTGCAAACAAACATGAACACTAAAGCAGTGTTAATTTTTATAGATGCGGAGAAGGCCTTTGACAATATATCTTGGAAGTTTATGAAGAAAAATCTTGAAGGGATGGGAGTGGGACAGGGGTTCGAAAATGGGATAGAGGCAATTTATTCAGAACAAAAAGCTAAATTGATAGTTAATAATGTGGTGTCAGAAGAGTTTAAAATTGAAAAAGGAACACGACAAGGTTGCCCTATATCCCCTTTGTTATTTATTTCAGTCCTGGAGGTGCTCTTGAACATGATCAGGGAGGACCGGTTGATGCAAGGAATACAGGTCGGAGTGAAACAGTATAAACTTAAAGCTTTTGCAGATGACCTGGTCTTAACATTACAGGAGCCGGAATCTAGCACGAAAAGAGTTTTGGAATTGATTGAGGAGTTTGGTCGGGTGGCGGGATTCAAATTGAATAAGCAAAAAACTAAGGTTTTGGAGAAAAATTTGACACCTTTGGAATCAGAAAGGTTTCAGAAAGAGACAGACTTAAATGTGGTTAAAAAAGTGAAATACCTAGGGGTCAACTTGACTGCGAAAAATCTGAACTTATTTGAAGACAACTATGAAAAATGTTGGTTAGAAATTAAAAAGGACTTAGAAATTTGGTCAAGATTAAAACTTTCCTTGTTGGGACGAATTGCAGCTATAAAAATGAATGTATTGCCAAAGATGTTATTTTTGTTTCAAACCCTACAGATTGTGGACAGAGTGGAATGTTTTGGAAAGTGTCAGAAAAGCAATATTTATTGTCTGGACAAAGTATAAAGACTTATTAGAAAATAAGACCCCAAGATGGTTATCACCAATGGAGGCTAAGGCCCGGAAAAGACTCAATATGGAGGCCAGTTGGCCGAAATATTGGGAAATAATAGAAAAAATTGGAGACAATTGGAGGTTGCAGAGTTTGGAGAAATTGAAGAATAAGGTGCGAGATTGGTTACATTACGCTCAAGTCAAAGAGGTCTTTAATTCGGACAAAAAAATAGGATTCCAGGTGGAAAAATCGAAATTAGAAACAGAATTGTTAGAACCAAAGACAAAGGTACTTTCTAGAATGTATAATTTGCTGCTTAAATGGAACACTCAGGATGAGACTGTTAAATCAGCCATGATAAAATGGGCTCAGGATATTGGGTACAACATTATGTTCGAAGACTGGGAAAGGTTATGGACCACCGGTATGAAATTCACGGCATGTAATGCCTTGAAGGAAAATATTATGAAAATGATATATAGGTGGTACATGACTCCAGTCAAACTTGCAAAAATATATCACCTAGCTGATAACAAATGTTGAAAATGTAAGGTGGCTGAAGGGACATTCTTTCACCTCTGGTGGACCTGTCCAAGAGTGAAGGCCTTCTGGGAAATAATCTACAATGAGCTAAAAAAGGTATTTAAATATACCTTCACTAAGAAACCAGAGGCCTTCCTCTTGGGCATTGTCGGCCAGAAAGTGTTAAAGAAGGATAGAACTTTTTTAATGTATGCAACAACAGCAGCAAGAATACTTCTCGCAAAATACTGGAAGACACAAGACTTGCCCACACTGGAAGAGTGGCAGGCGCAATTGATGGACTATATGGAACTGGCCGAAATGACTGGCAGAATCCGAGATCTGGGAGAAGAAACAATGGAAGAGGATTGGAAAAAGTTTAAAGACTATTTACAAAAACAATACAAATTGTATGAGTGTTAAGAAATTGTACGATTCAGGAAAACATGGTTCCAGCAACTCGTCTGAAAGATTTAGAAAGTTAGGTGATATGTAAGAAAAGGTCGAAACTTAAAATAATGTTATGTTCAATTTAAGTTATAAGTAATTGTTAAAAATTACTTTAAGATTAGAAGTATAACATCTGAGAGGTATAAAATAAGAGCCGAAACAAGGTAATAATTTGCTGGCACTTTTATTATGGAGAATGCAGGGTAGGGAGATGTGAGGAAGTCCAGTTAGGTATACAATACAATAATATGAACAGTTGTGTTTTTCTCTTTCTTTTTCTTTTTCCTTTCTTTTCTCTTTTTTCTTTTACTTCTATATTGATATGTGATTTTCTATTTTATGTTTGAAAACTGAATAAAATATTTTTTTTAAAAAAGAACAAATAATACACATTAAAATCTAACCCAAAATCAAGTATTTAGGATTATGGATAACACCAAAGAATATTAACTTATATGAAGATAATTATACCAATTGTTGGAAAGATATCAAAAGACAGTTGGAGACATGGACAAGGTTAAATTTATCATTCCTGGGCCGCATTTCGGTAATTAAAATGATAGTTTTACCGAAGCTACTCTTTCTATTCCAAACGATTCCAATTACAGGAAAGACCTGCAGTATCAACAAGCTGCAAAAAGAAATTTCTAAATTTTTGTGGAAGGGTAAAAGACCAAGAGTAAAGCACAAGATATTAATAGATACTGTAGAAAGAGGTGGCTACGGGTTACCGGATTTGAAGCTATATTACGAAGTCTCATGTCTTCTCTGGTTGAAAGATTGGTATTTATTAAAAAATTGGGATATTTTAGATCTAGAAGGTCATGACACCCGTTTTGGGTGGCATGGCTATCTTAATTATGGGAAAATAAAGACGCATAGGAGTTTTTCAAATCATATAATAAGAAATGCTATATATAAGGTATGGGGAAAATACAAAAGATATTTGGAACAGAAAACCCCAAGATGGAACTCTCCACTAGAAGCAATCGCTGTTAAAAAAAAAGCAACAACATCAAAGAGAACTGGATAACGTATAACACAATATTAAGGGGGGGGAGGAGGGTCAACTAATATTGATAAGTTATGAGAAAATAAAAGATCATTTTTCTACTTGGCTAGATTACTTCCAGGTGAATGAAGTGTTCAGACAGGATAAGCAGATAGGTTTTGAAAAGGAGCCTTCAAGATTTGAAAGAGAACTACTGAATAGTAAAACCAAAATAATCGCAAAAATGTATAGACTTCTTTTAGACTACGAAGTAATGGATGAGGAGGTTAAGGCTTCAATGATAAAGTGGGCCCAAGATGTGGGCCGTCCAATTATGCTAAAAGATGGGGGAAACTGATGGAATGTAAATTTGAAATTTACAGCCAGCTATAATATAAGAGAGAACATGATGAAAATGGCTCATAGGTGGTACCTCACTCCTTCCAGATGATCAAGAATGTATAAAAAATTGGCGAATGCTTGTTGGAGATGTGGAGGAAATAACGGTGACATGAGCCACATGTGGTGGACGTGTGAAAAGATTAAGTTTTTTGGGGGGGAGGGGAGAATATACGATGATTTTAAAAAGATGATGGAGATAACTTTTATGAAAAAAACGGAGGCATTTCTGTGAAGTATTTTAGATAAAGAGATCCCAAAAAATCTAAGAGAGGTATTCTTGTATGCAACCGCAGCAGCTCGTATACTTGTGGCCCAGGGATGGAAAGATCACGAGGCTCCAAAAATAACAGATTGGCAAATCAAATTACAGGAATTGGTGGAGACGGCTCAATTGACTAGCAAACTCAGAGGAATCTCAAAGCAAAAATTTGCAGAAAAATGGGATGGTTATACAAGATATGTTCAAAAATACAATAATAGTTTTGACTCCGTGCTAGCATTCGAGTGATAAAGGAACTAAAAAGAGGTGGACAACAATTAAGGATTTATTATGTTTTCAGAATGTATTGGAAAATTTATATAGAAAGGATTATTGTTTTGTGTACATTCCATTTTAAGAATGGAAACAGAGCCACAGCCACAGCCTAAGTCTGAAACAGTCCTTGATAGAGTGCCAGAGCCAGAGGGAGAACCAGAATCAGTGCCAGAACCAAGCCCTCATTCAGAACCAGAGCCTGAGAAAGAGCCAGAGCCAGAACCAGAGCAACAGTCACCGCCACAGCCACAGCCTGAGTCTGAAACAGCCCTTGATAGAGAGCCAGAATCAGAGAATCAGAATCAGAGTCAGAACCAGATCTTCGGTAAAGACGTGGTCTAGTCTTAGCGCAACTGCTCCTCCCACACGCGATAACAGAGATTGGGTTTTCCAATAAACACCCCCCGTAGGGAACTTGCCCCAGCCATTCTGTTGGCTGAGGCCCCCTCCCAGGCAGCCCTGACCCTTTCCACTTAAAATGCAAAATACAAACTATACAATAACCTAAAAAAATAGTAAAAGAAAAACAAAGCAAGAAACAATTATGCTAAACTTAAAATAATCACCGCCCCAACTAAACATTTGTCCCACCCCAGAAAGAAAACAACAGCAACAACAACAACAACAACAACAACAACAACAACAACAACAACAACAACAACAAACCACCGTTTGAGGTGCAACAGAGACACAGCCAGAGACAGAGCGAGACCCTGAATCAGTGCCATAACCAAGCCCTCATTCAGAACCAGAGCCTGAAAAAGAGCCACAGCCCAAACCAGAGCAACAGCCACAGCCACAGCCACAGCCACAGCCACAGCCACAGCCACAGCCTAGAGCCACAGCCTGAGTCTGCAACAGTACTTGATACAGTGCCGGAGCCTGAAACAGACACAGCCTCAAACAGAGCCTGAGCCTGAAACAGAGGCAGAGCCACAGCCACAGCCTGAGTCTGAAACAGTCCTTGATAGAGTGCCAGAGCCAGAGCCAGAGCCAGAGCGAAACCCTGAATCAGAGTCAGAGGGAGAACATGAATCAGAGCCAGAGCCAGAGCCAGAGCTGAATGAAAGCCAAAGCCAGAGCCAGAGCCAGAGCCAGAGCCTGAGCCTGAGCCTGAGCCTGAGTCTGAGTCTGAAATAGTGCTTGATAGAGTGCTGGATCCTGAAACAGAGACACTGTCTGAAACTGAGCCTGACGCTTAAACGTAGCCAGGGGCAGAGGGAGAGGCAGAGCCTGATACAGTGCTTGATACAGCATAGGAGCCTGAAGCAGAGACACAGCCAGAGCCAGAACAAAACCCTAATTCAGAACCAGAGCCTGAAAGAGAGCCAGAGCCAGAAACAGTGCTTGATAGAGTGCCAGAGCCTGAAACAGAGGCAGAGGCAGATACAGGGCTTGAAACAGCGTCGGAGCCTGAAACAGAGAAACAGCGTGAAACAGAGACAAAGGCTGAGACACAGGCCGAGCCAGAAATAGAGCTAGAATAAGTGCTAGAGCTAAAGACTGACACAAAGCCTAATAAAGAGCAGAAGCCTGAGCCTGAGCCTGAGCCTGAGCCTGAAACAGTGCTTGATACAGTGCCAGAGCCTGAAACAGGACCAAAGCCACAGCTACAGCCATAGTGCCACAGCCTGAGTCTGCAACAGTGTTTGATACAGCGCAGGAGCCTGAAACAGAGACACAGCCTGAAACATAACCTGAGCCTGGTTATTAGCATGGCAATTAAAGAAGAGAGCCCCCGGTGATGACCTTATATCCATTGATGCCATCAAAGCAAATAAAGATTGGTGGATCCCACTTTTAGCAGCACTTTACACGTATATAAACAAAACAGCAAAATTTCCCTCAAGCTGGAGCTCGGCGTTGATTGTATTAATACATAAGAAAGGCCCACGTACAGAGCCGAGCAACTTTAGGCCAATCAGCTTGCTAAATGTCATTGGGAAGATTTACTCGGGGTACCTGCTAAACAAACTATCGAAATGGATGGAGGACGACAATATCATTGCCGATGAACAGGCGGGTTTTCGCCCTGGAAGATCTACTACAGACCAAATATTAACCTTGAATCACCTGGCGGAAAAGTATGCCGGCAA
The DNA here is from genome assembly GCF_964188305.1 of Podarcis bocagei. Taxonomy (NCBI): domain Eukaryota; kingdom Metazoa; phylum Chordata; class Lepidosauria; order Squamata; family Lacertidae; genus Podarcis; species Podarcis bocagei. The sequence goes on from NC_138131.1 coordinate 12,849,385, forward strand.
AGCCCCAAAGGTTCTTAAGCAGGCATTTGATCGAATCTCTAGAAAGCAGCTATGGACAAAACTGGCTGCTACAAAGATCGATCATCGTCTCCTTCATCTGATTATCAGCCTCCATACAAACACCTTCCTGAGAATCAGGCTAGACAATAAAGGCCTAGTCTCCAACCCTGTTACCACCAATAGAGGGGGGGGGGGAGTGCCGAACGGTGGCAGCGACGGTTACTTTACCCCTCTTCGTTTCCTTGTCCCGGTTGGATCAGACAAAAGCACAAGACTCCTGACGATTTGTAGCTGGAGGCAGTAGCGAAGGTAAGCACAAGACTCCTGAGACGATTTGCAGCTGGAGGCAGTAGCGAAGGTAAGCAGGGCGAATGCAGCGAAGGAAAAGAAAACCGCTCTACAGCTGGCGAGGGGGGGAAAGAGGGCGGTCCCCGGGCGTGCCTGGCCCTAAATAGCCCAGGCCACGCCTCCCCCGCCCGCTGATTGGCGGGCTGGGTGGCAGACACGCCCGGGGATTCCCCCAAGTCTCGCGGGTGCAAGGGAAGCCCCCGCGGATGTGGGAGGAGGATCCTGCCCGCAACACCCTCTCCGCTGCAGGGGCGGAAAGGGCTTTGGCCCCAGCATTGTTTAATTTTTACATTAACTCACTGGTGACTCACATGGCCAATGATGCTTTCCACCCCCCCAAATTAGCAGGCCGATCTCTGAATGTTCTTCTGTATGCGGATGACGCTGCACTTCTTGCCAGATCCCCTATTGGACTGAGGAGAATGTTGCAAGCTCTACATGAATACTGTGATCAGCATGAGCTCCAACCCAACTATGCTAAGACCAAGATGATGGTCTTCTCTGCCCGACAGAGACTCCATCGATGGTCGATGAACGGGATCCCCTTAGAGCAGGTTAACTGCTTTAAATATCTGGGACAAGTAATACGGTCAAATAGGTCTTTTCTGGCCCATAGAGACTATATAACAACTAACGCATCTAAAGCAGCCATCCAGATTAGATCCTTATATGCAAAGAATCAGGCTCAATCAGTGAAGATAGCTTTGAGACTCTTTCAAATGAAAGTCCTGTCACGGCTAAAATGGCCGCTGTTTCTTTAATGCGAATAAAGCTGGGTCAGCATGACTCAGCGGTCTGCAACAAGTTGTATATATAAGTTAGAAATGTTAGTTTGGGCTGTGGCTGGTGTTTGGGTTGGTTGGTGCTGGTGTGTATTCAGTCGTGTTTTGCACAAGGACTTTTAAGAATAAAACTCTGCAAGGATATTCTCGTGGACTCTTTTGTGCCGACAAGGGTCCGAGGACCAGGCTGAGGAGACAAAGGGAGGTCAGAACCCTTTCCATCTTTTTTTGCTTTTTACAAACACTGACAGGTTATGGGCCCAGTGTTTCTGAGCATGTGCAGAGTGCAAAACGACTAACAGCATTTCAGCAAGGAGCTGGTGAGTCCTGGTGGTGTACGGAGACAGTGGCTGTGAGTTGGAGAAGTTGGTGGCAAGCTGTAACTGTCTGCAGCGATGCTGGAGCGGCTAGGATCTGAGGATCAGGAAAGCACTCAGCGTCGGCTACTGGAACAGTTTGAACTGCTAGAGGACCACAGTAGGCGACTCACAGAGCGGCTACACCAGTTGCAGAGCCAGGCGGGACCTGAGGGTCAACAGAGGCAGCAGCTAGAAGCCGGTGAGTGCCAGCCAGGACCATCCAGTGGGACTCTAAAGAGAGAGTCAGGAGAGATTGCTGGAGACCCCACAAAAGGGGCTCAGCAAGCACCAGCAGAGATGGCAGATTTCCAGTCTTCCCAAGTTGTAAATATTGGGGGAGGCATCCCTTTTGAACTTCTCTCAGAGAGCAACTGGCTGAGTTGGTCAATTAAAATGCAGCAGTTGTTAAGGAGAGATGGACTATGGGACTGTGTTGAAACTGAGGTTTTGAGAACTGACTCTGCTGAGAAAAAACGGCTAGATGAAAGGGCCCGTGCCCAAATTATGCTGTGTTTGAGCAACTCTCAGTTATTGCATGTAGCAAATGCCAGCACAGCGTTTGAGTGCTGGAATTTATTAAGGGCAATGCATGTCAGAGAAACTGCTGGAACTATAATTTCTCTGACCAGAAGGCTGTTCAGGACTGTTATGAAAGAAGGTGAGAGTTTGGCAACTCATCTTCAAACGCTGAAATCTCTGTTTCTTCAACTACAGCAGAGAGGTAAGCGTTATGATGAGACTGACCAAACCTACATTATCCTTTCAAGTTTTCCTGAAAGCTGGTTGCCTTTGATTAACAGCATGGAGAGTATGCGTCCCCGAGATCTGACCCTTGAGTATGTGGTTGGTAGATTGACCGAAGAAGCAGAAAGAAGGTCAGATAGACAGGCTGAACTCCAAGAACGGAGGAGTTACAGCCGAGGGGGCCAGCAGCAGAATCTGCCAATGGAGCAACGCCAAGGTTTGGACTTGGCCATGGCGGTGAGGAGATGCTATAGATGCAACCAACCCGGGCATCTCCAACGTCAATGCAGGGCAAGACTTCCAGGAGACGACATGGAGCAGAGAGAGCAATCGACACAGAAACGTAAGCAGAAGGGGTTCTCTTCAGGGAAGAAGAACATGTGTTCTGCTCAGTTTGTGTCTGCATTTTCTCGAGAGGAGAGAAAGATACCTCGAGGAACATGGTTGCTGGACTCTGGCAGCAGCAGGATTATCTGCAATAGTCGGGAGGACTTTAGGACCCTGGAGAAGCCAGCTGATGGTAAAGACTCAATTTATCTTGCTGATGGTCGTAGAAGCAAGATTGATGGCCAGGGAACATGTTTCCTGCAGTGCTTGAACACTACTCTACCAGAGACTCTGTTTGTCAGCAGTTTGGACTTTTGTTTACTGTCTGTAAGCTGTTTGATTAATGCAGGGTCTAGTGTTAAGTTCACGCAGGATGGCTGTCTGATAAATAATGGAACTCAGGTATGTGGCCATGCAAAGATGGAAAATGGGTTATATGTAATGCAGGACAAGCCTGTTAAAGCAGCCCAGGTGGATCAGGATAATTTGCCAGTTCATAAGGGGTGTGTACATGAACTGCACAGAAAACTGGGTCACGCCAATTTCCGTGTGCTTTCAGAGATGCAAAAGGTGTGCAAGAACCTAAAAGTAAATAGCTGTAACTGTTTCCTAGATTGCAATGTATGTAAAATGGCCAAATCTAAGAGGAAGCCTGTGGCTTCTAAAAGCGACAGAGTATCTAAAGAGGTTTTAGAACTTGTCCATTGTGACGTGATAGGCCCTTTTCCACAGAAGACTGAAGGGGGCGCCAGATATGCTTTTCTGGTAATAGATGACAAATCACGTTTTAGTTGGTTGTTTTTGTTAAAGCAGAAATCTGAGTGTTTCCCCACATTCAGAGAATGGGTTGCCCAAGCTGAAAAGCTCTTTGCTCGCCCTGTTGTGCAGTTGCAAACAGATAGGGGCGGAGAATTTCTGAACAAACAATTTGGGACATGGTTGCGACGTAAGGGGATCACTCACCGTTTGACTAACCCTTATAGCCCTGCTGAAAATGGTCTGTGTGAAAGACGTGGGGCTGTGATACAGTCAGTAAAGGACTGCCTGCTAGTGGATGCAGGATTGGGCCACAACCATAGGCTGTGGGGCGAGGCTTTTCTGACCGCAAACTTTTTGATTAATAGAACCTGGTCTAGCTCTATAAAAGATATACCATATCGTATGTTGTTTGGGAAAGAACCAGAGTGGACAATGCTCCATAATTGGGGTTCTTGGGCACATGTAAACATTCCCAAAGCTCAGCACCAGAAAGGGGGCGCTAGAGCGCAGAAACTGCGGTTTGTGGGATTTCAGTCCTATGGCAAAGGGTGGCGTTTCAATTTATGCCCAGGACGTGTGGTTCTGTCACGAAGCGCAGACTTCGCTGACCAGGACAGATGGACTGCGATCCATGCCAACCCTGACTGCCTACTGCCCCTGCAAGTAAGAGAAGAGGCTTCTTCTCAGCCATTGGCAACACAGGAGCAGGATGAGGAAGAGGCACAGATTTCCCCAAAAGATGTGGCAATAGATAATACTTCTCTAGAGGAAGAGGAAGAAGAGCCAGCAATAAGGGGAGAAGAAGAAGTAGTTGGGAGTAGAAGTAAGGCAGGAAGCTGGTGGAAGCTTCCTATTGAGCCAGAAAGAGAAAATTCTTCATTTGATAGAGCAGTTTGGCATGAAAAACTGAAAGCCAGTTCAGACTCCCATGACACCAGTTTTCCCAAAGACAGTGTGTGATGATGAATTTGATCAGCCTGAGTTGTATCACTCAAAAAATAGGATCACTGTTGTATTTAAGCCAGTGGTCAAGGCCAGACATTGCATGTGCTACAAATGTTCTGAGCCAACGTGTATCTAAACCCAGTACTGCCGATTGGTGTGCTTTGAAAAGGCTTATCAGATATCTAAAGGGGACATTAAATGTATGTTTAAAGATATCTAGTACACAAGATGAAAAACTAGAAGTATTTGTTGATGCGGACTGGGGAAGCTGTGTAGCTACTAGAAAATCTACAAGTGGAATGGTTATGATGTTTGCCAATTCCATAATTGGATGGAGGTCAAAGAAACAAGGATTTGTTGCGACCTCATCCTGTGCAGAAGACATCAAGAAGAGGTGGCAAGAATACACAGAGGAATTATACCAGAAAGATATGGATGTCTCGTACACCCCAGGTAGTGTGGTTGCTGACCTTGAGTCAGACATCCTGGAGAGTGAAGTCAAATGGGCCTTAGAAAGCACTGCAAATAACAAGGCCAGTGGAAGTGACGGTATTCCAGCTGAACTGTTTAAAATTTTAAAAGATGATGCTGTTAAGGTGCTACACTCAATATGCCAGCAAGTTTGGAAAACTCAGCAGTGGCCAGAGGATTGCAGAAGATCAGTCTGATGTTAGGATATTTCCGTTCCACCTTAAAAGGGAGCAGGCTTTGTAAGTAACAGAGTCTGCGCATGTCCCGTTTACAGGATGTTTATGTTCTGCTGTTGTTCCTTTCGGTTTTGCCAGTCGGCCAAAGATGCTGACACAGAACGGTCACGTTTTCTTTTGTTCTGTTAAACGCTAATAAAGTCTGTAAATTATGCTCTTCTGCGGTGCGACTTTTGGCTGTGCTTTTATCTGCTGGTAAACAGTGTGCACAAGCCTGGAATGTGGCTAGGAATTTCCAGAGGCTTCGTGTCGCTAACTGCTGGATCTGCCTGTCTACGGGAGATTGATGGACGTCCGACACCCGGCTTGGGGGCCATGATGGACGTTATCTCCCTGGCAGTTTCCCAACAGCATGTCCCATTTACAGGATGTTTATGTTCTGCTGTTGTTCCTTTCGGTTTTGCCAGACGGTCAGAGACGCTGACTGAGAATGGACGTGTTTTCTTTTGTTCTGTTCATGTTCTAAATAAAGTCTGTAAATATGCTCTTCTGCTCTTCTGCGGTGCAAGCTTTTGACTGTGCTTTCTGCTGAAAGAGGGTGCACCAGCCTAGGAATGCAGCCTGTCTATTTCTAAGGCTTTGTGCCCCTAACTGTTGGATCTGCGTGACTACGGGAGGCCGATGGATCGTCCGAACTCCAGCTTGGGGGCCATGATGGACGTTATCTCCCTGGAAGTATCCCAACAACAAGGTTATGGGCCCAGATTCATAGCACCTACAGGAGAGTAAAGCTGCAACAGACTGCGTTTGAGGTATGTTGGGGGAAAAGCGAAAGGAAGGGACGCTTTTCTGTTTTACCTCGGCAAGGAGCCTTTGATCTCCGGCAAGGCTTAATTGGCCTGGGAGCTGCGCCAAAAAGGCTTCGTGATTAATGGCTGCCAAGATAAGGAGTCTCTCAAGTTAAAAAAAGACTCACGGCTCAAGATAAAAGCTGGAATGGAGTTTTTCCACGCTTTTGAAGCTTCAGAGACCACTCAGTGCCCAAAGGCAAATGCTGAGTGCCCTAAGTTGGATGGGCGGAATTATGAAACCTGGGCAAAATGGTGTGAGAGTTTGCTGCGTCAGTTTGGGGTATGGCATACTGTAGTTGAGCCCCCCCCCCCAGTTCCTCTGACAGAGAGATGGAAATCAGCTGATTCGAAAGCGATAGACGTAATAGTCTTATCCGTATCTTTTGAGGAAATTAAGACGCTGGCTGGCAACACCACTGCACGTGGGATGTGGAATGCTTTGATGAAAGCTCACAAGGCAAAAATCCCAGCCCAGAGTTTGACTGCATCGGAGGTCCTAGCTGTTTCCCAGAATGCGAGTGAATCCAGGGATGCTGAGGGCACCGGTTGCAAGCTGCAGGGGGAGCTGACCGTCACGTCATCCCAGGCAGCATTCCAGCCTCCAGGGGGAGCCAAGGAGTCGGCAGCTGAGAGCTCTGGTTCTCGTGAGAACCAAGGCCATCGCCTTTGCAGAGGCCGGAAAGGCAAAGGTAAACAAAGTCAGCCGTCTGCAGATGGCCAGGAGCAGAGGGAGGGTGAAGAGCCCACGCCAGGGAAAAACAAAGCGTTGTTTGCTGGCACAGTTTCACCAAAGGCTAAAGGCACGTCTGCTGACCAGAAGCAGGGGGGCAAGCTGCAAAAGCCCACGCCAGTGGAAAGCAAGGTTTTGCTTGCTGGCACAGCTTCACCAAAGGCTAAAGGCAAGTCTGCTGGCCAGGAGCAGGGGGGCAAGCTGCAAAAGCCCACGCCGCTGCAAAACAAGGGTTTGCTTGCTGTAAAGACTGCTCCAACAGCCAAAGGCAGTTTTGTTGTTGATTCAGGCTGTACGCGCCACATCTCGAAGGATCGGCATCTCTTTATCTCCTTCAAGCCTCAGGAAGGTGAGATCCACCTGACTGATGGAAGGACGTTGCAAATTGCAGGAGAAGGGACTGTGAAACTTGCAAGTTTGCACACAACCATCAGCGGTGTACTGCATGTTCCAGGCGCTGCGAGCAACTTGCTGAGCGTCCCACAGCTTACTGGGCGTGGTTTTCAGATTTCCTTCAAGAGGAGCGTCTGTGTCATCAGTAAAGGCAAAGAGGACTATTTGCATGTGTCAGGGGTTCAGGAGCAGAGGCAAGGGCAAGGGAGGAAACAGAGAGCGAGGGGGAGGAGGCAGAAGAAAAGATGAGTGATGACGACGACCCGAGATCTCCGAGTCTTTCCAGTGAATCAGAAGATTCACAGAAAGGAGCACCAGTGGCCAGGGCAAGGGGGGAGCCTAGGGGGACACCCCAGGAAGATAGAGCCAGAGGGGACTCAGAGGGGAGCAGTTGGAAATCGGGACCAGCGTCACCGCCAGAGAGCAGGGAAGAGGAAGGGCGCCAGGGATCAAGCGCTGGCAGCTCACAACAGGAGGGAGGGCACGAGTCAGGAGTGGCCACACCTCCATCGGGGAGCGAAGAAACGGTCAGACGGAAAGTGGAAGGTTGGGCGCGCGCGCCAAGTTCAAATGCACAGGAAAGTGACGCAGTAGGCAGCCCGGAGAGGGAGCCAGGTCCTAAAGCCCGGCGCAAGGAGACAGGAGGGTCCGGGGGGTCGGCGTCAGAGGAATCCCGGAGGGAAGAGACCCCGGGGGGCAGAGGGACCCAGAGGAGAACAGTCAGGCGGAAAAGGTGGGGCAGGGATAGGATATTAAGTTGGTGCACAAGGGGCGGAGACTCAGACGGAGCTTCGCCGATCTAACCATAAGACGTAGAGTTGCACGCAGCAGCTTGAGAATGGAAACTGTAACTCAATAAAGACTTTTACTTAATGATCGCTGGCTAGCGTGATCCTCTGTGAGCTAGGATCGGGGAGCAGCTCTGACAGTAAGCTCCGTCCCCAAAAAATTGTGGGCATCTACGGCCTCACGGAGAGGAGAGAAAGCGGGTGCCTACTAGCGAGCTCACGAACGGCAGACAACATGACGGCTGAACAGCAGATAGCGGAACTCAGAGAAGCAGTGTCACGACTGAATGCCGAGGCTCTTGCATCCAGGAAGAGAGAGGAGGACGCAGCTGCCGCCTACAGGGATCTCCAGGTCAGGTTGGAAGTGCTTACGAAGCAAGGGCAACTGACACCCAAACCGGAGGGGATTGGGTTGGGGAGACAAACAGGCGGTCTGGTCTCTCACTTCGATGGGAATCTGCAACAGTACCCCAACTTTAGAGCAGATGTAATGTGTGCACTGCAACTGCTGAACAAAGACTTTAGAGATGAGCAAGAGAAAGTGGGATTCATCATGTCCCATTTGCATGGAGATGCTGAAGCATGGCTGCGCAATTTGTGGAGGGATAAGGATCCGGCGCTCCAAAATGCGGATGCCTTTATTAAAGCGATGGATGGGTGCTTTTTATCAAGCATTGACGTGGATCTTGCTCGGCAGCAGATACATGGACTGAAGCAAGGGAGGGCCAGCGTAAGGCAGTACCATGCCCGCTTTTTCGCTTTGGTCAGTGCCCTGGAATGGGACAGAGATTCGGCTCCTGTAAGAGACCTGTTTTGGGAGGGATTGCACGGCTCGGTTAAAGATGAAATTGTGAGGGGGGAGAGACCCCGGACCACGCAGGAGATCGTTCAGAGGGCGCTGGCGGTGGGGGTGAGGCTGGAAGAACGTCCGTGGAGCAGGGACGAAGGGCGTGGAGGGCGCGAACCAGCCAGGGGCTCCTCCTTCCTTCCCAGAGAAGCAGCGCGTGCGCAATCCACGCCTCCGCCAGGAGGAGGGGCGGAACCTATGGAGGTTGGGAGTGCAAGGGCTCAGTCAGCAGCCAAAGCCCTAGCACCGGCAACAGTGAAAGCGAAGCCTCCTAGAGGGAACAGGAAGTGTTATATCTGCGATGATCCACAGCATATGGCGAAAGAGTGTCCCCGGAGGCTCCACAAGCACACTGCAGCCTCAGCAATGGTAACTGCAGCAACGCAGCAAGGAGGACCACAGCAGGGAAACGACGGAGTCTGGCTGGAGGAAGAGGCACTGGGGCCCAGCCAGACGTGTCAGTGAAGCAGTCCCCAGAGATTTTACAGCCCATGGACCCCCTCCCGCCCAAGCCAGTAGTGAGGCTCACCGCATTGCTCCAGCTGCCCAATGGAATCACCATGGACGTGCCAATCACCATTGACTCAGGAAGCAATGCGGACTTTATAGGGCAGGACTTTGTCGACCGGCACGCTATACAGTTGCTGCCTGCCACGCTGCCCCTGCAGGTTGTCACGGTGGATGGCAGGGAGCTGCTAGGGGGGCAAGTGGTGAAGCAGACGCCACCAATGGTGATGCGACTTGGGAATCACAGGGAAATCATCAGCTTCAACGTCACTCAACTATCGGACACGCCCATTGTATTGGGCATGAGTTGGCTGGACAAGCACAGCCCAACGCTGGCTTGGTACCAGAGGCAGCTGACCTTCGGCTCTTCCTTTTGTGCTGAACACTGCATCGTGCCCCGGCAGGAAGGAGAGGAAGAGGAGTCACAGCTGCAGCTAGGCACGCTGCAAGCGGTTCCCCACAAGTACGCAGAATTTTTGGAGGTTTTCTGCGAGAAGGAGGCAGACAGGCTACCCCCCCACAGACCATATGACTGCAAAATTGACCTGCTGCCGGGGGCGGCGCTGCCCAAAGGGAAGCTGTATTCCATGTCTGAGGACGAACTGCAGGAACTCAAAGAGTTCATAGATCATAATTTGGAGCGCGGTTTCATCCGAGAGTCCAAGGCAGCGGGGGGCAGTCCTGTATTCTTTGTTAAGAAGCGGGACACGCCCCAAAAAAGGCTTGTAGTGGACTATCGCATCTTAAACAGTGTGACCAAGCCATCAGACTTCCCCATGCCCCGAATCGACGACCTCCTCGCAAAGGTACGGAAGGGCAGCGTGTTCACCAAGTTGGACCTGCGAGGGGCGTACAACCTCATTCGCATGCGGGAAGGAGATGAGTGGAAGACAGCCATGTTCACGCCCCTGGGCACCTACGAATATAGAGTTATGCCTTTTGGATTGCAAAATGGCTCCCACGTGTTTCAAGCGTTCATGCATCACGTGTTGGCGGGGCTCCTCTACAAGACGTGCGTCTGTTTCTTGGATGACATCCTGATCTTTTCGGAATCGCAGCAGGAGCATGACAGACACGTCAAGGAAGTGCTGAGCAGGCTACAGCAGCACAGGCTTTACGCCAAGCTGGAGAAGTGCCAGTTCGACGTGACGGAGGTGGATTTCCTGGGCTACAAGTTGTCTGACAAGGAGCTCGCCATGGACAGCGCCAAGGTTCGAGCAGTGTTGGATTGGAAAAGCCCACGCAACCGGAAGGAGGTCCAACGGTTTGTCGGCTTCGCGAACTTCTATCGCAAGTTTATCAAAGGCTTTGCTATGCAGACGGCGGCCATCACGGACACGCTCAGCTCCAAGAAAAAGAAGTTCATCTGGACAGAGCAGGCGGAGCAGTCCTTTCAGGCACTCAAGCGGCTCTTCACGTCGGAAGAGCAGCTGCTTCATGTCAACCCCAGCAGGCCGATGAGGGTGGAGACAGACCTTCGGACAGAGCCGTGGGAGCAGTCCTGCTGCAGAAAGACCCGCAGGGGGTTTGGAGGCCGGGAGCGTTTTACTCCAGGAAGCTCAGCAAGTCCGAACAGAACTACACCATCTGGGACAGGGAGTTGCTGGCCATTCATGCAGCGTTCAAAGCGTGGAGGCACTTCCTGATCGGCGCCAAGCACACGGTGCAGGTCTGCACGGACCACAAGAATCTGGAGCACTGGCGCACGGCACAGTTCCTGAACCAGAGGCAGATACGTTGGGCTGAGTTCTTTGCGAACTTCGACTTCCGAATAGAGTATGTCCCGGGGGACACCAACATCATGGCGGATGCTCTCTCCCGTAAGCCGCAGTATCTGGAGGAGGCAACGCCAGCGGCCGCCATGCACATCTTCGCACCAACAGTGTGGGCGTGCGCTGCGGCAACAGTTGACCTGGAGGCGGTGCGACGAGCGTTGCAGGATGACTCCTTCGCGCAAGCAAAGATGGCAGAGGTGCACAGGGGCACGGCAGCGACCGACGAGTTCCAGCTGCGAGATGGATTGCTCATCCGTAAAGGGGCCATCTACGTGCCGGGAGACGAACTTCGCGCCAAGGTACTGCAGCAGCTGCACGACGCGCCCACTGCCGGGCACTTTGGCAAGGAGAAGACGGTGGAATTAGTCGCCAGAGACTTCTGGTGGCCCGGAATGAGAGGGGAAGTCGCGGACTACGTGGCGAGGTGTGACACCTGCCAGAGGGCCAAACCAGTGCACAGACCGCCGGCCGGACTGTTGGAACCGCTGCAAACGCCGTTCGAACCATGGGAGAGAGTGGCCCTGGACTTTGTCACGGATCTGCCCAGCTCGAGGGGCAAGACGGCCGTGCTGGTGGTGGTGGACTTGTTCTCCAAGATGGCACATTTCATTCCGTGTGCTAAGGTGGCCACGGCGGAACAAACCGCCAAACTGTTCATAGACCACGTGTTCAAGGTTCACGGTCTGCCGCGGTCTATTCTGTCCGACCGAGGGCGACAGTTCATCTCGAATTTCTGGCAGAAGCTGATGGGCTTCCTGAACGTCAAGATCAACCTGGCGTCGGCTAGACACCCGCAGACCAACGGGCAAGCGGAGCGGGTCAATGCCATCATGCAGCAGTACCTGAGATGTTATGCGAATCAACAGCCTGCGACGTGGGTGTATTACCTGCCTCTCGCCGAGTTCGCCTACAACAACACGAAGCACGTGTCCACGGGCGTCATGCCATTCTTCGCCAACAACGGGAGGCACCCCAGAACCTTCCCGGGACTGGAAAGAATGGGGGAGGGGGAGCCGCAGACAGCAGATGCGTTCGCGTCAGAGTTGCAGGAGGTCCACGATCAGCTGCGGCGGCACCTGGAGCTGGCCAAACACGCATACAAGGTACAAGCGGACAAACACAGAAGGGTTGGCGAAGAGATCCATGTGGGAGACTGGGTCTGGTTAGCAGCCCACGCAGTGCCGGCCAGGTCGTTGGCGAAGAAGAAACTAGGGCATAAGCAACTGGGGCCCTACCAAGTCGAAGAGCAGGTCAACCCGGTGGCTTTCAGGCTGGCGCTTCCGGAGGGTTCCAGGATGCATCCGGTGTTCCACAGATCGGTGCTCACTCCCTACAAGGCACCTCACAGGTTTCAGGAACCAGGAACGGCACCGAGTCCGCTCAGAGAGAGAACCGGGCAAGCGGAAGTGGCACAGGAGGAGCGCATCAACGAAGTCACGGAGATTTTGGACTCCAGATGGGGGGAAGAGGGGGTGGAATACCTTCTCGCCAAGGAGGGCACCCCGGCCAGTGCCAACAGCTGGGTGCCGGGCTACGCTTTAGACGAACCTCTGCTCAAAGAAGAGTTTCATGCCCTCTTCCCACATAGGCCAATGCCAGCAGACTTTTTCGACGACTGGCTTTTCACGCCCACGCTTTCAGCCAGCACGTTCCGGGGGTTCGACTCGGACGAGGAACCGACACGAGACGCCCGTTCCCCGGAGGGGTCACCCTCGGGATCTGCTTCAGAACCCTCGTATTGGTGGGATGATCGACCAGAGGAGCAGTTCCGCAGAAAGTGGCTGGAGGGTCCAGGACGAGCAACGTCTCCAGAAGGAAGCGAGGGAGAGACGGACATGGACGTTTTCGGGGACGACCCGGGTTTCGAGCACGGCGGCACAGAGATGGAAGCGGAGGTGACCGTCGTCGACGAGAGCAGGGAGGAAGAACCGGAAGACTTCAGATGGAGGCCCGCCACGGGAAGCGAACTGTATCCGACATTCGTCCCCCTGACACAGCAGCACCCAGCTCCCGCACCGGAAGGAGGGGAGGGGGGAAGAGGGGGCTTCGAGGGGGGGATGGATGTCAGGGGTTCAGGAGCAGAGGCAAGGGCAAGGGAGGAAACAGAGAGCGAGGGGGAGGAGGCAGAAGAAAAGATGAGTGATGACGACGACCCGAGATCTCCGAGTCTTTCCAGTGAATCAGAAGATGCACAGAAAGGAGCACCAGTGGCCAGGGCAAGGGGGGAGCCTAGGGGGACACCCCAGGAAGATAGAGCCAGAGGGGACTCAGAGGGGAGCAGTTGGAAATCGGGACCAGCGTCACCGCCAGAGAGCAGGGAAGAGGAAGGGCGCCAGGGATCAAGCGCTGGCAGCTCACAACAGGAGGGAGGGCACGAGTCAGGAGTGGCCACACCTCCATCGGGGAGCGAAGAAACGGTCAGACGGAAAGTGGAAGGTTGGGCGCGCGCGCCAAGTTCAAATGCACAGGAAAGTGACGCAGTAGGCAGCCCGGAGAGGGAGCCAGGTCCTAAAGCCCGGCGCAAGGAGACAGGAGGGTCCGGGGGGTCAGCGTCAGAGGAATCCCGGAGGGAAGAGACCCTGGGGGGCAGAGGGACCCAGAGGAGAACAGTCAGGCGGAAAAGGTGGAGCAGGGCTAGGATATTAAGTTGGTGCACAAGGGGCGGAGACTCAGACGGAGCTTCGCCGATCTAACCATAAGACGTAGAGTTGCACGCAGCAGCTTGAGAATGGAAACTGTAACTCAATAAAGACTTTTACTTAATGATCGCTGGCTAGCGTGATCCTCTGTGAGCTAGGATCGGGGAGCAGCTCTGACTGCATGCAAAGTTTATGGATGGTTTGTTCCATATAACTTATGACGACACTGTTGTTGTGTCTAATGCTGATTCTTGTTGTGTTGCACAAACTAACAAAGTTCTTCATGCAGGTTGCATTCACGATGCACATCGAAGGTTTTGCCACCTCTCTTGGAAGGCACTGGCCAAGATGCCAGAGGTGGTTGAAGGTTTGAACATCAAACCCTGTAAATTTCACATGAAATGTGTATCTTGTGCAGAGAACAAGGTGAAGGTTGCTCCAAAAGGCAAGGAGTCTAGCAGGCAGGCTTCCAAGCCCTACCAGCTAGTGCATGCGGACCTGGTTGGGCCACTTGCGCCCTCTTTAGGAGGAGCAAGGTACTTCATGATTCTGATTGATTCTTTTTCCAGGTACATTCATGTGTTTTTGCTCGAACAGAAATCGCAAGCGTTTCCGAAGTTTAAGGCATTCTGTGCTTGGTTGGAAAATGTGCACGGTAAACGTATTTCTTGTTTGTTTACTGATCGGGGCGGGGAGTTTACTTCTCAGCAGTTTGAAGCTTTCCTGACTGAGAAGGGAATCCAGCATGACATGTCAACGCCCAGATCGCCATGGATGAATGGGCTTGCGGAGAGAGCAAATCAGACATTTTATTTATTTATTTTATTTATTTATTTACGGCTATTAGCCCATAAAATATGTACAAACATAAAAAAGCACAAAGGCTTAAAAACCGAAATATCTGACAACAGAAGGTGAACACTGCGATGCAAGGGTGGGTCATTGGGCAAAGCCAAATAACAGGATGTGGCCCGGAGAGCTCCCAGGGACGGCTCACAGAAAAAGGAAAACTGAAGACGAGATCCGACATGCACTCTCATCATAACTGTCCAATTAGATTTTGATGTTGTTGTTGTTTTTTGGTGGTTTTTGCATGTGAGATAACCGCATTCAGGAATCTCGCCACCTGCAGAGTAACAGAAGGATCTGTATCCTGCAAAAGCAGTGTGGCGTGTGACTCAACAGGCCTGCTAACCAAGCGCAGTAAAGCAGGGCCCAGGAATTTAGTCCTGGCTATGCTATGTAGGGGACAGTTGAACATTATATGTGGAAGAGATTCAACAGTTTTCCCATCACACACGCATAGCGGAGACACCAAACCCTTGGAAAATCTGTGGCTCAGCAGGTTCGATGGAAGGACATTGAACCTTGCACGAATAAATGCAAGTCGGTGTGGTACTGATGAAAGAGATGACATGTATGATGGAAGGTCAAGTGGTGGGGTTATTCCGTGATACCTGGGGGAGCAGACACCCCCACCTCTGGCAAGGTTGTGTTGATTTTCAATGTCTGCTAATCTTTGCTCAATGAGGCTTTTAGCTGAGCGTAAGTTCATCTTTAGGGAGTCCGCTGGGGAAATTCCGATGCTCAGAAGTTTGGCATGGATTTTTCCTACCCACGGATTAACAAATTCGTCCCGCCAGAGGCACTGAAAAAGGTAATGGTCGGGAAGCCTATGCCAGCTGGACAGCCAATAGCCAAAGACTCGCTTCCAGATGACAGTCTCCAATGTTGCAATCCTTAACTCCAGACGTATGGCTGCGTTGCTCACACACATGGGGAGTTTCAGGAGGCGACGGAGAAACTGATTCTGCAATGTCTCCAGCGATGTTAAATTGGACCCAGGGGCCCAGAGCGGGGCAGCATAGCAGAGGGTGGAAACCACTTTTGCGTGGTATACCTTCAATGCAGAGGGGATGTGGGAGGCTCCGTCAGCCGCAAAAAATTGGAGTAGAGCATAAAGTATTGTTTTCCCTTTGTTTAGTAAATACTGTATCTGTGGCTTCCAGCTTAGGTTGTAGTGAAAAAAGACTCCCAGGTATTTAAATTTGAAAACCTGTTCTAATTGGACTCCATCTAACTTCCAGCTGTAAGTTTTCCGAGACCTGGTAAAGACCAGGACTTTAGATTTCCCATGATTAATTGTCAGATGGTTGAGTTTGCAATAAGCCGCAAAAATCTTTAGAGCTCTGCATAAACCGACTCTAGAGTAGGAAAGGATCGCTGCATCATCGGCGTATAGGAGCAAAGGGCAGCGAAAATCGGCTAGGCGGGGGGCATGAATGTTGGCTTGAGACTCATTCAGAAAGAGCTTCATATCGCTAATAAACAGGTTGAAGAGGAGTGGGGCCAAAATGCAGCCTTGGCGCACACCTCTATTTATTGGGACCTCGTTGGATAGGTTTCCCGCAGGTGTGAGTCTCACTCTAGCCGACGACCCGTGGTGTAATTGGGTTATAAGCCATAACAGTCTTCTATCTATGCCCCATCTCTCTAGTTTCTTCCATAGACAGTTTCTTGGGATACTGTCGAAGGCGGCCTTTAGGTCTATGAAAGCGACACATAGGCGCCCCCGCCTCGGGGCAGAATATTTTCTGGCAAGATGATACATAATTACCATATGGTCAGAGGTCGAGTAATTGTTCCTAAAGCCCGCTTGCTCATGGCCAATCAGATTTGAGTCGTTTGCCCAATGAGACAGCTTAGACAGCAAAAATTTTGCATAGATTTTCCCGATGATAGACAAAAGGCTGATGTTCCGATAGTTCTCCGGGTCAGCAGGGGGACCCTTTTTATGGACTGGCACGATCACGGCCTCCTTCCATGACCTAGGGATAAGCCCCGTAGAATTAATTGCGTCAAAGACTTTGGCCAGAATTTCAGCCCACCACCTCGGTTGCGCAACAATAGCCTCAGCAGGGACTAGATCCAGCCCGGGGGCTTTGCCCGTTTTCAGATCTAATATCAAGTCCATTATCAGGTCTGGGTCGGTAGAGGGCCACAAAGGTAGGTGGTCGGCTCGGAATTCCGTGGATGAGTTGGATTCCTCTGCCAAGGAGAAATATTTACTCAAGAATTTTTCCCATGTGGGCGCAGGGATAATCGTCAGTGGGTACTTCCTTCCTCTTATGTTTATCAGAGCCCAAAATTCCTGTGGTCTGCGGGATCTAGAGGCCGCTATCAAGGCTCGCCAACGCTTTTGATGCCACTCGCGTTTGGCCAGCTTTAAAGTCTGTTTGTATGCTCTTTTGGCTTGTAAATAGGAGGATGGTAGAGCTTGGGCATTAGAGTTTTTGTATTCATTATAGATGGAACGAAGAAGGGATCTTGCTTGTTTGCAAGAGGTGTTAAACCAAGGGGCCCCAGCACTGCAATGCGCCACTTTCGCCTTTTGAGGAGGTGATGTAAAAAAAGTGGTAAGGTTTGTTGTAAGAAGGTTAAAAAGTTTCAAAACCGAATTGGAATCTTGTAAATCAGTAGTTATTTGAGGTAGATAGGCAGTGATTTCCCTATGGAAAAAATCCTGGTATTTTTGGGCCACAGCCTCCGACCATTTGATCCCTCTTATTTGGACCGATGATGAGGTTTCCAGAAGGACTGAGTGTTTATAGTCCTTCTGGCGCCGGAACAATGACAAAGTGGTCACTACTGGGAGGTGATCACTGAAATGTTGATTTTCAACTTGGAAGGAAAGTACATTAACGGCCAAATTTGCGGAGATCAAGAAGTAATCGATAACACTGTTAGATGTTGGTCCCAGGTGAGTGAACTCCCCCGGTATATCGGGGGGGAAGGTGCCGTTCAAGAATACTAGATTCAAGCAAATGGCCATTTGGTAAAGGGTCACTCCTGCTTTGTTTACTCTGTTGTCCTTTGAAGTTCTAATTCTGGTATGTTCCAAGTCAAAGTTGTCCAAACATGGGGGAGTCCACCATTTGGACTTGGTTAGTAGGTCCCAATTAGTGGCAATACGAGCATTAAAATCTCCCCCAATTAAGGAATACGAGTTAGGGCATTTGGTATGACATGACAATAGGTGATTTTCAAATGATTCCCATCTCCAATCAAGATCAGGTGCTGAGCCTTCGGGGGGGAGATAAACATTAGTAATTAGTAATGAGGACTTCCCTTCTGTGATCAGTCCAGATAGAGCAAAAGGCGGGGAAGCCCGTACCAGAGTGAATTTGGCGCGAAGTTGAAGTGAGATCCCAATCAAAAGACCCCCTTTGGGGCGACCTCCTTTCAAGGAAGGGGAGGCCGGAAGTGTTAGAAGATCGAAGCCATCTATGATTATCTCTTCCTCATCCCACGTTTCTTGGAATAGAATGATATTAAATGAGTTTATGTACTTCCTGAATTCGGGGTCTGATTTTTTGGTTCTCCAACCAGCGATGTTCCAGCTAAGTATTGATAATGTCGGGTCCTTGTGCTGTCCCGGTAATTGTCACTTTGAGTTGTTTAATGGGTTCTTGGAGGTAGAACGAGGACCTATAAGAAAATCGGTAATTTTAGTTTGTGTGGATAAGGTCTTCTTCTGTGTTGATTGAATCCATGATTTGGTAACATTAACAGGCAGGAAGGGTTTTGCCGGGGAGGAAGAATTAGGCAAAGTTGGTGAGGTTGGATGCTGTTCATTGAGGTGAGTAGTAGCAAGTCTTTGATGGGCTCTACTAGTAGATCCGTCGGAGTTGTCAGTCTTAACCAGGGTAGCGCTAAGAGGTGTTCCAGCCATCACTTGTAGTTGCTGCGCAGATGGGGAAGAATTATCACGCAGATGTATAGAAGGACGTGAACGTGGGGATGGTGCATGCGTAGTCATTTCCTGGTGATCTTCAGGCAGGGATGATTCTAGCTCAGGCATTGAGGCAAAGGAATCATCAACCTCCATATTTTGATTGGACATAAGGTCTGAAACGGGAGTATTGAGTTTATCAACTTCCTCCACGGTAGAATGGTGCTGTTGGTCAACAGGTGACTGCTGATTCAGATCAGTAGGGGGTAACAAAGTAACAGGTTGAGAGATTATCAAGGTATTTGATGGAGACGCCTTGTGGGACGTGGAGCACCTGCTCTCCTCTCTCATCGGCATAGAGGGGTCCCCTTGCGATAGGAGTCTTTGTTTGAGTAGATCCAATCTATCGAGAATAGCCTGCTGTTCTTCCGAAGGGAGTTTTCCATAAGAGGAGATAAGATTTCTCTCTTCAGGGATATTCCAATCTCCGCTTGCAATTGGATCACTCCTCAGCTTAGCTAGATGGTCACTTGCGGTCGCAGGTGGAACAGGGGGTACCCGGCTAGGTGTTTTTCCCTTTATTATAGGGACAGAGGAAGGAAACGGGCGTTCATTACCGGTTAAAATGTTGGGAAAAAGAGGTTTAACACTCGTGTCCTTAAAGACTCTTGTTGTTACAATCTCCCAGGGTGCCAGCCGATCTTTTTGTCTTGCAAGAAGATGTGGGATCCTTGCAGACTGGAAGGAGAGCATAAATTTCCTTGGCCAGGGCGTGGCATTTAGGGGTACTACAGATAGAAGATCTATCCGGGAAAAAGGAATATTTAACAAATCACGTAGGTACCCTTTAGCCATCATCAGGTTATTCCACCTAAGTCTGGGGGCGTCACGGGAAAAAATGGATAAACATATTTTATTAGGTTGAAAAATCAAGGATTGCTTATTCCTTTGGGGCAGTGGTAGCCTGCATCTTGAGCCCTTAAGGAGAGATTTCTGGTCAAGTTGTCTCTTTAAGGTACTCACAAGCTGCACAAGAGATTGATGCAAATTAGATAGCTCAGTTGAGGAAGGTAGATGAGCTAGAAAGGCCCGTGTAAGTTTATTCAATGACGAAGAAATCCCCTCCAATTCCTTGAAGATGTAGCTTAAAGTCCTGATTACCAGTTGTATTTGATCAGGTACTAATTCATGGGCAGTTTGCCCTAATGCTTCCCGTTTCAGTGACGGAGGTGTAATTAAGGTATCAGGGAGGAGGGTTTCCCTATGGCTTCCATCCCCCGCTGGATCAGCTAGCTTTTCCAACTCTCCTTGATCATGCAGAGGCCAAAAGCGGTTGTATGTTTCGACCGCAGAAACAATTACTTGCTCCGTTTTGCTGTTATTGTTAGTAGATGGTGGGGGAGATTCAAGCTTTGACTGCTTTACTCTTGGAGGTGAACAACTTTTCTCAGCAGATCTTGGTCGCTTGCCATGACCCATTTGTTGCTGTCTCACTAACTACGAAGGTTCAAAGTAGAGGTAAACGGAGATAAAAGAGATAAAAGAGAACTTATCTTTATGGACGCAACTCCTCTGCTACTCCTCGTCCACTGCTCAACATAACCCAGTCTTCAAGGCGGCGTTACTAATCAGCAGCAGGCTTTCTCAGCAGGGGGTTTGAATATCCTTGTTGATACGTATATGGCCCCGACAGGCCAACCATAGAAGTAAAACGATTAAAAACTTCCAACAGAGGTAAAATAATTTAAAAGTCAAATAAAAACAGCTATAAAGACGGCTGTAAAAGGCTATAAAAGGCAATAAAAGGTTTGTAATCCGGAGGGTTCACGAAGGAGAAGTTGTTACAGCCGCCATCTTCTTTTGGCCTCCTATTGTGCACAGAGTTAACTGTGGTTAAGAAAGTGAAATACTGCTGCAAGGAATCAAAACCTTGTTGCATGATGCCAATCTCCCTGATAAGTTTTGGGGGGAGGCTTTGGGGAATTTTGTTTATTCTTTTAATCGCAGATTGTCATCACCCATTGGTTGTACCCCCTATGAGAAGATGTTTGGCAAGAAACCCAACACCAAACACATGAAAATTTTTGGTTCTGACATGTGGGTACGCACACAACAAACCAACAAGCTTGGGAAGCGTGGGGCACATGGTTTGTTCATGGGGTACGAAAAAGGTGCATACAGGGTATGGATGACTAACTCTAAGTCCATTAAGTTCACAAGGAGTGTTGAGTACAATCCCAAGTGGGGGGAAAATGTGGGAATTTTCCAGAGTTACCCAGAGGAGGATGAAGGTGATGTCAAGCAAGCAGCTAAAGATGAGAAAGCTGCTGCTGAAGATGATGAGGATGAGGATGATGATGATGATGATGATGATGATCAGAGTTCGGATTCCAGTTCAGTGGGCGGCGCTGCTGCTGGTGTCAGTGACAGTGATGACACAGCAGACTATGAGAGCGCAAAAGCCTCAGTCAGACCATCTGATGCGTCTGACAATGAACTGGAAGAACCACTGTTCACCATTGGTCACTTTTCTCCTAAGAAAGAGGAGATGAGTCCAGAAGACTTGCGTCTAGTATGCAGGTCTGAAAGGGCGACCAAAGGCAGACCTCCAAAGAGGTATGCTGATGAGTTTGCTAAGACAGCAACTGCTGTTCTTAGTAGCTCAGAGAAGGTGTGGGAACCTTCAAGCTTCAAAGAGGTTCAGGAGTTAACCTCTAAAGATGCTGAGCCTTGGCTTAATGCCATGAAGGCTGAAGTTGATTCCTTGAACAGGAACCAAACTTGGGAACTGGTACCGGTAGTCCCAGGAATGAGACTGGTTGGCAGCAAATGGGTCTTCAAGGCCAAGGAAGACCAGAATGGCAAGGTAGTCAGACACAAAGCCAGATTGGTTGCCAGAGGTTTTTCACAGGTACCAGGACAGGATTACCACGAGACCTACTCACCCACAGTCAAATATGAGAGCATTCGGCTGATGCTCAAGGTCGCTGCGGAGGAGAAACTGCATGTTACCCATCATGACATTAATACAGCTTTTTTGTACGGGATTTTGGGGGAGGAGCTGTTCATGCTTCCACCTGATGGGGTGCAGATACAGAAGGGAATGGTCTGTAAACTGCGGAAATCCTTATATGGTCTTAAGCAGAGTGCCAGGTGTTGGAACACAAAACTCACTGAGACATTGCTTTCTCTAGGTTTTCACCAGGGCAAAGCTGATCCATGTGTGTTTGTCAAGGAGGAGGGGCAAAACAAACTGTATTGTTTATGTTTTGTTGATGATCTTCTGATGTTTTGGAAGAATCAGGCTTTTTATCAAAGCACCCTAGCTCAGCTGAAGGAGCACTTTGACATGAAGGATCTTGGTGAGGTATCCAACTATCTTTCTCTGCAGGTGGAGAAGGACCAAGCAGGTAATTTTCTGGTACACCAAACACAGAAAATTGCTGATGTGTTAACCAGGTTGAATTTGGTTGATGCAAACCCAGCAGACACACCGATGGTGACAGGTTACCAGGTAGACAGTACTGCTGAAGCGTTTTCTGACACAACGCTATACAGATGCATTCTAGGCAAGCTGAATTTCATTGCCAGATGTTCAAGACCTGACATAGCTGTAAGCTGTAATCTGCTTAGCAGACATGCCAACAATCCTACGGTTCAGGATTGGAAAGCTCTGAAGCGCATAGCCCGCTATTTGAAAGGGACTATGCACTACAGGCTGAGGTTCACCAGTCAAAAGACTGGAGGTCTTGAAATCTTTGCGTGACTACGGGAGGCCGATGGATCGTCCGAACTCCAGCTTGGGGGCCATGATGGACGTTATCTCCCTGGCAGTATCCCAACAACAAGGTTATGGGCCCAGATTCATAGCACCTACAGGAGAGTAAAGCTGCAACAGACTCCAGCTTGGGGGCCATGATGGACGTTATCTCCCTGGCAGTATCCCAACATCTACATCCCAATCCCAAAGAAAGGCAGTGCCAAAGAATGCTCCAACTACCGCACAATTGCACTCATTTCACACACTAGCAAGGTTATGCTTAAAATTCTACAAGGAAGGCTCAAGCAGTATGTGGACCGAGAACTCCCAGAAGTGCAAGCTGGATTTGGAAGAGGCAGAGGAGCCAGAGACCAAATTGCAAACATGCGCTGGATTATGGAGAAAGCTAGAGAGTTCCAGAAAGACATCTACTTCTGCTTCATTGACTATGCAAAAGCCTTTGACTGTGTTGACCACAGCAAACTATGGCAAGTTCTTAAAGAAATGGGAGTGCCTGATCACCTCATCTGTCTCCTGAGAAATCTCTATGTGGGACAAGAAGCTACGGTTAGAACTGGATATGGAACAACTGATTGGTTCCAAATTGGGAAAGGAGTACGGCAAGGCTGTATATTGTCTCCCTGCTTATTGAACTTATATGCAGAATTCATCATGCGAAAGGCTGGGCTGGATGAATCCCAAGCCGGAATTAAGATTGCTGGAAGAAATATCAACAACCTCAGATATGCAGATGACACAACCTTGATGGCAGAAAGTGAAGAGGAATTAAAGAACCTTTTAATGAGGGTGAAAGAGGAGAGCGCAAAATATGGTCTGAAGCTCAACATCAAAAAAACGAAGATCATGGCCACTGGGCCCATCACCTCCTGGCAAATAGAAGGGGAAGAAATGGAGGCAGTGAGAGATTTTACCTTCTTGGGCTCCATGATCAGTGCAGATGGTGACAGCAGTCACGAAATTAAAAGACGCCTGCTCCTTGGGAGAAAGGCAATGGCAAACCTAGACAACATCTTAAAAAGCAGAGACATCACCTTGCCAACAAAGGTCCGTATAGTAAAAGCCATGGTTTTCCCAGTAGTGATGTATGGAAGTGAGAGCTGGACCATAAAGAAGGCTGATCGCCGAAGAATTGATGCTTTTGAATTATGGTGCTGGAGGAGACTCTTGAGAGTCCCATGGACTGCAAGAAGATCAAACCTCTCCATTCTGAAGGAAATCAGCCCTGAGCGCTCACTGGAAGGACAGATCGTGAAGCTGAGGCTCCAATACTTTGGCCACCTCATGAGAAGAGAAGACTCCCTGGAAAAGACCCTGATGTTGGGAAAGATGGAGGGCACAAGGAGAAGGGGACGACAGAGAATGAGATGGTTGGATGGTGTTCTTGAAGCTACCAGCATGAGTTTGATCAAACTGCGGGAGGCAGTGGAGGACAGAAGTGCCTGGCGTGCTCTGGTCCATGGGGTCACGAAGAGTCGGAAACGACTAAACGACTAAACAACAACAACATCCTGTGAGGCAGAATATGGGAGCCTGTCGCTAGCATGCAATGAAATCATGTGGTTTATACAGATACTGAAAGATCTAGATTGTAAAGCAGATTTGCCTATCCAAGTGTATGAAGATAGCCAATCGTGCATTGCATTAGCGGACTCAGAAATAATGAAATCCGCATCAAAACATATTGCTATCCGTCTTGTGAATGTGAGAGATTGTGTACAGAATAGGGTAATCAAACTGGAGTATTGTCAATCACAAGATAATATTGCTGATTTGTTTACCAGGCCTTTGCCAGCAACATGTCATAATGAATTGATGACAAAACTGGGTTTGTGTATATAACGTATTGTATGTATGTATTGTTTCTGTTGGGGTTTTTCACATTTAAGAAACAGAAGGGGTGTCACGGCTAAAATGGCCGCTGTTTCTTTAATGCGAATAAAGCTGGGTCAGCATGACTCAGCGGTCTGCACCAAGTTGTATATATAAGTGAGAAATGTTAGTTTGGGCTGTGGCTGGTGTTTGGGTTGGTTGGTGCTGGTGTGTATAGTTATTCAGTCGTGTTTTGCACAAGGACTTTTAAGAATAAAACTCTGCAAGGATATTCTCGTGGACTCTTTTGTGCCGACAAGGGTCCGAGGACCAGGCTGAGGACACAAAGGGAGGTCAGAACCCTTTCTAACTTTTTTTTGCTTTTTACAAACACTGACAAGTCCTCCCCCTTCTTTTGGTGGGCATCTCTTTAGGCTCCCGTAGGGATTTTTTGAAATTGGATTCTATCCAAACGCGATTCCTTAGAGCCATCCTTAGGATTCCCCCCTCGGTAGCGGATGCGGTTATGAGATTAGAAGTCGGCTGGCAAGCTCTACGGCATGTGGCCTTGAAGACGAAGCTCTGGCCATGGCTCAAGCTTTGTTTTAAACCAGTGGGTATTGCCCCCTTGATATTGAGGGACGATTTCCAATCATCGTGGGAAAGGGAGGTCACTAACGAGGTTCAATCCTGTGGATTGTCTCACCTTTACTTTGAGTCTATGACGTACAATCAAGCTAGAGCTGTGATCTCCCGGAGACTGAGTGACATTGCCAGACAAGAGGAAATAGGCCAGGTAAAACCAGGGATGTTCCTAGGGGTCCAGATTTATCGGACCATACCAGCCCCCTACCTTGCAGAAATTCACTATGTGGAATACCGTAGACTTCTTACAGCGGCTAGATTAAATGTCCTTGACTCTGCGATATTGTGGGGAAGGTACAGGGGAGTACCATACGCCCAGAGAACCTGTCATTGCGCCATGGGTGTGGTTGAGTCCACCGAACACATTCTCTTGACTTGCCCTTCTTATACAGAGCTTAGACATAATTTTATAGACCCACTTCTATGTCAATCTAGCTTCCTATCCGGAGAAAACCAGGTTTTACACTTGCTGAATAACGTCACTAGAGCTATACCTTCCTTGGTGGCCAAATTTCTTTTTTTAGCTTTTAAGCGTCACAAGATTATAATTGACTGTATTGATATGGGGCTATCTGTTTAGCCCATTTTAGTGTTGGCTAAGTTCTAAAATTTTCCTGGAGCTTTTAACTGCGTATTGACAAATGTACTTTTTTTCTGACTGACGGTCGAATAAAAGGTTGATGATGATGATTAAAGAAGAGAGAGGCAGAAAGGCATATAAATAGAGTTAAGTGCAAAGGCAAAATAATAAATAACCCTAAAGAAATAGAGAAACGATTTCTCGAATTCTTTAGAGAAATCTATAAGGAAGGAAATGAAACAACAGAAGAAGTTAAAGAACATTTAGAACAGAACTGTCTTCCGAAACTTACTAAAGAACAAAAAGAACTGTTGAATGCCCCTATTACATCGTACGAAATTCAAAGAGCAATTAAGGAAGCAAAGATAGGAAAGCCAGCAGGGCCAGACGGCCTACCGGCAATATATTATAAAAAAATGGAGGACTTACTGTCTGACCCATTAAGAAGTTTCATGAACAGAGACTTCCGGGTTAGCGCGAAAGGCTAATGGCGGATTCCCTCTGAGCTCCGGAGGGAATCTGCTCTGTAGAAGACGGGTCTTGCCGCTGCGGCGACACGGGGACCCTCAGAAACCACACGCGCTGAAGCCTGTGGACTTGGGGACTCGTCGGGCAGCATTTGCGCCCCCCGACCCGCGAAGAAGCCTTTTTAAAGGCTTCGGAGCGGGGGACAGAGAGTGGTGCGGTGCTGAGAGTAGACCGCTTCTTCTAAGGAGCGAAGCCGCATGCCATGGCCGGAGAGCGCTGACTTCTTTCTTTGAACATTTGGACTTTAAAAGTAACAACCCGTGAGTAGTACAGAAATTGGAACTAAAAATCGTTTTTTTCTGAATTTGGCACGATCGGGGGAGGTGCTAAAAGGAAGTCTGTCTCCCCTTCCTGTAGATAAAGTAAAGCAAGAATTGATAACTAAGGTTGAGAGAACATCCTTCTCTTTACGGGATAAAAGCTATTAATTCCACGACTTGGCAATATAAGTAACTTTGCTGGAGGATAAGAACTGATTTTAAGAGCTGAAGTGCAACCCCCAGGGACCCGGGAGTGATCCGCAAGAGAGCCTGCTGAGGAGACATAAAGAGTTTGACAGCTGTCAAATTAGCTGTCAACGTTGGAAAACGAAAAAAATATTGGTTTCTGCTATCTTTGCTGGTTATTTTTGTTACAATTTGACTTTAAACTGTTGAAAATAAAGAAGAATAGAAACAAATTAACTTGAATGTTGGATTGGAGGTGGAAGGAATATTAAGTAACTAGAATCCCTCTAGAGGGGGTTCTGAGACATTACAATGGCTGCAGGTGGAAAAATACAGGCTGAGCTGGATAGAATGTTTTTTCTCTTGGGAAAGTTACAAGGTCAGAGTGAAGCTTTGGCTACAAATGCTACAACTTTGAATTTAAAAGTAAACAAACTTGTTGAATGTGTCAAGGACTTGACTCAAGAAACCTATGCAGCTGAACAAGAAGAGATATGTGCTGTTTCAGAGGAGTGGGAAGGAGGAGCTGAAATGCCGCAGACGACAAAGGAGAGCCAGAGGCCTGCTAAGATAGATGCTAAGAAAAACAAGATTTGGATTATGAGAGCTTGGTTTGAATTAGAGAATGAAGAATGGAGGGATCTCCCTATGGGGAGATCTGAAGACCTATGGATTACAAATCTGATCAAGGCGAAAGTTGGAGCTTTGGGGACATTTGAGACATTTGGACTTAAAAGCAACAAGAAACAAGATTTGGGCTCCACTTTTGAACATGGAGGTCTGGTTGGAAGAAACATAGACCCTATAGGGACAGAGCTTCTCCGAGACCTGATGTCTAATATAAAGGACTACCAAAAAAACCGGCAGAGAGGGACTGAGAGAGATTTGAGGGCCTTGGACGTGAGATCTCCAGGCTGATAGTTGATGGACTGATGGACATTTTTTGGGGATCGAAACCGGGAAAGGGGGGGTGAGAGATTTAGAATCCAAAGGGTGTGTTATGTACTGAGTTGAATAGGATCCAAACTGCAGCAGTCTGATTGGTCCTAGAACAATAGGATCCAAATTGCAGCAGTCTGATTGGTCCAAGAACAATGCAGCAGTATGATTGGTTGGCAGGAACCACCCAATCATGCTCCAGATATAAGTGAATCCACAACCTGATTGCCTTACAGTAGAATTCCAGAATTAACCAATCATGTGCAGCCCATTGTGTAAATAATGTATATAAAGCAGATACTTTGAGGGGACTTTCATTCATTCCTCCTCACCACTATGAGCTGAATAAAGAGCATGAAATCACTTTGCGACTCTGAGTATATTTCACTGGCGACGAAGGTGGGATCCCGCTGAGCTGACTGCCACACACAGCGCTCTGAGCTTTACAATGTATTGGAATGCATTGACCTTATAAGGAGTTATGTCCCCCCCCCCCTCTGGGCAGTGTAACCCTATATCGTTTGTGGGTGGGTTAAAGCCAGGACCGGATGTAGGTAAGGTGAGACATTGGAATGCAGCCATGCGGCTGGAGAGGAACAAAGAGTAATAAACGGACTGGAGGGAGAGGAGAAGTCTTAATTGAGCTGCCCTCCGTCCTTGGAAATATTGCTGGCCTCTGTGTCTTTATTTTATGCTTAAAAAGCACCATTTGTAACGGCGGGCTCCGACAAGTGGTGCCCCGTGTGAGGCTAACTTAAAAGAAGAGGTAACTTAAAGAAAAGAGGCAAAACTTGAAGCAAACAGTCTGAGGCAGACTAAGAGGATTTTAAAAGAAACCGTGAGAGGTTTTTCTATCCAAGCAGTGGATATTATCGACTTACCATGCCCAGCAAGGGTTGCACAGCGCTGAAGCATCTTAGGATCCCTGGTGAGTCCGATCCCTTCTCTTATATTATATTGATTTTTGAAAAATGGGCAGCTCTTTGTCTAATCCCCAACAGAAATTTTTAAAAGACTTAAAATTTCTCCTCTCCTCCAACAAATTGGAAGTTCCGGAGGGTGATTTGATACAGCTCATTCTGGCCATTGATGAACATTCTCCCTGGGACTTGGGTGTAATTGCAAATGGAACTTGGGAATTGAAACTTTGGGACAAGATTGGTGAACATTTTCATGAGCTCCCCAGCATCAGTACTCGGATTTTAAATGCTTGGTGCAAGGTTCGATATGCTATGGGTTCTTTATCACCAAAAAATATCTCCCTGGCTGCATTGCCAACACAACCTCCAGCTTCCTTAATCCAGACTGCTGTGTTAGAGTCTGCTGTGTTAGCCTCTGTTCCGATACTTGCCTTACCAGCACTTGCTTTGCCAGCAGCTCCAGACCCCAAACCTCCAGACTACAGTTCCTCACCAGAGGACCCAATCCTGCAAAAATACCGTGGTCTGGCTGGCAATAGTCCTAATCTTTCAGAGGCAGACCCAGCTACCTCTTTTCAATGTGCAGTCCTTGCCTGTTCCTTAATTCAGGATACTATGGCATTCCCTGTTACTGTGCCCCCTGCTGGTGCTCCAGCAGGAACTCAAGCCCAGCACCAACCTTTTGACTTTAAAATCTTGAAAGAGCTTCAATTGTCAGTAAGGACAAATGGATTTCAAGGCCCATTTACACAGGCTCTTTTGGAAGCCACATTAGCCCAGCCTTTGGTTCCAGATGACATCAAGCTTTTGGCACGTACAGTGTTACCCCCATCAGCAGGTGTTTTGTTTGCCCACAAATGGGAAACTGCCTGCCATGCTCCAGCCTTGTTACAACAAATCAGGGGAAATAATCCAAATATTACCCTCGCAGATGTCATAGATGCCATGATGGGGCGTGGCCTTTTCGCTCAGGCTTCAGTACAAGCCACACTGCTGCAGATCTTATTGAGGGATACTGCTCTTGCTGCTAAACAAGCAATGAGAAAAATCCCAGAACCCAGTATTCAATCAAGGTGGAGTTCAATCAGGCAAGAGGCAAGAGAATCATATTCTTCCCTTATGGATTACAGCAGTGAGTCGTCTAATTGAAAACCAGCCTGTAGCCACCGATACAACGTTTCCAGCGTGGCAAACCAGGATCACCGATACCTCAGTGTGGGTAGAACGGTGGCCTCCACCAAAAGGAAAATCCGCAGCAATGGCACAATCTTGTTTCTGAACAGCTTATTTCTGAACAATTGACTTTCGGCCACATTGAACCATCTTCATCCCACTGGCTCCAGCAGGCAGGGAACGGTTTGCTTTACTTTGCCAGTATATCACAATTCGCAGCCCAACAAGCGATATCAGTGGATTGTCCTGCCTCAAGGCATGCGGAACTCCCCTACACTTTGTCAACATTTTGTGGATGAAACATCGAAACCTTTCCGCATGCGCCACCTAGAGGTGCTGCACACGAGCTGCATCTGCCGGTGTTTGCTACACCATTGTTGTCAACAGGAATTTTATATGCTCAGGCGGAACAAGAAGAAGACTACCTGCATTATAGAATGGCTACATCTACCGCACACCCCACCAAAAAACATTTATTCAATACTTGAATCCACATCAGACATTGTTATCAAAGGACGTTCACAAGCGATAACTTTAAGCGGTTATGATGTTACCTCAATTTATTTACCTTTCTCACAGACTGAACAGCAGCATTTATTGATCACAAATGCTGCCGTGCAAATTGCTTTGGCAGATTTTATAGGTGTCATCATTTTTAACCCTCCAAAGGATGACCGTTTGACATTTCTGACACAGGTCACCTATGTTTTGGCTACCCCCTTGTCTCTCACACCTCTCCCCTCTGCATTGACCCTTTTCACGGATGGAACAAGAAGTAGGGGAGTAGTGACGTGGGAGGAGGGAGGACAATGGAAATGTTATTTACCCCTTCACAGTCTTCTGCCCAGTGAGCTGAGCTAGCAGCTGTGATTCTTACCTTTCAATCCTTTCCTACTCAACCTTTCAATCTTATTGTGGATACTCAGTATGTATATCGCCTTTTTGTTATTTTACCAATATCTTGTATAACTCCTTCCTTGGATTCTGACTTGTTTTCCTTGTTTCTTACCCTGCAGGCCTTACTTCAGCATAGAGAGTTCCCTTATTATGTTGCACATCTTCGCTCCCACACATCGCACCCAGGGTATTTAGCAGAGGGCAATGCAAGAGCAGATGCAGCATTGAAGGACATTTCTACCTTTTCTCTCTTTTCTTTTCTTTTCTTTTTTTTATAAAATATTTTATTCAATTTTCAAACATAGAATGGAGAATCACATAGCAAACATACCAACAAACAATATAGAAAAGAGAAAGAAAAAAAAGAAGGGGAAAAAAAGAAAAACACAACTGTTCATAATATTTTTATATAACTAACTGGACTTCCTCGCATCTCCCTACCCTGCATTCTCTATAATAAAAATACCAGCAAATTATTACCTTGTTTCAATTCTTATTTCATACCTCTCAAATATTATACTTCTAATCTTAAAGTAATTTTTGACAATTAGTTGAAACTTAAGTTGAACATAATATTATTTTAAGTTTCAACCTTTTCTTGCATATCACTTAATTTTCTAAATCTTTCAGACGAGTTGCTGGAACCATGCTTTTCTGAATCGTGCAATTTCTTAACATTCATACAATTTATATTGTTTTTGTAAATAGTCTTTAAACTTTTTCCAATCCTCTTCCATTGTTTCTTCTCCCAAATCTCGAATTCTGCCAGTCATTTCTTTTTTTTTTTTTTATAAAATTTTTATTGGTTTTACGAAATTTTTAAAAAACAAACAAACACTTAAGAGAACAAACATACACGTATAATTTCATAACATATTTTCATAAACCTCTTTTCTAAGACTTCCCCATACCCCCCCTTTCTGCATCCCAATGTCCATAATTTTATAGCAACTCCCAATTGTAACTTTCCAACCTTAATCATCTTAGTCATCTCTATATTCTAACCTTATGTCACTGTATCCCTTTGTTCCTAAGAACCAAAACATTCTAACATTCATTAAGTTTATAATAGTCCTTAAGATATCTTTTAAATTTTCTCCATTCTTCTTCCGTTGTCTCTTTTCCTTGATCACGGATTCTGCCTGTCATCTCTGCCAATGTCATATAGTCCATCACTTTCATCTGCCATTCTTCCAGAGTGGGTAAATCTTGTGTCTTCCAATACTTTGCGATGAGTATTCTTGCTGCTGTTGTAGCGTACATGAAAAAAGCCCTGTCCTTCTTTGACACCAATTGGCCGACAATGCCCAAGAGAAAGGCCTCTGGTTTTTTAGGAAAAAAATGGGGACAGACCCCATTCACCCTCCGGGACTTCCAGAAACGTAAGGTCCCCACAATGGGGGTGGGGACCTTCAGGGTGCAATACCGAGGGCGGACACGGCAACTGGACTTGCTCGTGGTCAAGGGCCCCTACATTAGCTTACTGGGATTGGCATGGTTAGGACCACTGGGGCTAGCCATCACCGGGGTGAACCACACTACCTTACAAGTGGACGTGGACGCCATCTGCAAGGAATTTCCAGGGGTTTTCGATGGGAAATTGGGACAGTATACGCCCCCCCCATTGCTCTACAGCTTGACCCCGCAGTACGACCGGTCAGGCTCAAGGCCCGCCGGGTCCCGTTCTCCCTGAAACCCCGTATAGACGAGGAATTGGACCGGCTCGTGGAGCAAGGAGTGCTGGAGCCAGTGCCTAATGCCCCCTGGGAAACCCCACGCCATCCGCCACATCCGTTCGGCGCCTTTCCACCCTGCCACCAATGGCCAAGCAGAACGCATGGTGCGGACCACCAAGGACACCCTTCGCCGCATGATGCAAGGGGATTGGGAGTACCGCCTTGCCACATTCCTCCTAGCACAGCACAGCACCCCCAGCTCAACGACTGGCCGGAGCCCTGCTGAACTACTAATGGGTCGGCGCCTTGCAATCAGATTGGACCGCCTTCACCCCGATAGAGCTCAGGATGAGGTAGTGGTGGGGGAAGGCAGGAACCCCCGGACCTTCGAGGCCCAGGACCCAGTGTACGCAAAGAATTTTGGGGCAGGCCCAGCATGGGTACCCGCCACAGTCACCAGGGTCACTGGCCCCGTGTCGTACGAGGTGCTAACGGATGGGGGGCAATGCTGGCGCCGCCACTGCAACCAGATACGGCGACGATTCCCAGGAGAAAACCAGGAGGAGGAAAGGTCAGAGGAGTCCCAAGGGAACAGAGGGGCAGTGAGGCCCATAGACCAGGAGGGGCTAGCAGGAGAGGCAGAATCAGTAAATACAGAGAGGACCCGCAAGGCCGAAAGGACACCGGAACCAGAACCACAACTGAGCGAGCCGGTTGCGCCAGACCAAACAGGCCCATCACAGCCAGCATCCTTGGAACACGAGCCAGAACCTGAACCCCAGACCAGGGAACACCACAGGCCGCAACACACACGTAGGCTGCCGGCGTAACTCGAGGACTATGAATGCGACCTCCCGGGCAGGACTGGAACTTAGAGGGGAGGGGTGTTATGTACTGAGTTGAATAGGATCCAAACTGCAGCAGTCTGATTGGTCCTAGAACAATAGGATCCAAATTGCAGCAGTCTGATTGGTCCGAGAACAATAGGATTCAGAATGCAGCAGTCTGATTGGTCGAAGAACAATGCAGCAGTATGATTGGTTGGCAGGAACCACCCAATCATGCTCCAGATATAAGTGAATCCACAACCTGATTGGCTTACAGTAGAATTCCAGAATTAACCAATCATGTGCAGCCCATTGTGTAAATAATGTATATAAAGCAGATACTTTGAGGGGACTTTCATTCATTCCTCCTCACCACTATGAGCTGAATAAAGAGCATGAAATCACTTTGCGACTCTGAGTATATTTCATTTTTTTTTATATAATTTTTTAATTGGTTTTACAACATTTTTTAAACAATACAAACAAATAAAAAGACAAACAAACATGTATAATTTCATAACCTTTTTTTTAAACCCTCATTTCTCGGACTCCCCCATACCTCCCCTTTCTGCATCCCAATTTACTAAATTATTTCAGCAGCTTCTAAGCAATTTTTATCAAATATGTGTCCTCTTAGTCCTTTCTTTAACTTAATCTTATGTCACTGTACCCCTTTTTCTCTCAACACCTAGGCATTTTAGCATTCATCAATTTTATAATAGTTCTTAAGGTAAATTTTAAATTTCTTCCAGTCCTCTTCCGCCGTCTCTTTCCTCTGATCATGGATTCTGCCAGTCATCTCAGCCAGTGTCATATAGTCCATCACTTTCATCTGCCACTCTTCCACGGTGGGTAGATCTTGTGTCTTCCAATACTTTGCGATGAGTATTCTTGCTGCTGTCGTAGCATACATAAAGAAAATTCTATCTTTCTTTGACACCAATTGGCCGACAATGCCCAAGAGAAAGGCCTCTGGTTTCTTAGGGAAAGTACATTTAAGTACCTTTTTCATTTCATTATATATCATTTCCCAGAAAGCCTTAATCTTCAGGCACGTCCACCAAAGGTGATAAAAAGTACCTTCAGTTTCTTTACACTTCCAACACTTATTGTCAGGCAAATGGTAGATTTTTGCTAGCTTGACTGGGGTCATGTACCACCTGTAGATCATTTTCATAATATTTTCCTTTAAGGCATTACATGCCGTAAATTTTATACCGGTGTTCCACAACCATTCCCAGTCGGCAATCATAATGTTATGACCAATGTCCTGTGCCCACTTAATCATAGCCGATTTAACTGTTTCATCTTGTGTATTCCATTTCAGCAGCAAATTATACATTCTTGACAAATTCTTAGTATTGGGTTCTAACAATTCAGTTTCTAATTTTGATTTCTCCACCTGGAAGCCAATTTTCCTGTCTTGTTTCTAGACCTCCATTATTTGATAATAATGGAGCCAATCTCGTACTTTAGGTTTCAATTTCTCATGACTCTGTAACTTCAATTTATCTCCATCTTGTTCCAAGATTTCCCAATACTTTGGCCATTCGGCCTCCATATTGAGCTTTTTCAATGCCTTAGCCTCCAAGGGTGACAACCATCTAGGGGTTTTGTTTTCCAACAAGTCTTTATATCTTATCCAGACATTATATAATGCTTTTCTGACAATATTATTTTTGAAGGCCCTATGCACTTTGATTTTATCATACCATAGATATGCATGCCAACCAAATGAATTATTGAAACCTTCTAAATCCAAGATATCTGTATTTTCGAGGAGCATCCACTCTTTCAGCCAGCAAAACGCTGCTGCTTCGTAGTACAATTTTAAGTCCGGCAGGGCAAATCCCCCTCTTTCTTTTGCATCTGTCAGTACTTTAAATTTGATTCTGGGCTTTTTGCCCTGCCAGACAAATTTCGAAATGTCTTTCTGCCACCTCTTGAAACAGTCCATCTTGTCCAAAATCTGCAAAGTCTGAAACAAAAATAACATTCTAGGCAATACATTCATCTTGATAACTGCAATTCGGCCTAACATTGACAATTTCAAATTTGACCATATTTCTAGATCTTTTTTGATTTCTGACCAACATTTTTCATAATTATCTTTATACAAGTTCAAATTTTTAGATGTCAAATGAACCCCTAGGTATTTCACCTTCTTAACCACTGTCAAACCTGTCTCGTCCTGGAATTTCTCCTTCTCCATGACTGTTAAATTTTTTTCTAATACTTTAGTCTTTTGTTTGTTCAGTTTAAATCCGGCTACCTGGCCAAATTGTTGAATTATCTCCAACACCCTTTTCGTACTAGTGTCTGGCTCTTGTAAGGTCAAAACTAGGTCATCTGCAAAGGCCCTTAACTTGTAATGTTTGGCTCCGACCTGTACACCTTTAACCTGCTGGTCGTCTCTAATCATATTTAGCAACACCTCCAGAACTGAAATAAAAAGCAATGGGGAAATTGGGCACCCCTGTCGTGGTGGTTTAAGTCCAAATGATAGATTCAGAATGTCCACTGCTCTTTTTTGCTCTGAGATTGGGTTCATCGTTCCCTTCTGCAGATCCTCGTGGTTTCTCTCCAAGAATTTCTCTTTGTCTTGAATTGTTTTTATTTTCACCTTCTTTCCCTTGTAGTTAAAGGACAGTCCTTGTGGAAACTCCCACCTGAAGAGTATGTTGTTCCTTTTCAGCAGGTAGACCAGATCTTTGTAGAAGGTTCTCACCTCCAAAATATATTTAGGGGTGTCCTTAAAAATCTGTATATGAGAATTTCCAATTTCCAAGACCTTTTGGTAATTTAATTTCAGTATTTTGTCTCTTTCTTCCTTGGTTCTGAAAGTAATCAGGCAATCCCTCGGAGTCTTTCTGTTCTGTCTCCTGCCCAGTCTAAATGCTGTTGTTATCTTGAATTCTTCTTCCTCCAATTCCTCCTGCCAAAAGTCAGAAAACTCTTGTGTAAGGAACTCCACAAGGCTGTCTCCTTCACTTTCAGGAATCAATCTTAATTTCAAATTTCTCTCCTTTCTCTGTAATTCCATCAAAGACAAGGCCGCATCATGTTCATACACTTTTTTAGAGATCGGTTCTAATTTTTCCTGTGTCTCCTCAGCAATCTTTCTGGCATCCTCTGCGATTTTACGTGTTGCAGAGTTTTCTTCAATCAGTTTATTTATAGATTCTGTATTGGATGTCACACTTTTCGTATTCAAATCCAGCCTTGCTGTTAATTCTGTTAATTTTTGTGAATTTTCTGTACTCTGCTGTGTCAAAGCTTCCAGGGATTGATTTATCTTGAGTAACGCCTGTGTCATTGACTCCATGGAGACAGCCGTCACTTTTTCCTGCCCAGCTGCACCTGTCGGTGTTAAACTTGATATTGAGCCTCTTTTCTTTTGTTGTTGTTGCTGCTGTTTTGCTTTAGCTCTAGTAGTTATCTCCTCTGCTGGGCCACTCATGTTCCAATGATATTTCAGGGTGTATAATTATATGCTGTTTTTCTGTTATTTTGTTTTGCACTTAATATAAAAATTGGGAAATTCGTGGAAGGGAATTTGGGTCGACCTTAGAAAAGGGTGTAAAGAATGAGTATTGATGTTTAAATTGAGGTTTATAAGTTAAAATTGGTTAATTAAGATGAATTAAGTATAATAATAATAAGGTAAAAGTTGGGGACAAGAACTTGCTGAGCTAATTATTGGAATTGGAATACAAGAAGGGGAGGTGTGGGGAAGTCAGGGGAAGATGTTAAGAAAATAAGGATTTGAAACTATACTTGTTATTTGTGTTGTTTTTGTTTGTGCTTTTGTGTTTGTTTAAAACTTTAATAAAAATGTATTTTTTTTAAAAAAAGAAGAAGTATCATGAACAACATCTTAAAAGACGGAACCATGCCGGATTCTTGGAAAGACAGCCTTATTGCATTAATTCCAAAACAGGGAACGGACAATCTACTTATTAACAACTATAGGCCTATCGCACTTCTAAAGAACGATTATAAATTATATGCAAATATTTTAGCCAAAAGATCAAAAAAAGGCTTCCAGATGATGATGATACACAATGACCAAGCTGGCTTTTTGCCCGGGAGGCACATTTATAGCAACACTAGAAACATTATAAACTTATTAGCGTATTTAGACTTAAGAATAGAAAAGAAGGCAGTCTTAATGGCTATAGATGCAGAAAAAGCTTTCGACAGGGTATCCTGGAAATTTATAAAATTTCTATTACACCATATGGATTCTGGTATACAGTATATAAAAGGGATTGAAGCAATATAATCAAAACAAAAAGCTAAAATCATAATCAATGGAAATTTATCACAGGAGTGTGAAATCAGTAAAGGGGTCAGACAAGGTCGCCCACTATCCCCCTTAATTTTCATATTAACATTGGAAGTTTTATGTCAACAAATTAGGGAAGAAAAAGAAATAAAAGGGATTGTGCTGGGAAATAGAAGTTACAAAATGAGGGCATTTGCTGACGATTTAATTATAACTACGGAGCAACCAAAACAGAGTTTAAGAAAGGCGTTGGAAATAATATATGGCTACGGTAAAGTTGCGGGGTTCAAAATGAATTTAAACAAGACAAAACTATTAGTTAAAAATATGTCGCCAGATGAAAAAGCATAATTAGAA
The DNA here is from genome assembly GCF_964188305.1 of Podarcis bocagei. Lineage (NCBI taxonomy): Eukaryota > Metazoa > Chordata > Lepidosauria > Squamata > Lacertidae > Podarcis > Podarcis bocagei. The sequence goes on from NC_138131.1 coordinate 12,886,424, forward strand.
CAAATAATACACATTAAAATCTACTCCAAAATCAAGTATTTAGGATTATGGATAACACCAAAGAATATTAAGTTATATGAAGATAATTATACCAATTGTTGGAAAGAGATCAAAAGACAGTTGGAGACATGGACAAGGTAAAATTTATCATTCCTGGGCCGCATTTCGGTAATTAAAATGATAGTTTTACCGAAGCTACTCTTTCTATTCCAAACGATTCCAATTACAGGAAAGACCAGCAGTATCAACAAGTGGCAAAAAGAAATTTCTAAATTTTTGTGGAAGGGTAAAAGACCAAGAGTAAAGCATAAGATATTAATAGATACTGTAGAAAGAGGTGGCTACGGGTTACCGGAATTGAAGCTATATTAAGAAGCCTCATGTCTTCTCTGGTTGAAAGATTGGTATTTATTTAAAAAATTGGGATATTTTAGATCTAGAAGGTCATGACACCCGTTTTGGGTGGCATGGCTATCTTAATTATGGGAAAATTATGGTCGGTGCCAGCGCTTAATGGCGGTCCTGCCTCCGAGCTCCGGAGAAGGACTGCTTCGCAAGTTCGGGTCTTACCCGCTACGGCGAGCGGGGGACCCCTAAAATCTCAGGCGCTGAAGCCTGAGAACAAGGAGACTCGGTGGGCACCTTTGCGCCCCCCGGTACCGTGAAAGAGCCTTTTTAAAGGCTACGGATCGACATCGGGAGTGAGCGCGGTGCTGAGAGTCGCTACCCAGCCTGCGAAGTGAAGCCGCGTCGCCATAAGCGGAGAGCGCCGATTTCTTCCTGAAAAGAAACTTTGGACGGAATTCCCGTGAGTAGGATTTGAAAAACAATTGGGACCCTTTTAAATCTTGAAAATTGAGCTGAAAGCGGGGGATTAAATCAAGGAAGTCTGCCTCCCCCCGACTGCATGAAAGTGAAAGCAGCGGAACTTTAAACTTGCATCCGATGAAATCTGCTTTTAATTAACTAAACCGGACACTGAGACTTTGGATCTCCCCTCTAGCTAGCAGGGCAGAGGGGAGGTGAATGAGACTTTAAAATCTGCATGATTTACCTGAAGCAAAATCCTCTGCTGTCTCATCTATTGAAAGCACGAAACGGTCTGCCTTCCTAGAACAATAGGTCACTGAACTGACTTTGCCTGCAAAGTGATACTGTGATACAAAGTTCATATAGTGACTGGCTACAGTGTATTACAAGGAGAAACAGCATAGACTGGGAAACTGTGGCAATTTGTAGCTACAAGCTTATAGCAATATTGACTTTGACTGTGTTAATCTCTCTTTTCTATACCTTTGGACATTCTCCTTTGTTCTTGTATTCGGACACTGTATTTTATGGCCATTTTGATTTGCTCCCCCTAGAGGGTAAAGTAAAGCTCGACACGGCCTAGGACAGTGGAATTTTCCAACAGGAAACAGCTCCCGTGGGAAGTGACCTTGACATGAGTGGCGCACAAGAAGAGATTGTCACAAGAGCCAAAATTAGGCAACAACAACAACAGCTGCAACAGCAACAGACAAAGAAAAGAGGCTCAATTTCAGCTGCAGCCCCAGGACCAGCAGGAACAACAGAACAGGAAAAAGGAGCAGCTGCCTCTATGGAAGCTGTGACAGACGCTCTGCTTAAGATAAATCAAACTTTGGAGTCGTTGACAAAACAGACTTCAGAAAATACACAAAAATTAACAGAAATATCAGTAAGATTAAACCAGAACACAGAATCTATTAATAAACTGGTGGAGGAAAACGCTACTACACGCCAAATTGCCGAGGACGCCAAAGCTGTTGCTGGAGAGACGCAAGAGAAATTAGAGCCGATTGCCAAGAAGGTCTATGAGCATGACGCAACTCTGGCCTTGTGGGAGTTACAGAGAAAAGAGAGAAATTTGAAATTAAGATCGATTCCGGAGAACGAGAGAGACAACCTTGCGGAATACCTGACACGGGAGTTTGTGGACTGCTGGGATTTGGAGGAAGACGAAGTTAAAATCACAACAGCTTTTAGACTGGGTAAGAAACAGGACAGAAAGACTCCGAGAGACTGCCTGATTACATTTAGATCCAAGGAGGAAAGAGACAAAATATTAGGACTACATTTTGAAAAGGCCCTGCAAATTGGCAACTCAACTGTACAGATCTTTAAAGATATCCCAAAATATATCTTGGATTTAAGAAACTTCTACAAGGACCTGGCTCTTTTGTTAAAGAAAAATTCCATCCGCTTTAGGTGGGAATTTCCACAAGGACTGTCATTTGACTACAAGGCAAAAAAGGTCAAAATAAAGACAATTCAAGATAAAGACAAATTTTTGGCGAGAAATCAGGAGGACTTACAGAAGGGGACTGTGGATGTACTGGCAGAACAGAGGAGAGCACTAGATATCCTGAATCTCTCGATTGGACAAAAACCATCACCATCAGAAGAAGAGCAACAACTTGGAGCTGTTGGAGGAGCCTTAAGAAAATAATAAGATGGCTCTGCAATTCCTTAGTTGGAATTGTAATGGACTGAATGGGCCTTTGAAGAGAAGACAAGTATTTCATATTTTGAACAGAGAACAATTGGATTTGATATGCCTACAAGAAACGCACATAACTAGAGCCCACAGGAGACTACTTACAAACAAAAGGTTAGGACAAGAATTTGTTTCATCAGACAAAGTCAAGAAAAGAGGAGTTGTAATATATGTGAAAGAAAAATGGGCTCCAAAAATGATATTCAAAGATGAACAAGGGAGATACTTGGCAGTGGAGATACAAGTACAAGGAGAAAAACTTTTAGTAGTTGGAATTTATGCACCAAATGAAGGCAAATCTGACTTCTTTAAGAGACTTCATGAAACCCTGACGGACTACCTGGACTATAATATGATAATTATGGGAGACATGAATGGCGTGGTCTCCACTAATATGGATAAGGCACAAAGACTAACAATCAGTAAGGAAGGGAGACTTCCTAAGACTTTTTTTGAAATGACTGAAAACATGGACTTGATAGATATATGGAGAACAAGGAACCCTCTGGAGAGAGAGGGAACCTTTTTCTCCCAAGCAATGCTGACCTGGACCAGAATTGATCAAATCTGGATTACTAGTGGTATGGCCCCAAAGATTAAGAAGGTAGAAATCTGCCCAAAAACTTGCTCCGACCATAATGCCGTGAAGATGGAATTGAAACTAACAACAACTGGTCAATTTAGATGGAGAATGAATGACGCCCTCTTTCGAGACAAGGAAATCCTTATGAAGGCCCAAAAAACCTTAAAAGACTATTTTGAAATAAATTTGAGGGCTGACGTCGAGAAAAGAGTGATCTGGGACGCAAGCAAAGCGGTGATGCGAGGTTTTTTGATTCAACAAAACTCAATAAAGAGGAAAAAACAAAATGAGAAAAAAGAAAGGATTCTGGAAAAGATAAAAGAAGGAGAGAAAAAGCTAAGAGCAAAACCAAAGTCCCAGGAGATTTTAAGAGAGATCAAGTTATATCAATCACAATATATGGAATTGATGAACCTGGAAATTGAATGGAAGATAAAGCAGATGAAGCAAAAGACATTTGAATCAGCAAACAAATGTGGTAAACTTCTGGCTTGGCAACTGAAGAAAAGGCAGAAACTAAATACAGTCACAAGCTTAGAAGTGGATGGAAAGAATATATCTAAACCTAATGAAATTAGAAATTGCTTCCTGAGTTATTTTAAAAAGCTTTATACTCAAAGCCCGCAAAAGGAAGAAGATATAGATAAATTCCTTGATAAATATGGATTACAAAAAATCTCTCATCAAAACAAGATGGATTTGAACCAGAGAATAACAGAACAAGAGATAGAGGCTGCCATTCAGAATATGCAACTGGGCAAGTCCCCAGGACCAGATGGATTGACTTCAAGATACTACAAATCGCTGAAGGAATGGTTGATTCAACCACTGAAAGAAGTCTGCAATGAGATCCTTGAGGGAAAAAAGACACCTGAATCGTGGAAAGAAGCATATATTTCACTCATACCAAAGACAGAGACTGAAAAGACTCAACTGAAGAACTACCGCCCAATATCACTACTTAATGTGGATTACAAAATCTTTGCAGACATTTTGGCAAAAAGATTTAAAAGAGTGTTGATGGAGAAGATTCATGGGGACCAAGCAGGCTTTCTCCCTAAAAGACACCTAGCAGACAATGTAAGGAATGTGATAGATATTTTGGAAAAGCTAGAGGTGAATATAAACACTAAAGCAGTATTGATCTTTGTGGACGCGGAGAAAGCCTTTGACAATATTTCTTGGAGTTTCATGATAAAGAATCTCCATGGGATGGGGGTAGGTCAAGGTTTTGAGAATGGTATGGCCGCAATATACTCTGAACAAAAAGCTAAATTGATTGTAAATAATGTAGTGACGGAGGAACTTAAGATAGAAAAAGGAACACGACAGGGGTGTCCAATTTCCCCATTACTTTTTATCACAGTTCTGGAGGTGTTGCTGAATATGATAAGGGAAGACCAGCAGGTTAAGGGAGTGCAGGTCGGAGCTAAACATTACAAGCTAAGAGCGTTTGCAGATGACCTAGTATTGACTTTGCAAGAGCCAAACACTAGTACGAAAAAGGTTTTAGAAATAATACAACAGTTTGGCCAGGTAGCTGGATTTAAGTTGAATAAACAAAAAACCAAAGTCTTAGGAAAAAACTTAACAGAGGCAGAAAAGGAGAAGTTTCAAGAGGAGACAGGGTTGACACTGGTTAAGAAGGTGAAATATCTAGGGGTTTATTTGACATCTAAAAATGTGAATTTGTATAAAGACAACTATGAAAAATGCTGGTCGGAAATTAAAAAAGATCTAGAAATATGGTCAAATCTGAAATTGTCAATGTTAGGCCGAATTGCTGTGATCAAAATGAATGTATTGCCTGGAATGTTATTTTTGTTCCAGACCTTGCAGATCTTGGATAAGATGGAATGTTTTAAGAGGTGGCAGAAAGATATTTCGAAATTTGTCTGGCAGGGCAAAAAGCCCAGAATTAAATTTAAAATATTGACAGATGCTAAAGAAAGAGGGGGTTTTGCCCTGCCGGACTTGAAATTGTACTATGAGGCAGCAGCATTTTGCTGGCTGAAAGAATGGATGCTCCTCGAAAACACAGACATCTTAGATCTGGAAGGTTTTAACAATGCTTTTGGTTGGCACGCATATCTATGGTATGACAAAGTTAATAGTGTCTTTAAGAATCACATTGTTAGAAAAGCACTGTTTAATGTTTGGAGAAGATATAAAGATCTGTTGGAAAACAAAACCCCTAGATGGGTCTCACCAGTGGAGGCCAAGGCAGTGAAGAAACTCAATATGGAGGTCGGATGGCCGAAATATTGGGAAATCTTGGAACATGATGGAGATAAGTTGAAATTGCAAAGTTATGAGAAATTGAAGCATAAGGTACAAAATTGGTTTCAGTACCATCAAATAGTGGAATTTTTCAAACAGGACAGGAAAATTGGTTTCCAGATGGAAAAATCAAAATTAGAAACTGAATTGTTAGAACCTAGTACTAAGAATTTATCTAGAATGTATAACTTGCTGCTGAAATGGAATACACAGGAGGAAACAGTCAAATCAGCCATGATTAAGTGGGCACAGGATGTTGGTCATAATATCATGTCAGATGACTGGGAATGGTTATGGAACACCGGTATTAAATTTACGGCATGTAATGCTTTAAAGGAAAACATTATGAAAATGGTATACAGGTGGTACATAACCCCAGTCAAACTGGCAAAAATTTATCACCTGCCCGATAACAAATGTTGGAAATGCAAAGAGACTGAAGGTACCTTCTACCACCTTTGGTGGACATGCCCGAAGATAAAGGCTTTCTGGGAAATGATCTATAATGAAATGAAAAAGGTACTCAAATGTACCTTTCCTAAAAAACCAGAGGCCTTTCTCTTGGGCATTGTCGGCCAATTGGTGTCAAAGAAGGATAGAGCTTTTTTCATGTATGCTACAACAGCAGCAAGAATACTCATCGCAAAGCATTGGAAGACTCAAGATCTACCCACTCTGGAAGAATGGCAGATGAAAGTGATGGACTATATGACATTGGCCGAGATGACAGGCAGAATCCGTGACCAAGGAAAAGAGACAGCGGAAGAAGAATGGAGAAAATTCAAAAGCTACCTTAAGGACTATTACAAACTCAATGAATGTTAGAGTGTTTTGGTTTCTAGGAACAAAGGGATACAGTGATATAAGGTCAGAATATAGAGAGGACTAAGTTGACTGAGGTTGGAGAGTATCAATTGGGAGTTGCTATAAAATTATGGACATTGGGATGCAGAAAGGGGGGGTAAGGGGAAGTCCTAGAAAAGAGGTTTATGAAAATATGTTATGAAATTATACGTGTATGTTTGTTTTTCTAAGTGTTTGTTTGTTCTTTAAAAACTCGTAAAACCAATAAAAATCTTATAAAAAAAAAAAAAAAAGAAATTTCTAAATTTTTGTGGAAGGGTAAAAGACCAAGAGTAAAGCACAAGATATTAATAGATACTGTAGAAAGAGGTGGCTACGGGTTACCGGATTTGAAGCTATATTACGAAGCCTCATGTCTTCTCTGGTTGAAAGATTGGGATTTATTAAAAAATTGGGATATTTTAGATCTAGAAGGTCATGACACCCTGTTGGGTTGAAATGAACGACAGACGAGTAGGTAGGTGTCATACGGGAGGCGTCTCTCGAGAAAGCCTTGGAGACTCCCTTTTATTGGATATTATACAGCGTTTGCCACGTGTGTGCTTGTTGCTGATTGTTTAACATAAGTACAAAGCAAGGGTTCCATATAAGACATTAATTATTGCATATAAGACATTAATCATAGACAGGTTAAAGGTTGGGAAAAGGAACGCAGAGTTTACACAGGCATGGTTTCGGACTGCCCGTACCAGAGTGGTACGAAAAGGAATGTACAAAGAGGGGTAAGTACAGATTGATATTGTAATGGGAATTGGGGTTGCTCGTGCGTTACGGATGCTGAAGTTCTAGGCAACGTTGCCTGGCTAAACCTTTCCCTGGCTGGACAGCCCTTCCTCCTTGGCTGTGTCAGTCTATGGCAGAATCCGTCAGTGGGCGTTTCCTGAATTTCTTCCAACATAAAAATTCCTTGACGCCCAGTCTCCGCCTAGCCTCCCTGCGCGGAAGCTTTCTGCGCAGAGTAGGCGTAGCCAGCTGAGGTCCTGGACTCTCCCCGCTGGTCTCTGTGGAAGAGTCTTGGAGCCCTCTCTCCGAAGTCCTTCCCTGGTCCCCTTCCTCCCCGGTGTCACGCTGATAACCTTCCCCAAAGGGAGTGTTCTCTCTCCCTCTGCTGGTCCCTTCTCCTGCATGGTCGGGGAGCCTTACCTCCACTCTTGGCTCCGATGGCAGTTCCCTGACATCCACCTCCCCCCAGAACCCCCCTCACCTCCGTCCCGTTCCTTTGGCCTAAATTCCTCCCTTCCCTCTGACGGCGATGCGGGAAATCCCCTGAAGGAGCTACCCCCATCCTCTGAAGATAATAATAATAATAATAATTTATTATTTATACCCCGCCCATCTGGCTGGGCCTCCCCAGCCACTCTGGGCGGCTTCCATAAAAACCAAAAATACAATAAAATATCACACGTTAAAAACTTCCCTGAACAGGGCTGCCTTAAGATGTCTCCTGAATGTCAGGTAGTTGTTTATCGCCTTGACATCTGCTGGAAGGGTGTTCCACAGGGCGGGCGCCACTACCGAGAAGGCCCTCTGCCTGGTTCCCTGTAGCTTTGCTTCTCGCAATGAGGGAACCGCCAGAAGGCCCTCGGCGCTGGACCTCAGCGTCCGGGCAGAATGATGGGGGTGGAGACGCTCCTTCAGGTATACTGGACCGAGGCCGTTTAGGGCTTTAAAGGTCAGCACCAACACTTTGAATTGTGCTCGGAAACGTACTGGGAGCCAATGCAGGTCTTTCAAGACTGGTATTATATGGTCTCGGCGGCCGCTCCCAGTCACCAGTCTAGCTGCCGCATTCTGGATTAGTTGTAGTTTCCGAGTCACCTTCAAAGGTAGCCCCACGTAGAGTGCATTGCAGTAGTCCAAGCGGGAGATAACCAGAGCATGCACCACTCTGGCGAGACAGTCCGCAGGCAGATAGGGTCTCAGCCTACGTACCAGATGGAGCTGGTAAACAGCTGCCCTGGACACAGATTTGACCTGTGCCTCCATGGACAGCTGTGAGTCCAAAATGACTCCCAGGCTGCGCACCTGGTCCTTCAGGGGCACAGTTACCCCATTCAGGACCAGGGAATCCTCCACACCTGCCCGCCTCCTGTCCCCCAAGAACAGTACTTCTGTCTTGTCAGGATTCAACCTCAATCTGTTAGCCGCCATCCATCCTCCAACCGCCTCCAGACACTCACACAGGACCTTCACCGCCTTCACTGGTTCTGATTTAAAAGAGAGGTAGAGCTGGGTATCATCCGCATACTGATGAACACCCAGCCCAAACCTCCTGATGATCTCTCCCAGCGGCCGCATGTAGATGTTGAAAAGCATGGGGGAGAGGACAGAACCCTGAGGCACCCCACAAGTGAGAGCCCAGGGGTCTGAACACTCATCCCCCACCACCACTTTCTGAACACGGCCCAGGAGGAAGGAGCGGAACCACTGTATAACAGTGCCCCCAGCTCCCAGCCCCTCAAGACGGTCCAGAAGGATGCTATGGTCGATGGTATCGAACGCCGCTGAGAGATCCAGCAGAACTAGGAAACAGCTCTCACCTTTGTCCCTAGCCCGCCGGAGATCATCAACCAGTGCGACCAAGGCAGTTTCAGTCCCATGATGAGGCCTGAATCCCGACTGGAAGGGATCCAAATGGTCCGCTTCTTCCAGGCGTGCCTGGAGTTGTTCGGCAACCGCTCGCTCAATCACCTTGCCCAGGAATGGAAGATTCGAGACTGGGCGATAGTTGGCCATCGTGGCCGCATCTAAAGATGGTTTTTTAAGAAGCGGTTTAATAACCGCCTCTTTCAGCGGGTCTGGGAAGGCTCCCTCACGGAGGGAAGCATTCACCACCCCACGAAGCCCATCGCCCAGCCCTTCCCGGCTTGCTTTTATTAGCCAGGATGGGCAAGGATCCAGGAGACAGGTGGTTGGTTTCACTTGTCCAAGCAGCCTGTCCACATCCTCGGAGGTAACAGATTGGAATTGATCCCACTCAACTTGACCAGACAGAACTCTTGCACTCTCCCGCCCCGGCCCTGCTCCCACGGTGGAGTCTACTTCTTCCCGAATCTGAGCGATTTTATCTGCAAAAAACTTTGCAAAATCATTGCAGGAGAACATGTGGCCCGTACTGGGCCCCGATGTTGCAGGTGGTTCCGCTAAATTGTGAACCACCTGAAAAAAAGTCTCCTGCTGCTGTTTTCTTTTTCGGAATGAGTTATCCGCCACCGGCGCTCTAGCCGTCTCAACGATTGTTTCATTGCCCTCAGATCCATGGAAAACCACGGGGCTGTCCGGGCTCCATGCAATCGGAGAGGGCGCTTCGGAGCCAAACAGTCAATAGCCCTGGTTAACTCCACATTCCAGCGGGCCACCAGGGAATCAGCTGAAAGGCCATCAACATGGGATAAAGCATCCCCTACCACTCTCTGGAAACCATTTGGATCCATTAAGTGGCGGGGGCGGACCATCCGAATTGGTCCCACCTCCCTGCAGAGGGGATGGGTCGCAGAGAAGTCCAGTTGCACCAGGAAGTGATCTGACCATGGCACTTCTTTCGTTTCGCTTTTACTTAGTGTCAGATCACCAACATCCATAGAGGTAAACACCAGGTCCAAGGCATGTCCACGGCTATGGGTTGGGCCAGACTTATTCAGGGACAGCCCCATGGAGGCCATGCTTTCCACGAAGTCCCGAGCGGCCCCTTGTAAGGTCGTGTCGGCATGAATGTTAAAATCCCCTAGGACGACCAAGCTAGGTGTCTCCAGGAGAACATCCGCCACGACCTGAAGCAGCTCGGGCAGGGAATCCTTGGCGCAGCGGGGAGGTCGGTACACCAAAAGGAATCCTGTACTGCCCCTATTGCCCAACTTCCAGAACATGCACTCAGAAAACTGGGTCTTCCCAATAGGACGCCTGGTGCAAACTAATGACTTCCTAAAAATCACTGCAACCCCCCCTCCCCGCCCACATGACCTGGGTTGCTGTGCGTAAGAGAAACCTGGTGGACAAGCAGCGGCAAGAACAGGCCCATCTGCTTCACCCAACCAAGTCTCTGTTACACAAGCCAGGTCAAATCCTCCATCCATGATCAAGTCATGGATGGCAGTGGTCTTCTGAATCATTGACCTGGCATTGCACAGCAGCACCTTCAGGCTATGTGGGTATCCCTTGCTGATTCTAGTATCCGTCCGGACAGGACCAGACCCGGAGGCAGGGATAGTCCTCAGACAACGACTAAACCTGCCTCCTCTGTAATGACATGGTCTGGTCTTAGCGTAACTCCTCCTCCTACCCGTGATCACTGAGATCGGTTGTCCCAGTGCATCCCCCCCTGTGGAACATGCCCCAGCCATTTTGTGGGCTGGGGCCCACTCCCCGGCAGCCCTGACCCCTCCCCCTAAAAACAAAATAACACCTTAAACAAACAAACAAAACCAATAAAACAATACAAACAAAAAATATAAAAATTACAAAAACATCAAAATAAAAAAATAATAATTCCCCAAGCCCAACCAAACATCAATCCCACCCCCCACATACAAAAAATCCAGAAAAAATTTTTTAAAAAACATTTTAAAAACACTCTGTGCCTCTCCGGCAGTAACAACTGTCCTAGTGAGGCCTGTCAGGCCCCGCCCTGTGCCAGGTGGTAAGTGGCAGGGAGGAGCAGGGCCCTCAGGCACTCACTCAGGGAGTCTTCCTGGGCAGCAGGCCGCAAGCAGCACACAGTCCTTATGAGGCCCCAGGCCCCGCCCCAGGCCAGATGGTAAGTGGCAGGAAGGAGCAGGGCCCTCACGCACTCACTCAGGGAGTCTTCCTGGGCAGCAGGCCGCAAGCAGCACACAGTCCTTATGAGGCCCCAGGCCCCACCCCAAGCCAGATGGTAAGTGGCAAGAGCAGGGCCCTCAAGCACTCACTCAGGGAGTCTTCCTGGGCAGCAGGCCGCAAGCAGCACACAGTCCTTATGAGGCCCCAGGCCCCGCCCCAAGCCAGATGGTAGGTGGCAAGAGCAGGGCCCTCAAGCACTCACTCAGGGAGTCTTCCTGGGCAGCAGGCCGCAAGCAGCACACAGTCCTTATGAGGCCCCAGGCCCCGCCCCAAGCCAGATGGAAAGTGGCAAGAGCAGGGCCCTCAAGCACTCACTCAGGGAGTCTTCCTGGGCAGCAGGCCGCAAGCAGCACACAGTCCTTATGAGGCCCCAGGCCTCGCCCCAAGCCAGATGGTAAGTGGCAAGAGCAGGGCCCTCAAGCACTCACTCAGGGAGTCTTCCTGGGCAGCAGGCCGCAAGCAGCACACAGTCCTTATGAGGCCCCAGGCCCCGCCCCAGGCCAGATGGTAAGTGGCAAGAGCAGGGCCCTCAAGCACTCACTCAGGGAGTCTTCCTGGGCAGCAGGCCGCAAGCAGCACACAGTCCTTATGAGGCCCCAGGCCCCGCCCCAGGCAAGATGGTAAGTGGCAAGAGCAGGGCCCTCAAGCACTCACTCAGGGAGTCTTCCTGGGCAGCAGGCCGCAAGCAGCACACAGTCCTTATGAGGCCCCAGGCCCCGCCCCAGGCAAGATGGTAAGTGGCAAGAGCAGGGCCCTCAAGCACTCACTCAGGGGAGTCCTCCTGGGCAGCAGGCCGCAAGCAGCACACAGTCCTTATGAGGCCCCAGGCCCCGCCCCAGGAAAGATGGTAAGTGGCAGGAAGGAGCAGGGCCCTCAAGCACTCACTCAGGGAGTCTTCCTGGGCCCTTTCAAACATAGCTCTCCACCTGCTGCTATCTCTTTGTACCGGATCACCCTCCCAGTCCGATTCCTCACCCTCAGATTCCTCTCCTTCCTCCTTGTCAGAGGTTGGAAACCCCACAAACTCTTCTTCCTCATCTGTAGTGCCAAATTGCTCCTCCCAGAACCTCGCTACCGGTTTGGGCTTCCTTGGGAACCTGCTGTAAAACTCCCCCCTGAGATCCTCATCCCTGATGGTCTCCGCAGGAACCCACGTGTTTTCCGACTCAGGTTCCCCCTCCCAAGCCACCAAATACTCCACTTCCCCTCCTCTCAATCTTGAATCAAGTATTTCCGTGGCTTGACTGCTGAGTTCCCTCTCCTCTATGCGTGGGTGAGTGGGGGACCTCTCTCTCTCGCCCCGGAAATTCCAGCCCCTCCCTGTACAGAGAGAGTAGGGACCTATGGAACACCGGGTGTAGTTTCATACTGGTCGGCAACTTGAGCCGAAAGGCCACTGGATTGACCTGCTGGGTTACCTCGAAAGGTCCCAGCCGCCTGGGCCGCTATTTCTTGCACCCTCCCTTGAAAGGTAACCCCTGGGTTGACAACCACACCCGGTCCCCCACCCGTATGGTTTCTCCTTCCCTGCGGTGCTTGTCTGCATGCCTCTTATACACTTCCTTGGCCCTTTCCAAGTTCATTTTAAGTTGTTGGTGTAAGGCTTCCATTTCTTCCACAAACTGCTCCGCTGCTGGCACACTCCACCTCTCCTCCCCACCCCGTGGGAAAGCCCTGGGATGACACCCGTAATTGGCCATGAACGGTGTCAGGGGCTCAGGAGCAGAGGTACAGGGGAGAGAGGAGATGGAGAGCGAAGGGGAAGGATCTGAGGGTAGCGTAGGGGAGTACGACAGTGACCCGAGAGATTCCATGAGCTTCTCCAGCGAATCAGAAGATTCCCAGAAGGAGGCGCCAATGGTCAGGGCAAGGGGGGTCCCAGGGGAGACACACCAGAAACAAGGGGCCAGCGGGGACTCCCAAAGCAGCAGCTGGAGATCAGGACCAGCTTCCCCACCAGAGCGTAGTGGGGGGGAAGAGTCCCAGGTGTCAGGGGCATCGTCTCCTCCAGCAGGGAGAGAAGATGAGTCGGGACTGACCACGCCTCTGTCGGAGAGTGGGGGAACGGAGGGGAGGTCAGGTCCAGCTAGCCTCCCAGAAGGGGGAAGCAGTGACAGGAGCAGTGTAACGGTCAGGAGGAAGGTTGCCGGCTGGGCGCGCGCGCCAAGTTCGAATGTACAGGCGCGTGGGACAGCAGAAAACCCGGATTGGGAACCAGGTCCTAAAGCCCGCCTGAGGCAGGGGGGAGACTCAGGGGACTCAGCGTCAGAAGAGTCTAGGAAGGGCGAAACCCCAGCTGACAGGTGGACCCAGAGGAGGAAAGAGCAAAGGAAGAGGTGGAGCAAGGCTAGGGTCTTAAACTGGTGTCTGGGGGGAGAAGACTCAGACGGAGCTTCGGCGGTCTAGAGTTTCAGACGTAGAGCTGCACGCTGCTGATGTGAAAGACAAACTGAACTTCAATAAAGACTTTTGTATATAACAACGTACTGGCGTTGGTCCTTTGTGAGCTGGGACCTCGGGCAGCTCTGACAGTAAGCTCCGTCTCAAAAAAAAATTTTTTTTGCGAGCTCACGAAGATAGGCAAAAATGACTACGGAGGAGCAGGTGGCAGCACTGCAAGAAGCAGTCACGAGGCTTTACGCAGAAGTAGCAACCTCCAGGAAGAGAGAAGAGGAAGCAGAAGCGCGCTGCCGAGATCTGCAAACCAGGTGGGAACGTTTGGGCAAAGAGGGGCTGCCAGGACCCAAGCCGGAGGGAATTGGCCTCGGCAAGAGGGGGGGCAGCATCGTAGCCCATTTCAACGGGAGCCTGCAGCAGTATCCCAACTTCAGAGCAGACATAGTTTTCGCGCTCAATTTGCTTCGGAAAGACTTTAGAGATGAGGAGGAGAAAGTGGGGTTCATAATCACTCATCTGCATGGGGAAGCTTAATCGTGGCTGCGCAGTTTATGGCGCGAAAATGATCCCGCCCTCCAAGATTCAAAAGCGTTTATCGAGGCTATGGACGCCTGTTTTAAATCAACGGTAGATGTGGATGTGGCCAGGAGGGAAATGCACGGGCTGCAGCAGCGCAAAGCCACGGTGAGACAATATCACTCCCGCTTTTTTGCGTTGGTAAATGTGCTGGGCTGGGAGAAGGACTCCGCTGCTGTGAGGGATCTGTTCTGGGAGGGGCTAAATGGACCCGTGAAAGATGAGCTGGCGAGGGGGGAGAGACCTACTACTACCACAGAAGTCGTCCAGAGAGCGCTGACGATAGGGGTACGCCTGGAAGAACGCCCTTGGAGCAGGGATGAGGGTCGTCTGGCACGCACACCGGCCAAAACACCTCCCTTCATACCCAGGGAAACAGGGCGCGCGCACTCCACGCCTCCACTGGGGGAGGGAGAAGAGCCAATGGAGATAGGTGGTGCCAAGGCTCAGACAGCGACCAGAGCCCAAACACCAGGAGCAGTCAAGACGAAGGCTCCTAGAGGGAGCAGGAAGTGTTACATCTGCGACAGTGCACAGCACATGGCCAAAGAGTGTCCCCAGAGGATCCAGAAGCACACTGCAGCCTCAGCAACAGTAAGAGGAGCAGTGCAGCAGGGGGAACAGCTGCAGGGAAACGACGAAGCCTGGCTGGAGGCAGAGGCACTGGGGCCCAGCCAGGCGAGTCAGTGAAGCAGTCCCCAGAGATTTTGCAGCCCACGGACCCCCTCCCACCCAAACCAGTGGTGCAACTCACCGCATCACTCCAGCTGCCAAATGGATTCACCCTGGAAGTCCCTATTACCATTGACTCTGGTAGTAATGCAGACTTTGTGGGGGTGGACTTCATCAGGCGACATTGCATAGCACTCCTACCAGCCACGATGCCCCTAGACGTCGTCACAGTCGATGGCAGGAAACTGCTGGGTGGACAGGTGGTACAGCAAACACCACCTATGGTGATGCAAATTGGAAATCACCGCGAAGTCATCAGCTTCAACGTCACCCACCTGTCGGACACGCCCATAGTGTTGGGCATGAGTTGGCTGGATAGGCACAGCCCGGCATTAGCGTGGTACCAGCGGCATTTGACCTTCTGCTCCTCCTACTGCGCGGAATACTGCATCCGAACCGGCCAGGAAGAGGAGGGACAGGAAGATGAACAGCAGCTACACCTAGGCATGGTGCAGGCGGTGCCCAACAAGTACAAGGCGTTTTTGGAGGTCTTCTGCGAGAAGGAAGCGGACAAGCTGCCTCCCCACCGGCCCTACGACTGCACGATTGACCTCCTGCCGGGGGCGACGCTGCCGACTGGAAAACTATATTCCATGTCTGAGGACGAACTGCAAGAACTCAGGGAGTTCATAGATCACAACTTGAAGCGGGGATTCATCCAAGAATCCAAAGCAGTGGGGGGCAGTCCCGTGTTTTTCGTGAAGAAGAAAGACACGCCCCAACGGAGACTCGTAGTTGATTACAGGATCATAAATTCCAGGACAACGCCCACAGCATTCCCCATGCCCAAGATTGACGACCTGCTCGCGATGGTGAGGAAGGGACGGATCTTCACCAAGTTGGATCTACGAGGGGCGTACAACCTTATACGCATGCGGGAGGGCGATGAGTGGAAGACGGCCATGTTTACGCCTTTAGGCACCTATGAATATAGAGTTATGCCGTTTGGTCTGCAAAATGGCTCCCATTGTTTCCAAGCCTTCATGCACCACGTGTTAGCGGGCCTCCTCTACAAGAAGTGCGTATGCTTCCTGGACAACATCCTGATCTTCTCGGAATCGCAGGAGGCTCACAAGGGAGACGTCAAGGAGGTCCTGCAGAGACTACGGGAGCACAGACTTTACGCCAAACTGGAGAAGTGCCAGTTCGACGTGACAGAGGTGGATTTCCTGGGCTACAAGCTGTCCAACAAGGGACTCGCCATGGACAGTGCCAAGGTCCGCTCGGTGTTGGACTGGAAGAGCCCACGCAATCGGAAGGAGGTCCAGAAGTTCGTCGGCTTCGCCAACTTTTATCGCAAGTTCATCAAGGGGTTCGCGAAGGAGACAGCGGCTATCACAGACACCCTCAGCTCCAAGAAGAAGAAGTTCACCTGGACGGACCAGGCGGAACAGTCTTTTCGGAGACTCCAGCGTCTCTTCGCGTCCGAAGAACAGCTGCTACACGTAAACCCCTGCAAACCAATGAGGGTTGAGACTGACGCATCAGATAGAGCGGTGGGGGCGGTCCTGTTGCAGCAAGATCCGCAAGGGAACTGGAGGCCCTGCGCATTCTACTCCAGGAAACTCAGCAAGTCGGAACAGAACTACACCATCTGGGACAGGGAGTTGCTGGCCATTCATGCAGCCTTCAAGGCGTGGCAGCACTTCCTCATCGGAGCCAGACACACTGTGCAGGTCCGCACGGACCATAAGAACCTGGAGTACTGGCGCACGGCGCGGTTCCTGAACCAGAGACACATCCGCTGGGCGGAGTTCTTTGCGGATTTCGACTTCCGGATAGAATACATCCCGGGAGACAACAACGTCATGGCAGATGCACTATCCAGGAAACTGCAGTATCTCGAGGAAGCGGCACCGGTGGCGGCCAAACACATTTTCGCACCGAAAGCGTGGGCATGCGCTTCAGCCACCGTGGACCTGGACGCAGTGCGTCGCGCGCTGCAGACGGATGCCTTCGCACAATCCAAGATGGAGGAGGTGCGAAGAGGCACAGCGAAGGACGACGAGTTCCAGATACGTGACGGACTGCTCACCCGCAAAGGGGCTCTCTACGTGCCTGGAGACTACCTCCGAGCGAAAGTCCTGCAGCAGTTACACGACGCGCCCAGTGCTGGGCACTTCGGCAAGGACAAGACGGCGGAATTGGTGGCCAGGGACTTTTGGTGGCCCCAGATGAGGGCAGAAGTCGCGGATTACGTCTCTAGGTGTGACACATGCCAAAGGGCCAAACCAGTGCACAGGAAGCCGGCGGGACTGCTGGAACCGCTTCAGACGCCGCTCGAACCGTGGGAGCGGGTGGCCCTGGACTTTGTCACAGATCTGCCCAGCTCGCGAGGCAAAAGAGTGATACTCGTGGTCGTAGACCTGTTCACCAAGATGGCGCACTTCATTCCTTGCGCGAAGGTGGCCACAGCGGAACAGGCCGCCAAGCTGTTCATAGACCACGTGTTCAAAGTTCACGGCTTACCATGGTCCATCCTGTCCGACCGGGGTCGCCAATTCGTCTCGAGCTTCTGGCAGAAGCTGCTGGGCATCCTGAACGTCAAGATCAACTTAGCGTCGGCACGACACCCGCAGACCAACGGACAAGCGGAGAGGGTCAACGCCATCATGCAGCAGTACCTGCGATGTTACGCGAATCAACAGCCCTCGACCTGGGTGGACTACCTACCGTTGGCCGAGTTCGCCTACAACAACACGAAGCACGGGTCTACAGGGGTGACACCGTTCTTCGCCAACAATGGGCGGCATCCCAGAACCTTCCCGGGGTTAGAGAAGAAAGGGGAGGGGGAGCCACGGGGAGCAGAGCACTTGGCAGCAGAGTTACAGGAGGTCCACGAGCAACTCCGAAGGACCTTGGAACTAGCAAAACACGCCTACAAAGTGCAGGCAGACAGGCACAGGAGAGTCGGGGAAGACATCCAGGTGGGGGACTGGGTCTGGTTAGCGGCCCAGGCAGTGCCGGCCAGAACGTTAGCTAAGAAGAAGCTCAAACACAAGCAGCTAGGGCCTTACCAAGTCGAGGCACAAATCAACCCAGTAGCCTTCCGGTTGACACTCCCGGAGGGCTCCAGAATGCACCCGGTATTTCATAGGTCAGTCCTCACACCCTACAAGGAACCCCACAGGTTTCAGGCGCCGGGGACCGCACCTCGCCCACTCAGGAAGTCGCCAACGGGGGAGGGGTCACCGAGGGCGGCGCCACTCAACGAGGTCACGGAGATTTTAGACTCGAGATGGGGGGAAGAGGGAGTTGAATATCTCCTCGCCAGGGAAGGTACTCTGGCCAGCGCCAACAGGTGGGTGCCGGACTATGCCTTGGAGGAGCGCTACCTCAAAGACGAGTTCCATGCACTCTTCCCGCACAGACCTATGACGGCAGATTATTTCGACGACTGGCTTTTCACACCCACACTTTCAACCAGCACGTTCCAGGGGTTCTCATCCGCTGAGGAAACGGCGCCAGACACAAGCTCCCCGGAGGGATCACTCTCGGGGTCTGCCACGGATCGCTCTTATTGGTGGGACACTCAACCGGAGGTGGGGTGGAGCAGGGAACTGCTAAGGGGGCCCTGGCACGCAGCATCACCCGAGGTAACAGGGGGAGAGACGGACATGGACGTGTTGGGGGAGGACCTTGGGTTCGAACACGAATGCAGAGAGATGAAAGCAGAAGAGATCGACGTCGACGAGCCCATTACGGGCTGGCCGGATCCAACTGGTCGGCTGCACGCCAGGGGGAAGGAACTGTATCCCGCACTCACCCCCACAGCGTGGGAGCACCCGGAACCCACCCCAGAAGAGGGGGAGGGAATACCTCTTTTAGATTTTTTGGGATCTCTTTCTCTAAAATACTTCATAGAAATGCCTCTGTTTTTTTCGTAAAAGTTATCCCCATCATCTTTTTTAATTCATCGTATATTCCCCCCCCCAAAAAAAATCTTAATCTTTTCACACGTCCACCACATGTGGCTCATGTCACCGTTATTTCCTCCACATCTCCAACAAGCATTCGCCAATTTTTTTATCCATTCTTGATCATCTGGAAGGAGTGAGGTACCACCTATGAGCCATTTTCATCATGTTCTCTCTTATATTATAGCTGGCTGTAAATTTCAAATTTACATTCCATCAGTTCCCCCCATCTTTTAGCATAATTGGACGGCCCACATCTTGGGCCCACTTCGTCATTGAAGCCTTAACCTCCTCATCCATTACTTCGTAGTCTAAAAGAAGTCTATACATTTTTGCTATTATTTTGGTTTTACTATTCAGTAGTTGTCTTTCAAATCTTGAAGGCTGCTTTTCAAAACCTATCTGCTTATCCTGTCTGAACACTTCATTCACCTGGAAGTAATCTAGCCAAGGAGAAAAGTGATCTTTTATTTTTTCATAACTTATCAATATTAGTTGACCCTCCCCCCCTTAATATTGTGTTATACGTTATCCAGTTCTCTTTGATGTTGTTGCTTTTTTTAACAGCGATTGCTTCTAGTGGAGAGTTCCATCTTGGGGATTTCTGTTCCAAATATCTTTTGTATTTTCCCCATAACTTATATATAGCATTTCTTATTATATGATTTGAAAAACTCCTATGCGTCTTTATTTTCCCATAATTAAGATAGCCATGCCACCCAAAACGGGTGTCATGACCTTCTAGATCTAAAATATCCCAATTTTTTAAATAAATACCAATCTTTCAACCAGAGAAGACATGAGGCTTCTTAATATAGCTTCAATTCCGGTAACCCGTAGCCACCTCTTTCTACAGTATCTATTAATATCTTATGCTTTACTCTTGGTCTTTTACCCTTCCACAAAAATTTAGAAATTTCTTTTTGCCACTTGTTGATACTGCTGGTCTTTCCTGTAATTGGAATCGTTTGGAATAGAAAGAGTAGCTTCGGTAAAACTATCATTTTAATTACCGAAATGCGGCCCAGGAATGATAAATTTAACCTTGTCCATGTCTCCAACTGTCTTTTGATATCTTTCCAACAATGGGTATAATTATCTTCATATAAGTTAATATTCTTTGGTGTTATCCATAATCCTAAATACTTGATTTTGGGGTAGATTTTAATGTGTATTATTTGTTCTAATTCTGCTTTTTCATCTGGCGACATATTTTTAACTAATAGTTTTGTCTTGCTTAAATTCATTTTGAACCCCGCAACTTTACCGTAGCCATATATTATTTCCAACGCCTTTCTTAAACTCTGTTTTGGTTGCTCCGTAGTTATAATTAAATCGTCAGCAAATGCCCTCATTTTGTAACTTCTATTTCCCAGCATAATCCCTTTTATTTCTTTTTCTTCCCTAATTTGTTTACATAAAACTTCCAATGTTAATATGAAAATTAAGGGGGATAGTGGGCGACCTTGTCTGACCCCTTTACTGATTTCACACTCCTGTGATAAATTTCCATTGATTATGATGTTAGCTTTTTGTTTTGATTATATTGCTTCAATCCCTTTTATATACTGTATACCAAAATCCATATGGTGTAATAGACCTTTCATAAATTTCCAGGATACCCTGTCGAAAGCTTTTTCTGCATCTATAGCCATTAAGACTGCCTTCGTTTCTGTCGGATTCTCAGTCGCAGTGAGAGGTAACTGGCCATTCTCCAGGCATCCGGCTTGAGATCCTAGTTGACCTTCGGACTTCCGGAGGCGGCGCGAACGGCAATGGCGGTCTCCTTCGCGCAGTGAAGGAGAAGCTCCCCAGAAACGGGTCGTCCGCTACGGCGAAGCGGAGACCCACACCGGAAAACCACAGGTAGAGTGAGCCTGTGGCCGTGGGACTCGGCGGGCACCAGAAGCGCCCCCCGAAACAAAGAAGGAACCCCGTAAGGGGCTCCGGAACGTGGAGGGGTGGCGCGGTGCTGTTAGTCGATCGCTCTTTCTGAGGAAGTGAAGCCGCATAGCTGCTGCCGATGAGCGCTGACCTTTTTTCCTGGAACATCCGATCTGAAAAGCTTTAACCCGTGAGTAAGAGGGATTGAAGGAATTTGAGACCAAATTAAATGTAAAATTCGGCCAATATTTTCATTTTAATCCTTGGTCTTTTCCCCTGCCAGATGTATTTCGCCAGGGTTCTCTGCCATTCTTTGCATTGTTTTAAACCGTTAATGACTGGGAGAGTTTGAAATAAGAACAGCATCCTCGGCAAAATATTCATTTTAACCACTGCTATCCTCCCTAGGAAGGAGAGTTTCATCCTCCCCCAGATTTCCAGATCTTTCTTTATTTTCTTCCATGTAACTTCATAGTTGTCCTTATATAGGTTTAAATTTTTGGCCGTAATCCACACTCCCAAATATTTCACTTTCTTAACCACCGTAATTTCCGCCTTTCGTTCTAATTCTATCGTTTCTTCCTTAGTTAGATTTTTGACCAACATTTTGGTTTTATTCTTATTTACCCTAAAACCTGCCACATCCCCAAATTCCTCGATTTTTTGTAGGGCTTCTTTTACACTATCTTTTGGGTCTTCCAAGGTCAGTACAATATCATCTGCGAAGGCTTTGATTTTGAATTCCTTCTTTCCTACCTTAATTCCTTTCACTTCTGTTACCTCCCTCAGTCTCTTATTGAGTATTTCCAAAACTGTTATAAATAATAAGGGGGACAGGGGACAGCCTTGTCTAGTCCCTTTGTAAATATTAAAGTATTCTGTTGTGGTATTGTTTATCACCAACTTTGCTTTCTGTTCCTTGTATATTGCTTCTATACCTCTTGTAAATTTCCCCCCTATTCCCATCATTTCCAAAGTCTTCTTTAGGAAGTTCCACGAGATATTATCAAATGCCTTTTCGGCGTCTATAAAAACCAATGCAGCCTGTCTATCTATGTTCATATCCAAATATTCGATAATATCTATCAAATTCCTTACATTGTCCCGTAGTTGTCTCCCTGGAAGGAAGCCTGTTTGATCTTTGTGTGTTTTGTTAATCAAAACCTTTTTTAATCTTTCCGCCATTATGTCTGCAAATAGCTTATAATCATTATTTAATAATGAAATTGGCCTATAGTTCTTTACTTCCATAATATCTACATCTTTTTTAGGAATCAATGTAATATAGGCTTCCTTCCAGGTATTAGGTATCCTTCCTTCTTTCAATATATTATTCATTACTTCTCCCAGCACTGGTGATATTTGATTAGCTAATCTTTTATAATATTTGGCTGGAAGGCCATCCGGTCCCGGCGCCTTCCCAGTTTTCATCTTTCTTATAGCCTTCTTTATCTCCTCCTGAGTAATTATCTGGTCTAATACCTCTTTTGCTTCTTTTACAATTTGTTTCAGATGATGTTTTTGCAAAAATTGCTCTATTTCTTGTTCAGTTTCCTTTCCTCTATTATACAAATCCTTATAGTATTTTTGTAATATCCTTTTTATTTCTTTTGGTTCTTCCACAATCTTTTCTCCTTCTCTTATTTTGCTAATCGTGTTTTGTTTCTTCCTTTCTCTTGACTGCCACGCTAAATATTTTCCTATCTTATTTGTGGATTCAAAGTTCTTCTGGTTCATCAGTTTAATTTTCCACTCTATCTCTTGATTAATTATTGTGGAGAATTTGGCTTGTAGTATTTTTAGATTCTGTTTTAGACTCTCTTCGCTAGGATTGGCAGTTAATTTTCTTTCATTTTCCATAATCTGTGTTTAAATCTGTTCTTTCTTTTTCTCTTTTTCTTTTCTTAATTGACTGTTTTTCTGAATCAAAAATCCCCTCATAACCGCTTTTCCTGCGTCCCACACCATCTCTATAGAAGTTTCTCCATTTAAATTCCACTTAAAGTATTCTTCAATTGTTTCTATAGCCTTATTTACCATCTTTTGATCATTAAATAAGAATTCATTCATTCTCCATCTACTTGGTTTAACGTCTTTGCCTTTTAACTCAATGGAAACCGCATTATGGTTGGATATAATGCGTGGCCAGATTTCAGACTTAGTTAGATTCTGTATCAATTCCCTCGAAACCCAAATACTGTCTATCCTCCCCCAACTCTGGTTCGGATTTGAGAAGAAAGTGAATTGTTTTGAAGTAGGGTTTTTAAATCTCCATGCATCCGTCAATCCCAAATTGTTTACCATATCAAAAAAAGATCGGGGCAATTTACCTTCTTTCATATCTTGTCTTTTTGTTAACTTATCTATGTTTGGCATCGCCACCCTGTTAAAACCCCCCATCAATATCATTTTTTGTTTTTTGTGTTTTTTAAAAAATATTTTTTTATTGCTTTTTTCAGATACAGATATAAAGTCAGATATATGAAAGAAATAACAGAAAGAAGAAAAAGAAAGAAAGAAATCCATCTTTCCAGGGACTTCCGGTCGGCGCCAGCGTTTAATGGCGGTCCTTTCTCCGAGCTCCGGAGAAGGACTGCTCCGCGAGTTCGGGTCTGACCCGCTACGGCAAGCGGGGGACCCCTAAAATCACAGGCGCGGAAGCCTGTGAACAAGGAGACTCGGTGGGCACCAGAAGTGCCCCCCTTTACTGCAAAAGAGCCTTTTTAAAGGCTCCGGAACGGCATCGGGAGTGAGCGCGGTGCTGAGAGTCGTAACACAGCCCGCGGAGCGAAGCCACGTCGCCATGAACGGAGAGCGCTGATTCCTTCCTGTAAATTAAAATTCGACTGAAAACCCGTGAGTAGGATTGAAAGATTACTTGGGACTTTACAACTAAAATTTAAAATTCGGCCGGAAACCGGAAAGGCAAAAAATAAGGAAGTCTGCCTTCCCCTGACTGCATGACAGACTAAGCAACGAAATATAAGCTGCATCTGAAGGAAAATTAGTTTATGACTGTTTAATCTTGGCATTGGACATTTGCTCCTCTCTAGCAGGCAGGGGCTGAGGGGAGAAAAAGTGAATTTATTAACCTGCATGACTCTTTAAAAGAAAGTGTTCCGCTGCCTTAATCCCCTGAGACGGACTGCCAAAATAAGAAGCCGGGAACTGTACTTAGAACTTGTTACAATTTGCTACAAAGTTATACTCTGGGAGCTTTATTTGTTACAAAGTTTTGGGACTTTGCTGCAACAATCTTTTGGACAGTCTGGATAGAGAAATTGTATAGAAGGAGTGCTGCAGCATTTACAGTGAGGATTCCTGGCTTCTTGGTTCTTTGTTTTTTGTTTCCTTCACATGGACATTTTGGTCTGCTCCCTCTAGAGGGTTGAGAAGTAACTGTCACAGAGTAATAGACTAAGACAGTGGGATTTTCCGAGGGATTGCCTGATTACTCTTAGATCCAAGGAAGAAAGAGACAAAATATTAAAATTACATTATCAAAAGGCCTTGGAAATTGGAAATTCTCACATACAGATTTTTAAGGACATCCCTAAATATATTTTGGAGGTGAGAAACTTCTATAAAGATCTGGTCTACCTGCTGAAAAAGAACAACATACTCTTCAGGTGGGAGTTTCCACAAGGACTATCCTTTAACTATAAGGGAAAGAAGGTGAAAATAAAAACAATCCAAGACAAAGAGAAATTTTTGGAGAGAAACCAAGAGGATCTGCAGAAGGGAACGGTAGACCCAATTCAAGAGCAAAAAAGAGCACTGGACATTCTGAATCTACCATTTGGACTTAAACCACCACCAACAGAGGAAGAGCAACAACTTGGAGCAGTAGGAGGAGTAAGTGACAAATAACAAGATGGCCCTGCAATTCCTTAGTTGGAATTGTAATGGGCTGAATATGCCTTTGAAAAGACGCCAAGTTTTTCATATTTTGAAAAGAGAACAATTGGACTTGATTTGTCTACAAGAAACCCATGTGACTAGGGCACACAGAAAATTACTTATAAATAAAAGATTAGGACAAGAATTTATTTCATCGGACAAGGTTAAGAAAAGAGGAGTGGTGATATATGTAAAAGAGAAATTGGCCCCCAAAATGATGTTTAAAGATGAACAAGGAAGATACCTGGCAGTTGAAATACAAGTGCAAGGAGAAAAATTATTAATAGTTGGAATCTATGCACCAAATGAAGGAAAGGCCGAATTCTTCAAGAAGCTACATGAAACTCTGATGGACTTTTTGGACTATAATGTTGTAATTATGGGAGACATGAATGGAGTGGTTTCTACAAATATGGATAAGGCACAAAGATTGACAATCTCCAAGGAAGGGAGACTCCCGAAGACCTTCTTTGAAATGACTGAAAATATGGACTTAATAGACATTTGGAGAACAAGGAACCCTCTCGAGAGAGAGGGAACTTTCTTCTCTCAAGCAATGATGACCTGGACCAGAATTGACCAAATTTGGATTACTAGTGGGATGGCTCCAAAAATTAAGAAAATAGAAATCTGCCCAAAGACTTGCTCCGACCATAACGCCGTGAAGATGGAGATGAAACTTACAACAACTGGTCAATTTAGATGGAGGATGAATGACACCCTGTTTCGGGATGAGGAGATCCACAGAAAGGCCCAAAAAACCTTAAAGGACAAAGCTGTGATGTGAGGATTTCTGATTCAACAGAATTCAATAAAAAAGAGAAAACAAAATGAGAAGAAGGAAAAGATTTTGGAAAAGATAAAAGAAGGAGAGAAAAAATTAAGATCAAAACCAAAGTCCCAGGAGATTTTGAGAGAGATTAAGTTATACCAAACACAATATATGGAATTGATGAACCAGGAGATTGAGTGGAAGATTAAGCAAATGAGACAAAAAACATTTGAATCGGCAGACAAATGTGGTAAACTTTTGGCTTGGCAATTGAAGAAAAGACAGAAATTAAATACAGTTACGAATCTAGAAGTGGATGGAAAGAATATATCTAAACCTAACGAGATTAGAAATTGTTTCTTGAGCTACTTTAAAAAGTTATATTCACAAGGACCACAGAATGAAGAGGATATAGATGAATTCCTTAAAAAATATGGACTACAAAAAATCTCTCATCAAAGCAAACTGGATCTAAATCAGAGAATAACAGAACAAGAGATAGAGGGTGCCATTCAGAGTATGCAATTGGGCAAATCTCCAGGACCAGATGGATTGACTTCCAGATACTACAAAGCTTTGAAGGAGTGGTTGGTTCAACTGTTAAAGGAAGTCTGCAACGAGATTTTAGAGGGGAAAAGGGCGCCAGAATCGTGGAAAGAAACCTATATTACACTCATACCAAAGACAGAGACTGAAAAGACTCAACTCAAGAACTACCGCCCAATATCATTACTTAATGTGGATTACAAAATTTTTGCAGACATTTTGGCAAAAAGATTGAAAAGAGTTTTGATGGAGAAGATTCATAAGGACCAAGCAGGCTTTCTCCCTAAAAGGCATTTATCAGACAATGTGAGGAATATAATAGATATTTTAGAATTGCTAGAGGTGAATATAAACACTAAAGCTGTTCTGATCTTTGTGGACGCGGAGAAAGCCTTTGACAATATTTCTTGGAGTTTTATGAAAAAGAATCTTCATGGGATGGGGGTAGGCCAAGGATTTGAGAATGGTATGGGTGCGATATACTCAGAACAAAAAGCTAAGTTGATTGTAAATAATGTGATAACTGAAGAATTTAAGAATTTAAGAAAAAGGGACACGACAGGGATGCCCAATTTCCCCATTGCTTTTTATTTCTGTTCTGGAGGTGTTGCTAAACATGATAAGAAATGACCAGCAGGTTAAAGGTGTACAGGTCGGAGCCAAACATTACAAGCTAAGGGCCTTTGCAGATGACCTAGTTTTGACCTTACAAGAGCCAGACACTAGTACGAAAAGGGTGTTGGAGATAATTCAACAATTTGGTCAGGTTGCTGGATTTAAACTGAACAAACAAAAGACTAAAGTATTAGATAAAAACTTAACAGTCATGGAGAGGGAGAAATTCCAGGATGAGACAGGTTTGACAGTGGTTAAGAAGGTAAAATACCTAGGGGATTACTTGACATCTAAAAATTTAAATTTGTACAAAGACAATTATGAAAAATGCTGGTCAGAAATCAAAAAAGATCTAGAAATATGGTCAAATTTGAAATTGTCAATGTTAGGCCGAATTGCAGTTATCAAGATGAATGTATTGCCTAGAATGTTGTTTTTGTTTCAAACTTTGCAGATTTTGGATAATATGGACTGTTTCAAGAGGTGGCAGAAAGACATTTCTAAATTTGTCTGGCAGGGCAAAAAGCCCAGAATAAAATTTAAAGTACTGACAGATGCAAAAGAAAGAGGGGGATTTGCCCTGCCGGACTTAAAATTGTACTATGAAGCAGCAGCGTTTTGCTGGCTGAAAGAGTGGATGCTCCTCGAGAATACAGACATTTTGGATTTAGAAGGTTTTAATAATGCGTTTGGTTGGCATGCATATCTATGGTATGACAAAATCAAAGTGCATAGGGCCTTTAAAAATCATATTGTCAGAAAAGCATTATATAATGTTTGGATAAGATACAAAGACTTGTTGGAAAACAAAACCCCTAGATGGTTGTCACCCTTGGAGGCTAAGGCATTGAAAAAGCTCAATATGGAGGCCGAGTGGCCAAAGTATTGGGAAATTTTGGAACAGGATGGAGATAAATTGAAGTTACAGAGTCATGAGAAACTGAAACCTAAAGTACGAGATTGGCTCCATTATTACCAAATAATGGAGGTCTATAAACAAGACAGGAAAATTGGCTTCCAGGTGGAGAAATCAAAATTAGAAACTGAATTGTTAGAACCCAATACAAAAAACTTGTCAAGAATGTATAATCTGCTGCTGAAATGGAACACACAAGACGAAACAGTTAAATCGGCCATGATTAAATGGGCACAGGACATTGGTCATAACTGTTGGTTTTTGCTCTCTTCACTGTGCAGCGAAGTGCTTGTCACAAGACAATGTTTACATTCCACAGTCTGAGTATGTTGGGTTTTCCCACGGGAATGGGAGACTGGTTTCCGGTTTTTCACTGTACTCTCTCGGTGTTCTTCGTTCCAAGGAGAAGGACGGTTGCTTCTCTGCTCCCGCAGAGGCAAGATGCATGTTTGTAATTTCTCAACATTGAACTGAAAATAAAGCAACGTTAAGCATGTGGCACGTACTGCTCATCATTCCACTGAGTACAGGACTCTGCAATTACAACATTTTTGGTTATGGGCCCAGAAAGACGCAGTCAAACTGAAGGATGGAGACTCCAGAAGCCGAGTCGGAAAGCCGGCAGAGGGACAGAGAAACGGATCGGCGTTATCTGCTCTGCGCGTCGAGTTTGATTGATGAGAGGTATGTGCTCATGCTCCGGGCAGCCTGCCAGCTTCTAGTTTATGGCTTTATGGCTGGACTTTGAACTTTTAAAGCTGTTTTGCCGAGGTACAGGCAAAGGCTCTAAGGCTCACAGGCTTGGAGGCTGGGAAAGCGAAAGTACTTTTTACAAGTGCTTTTGGATGCAGCTGCTGTACTGTGACGCAGCTTGATTAAACGCAGCGGAGATGGCTAATGCAAAGCTGGCTGATGCTTTTGGGATTCCTAAGCTCAATAAGAAAAATTACGCGAACTGGGTGCAGTATGCAGAGGTTATTCTGCGGAAAGAGGGTCTGTTTAATGTTATTACAGACAACCCCCCAGCTCCAATTACAGATCAATGGGCAGCTAAGGATTCCAAAGCAAGGGGAACACTTACATTGATAGTATCCCCAGAAGAGCTCTGTCTGTTGCGTGGAAAGACCACAGCCAGAGAAATTTGGGACACTTTAAGAGAGGCTCACTTGAGGACAGAAGCTGGTTCCTCAATGTACTATTATACCAAGCTGCATGGTATTGCTCTTGCTGCAGGTGGAGATGTGCGTACACATCTGATGGAGATGCAAAATCTGAGACATGAGCTGCAACAGAGAGGACTCAACTTTCCAGAGGCTGTGTATTCCTTTATGATACTACATTCTTTGGGTCCAAGTTGGGAGTCCGTTGCCACTCAGATTGCTGTTCAGCCAACTGCTCATCTCACAGTAGCATATGTTACTGCCGTGATCCAGAATGAAGCAGATCGCCGGGGTGCTAGCTGCATGGGTATGGGGGAGTCTTCACAGACGTCATCCCAGAATGCAGTGGAACCACCAGAGGGCGCCAAAGCTTTGAAGGCAGTGAAATGCTACTCGTGTGGACGTCTAGGCCATATGAAGAGGGAATGCAGATATCCCAAGGCCAAGACAGAGCAGCGCAGCGGAAGTTCATCGCGTGGAAAAGGCCAAAGCAAAGACAAAGGTCTGGTGTCCAGGACAACGCAGCACAAGGCAATGGTCTCACGCTTCACTCCAAAGGTCGCAAAGGTCCAGAAGACGTCAAGATCTTTCTTCGTTGTTGATTCAGCAGCTACCCACCACATGTGCAACGATAAGTGACTGTTTGTGTCTTTTACACCGCAGGAAGGTGCGATTCACCAGGCGGATGACCACACGATCCCCAGTCAAGGCTACGGAACTGTTGTACTTCACAGTTTGGACTTATCGATACAAGATGTACTTTACATTCCGGATGCCACACACAATCTACTCAGTGTGATGCAGCTGAATGAACGAAACATTGACGTTTCCTTCAAGAACAAGAAATGCACCACCACAAAGAAAGACGATTATCTATTGCATGCTGAAAATGTTGATCGTTTGTTTGTTTTGTATTATGATGATGTTGTGCAGAATGATACTTGTTGCATTGCAGGTTCTAACAAAAGTTTGCATGCAGGATGTATTCATGATTTTCACAGAAAATTTGGTCATTTGCATTTTGAGGCAGTATCTAAAATGCCTGCCTTGGTTGAAGGTATGACTATTAAACCCTGCAGGTACCACATGAAGTGCAAGGCATGCGCAGCAAACAAGGTGAAAATGGCTGCGAAACCAACTAAATAGTGGACCAACTAAATCAGCATGAACAACCTGGTATGGTTCTGTAGCTTGCCTAATAGACACCTTACCTTTCGCAGCCATTTTTTTTAAAAATTATTTTTATTGCTTTTTTCAGATACAGATATAAAGTCAGATATATAAAAGAAGTAACAGTAAGAAGAAAGAGAAAGAAAAGAAATCCATCTTTGCAAGTCATTTTTTCATCACCAACCGGACTTCCCCACATCTCCCTCACCCTGCATTCTTTACAATAAAAATATCAACAAATTATTACCTTGTTTCATGCATTCCTTTGTACTTTCAAATAGTTATTTTTTAGGTTTAAAATACTTATTGTCAATTTACTTTTGCCTTAATATAATTGTGATATCACTTTAAACTTTAGTCCTCTCATAATTGTAACTTAATTTCCCATAACACCGAATCTTGTTGCTGAAGCTAGATTTTCCAAATCATGCAAATTCTTAACATTCATATAACTTATAATATTTTTGTAAATAGTCCTTAAATTTTTCCCAGTCCTCTTCCATTGTTTCTTCTCCCAAATCTTGGATTCTGCCAGTCATTTCAGCCAGTTCCATATAGTCCATCAATTGCGTCTGCCACTCTTCCAGTGTGGGCAAATCTTGTGTCTTCCAGTGTTTTGCAATAAGTATTCTTGCTGCTGTGGTTGCGTACATAAAAAAAGTTCTATCCTTCTTTGATACCTTTTGGCCAACAATGCCCAAAAGGAAGGCCTCTGGTTTCTTGGGGAAAGTATACTTAAATACCTTTTTTAGCTCATTATATATCATTTCCCAGAAGGCCCTCACTTTTCGACAAGTCCACCAAAGGTGAAAGAATGTCCCTTCAGCCTCCTTACATTTCCAACATTTGTTATCAGACAGGTGATATATTTTTGCAAGCTTGACTGGGGTCATGTACCACCTATATATCATTTTCATAATATTTTCTTTCAAGGCATTACATGCCGTAAATTTCATTCCGGTGGTCCATAACCTTTCCCAGTCCTCAAACATAATGTTATACCCAATATCCTGCGCCCATTTTATCATGGCTGATTTGACTGTCTCATCCTGAGTGTTCCATTTAAGCAGCAAGTTATACATTCTCGAAAGTACCTTAGTCTTTGGTTCAAGCAGTTCTGTCTCTAACTTCGATTTTTCCACCTGGAATCCTATTTTTTTGTCCATTTTAAAAACCTCTTGAATTTGAGCATAATGTAACCAATCTCGCACCTTATTCTTTAATTTGTCTAGGCTCTGCAACCTCCAATTGTCTCCAATTTTTTCTATTATCTCCCAATATTTCGGCCAACCGGCCTCCATATTGAGTCTTTTTCGGGCCTTAGCCTCTATTGGTGATAACCACCTCGGGGTCTTATTTTCTAATAAGTCCTTGTATTTAGTCCAGACAATAAATAGTGCTTTTCTGACAATATGGTTTTTGAACATTTTGTGAACCTTTACCTTGTCGTACCACATATATGCATGCCATCCAAAAGCATTATTAAACCCTTCCAGATCTAGGACATCAGCGTTTTCTAAGAGAAACCAATCTTTCATCCAGCAGAAAGCTGCAGCTTCATAATATAACCTTAAGTCCGGCAGGGCAAATCCCCCTCTTTCTTTTGCATCAGTTAGTATTTTAAATTTTATCCTGGGCTTTTTGCCCTGCCAGACAAACTTAGAGATATCTTTCTGCCACTTTCCAAAACATTCCACTCTGTCCACAATCTGTAGGGTTTGAAACAAAAACAACATCTTTGGCAATACATTCATTTTTACAGCTGCAATTCGACCCAACAAGGAAAGTTTTAATCTTGACCAAATTTCTAAATCCTTTTTGATTTCTGACCAGCATTTTTCATAATTATCTTTAAACAAATTCAAATTTTTAGCAGACAAATTAACCCCTAGGTATTTCACTTTTTTAACCACATTTAGCTCTGTCTCCTTCTGAAACCCATCTGTTTCTAAAGGTGTCAGATTTTTTCCCAAAACCTTGGTTTTTTGCTTGTTCAACTTAAATCCCGCCACCCGACCAAACTCATAAATCAATTCTAAAACTCTTTTTGTACTAGATTCTGGCTCCTGTAATGTTAAAACCAAGTCATCTGCAAAGGCTTTCAATTTATATTGTTTCACTCCGACCTGTATTCCTTGCACCAACCGGTCCTCCCTAATCATATTCAAAAGTACCTCCAGGACTGAGATAAATAACAGAGGGGATAGAGGGCACCCCTGTCGTGTTCCTTTTTCAATTTTGAACTCTTCTGTCACCACATTGTTCAATATCAGTTTAGCTTTTTGCTCTGAATAGATTGCTTCTATACTATTTTGAAACCCCCGTCCCACTCCCATCCCTTCCAAATTTTTCTTCATAAACTTCCAAGAAATGTTGTCAAAGGCCTTCTCTGCATCAATAAAGATTAACACTGCTTTCGTGTTGATATTGGTTTGCAAAAGCTCCAAAATGTCAATAATATTCCTAGTGTTATCAAACAGATGTCTACCTGGGAGAAAGCCTGCCTGGTCTTTATGAATTACATCATTTAGCACTTTTTTAAGTCTACTAGCCAAAATATCTGCAAAAATTTTGTAATCCACATTAAGGAGTGAAATGGGACGGTAGTTCTTAAGTTGAGTCTTTTCAGATTCCAGTTTAGGTATCAATGTGATGAAAGCTTCTTTCCACGATTCCGGTGCCTTCTTCCCCTCCATAATCTGGTTACATACCTCCATTAGTGGTTGTATCAAAAAGTCTTTCAGTGTCTTGTAGTACTTGGAGGTGAGTCCATCTGGGCCTGGAGATTTTCCTAGTTGCATATTCTGAATGGCACCCTCAATTTCTTGTTGTGTTATTCTATAATGCAGGATTGTTCTCTTCTCCTGAGGTAGTTTTGGTAATCCATTAACTTTTAAAAATTGGTCTATCTCAGTCTCTTCCTGTGGCCCTTGCGTAAAAAGTTTTTTGAAATATCTCTGGAAACACTTTCTAATTTCTTCTGGTTTCTGAATGTTTCTCCCTTCAACCTCCAGATTGGTAACAAAGTTCAATTTTTGTCTTTTTTTCAACTGCCATGCTAGCAGTTTTCCACACTTGTTTGCCGATTCAAATGATCTTTGTTTCATTTGTTTAATTTTCCATTCAACTTCTTGATTTATCAATTTTGCATATTGTGCTTGATGGAATTTAATTTCTCTCAAAATTTCTTTTGATTTTGGTTTTAGTCTCAGTTTTTTCTCGCCCTCTCTTATCTTCTCTAATATCTTATCCTTTTTTCCATTCCAGAGTTTTTTCTTAATCGTATTCTGTTGTATCAGAAACCCTCTCATAACTGCTTTACTTGCGTCCCAGATTGTTCTCTTTTCCACCGAAGTGTTCAAATTTATTTCAAAATAGTCTTTTAAAGTTTTTTGGGCCTTCTTCACAGTCTCCTGATCTCTTAGTAGGGTGTCATTCATTTTCCATCTGAAGGAACCGATTGGAGTAAGTCTCAATTCCACTTTCATGGCGTTATGGTCGGAGCAGGTTTTTGGGCAGATTTCCACTTTTCTAGTCTTAGGTGCCAGCCCTCTAGTTGTCCATATTTGGTCGATTCTTGTCCATGACAGGTGGGCCTCAGAGAAGAATGTTCCTTCTTTACCTAAGGGGTTCTTTGTCCTCCAAATGTCAATCAAATCCATACTGTCAGTTAGTTCAAAAAAAGTTTTGGGTAGTCTGCCATCTTTGGTTAAATTCTGACTTTGTGACTTATCCATGTGTGTAGAGACCACCCCATTCATATCTCCCATCATAATGATGTTGGTATAGTCCAGATAGTCCAGCATTATCTCATGCAGCTTCTTATAAAATTCTGATTTCCCCTCATTTGGTGCGTAGATTCCTAATATCAGAAATTTTTCTCCTTGTGTTTGTATTTCAATTGCCAAAATTCTTCCTTGCTCATCTTTAAATAGAAATTTCGGTGACAGGTTCTCCTTTGCATAAATCACCACGCCCCTTTTCTTGACTCTGATGAAATAAATTCTTGGCCTAGTCTTTTGTTAATTAACACTTTCTTATGGAGCCCAGTCACGTGCGTTTTCTGCAAGCAAATAATGTCCAATTGTTCTTTTTTCAATATATGAAAGATTCTTCTTCTTTTTTCCGGAGAATTTCCGCCATTAATATTCCAACTAAAGAGCTGCAGAGACATCCTGGATCAGTCTGTTAGTCCTATAGTGGTGTCTCTTCCTTTTCCTCTGAGCCCAGAGGTGCTGGTGTTGGTACAGGTGCAGGCAGAGGTGGTGGCCAAGATGCTGCTGTTCCCTTTTGAAGGTCCTCTTCGTGGTCTTTCAAAAACTTTTGTTGATCTTCTGCTGTTCTGATTTTAACTTTCTTTCCTTTAAAATTAAAGGATAGTCCCTGGGGGAATTCCCACCTGTAAGGAATTGAGTTGCCTCTTAGTAGTCTTGCGAGTTCTGTGTATGTAGCTCTGAGGTCCAAGAGTTGTTTCGGTATGTCTCTGTAGATTTCTGCTCTTTTACCTTGAATTTCCAATGACTTTCCAAAATGTAGGCCTAGTATTTTGTCTCTTTCTTGTTTGGATCTCAAAATGATCAAGCAATCTCTAGATCTGTCTTTCCCAACCACTCTTCCCAGTCTAAAAGCGGTAACAATTTTAAAGTCCTTGTCTTCTTCTATACCCCAGAACTCTGATAGTTCTGATGTCAGATAACCAATCAGATCTCCTTGTTCAAGTTCTGGAATGGCTCTTAATCTAAGGTTATTTTCCCGATTCCTCAATTCCACCATAGACAGATAGGCCTGCTGTTCATTAATCTGCTTATGCAGTGGCCTTACCTCCCCTTTTATTGCTTCGGCCTTCTGATTAGCTTGTTCTGCTTTTTGATTGGCTTCCTCAGCCAACTTACGATTTTCTGCAGTTGTTGCCTGAAGATTTCCAATTACTTGTGTGTGTTGAGTGACTTGCTCAGTCAATTTACTAATAGTGGCTGTGGCTTGATCAATTTTGATCGACTGTTCAACAGCCTTTTTGTTTAAAATTGCCAGTTGTTCCAAAATTTGTTTTGAGACTGGGTCAATTCCTCCTGAGGCCATATCCTCTGATGCTGTCTGCTCAACTTCCCCTTCCTGCAGTCCTAAAACAGCTGGGACAGATGATCTACGCGACTGAGAAGTCAAAGTTGTTTGTAACAATTGTACAGATTGTTTTGCTTTCGTTTTGGCCGACCTTGTTTTCCCTGTGCCACTCATTCCACACCTGTCTGTGCGTCAAGGTCAAACTGTAAGCAATTCCATGGGAAAGACAGTCCAAAGTATAAACAGCAAGACAACAGATAGTCAAAATAAAATGCAGTTCCCAGAGACTTATAAATCCCAAATCCTCTAGGGGGAGCACCCCTGTAATTCAGAAGAAAGAAGAAACTTTTTCCGCCATTAAAATCCCAGCAGTCTGAAATAAATTACAGAGGCACCTTCAATGTCCCTTTAGGCGTGCAGAGCTTTTCCCAGATTGAAATAAAGTTTCAGAAATAGTGCAAGTAACAGTTTCCCTATTTGTATCCAACAGTAACGCTCACAAGTAGCACTTTCAGTATTGAATACAGTTTCCGCAATTTGACAGTTCTCTTATATCCTGACAGTCCGCGAACTTCGTTTCTTAGTCTTTTATATTCCACAAAGAGGAAGAAGATTCCAAACCAAATCCAATCAAGTTAAACAAAACTGTTCCTTATAGTTTCTCAAAGGCAAGTTCAGACATTGCACAATAATCCAGACTTTTTTGTAATCCCTTTTAAAGCGCTTCCTGCTTGTCAGAGTCTTTGCTTTGATCTCTAAGCACAGTCGGAAGACGGACTTCCTGTTTGCGTCTCCCATTTTCAGCCAAATTAATATCTTTAGTCCCAAAAAAATTAATAATCCTTACTCACGGGTGTGAAGTTTAGAGTCTGATGTTTCAGGAAGAAAGGTCAGCGCTCATCAGCAGCAGCCGCGCAGCTTCGCTTCCGCAGAAAGAGCGATGAACTCACAGCACCGCTCCCCCTTCCACGTTCCGGAGCCCCGGAGGACCTTCTTCGTTTCTGGGGGGGCTTCTGGTGCCCACCGAATCCCACGGCCACAGGCTCACTCTGCCTGTGGTTTTTCTTGATGGGTCTCCACTCTGCCGCAGTGGACGACCCTTTTCTGCGGAGCCCCTCTTCACAGCGCGAAGAGGACCGCCATTGCCGTTTCGCGCCGCCTCCGGAAGTCATCAACATCATTTTTTGGTCCATCCATTCCGTCAATATGTTATCTAATTCTGAAAAGAAAGCTGATTTTTTATCATTTGGTGCGTATATTCCAACCACAATTATTTTTTCTCCATGAAACACCATCTGTACTACGACCACTCTCCCATGTTCATCTTTATATAATAGTTGCGGGTCATATTTTTCCTTTATATATATTACTACCCCTCTTTTCTTCACCTTGTCAGAAGTCACAAAGTCCAGTCCTAATCTCTTATTGCTTAGTACCCTCTTATGTTTTCCTATTACATGCGTCTCTTGTAAGCAAATTAGGTCCCAGTTCTTTTTCAGTAATACATGCGCAATCTGATTCCTCTTATTTTTATTGTTCAAGCCATTCACTTTCCAACTTATTGTTTTTAAAACCATCTATTATGTTGTTCTAACTAATTAATCTGAGCTAGATAGGAACTACTGTTCCTTGTCTTCCTTCTCTTCTTCTTCCCTTTCTCCTATTAAACTCTCCTCTCTTTCTTCTTCTTCACTCCCTTCACCCTCCTCGTCTCTCTGCCGTTCCTCCCTTTCCTCCTCCCCCTCAACTTTTCCCAGATCCTTCTCGTATCTCCTCGCAAATTTCTGGAGTTCTACACTGGTGCATAGTTTGAACCTTTTTTCCTTGAAATAGAATGAGATGCCTTCCGGAAACTCCCATCTATACAAGATCCCATTTTTCTTCAATTGATTTGTTAGTTTTTTATATGGATCTCTCCTTCGAAGAAATCTCGAAGGAATTTCTTTAAAAATAGTAATTGGGTTTCCTTCAATATGTAACCTTTTGATATGGTTCTGTTTCAATATTTCATTTCTTATTTCCATCGTGTTGAACATGGCGATTACATCTCCTGGCAATTTTTTCTTTCTAGCTTTATCCGATTTTGACCTTATTCGAAAGATATTTACTAAATGACAGTTTATCTCATCCTCTTTCATATCTAACCAAATTGCCAGCCCTTTTATCACTTTGGTTCTGATGTTCTCATTTGAGGTCTCTGGTACACCTCTCAGTTTCAAATTGGTTTGATTTTGCCTCATCTGTGTCATAGCCATGTTATCCAACAACTCTTCCTGCACCTTTTCTATCTCTTTAACTTCTACTCTAATCCTATCCACTTCCTTCTTACTGTTTTTCGTATCCTTTTGCACCCTCTTCATTGAATCCTCCAGGACCTTAGTTCTTACCGATAAATCTTTAACCTTTCCTGTCAATTCCCCCACCACCCCCTCCAGTTTCTTATCCAAAGTGTCTTGTACTTCAAGTAATTTTCTCTCTATATATTGTTCATTATTTTTAAATTCTTTCCTTATTTCGGCCATCAAGCTGCTATAGTCTTTAATTTCTTTCGCTTCCTTGCCCTCCTCTTGTCTCGACGGCCTCCTTTCCGCTGGTGTTGCAACCCCCTTTTTTGAACCATTTGTCATTTTGTAAACTTGGTAGGTCTCAAGAAAGGTAGGGTAAGATATAGAAGTAACAGTACTGGCGTCTTTCAAAAAATAGAGCACCAGTTCACAAATTACCTCTAATAGGTTAATGAGTTACCGAGGATGGCGCTGAGGTAAATTGAGAGATAATAAGCGCCTAGGTATACGCAAGCTTTACAGTCCTTGTCTTCTTGGGGGTTGATATTGTGAAGGTCTGTAGCCACCGAAAGCTTTTCTAGATAAAGACGTGGAGGCTCTCCGGGAAGTGATCTTTATATTGAGAGTTGGGTTCAAACCCCCCTGTATAGTCTTTAGCGCATGTCCCTTTAAATCCCAGATGCATGCAAAGGCGTAGCAAAGCAGGCTTAACAAGGTAGAATGACGGATAACAAAAACCAAACTAAGTCCCGGAATGGCTTCCTCCCCTACTTGTTCAAACCCATAAGAAAGTCACTCACATTCTTTTTTCTTGTACAGTCCACGTTAAAGGCTGGAGGAGGCACAGGCTTCTACCCACCGTTTCACTCTTTCCCCTTCCACACACTGCATACAAAGAAGCTGGTGGTGAAAAAGCTGCCCTCACAGAGCCCGTCAGTTATAACATCGACCGGATGAACCAGAAACCTCCTTTCCCTCCTCTCTAGCCCAGTAAAGAGTCTCGCTGTTAAGGAGTCTCGCTGTTACCTTGCCTCCGACTCTTTGTACTTTGTGCTTTATATTTCGTACTTTGTTACCGAGGATGTTCCTTCCCCTCACTTAGCGGTTACTTTCTTACTCTTGCATTCCTGTCTGTCAGCTTTTCGCTATACTCTTTTTTTCAGTCTTACCGCCAGTGGTGAATTCCTCCTTCTTTTGCCTTTAATTTCTTCTCCGCTGGGTTCCTTTGTTAAAGTTCCTTTTGTTTTAGTTTAACTATTTTCCAATCTTCTCCACTTGTCTCCTCTGCTTTTCTCCGCAGAGTTTTAAAGCTATTTCCCAGCTTTTCCGCTGTTGTTGGAGGTCCGCCGCTTTCCCTCGGAGCCTGAGGCTTCACAACATGGGGTCTGGTGCTTCCCCTTCCCGCTGCAGCTCCAGCCTTGTTAAACGCTGGCAACACAGGCGAGCACAAGCAGCGTCGCTGGGTACTTTATCCCACAGGATAGTCCACCTGTGGTTTTGGGGTTCACGGAGCCTTCGTAGCGGGAGACGCAACCAGGAAGTCCGTCTCCCGGTTCTGCTTAAAGTTCCGAAGCAAAAGACTTTGATTTGCCTGAAGCCTTTGAAGTGGCGGAAAAAGTTTTTAATTCGTGCCTTGCTTGAGTTGCTTTAATAGAGACTAAGGGATTTAATTTCTTATGGTTCTGGACCTGCTCTACCTTCTCCCCGTGAGCTTAGAAATTTTACTGAGAAGCCAGGTGCTCGGACTGCCGGATTAATAGAACTGTCAGATTGTGTATTTTGTTGCTGCTATTTAGAACTGCTACATTTGAACACTATTGGCTTGGATATATCGCAACATTGTTTCTGGAACTTTTTAGAGACATTGTTCCACTTTAAGGATTATCTCTGCTAGCTGCAAGAGAGCTGAGGGTCTTCTGGAAATATATGGCTGTTTGGACATTGCGAAAAAGTTTTGAAGTTTTGGTTATAATTTGCTTTAGGAGTAACAAATTTACCGCTTCCCTTGAGACACGACTGAACTCCCCCTAGAGGATTTGGGATTTACAACTATTTGGGACTTGTTTTTCTCCTTTTTTTCTACTTTATTGTTTATTCTCTGGACTTGTGGATTCCCATGGGACTGTACACAGTTTGACCTTGGCACGTAGACAGGAGTAGAATGAGTGGCTTTGGGAAAACAAGATCGGCTAAAGCTAAAGCTAAACAATTAACGCAAAGAACTTTGACTACACAGCTACGCAGATCATCTGTCCCTGCTATCTTGGGGGCACAAGAGGAA
Organism: Podarcis bocagei; assembly: GCF_964188305.1. NCBI lineage: Eukaryota > Metazoa > Chordata > Lepidosauria > Squamata > Lacertidae > Podarcis > Podarcis bocagei. The sequence continues at coordinate 12,925,696 of NC_138131.1, forward strand.
GAAACTGAGCAGACTTTGCTGGAAGGTATGGCTGCAGGAGGATCTGCCTCAGTATTAGAACAAATTTTGGGAAAATTGGAAAGTTTGGGTAAAAAGGCAGATGAGCATTCGGCTAAAATTGATCAATTGGTCAGACCTCACCTAGAGTACTGTGTCCAGTTCTGGGCACCACAATTCAAGAAGGACACTGACAAACTGGAACGTGTCCAGAGGAGGGCAACCAAAATGGTCAAAGGCCTGGAAACGATGCCTTATGAGGAACGGCTAAGGGAGCTGGGCATGTTTAGCCTGGAGAAGAGGAGGTTAAGGGGTGATATGATAGCCATGTTCAAATATATAAAAGGATGTCACATAGAGGAGGGAGAAAGGTTGTTTTCTGCTGCTCCAGAGAAGCGGACATGGAGCAATGGATCCAAACTACAAGAAGATTCCACCTAAACATTAGGAAGAACTTCCTGACAGTAAGAGCTGTTCGACAGTGGAATTTGCTGCCAAGGAGTGTGGTGGAGTCTCCTACTTTGGAGGTCTTTAAGCAGAGGCTTGACAACCATATGTCAGGAGTGCTCTGATGGTGTTTCCTGCTTGGCAGGGGGTTGGATTCAATGGCCCTTGTGGTCTCTTCCAACTCTATGATTCTATTCTATTCTATTCTATTCTAAGCTACAGCCAGTGTTAACAAATTGACTGAACAAGTTGCTCAGCATGCACAAGCAATTGGGAACCTTCAGGAAGCCACCACAGAAAATCGTAAATTAGCTGTGGAAGCCAATCAAAAAGCTGAAGCAGTAAAAGAGGAGGTAAAACCACTATACAAACAGGTTGGCGAACAGCAGGCCTACCTGTCTATGATAGAATTATGTAGTAGGGAAAACAACCTGAGACTGAGGTCAATTCCTGAATTTGAACAAGGGGATTTAATTGACTTTCTAACAGGGACTTCCGGGTTGGCGCCATCGCCGAATGTCAGACTCCCTCCGAGCTCCGGAGGGAGCCTGCTCGGCAGGGGTTGGGTCCTACCGCGCCGGCGATGCGGGGACCCTCAAAAACCACGGGCACGGAGCCCGTGGATATGGTTGACTCGGCGGGCACCGTTAGCGCCCCCGACCCGCGAAGGAGCCTTTTTAAAGGCTACGGAGCGGGGGATGGGGGTGGCGTGGTGCTATGAGTCCTCTGCTTTCCCTGCCGAGCGAAGCCGCATGCCATTCGACAGAGAGCGCTGACTTCTTCTATTGAAAATTTGGACCATAAACAACAACCCGTGAGTAATTAGGAAATCGGACTTAAAAGGAGAAAAAAAGAATTTTTTTCGGATTCGGCACGAGCGGGGGAGATGCAAAAAGGAAGTCAGTCTCCCCCCCTATTGTAGACACTTTAAAACAAGGATTTGGCAACTAAGGTCGAGAAAGGAGCTTGCTTCTGTTTATTTGATAAAAATTATTAATTCCACGATGGGAAATTATAAGAACTGTGCTGGAGGAGAAGAGTGGATGGCGAGAGTTAAAGTGCAACCCCCCGGGAACCGGGGCGATCCGCGAGAGAGCCTGACGAAGAGAGACAGAGACTTTGACAGCTGTCAAAGTAGCTGTCAAAGTTGGAGAATATAAAGAGGACTTTGCTATGAGGACTTTGCTGGTTAGTTTTGTTACAATTTGGATATAAATTGTCAAAAATAAGGAATAACAATCTGTCTTTTGGATTTGAGGAAACAAAGTTACTATAATCCCCCTAGAGGGGTTTTGGGACATTACAAGAACGGTCGTAAGTGGAAAAATACCCTTGGGATCGCACAGGACTTGTTATCTTCTGGGAAAGCTGCAAAAACGAAACAGTATTTTGTCTACAGAGGTGTCTATATTAAAGGAGACAATAGAATTATCTATTGAAGAATGGAAGGGACTGGACATAAGTTTTTGTTCCTGAACTAACAACAACCCCTGTAGAGGTATTAAATTTTTGAATTAGAATGTTTTTGCAGCGGAACAGGAAAAGAAACCTGAGAAAGTGAGAAAAAAGAACAAAGGACTGATGACGACTTGGAAAGAACAAGGGAGGAGCCAAATTATTGTGAAAGACCAAGGAAAACCAAAGGCCTGTCAGGGGCCTCTTTAAGACTGGGCGTCTGAAGTTAAACATTATTAAAAAAACCGGCAAGGTGGAACTGAAAAAAAAAATCGGCTATGGACGTGAGATCTTCAGGCTGATAGTAGATAGACTGATGGACATGGGGAATCAAAACCGGGGAAGGGTGGGGGGAGATTTGGAATCCAAAGGGTGTAAAACTATTTTTTGAATCTTTTTATATTTTTTACTTTGTTTGGACGTGTTTATCAAAAAAGGGAATTCGTGGAAGGAAATTGGGGTGGACCTTGGGGGGAAAACTTTCTTTTAATGATGAGGGATGGTGGAATTTAAAGGGAAAGTGGTTATATAACTAAATTGAATATTGGGTTAAACAAAATAGGTTTTAATTTGGGAGTAAGAACTTGTGGAACTAAATTAATGAAAGGGGAATACAGTAGGGAGAGGGATGGGGAAGTCCTGGAAAGATGTTAATGAAAATAAGGCTTTAATTGTAAAGGTTTATTTTTTTTCTTTTGTTTTTTTCTTTTTTGAATTTTGGAAATTTCAATAAATATGATTTTTTTTAAAAAAAATTGACTTTCTAACAAAAGAATTTGCTAAGTTTTGGCCCTTGGAAGAAGATAAGTTTTAAATTATGACTGCTTTTAGACTTGGAAGAGTAGCAAGGAAAGACAAACCTAGAGACTGTCTGATTACCTTGAGATCCAAGGAAGAAAGAGATAAAATATTAAGCCTACATTACGAAAAGTCACTTGTAATCCAAGGCAGGAGGGCAGAAATTTACAAAGATATCCCAAAACAACTTTTGGATCTCAGATCTATATACACAGAGCTTGCTAAACTGCTGAGGAGCAACTCGATTCCTTTTAGGTGGGAATTTCCCCAAGGACTATCTTTTACATTTAAAGGGAAGAAAGTGAAAATAAAAACAGCCGAGGACAAAGAAAAGTTTCTGAACGACTACGGAGAAGACCTTCAGAAAGGGATTTTTGGAATTCCAGGGCCTGGGCCTTTGCCTGCACCTACACCCTTGCCTATACCCACACCTTTGGGGCCTGAAGACCAGAAGAAAGAAACGCCACCACCAAGCGAATAGCAGATTTGTCCAGGATGTCTCTGCAACTTCTCAGTTGGAACATTAATGGCGGTAATTCCCCGGAAAAAAGGAGAAGAATATTCCATGTATTAAAGAAAGAACGATTGGACATTATTTGCTTGCAGGAAACGCATGTGACTAGGCTCCACAGAACAGTGTTAATTAACAAGAGATTAGGCCAAGAATTTATTTCATCGGACAGAGTTAAGAAAAGAGGAGTGGTGATTTATGCAAAGGAGAGCCTATCACCAAAATTTCTATTTAAAGATGAGCAAGGAAGAATTCTGGCAATAGAGATACAAACCCAAGGTGAAAAGTTTTTGATATTGGGAATTTATGCACCGAACGAGGGGAAATCAGAATTCTACAAGAAGCTGCATGAGACAATGCTGGACTATCTGGACTATAGCAACATCATTATGATGGGAGGTATGAATGGGGTGGTTTCTACAAACATAGATAAGTTACAAAACCAAGAGAGACTTCCGGTCGGCGCCAGCGTTAATGGCGGTCCTCTTTCCGAGCTCCGGAGGAGGACTGCTCTGCGAGTTCGGGTCTGACCCGCTACGGCAAGCGGGGGACCCCTAAAATCACAGGCGCTGAAACCTGTGAACAAGGAGACTCGGTGGGCACCAGAAGCGCCCCCCTTACTGCAGAAAGAGCCTTTTTAAAGGCTCTGGAACGGCATCGGGAGAGCGCGGTGCTGAGAGTCGCTACCCAGCCCGCAGGGTGAAGCCGCGTCGCCATTGACGGAGAGCGCCGATTCCTTCCTGTAAATTTGGACTGGAAAAAACCTGTGAGTAAGATTGAACGCTATTTGGAACCTTTTAAAAGAAAATCTGGCTGAAAACGGGGAAGGTAAAAAATTAAGGAAGTCTGCCTTCCCCTGACTGCATGACAGCTAAAGCAACGGAACTTTAAAGCTGCATCCGCAAGAGACCTTTTTTTTTCTTTGTCTATTTAAACCTGACATTGAACTTAGACCTCCCCTCTCGCAAGCAGGGCAGAGGGGGGGGGGGAAAGGATATTAAGAACTGCATGATTTATTTAATAAAGGAAAAACCCTTCTGCTGCCTCACTGCCCTGAAGCAGACTGCCAAACAAGATAGTGAAGCACTGAACTATCTTTAACTCCGGGGAAAGTTACATAGTTGAAGTTTCTGTTGATACAAAGTCTTTGGACTCTGTTGTTACAGTTTACTGGAGTATGTTGAAATTGTATCTACTGGAAAAAGTGTTCTAAAAGACTTTTACAAGCCTCCTGATATACTTGTTTATACTTGTTTTTAAACTTCTTCGTCTCTTTACTTATTTTTTGGCTTGCTCCCCCTAGAGGGCTAAAGTAACAGCTGTAAAGCCTAGGACTGTGGAATTTTCCATTAGGGGACTGCTTCCCTGGGAACGACCTTGGGACATGAGTGGCTCAACGGAAGAGATAACCACAAGAGCTAAGGCCAAGCAGCAACAATATCAGCAACAACAACAAAAAAAGAGGCTCAATTACTGGTGCAACTCCTACAGGAACAACAGGACAAGAAAAAGTGACAGCTGCTTCCATGGAGTCAGTGACACAAGCGCTTCTCAAGATAAATCAGTCTTTGGAGAACTTGACAAAGCAGAGTACAGAAAATACACAGAAATTAACAGAGCTAACAGCAAGATTGGACTTAAATACAGAATCTATAAACAAGCTCGTTCAAGAAAATTCCGCAACACGTAAGATTGCAGAGGAAGCCAGAACCATTGCTGGAGAGACTCAACAGAATTTGCAACCGATTGCTAAAAAAGTCTACGAACATGATACAACTCTGGCTTTGTGGGACTTACAGAGAAAGGAAAGAAATCTGAAATTAAGACTGATTCCCGAGAGCGAAGGAGACAATCTAGTGGAGTTTCTAACACAAGAGTTTGCTGGTTTCTGGGAAGACTTGGAGGACGAAGAAATTAAAATAACAACAGCATTTAGACTGGGCAGAAGACAGAACAGAAAGACCCCGAGGGACTGCTTGATCACCCTCAGATCGAAGGAAGAAAGAGACAAAATATTAAAACTACATTACGGAAGGGCCTTGCAAATTGAAAACTCACCTATACAGATCTTTAAAGATATCCCTAAACCCATCTTGGAGCTGAGAACCTTCTACAAGGACTTGGTCTATTTGCTGAAGAAGAACATCATCCCTTTCAGGTGGGAGTTCCCACAAGGACTGTCTTTTGACTATAAGGGAAAGAAGGTGAAAATAAAGACCATACAAGACAAAGAAAGATTCCTGGAAAGAAATCAAGAGGATCTACAGAAGGGAACGGTGGACCCAATTGCAGAACAAAGGAGAGCAATAGACATTCTTAATTTATCGTATGGACTTGACTCAGCACCATCAGAGGAAGAGCAAAAACTTGGAGCGGTCGGAGGAGTAACAGAAAAATAACAAGATGGCCCTGCAATTCCTTAGTTGGAATTGTAATGGGCTGAACATGCCTTTGAGGAGACGCCAAGTATTTCATATCTTGAAAAGAGAACAATTGGATTTGATTTGCTTACAAGAAACCCATATAACCAGAGCACACAGGAAATTATTAATAAATAAAAGATTAGGACAAGAATTCATCTCATCGGATAAAGTTAAGAAAAGAGGAGTCGTGATTTACGTAAAGGAAAAATGGGCCCCAAAAATGATGTTTAAAGACGAACAAGGAAGATATCTCGCAGTGGAAATACAAGTACAAGGAGAAAAATACTTAATAGTTGGAATTTACGCACCAAACGAGGGCAAAGCGGAATTTTTCAAGAAACTCCATGAAATTTTGACGGACTATCTGGACTACAATATGATAATCATGGGAGACATGAATGGTGTAGTCTCTACAAATATGGACAAGGCACAAAGACTGACAATCTCCAATGAAGGGAGACTTCCGAAGTCTTTTTTTGAGATGACGGAAAATATGGACCTAATAGACATATGGAGAACAAGGAACCCTCTGGAGAGAGAGGGAACCTTCTTCTCCCAAGCAATGATGACCTGGACCAGAATCGACCAAATTTGGATCACTAGTGGGATGGCTCCAAAGATCAAGAAAATAGAAATCTGCCCAAAAACTTGCTCCGACCACAACGCCTTGAAGATGGAAATGAAACTTACAACAACTGGTCAATTCAGATGGAGGATGAATGACACCCTGTTTCGAGATAAAGAGATCCACATGAAGGCCCAAAAAACTCTAAAGGACTATTTTGAAATAAACCTAAAGGCCGATGTGGAAAAAAGAGTGATCTGGGACGCAAGTAAAGCTGTGATGCGAGGATTTTTGATTCAACAAAACTCAATTAAAAAGAGAAAGCAGAATGAGAAGAAGGAAAAGATTTTGGAAAAGATAAAAGAAGGAGAGAAAAAACTAAGATCAAAACCGAAGTCCCAGGAGATCTTGAGAGAGATTAAGTTATATCAAATACAATATATGGAATTGATGAATCAAGAGATTGAATGGAAGATAAAGCAAATGAAACAAAAGACATTCGAATCGGCAGATAAATGTGGCAAACTTCTGGCATGGCAACTGAAGAAAAGGCAGAAACTAAATACAGTTACAAGCCTAGAAGTGGACAGAAAGAACATATCTAAACCCAACGAGATTAGAAACTGTTTTTTGAGTTATTTTAAAAAACTTTATTCTCAAGGACCACAAAATGAAGAGGATATAGATAAATTCCTTAATAAATATGGATTACAAAAAATCTCTCATCAAAGCAAGGTGGATCTAAACCAGAGAATAACAGAACAAGAGATAGAGGGTGCCATTCAAGACATGCAATTGGGCAAATCTCCAGGGCCAGATGGATTGACTTCCAGATATTACAAATCTTTGAAGGAGTGGTTGGTTCATCCGTTAAAGGAAGTCTGCAACGAGATCTTAGAGGGGAAAAGGGCACCAGAATCGTGGAAAGAAGCGTATATTTCACTCATACCAAAGACAGAGACTGAAAAGACTCAACTTAAGAACTACCGCCCAATATCATTACTTAATGTGGATTACAAAATTTTTGCAGACATTTTGGCAAAAAGATTTAAAAGAGTGTTGATGGAGAAGGACCAAGCAGGCTTTCTCCCAAAAAGACACCTATCAGACAATGTAAGGAATATAATAGACATTTTGGAATTGCTAGAGGTGAAAATTAACACTAAAGCAGTGCTGATTTTTGTGGACGCGGAGAAAGCCTTTGACAATATTTCTTGGAGTTTTATGAAAAAGAATCTTCATGGGATGGGGGTAGGCCTAGGATTTGAGAATGGTTTGGGTGCGATATACTCTGAACAAAAAGCCAAGCTAATTGTAAATAATGTGGTAACTGAGGAACTCAGGATAAAAAAAGGAACACGACAGGGATGCCCAATTTCCCCATTGCTTTTTATTTCGGTTCTGGAGGTGTTGCTGAATATGATTAGAAATGACCAGCAGGTTAAAGGTGTACAGGTCGGAGATAAACATTATAAGTTAAGGGAGATAATCCAACAATTTGGCCAGGTAGCTGGATTTAAACTGAACAAACAAAAAACTAAAGTCTTAGAAAAAAATTTAACAGCCACGGAGAAGGAGAAATTTCAAGAAGAGACAGGATTGACACTGGTTAAGAAGGTGAAATACCTAGGGGTTTATTTGACATCAAAAAATTTGAATTTGTATAAGGACAACTATGAAAAATGCTGGTCAGAAATTAAAAAAGATCTAGAAATATGGTCAAATTTGAAATTGTCAATGTTAGGCCGAGTTGCAGTGATTAAGATGAATGTATTGCCTAGAATGTTATTTTTGTTTCAAACCTTGCAGATCCTTGACAAGATGGATTGTTTCAAGAGGTGGCAGAAAGATATTTCGAAATTTGTCTGGCAGGGCAAAAAGCCCAGAATTAAATTTAAAATACTGACAGATGCTAAAGAAAGAGGGGGATTTGCCCTGCCGGACTTAAAATTGTACTATGAAGCAGCAGCGTTTTGCTGGCTGAAAGAGTGGATGCTCCTCGAGAACACAGACATTTTGGATTTGGAAGGTTTTAATAATGCATTTGGTTGGCATGCATATCTATGGTATGATAAAATCAAGGTGCATAGGGCCTTTAAAAACCATATTGTCAGAAAAGCATTGTTTAATGTCTGGATAAGATATAAAGATCTGTTGGAAAACAAAACCCCTAGATGGGTGTCACCCGTGGAGGCTAAGGCATTGAAGAAACTCAATATGGAGGTCGGATGGCCGAAGTATTGGGAAATCTTGGAACAGGAGGGAGATAAACTGAAATTACAAAGTTATGAGAAAATGAAACTTAAAGTACAAGATTGGCTTCAATATTACCAAATAATGGAGGTCTTTAAACAGGACAGGAAAATTGGCTTTCAGGTGGAAAAATCAAAATTAGAGACTGAACTGTTAGAACCCAATACTAAGAACTTGTCAAGAATGTATAATTTGCTGCTGAAATGGAATACACAAGATGAAACAGTCAAATCGGCTATGATTAAGTGGGCACAGGACATTGGTCATAACATTATGTTTGCTGACTGGGAATGGTTGTGGACCACCGGTATTAAATTCACGGCATGTAATGCCTTAAAGGAAAACATTATGAAAATGATTTACAGGTGGTACATGACCCCAGTCAAGCTAGCAAAAATCTACCATTTGCCTGATAATAAGTGTTGGAAATGTAAAGAAACTGAAGGCACTTTCTATCACCTTTGGTGGACATGCCTGAAGATTAAGGCCTTCTGGGAAATGATATACAATGAAATGAAAAAGATACTTAAATGTACTTTCCCTAAAAAACCAGAGGCCTTTCTCTTGGGCATTGTCGGCCAATTGGTGTCAAAGAAGGACAGAACTTTCTTTATGTATGCTACAACAGCAGCAAGAATACTCATCGCAAAGTATTGGAAGACACAAGATTTACCCACCCTGGAAGAATGGCAGATGAAAGTGATGGACTATATGACATTAGCTGAGATGACTGGCAGAATCTGCGATCAGGGAAAGGAGACGGCGGAAGAAGAATGGAAGAAATTCAAAATCTACCTTAAGGACTATTATAAACTTGATGAATGTTAGAATGTCGAGGTTTGAGTAAGAAAGGGTTACAGCGATAGAAGACTAGATTGAAGGAAAGATTAAGAGGACAGAGGATTGACAGATACATTTAGAGTTGCTAAAAACTTTTGGACATTGGGATGCAGAAAGGGGAGGTATGGGGAAGTCTGAGAAACACGGTTTATGAAAAAAAGGTTATGAAATTATACGTGTTTGCATGTCTTTTTATATGTTTGTATTGTCTTAAAATTTTTTGTAAAACCAATAAAAAAATTTATTAAAAAAAAAAATAAGTTACAAAACCAAAGTTTGACAAAAGACGGCAGACTACCAAAAACCATTTTTGAGCTAACAGACAACATGGACTTGATTGATATTTGGAGGACAAAGAACCCCCTAGGAAGAGAAGGAACATTCTTTTCTGAAGCCCATCTGACATGGACAAGAATCGACCAAATATGGATAACTAGAGGACTGGCACCTAAGACTAGAAAAGTGGAAATCTGCCCAAAAACCTGCTCCGACCATAATGCAATGAAAATGGAAATGAGACTAATTCCAACCGGCTCCTTCAGATGGAAGATGAATGACACCTTGTTAAGAGACCAGGAGATTATTAAGAAGGCCCAAAAGACTTTAAGAGACTATTTTGAGATAAACTTGAAGACCACAGTGGAAAAAAGAGTAATCTGGGATGCAAGTAAAGCTATTATGAGGGGGTTTCTGATACAACAGAATACGATAAAGAAAAGAGCACAGAATGAGAAAAAGGATAAGATCTTGGAGAAAATAAGAGAAGGAGAGAAAAAGTTAAGATTGAAACCAAAGTCTCAGGAGATCCTGAGAGAAATTAAATTTCACCAAGCACAATACGCCAAACTGATAAATCAAGAAGTTGAGTGGAAAATTAAGTTAATGAAACAAAGGACATTTGAATCAGCAAATAAATGTGGGAAACTGCTAGCATGGCAGTTGAAAAAAAGGCAAAAATTGAACACGGTCACAAACCTAGAGATTGAAGGGAGAAATGTTCAGAACCCGGAGGAAATTAGAAAGTGCTTCCAGAGATACTTTAAACAACTTTATACGCAAGGGCCGGAAAAAGAGACTGAGATAGACGAATTTTTTTTTAAAAAATGGACTACCAAAACTATCTCAGGAAAAGAGAACAATTCTGAACTATAAAATAACACAACAAGAAATTGAAGGTGCCATCCAGAATATGCAACTAGGCAAATCTCCAGGGCCAGATGGACTTACCTCCAAGTATTATAAGACATTGAAAGACTATTTGACACAACCATTAATGGAGGTTTGCAATGAGATTTTGGAGGGGAAGAAGGCACCGGAATCGTGGAAAGAAGCTTTCATCACATTGATACCTAAATTGGAAACTGAAAAGACTCAACTTAAGAACTACCGTCCCATCTCGCTCCTGAATGTGGATTACAAAATTTTTGCAGACATTTTGGCAAGTAGACTTAAAAAAGTGTTAAATGAAGTAATTCATAAAGACCAGGCAGGTTTTCTCCCAGGTAGACACCTGTTTGATAACACTAGGAATATTATTGACATTTTGGAACTTTTGCAAACGAACATTAATACAAAAGCAGTGTTAATCTTTATAGATGCGGAGAAGGACTTTGACAACATCTCATGGAAGTTCATGAAGAAAAACCTTGAAGGGATGGGAGTGGGACGGGGGTTTGAAAATGGGATAGAGGCAATCTACTCAGAACAAAAAGCTAAATTGATAGTTAACAATGTGGTGACAGAAGAGTTTAAGATTGAAAAAGGAACACGACAAGGTTGCCCTATTTCCCCTCTGTTATTTATCTCCGTTCTGGAGGTGCTTTTGAATATGATTAGAGGGGACCGGTTGGTTGAAGGGATTCAGGTCGGAGCCAAACAGTACAAACTTAAAGCTTTTGCAGATGACCTGGTTTTAACACTACAGGAGCCAGAATCTAGTACGAAAAGAGTTTTAGAATTGATTCATGAGTTTGGTCGGGTGGCGGGATTTAAACTAAACAAGCAAAAAACCAAGGTTTTGGAAAAAAAAGTTGACATCTTTGGAATCAGAAAGGTTTCAGAAAGAGACAGATTTAAATGTGGTTAAAAAGGTGAAATACCTAGGGGTTAATTTGACTGCCAAAAATTAGAATTTATTTAAAGACAATTATGAAAAATGTTGGTCAGAAATTAAAAAGGATTTAGAAATTTGGTCAAGATTGAAACTTTCCTTGTTGGGCCGAATTGCTGCTATAAAAATGAATGTGTTGCTAAAAATGTTATTTTTGTTTCAGACCCTACAGATTGTGGACAGAGTGGAATGTTTTGGAAAGTGGCAGAGAGACATCTCTAAGTTTGTCTGGCAGGGCAAAAAGCACAGAATAAAATTTAAAATATTAACTGACGCAAAGGAAAGAGGGGGGTTTGCCCTGCCGGACTTAAGGTTATATTATGAAGCTGCAGCTTTCTGCTGGATGAAAGATTGGTTACTTATTGAGAACACTGATGTCCTGGATCTGGAAGGGTTCAATAATGCTTTTGGATGGCATGCTTATTTGTGATACGACAAGGTAAAGGTTCATAAAGCTTTCAAGAACCATATTGTCAGGAAAGCGATATTTAATGTCTGGACAAAATACAAAGACTTATTAGAAAACAAGACCCCAAGGTGGTTGTCACCAATGGAAGCTAAGGCTCGGAAAAGACTCAGTATGGAGGCCGGCTGGCCGAAATATTGGGAAATAATAGAAAAAGTTGGAGATACTTGGAGGCTGCAGAGTTTGGAGAAATTAAAGGATAAAGTGCAAGATTGGTTACACTATGCTCAGATTAAGGAGGTTTTTAATTTGGATAAAAAGATAGGATTCCAGGTGGAAAAATCGAAATTAGAAACAGAATTGCTAGAACCTAAGACTAAGGTACTTTCAAAAATGTATAACTTGCTGTTAAAATGGAATACTCAGGATGAAACAGTTAAATCAGCCATGATAAAATGGGCGCAGGACATTGGGTACAACATCATGTTTGCTGAATGGGAAAGGTTATGGACCACCGGTGTGAAGTTTACGGCTTGTAATGCCTTGAAAGAAGATATCATGAAAATGATATATAGGTGGTACATGACCCCAGTCAAGCTGGCAAAAATATACCATCTGCATGATAATAAATGTTGGAAATGTAAGGAGACTGATGGAACATTCTTTCACCTCTGGTGGACTTGTCCGAGAGTGAAGGCCTTCTGGGAAATGATCTATAATGAGTTAAAAAAGTTATTTAAGTATACCTTCCCTAAGAAACCAGAGGCCTTCCTTTTAGGCATTGTTGGCCAGAAGGTGTTAAAGAAGGACAGAACTTTTTTTATGTACGCAACAACAGCAGCAAGAATACTCATCGCAAAATATTGGAAGACACAAGATTTGCCCACACTGGAAGAATGGCAGACGCAACTGATAGACTATATGGAGCTGGCCGAAATGACTGGCAGAATCCGAGACCTGGGAGAAGAGGCAGTGGAAGAGGACTGGAAAAAGTTCAAAGACTATTTACAAAAACATTACAAGCTATATGAATGTTAAGAAAATGCACGAAAGGAAATAACATGGCATCAGCAACTTAGTTGAAAGATATATGAGAATAAGTGGAAGTTAATGATAAAGATGAAACTTGAAGTAATGTTATGTCTAAACCAAGTAGTTAAGCACTTGATAAAAAAAATACTTAAAGTTTGAGGCATAATGTATGAGAACTAGAAAATAAGAATTGAAATAAGGTAATAAATTGCTGTCTATAATTTTATTACGGAGAACGCAGGAAAGGGAGATGTGAGGAAGTCCAGATAGTCATGAAAAAACAATGTATGAACGGTTATGATCTTTTTTGTTCTATGTTTATGTTTCTGTTCACTTATGTTTTCTTTCCTTGTTACTTTTTGGTGAAGGTATTGTATATGTCTGGTGATTTTCTTTTGTTCAAAACTTGCAGTAAAATATTTTATAAAAAAAAGAGAGATCCTAGTTGACCTTCCTGTCTGCGTCTCCCGGCAGGATACAGGCAAGGTCACTCTCGGCGATCCCACTCAGCGTGAGAGGGACACACCAACTCCTCCCTCCTCCCTCAGGGTGGGGAAAAGAGACAGACAGAAATCTACAGTGGTACCCCGCAAGACGAATGCCTCGCAAGACGGAAAACCCGCAAGACGAAAGGGTTTTCTGTTTTGGAGGCGCTTCGCAAGACGAATTTCCCTATGGGCTTGCTTTGCAAGACGAAAGCCCATAGGGAAATCTCCGGGGACCTGTTTTAAATTGCTGGCGGTCGGGAGCAAAGACTTTCACCCACAGCCGGCCTTCAGAAGAGGTCCTAGACCTCTTCTGAAGGCCGGCGGGGGGCAAAAGTCTTTGCTCCCCCCCCCCCGCCTGCCTTCCCGGGACAGCGGAGACTGCCGACCCCCAGCATTTTAAAATCTCCCCGGGACAGCAGGGGCTTTTAAAATGCTGGCGGTCGGCAGCAAAGCCCTCCTGTCCCCGGAGCTTGCGGGGCGGGAGGTGGGAAGAAGGGCTGTTCTTCCCACCGCCAGCCTTCAGAACAGCCTTCTGAAGGCTGGCAGTGGGAAGAAAAGCCCTTGTTCCCCCCCCCCCCCAGCCTTCAGAAGAAGTTGGGGGACAGACTGTCCCCGGACCTGGTCTGAAGGCGGTTTCCCTAGGAACGCATTAATTGATTTTCAATGTCTTTAAATAAATTCAAATTTTTAGCAGTCAGATTTACCCCTAGGTATTTCACCTTTTTAACCACATTTAAATCTGTCTCTTTCGGAAACCTCTCTGATTCCGAAGGTGTCAATTTTTTTTCCAAAACCTTGGTTTTTTGCTTGTTTAATTTAAATCCCGCCACCCGACCAAACTCATAAATCAATTCTAATACTCTTTTCGTACTAGATTCTGGCTCCTGTAATGTTAAAACCAAGTCATCTGCAAAAGCTTTAAGTTTGTACTGTTTCGCTCCGACCTGTATTCCTTCAACTAACCGGTCCCCTCTAATCATATTCAAAAGCACCTCCAGGACCGACTAAGGAGCTGCAGAGACATCCTGGATCAATCTGCTATTCCTTTGGTGGTGGCGTCTCTTTCTTTTGATCCTCTGGTCCCAAAGGTGTAGGTGCAGGTGCAGGTGCAGGTACAGGCGGAAGCGGTGGCCAAGACCCAGGTCCTGCTATTCCTTTCTGAAGGTCCTCTCCGTGGTCATTCAAAAACTTATCTTGATCTTCGGCTGTTTTAATTTTAATTTTCTTTCCTTTGAAACTGAAAGATAATCCTTGAGGGAATTCCCACCTAAAAGGAATTGAGTTACTCTTCAATAGTCTTGTTAATTCTGTATAGGTAGATCTCAGGTCCAGAAGTTGTTTTGGGATATCTTTGTAAATTTCTGCTCTATTGCCTTGAATTACAAGTGACTTTTCAAAATGAAGACTTAATATTTTGTCTCTCTCTTGCTTGGATCTCAAAATAATCAAACAATCTCTGGATCTATCTTTCCTTACCACTTTTCCCAGTCTGAAGGCGCTTACAATTTTAAAGTCCTTATCTTCTTCAATAGGCCAGAACTTTGAGAATTCTTTTGTCAAATAGTCAATTAAGTCCCCTTTTTCGCGTTCTGGAATCGCCCTCAGTCTGAGATTATTTTCCCTATTTCTAAGTTCAATCATAGACAGATAGGCCTGCTGTTCTCCGATCTGCTTATGCAGTGGCTTTACTTGTACCTGTAATGCTTCAGCCTTTTGATTGGCTTCTGCAGCTTTTTGATTGGCTTCCACAGCTAGTTTACGGATTTCTGCAGTAGCTTCCTGAATATTTCCAATTGCTTGTGTATGCTGAGCCACTTGTTCAGTCAGTTTGTTAATACTGGCTGTAGCTTGATCAATTTTGGCCGATTGTTCATCTGCTTTTTTGTCTATACTTTCTAATTTTCCCAAAATTTGTTCTAAAACTGCAGCAGATCCTCCTGCATCCATACCTTCTAACAGTGTCTGCTCAGTTTCTTCCTCTTGTGTCCCTAAGACAGCTGGGACAGATGATCTGCGTAGCTGTGAAGTCAAGGTTGATTGTGTTAATTGTTTAGCTTTCGCTTTAGCCGCTCTTGTTTTTCCCACGCCACTCATTCCACTCCTGTCTACGTACCAAGGTCAAACTGTATATGCTCCCATGGGAAACCACAAGTCCAGAGAGTAAACAACAAGGCAGTAGAGAATGAAAACAAAAAGCACGTCCCAGCCAGTTGTAAAACCAAAGTCCTCTAGGGGGAGTATAGAAGTACCTCAAAGGAAAGAATAGGATTGTTCCACCATTAAAGTCCAAACAGCTTTAAAAAGTACCTTCAGCTCCCTTTTAACGAGCAGAGCTTGTCCCCAAAGTAAAACAAAGTCTCTAAAAAGGTGCGTGCAACAATGTCTCAAATGTATCCAGTCTAATAACGCTCCAATGTAGCAATTCCAGTGGTTAGACAGTATCCGCAATTTGACAGTTCTGCTTAACTTGGCAGCCCGAGTATTTGGGTTTTCTCAATCATTTGTAAATCCACCAGGAGGAGGGAAAGTCAAGTCCAAAACCGACAGAAGATAAACCAAGTTTGCCCCTTTTAGTCTCTTAAAAGCAACTCAAATATTGCACAAATAACGAAGCTCTAGAGCCACTTCAAAAGTTTCCAGCTTGTCAAAATCTTTGCTTTAGTTCCTTAAGCACAGCCGGGAGACGGACTTCCTGGTTGCGTCTCCCGCTTTCACCAAATTTAATCAATTTAATCTCCAAATTCTTCAGCCCCTCTTACTCACGGGTTTGTAGTTTTAAGTCGAATATTCCAGGAAAAAAGGTCGGCGCTCATCGGCAGCAGCTGCGCGGCTTCGCTTCCACAGAAAGAGCGATCGACTCACAGTACCGCACCAGCCCTTCCACGTTCCGGAGCCCCTTACGGGGTTCCTTCTTCGTTTCGGGGGGCGCCTCTGGTACCCGCCGAGTCCCACGGCCACAGGCTCACTCTACCTGTGGTTTTCCGATGTGGGTCTCCGCTTCGCCGTAGCGGACGACCCTTTTCTGCGGAGCTCCCCTTCACAGCGCAAAGGGGACCGCCATTGCCGTTTCGCACCGCCTCCGGAAGTCCCGATGTTGTTGCTTTTTTTAACAGCGATTGATTCTAGTGGAGAGTTCCATCTTGGGGTTTTCTATTCCAAATATCTTTTGTATTTTCCCCATACCTTATATATAGCATTTCTTATTATATAATTTGAAAAACTCCTATGCGTCTTTATTTTCCCATAATTAAGATAGCCATGCCACCCAAAACGGGTGTTGAAGGAAAGCATTGCTTTTGCACATGACCATGGCATGATGGGAAGCATTGCTTCTGCACATAACTGTGGCATGATGGGAAGTCTTGCTACTAAGCTTTGTTCTGCTCATGCTGCACAAACCGTGCTGATGCTAAGACATTCCCTCATCACCCTGGTACGTTCTGTTCACCTTGAGGTTCACACCATATCAATCTGTACTTACCCCTCCTTGTACATTCCTTTTCGTACCACTCTGGTACGGGCAGTCCGAAACCATGCCTGTGTAAACTCCGCATTCCTTTTCCCAACCTTTAACCTGTTTATGATTAATGTCTTATATGCAATAATTAATGTCTTATATGGAACCCTTGCTTTGTACTTATGTTAACCAATCAGCAACAAGCACACACGTGGCAAACGCTGTATAATATCCAATAAAAGGGAGTCTCCAAGGCTTGCTCGAGAGACGCCTCCCGTATGACACCTACCTACTCGTCTGTCGTTCATTTCAACCCAACATCTGGTGACCCTCGACGTGCCAGATCCCTTTACGCAGCCTCATACTGCACTCAACTGGAAAAGTCTCAGTGCGCTACACCGTGAGTATGTGGGGGGGGGGGAGCTTAAAAAGTCCCAAAAAGAGCATGCTAAAGAACTGTTTCATTTAGTCAGACAGAGAGTAGCAGGTGTGCATATTTCCTTGAAAGAAATTGAACGATTGTTATGTCATATTGCTTGTGAGTGCCCCTGGTACCCAGAAATAGGGTCCTTGGGGATGGAGACTTGGCATTCATTGTCTGCTCACTTGGCAGAAGTGTGCGGATGCCATCGCTAGATTAGGTCCCCAGGGGTCTCCGTCGGCACCCGCACCAGACAATTCCCCACCAACTGCCCTGCCACCTGCCCTTTTAGCCGCAACAGACAATCTACCTCCTTACCCAAAGCTTTTGTCTCCATCGCAACTTTCTCTAACCCCCCCTTCGCCTCAGCCCACATCCCCCCCTATCCTCCCTCCTTCGCCTGCTCCTACAGGAGCTGTGCGTGCTGCACTTTTTCAAGCTAGACAGGAAGGAATTCTTTCCTTGGAGGAGGAGGCGGGGTGGGCCAGGGAACTGCCATCTGCTTTCCCTATTTCTTATACTAACCCTGGCACTGCGCAACAACAAATTATGTATGAGACGCTTCCTTATTCTATTCTGAGAGAATTAAGGAAAGCCATTACTGATTCCGGCCTAAAATCCACTTATGTGACAGGAATGCTGGAGGGAATAGCAACTGGTTATACAATGCTACCTCAAGATTGGAAAGATCTGATGCGCATGCTGTTATCCCCGGCTCGGTATGTAGTTTTTGAAAGTGAATTTAAGCATTGCGCAGTAGCCCTGGCTGATCCACAGCATTCAGCCAACCAACTCTTTGGTGCTGGTCCGTATGATAATATACCAGCCCAAGCGCAATTAACACCTTTACATTTTAGTCGCACCGCGACCTGTGTGCAATGCACCTTTCGCAAAGTCCCTGTCTCAGGACAACCACTTAGCTCCTTTGTTAATATTAAGCAACAACATTCGGAGCCCTACCATCAATTTATAGATAGATTGAAAGACTCAGTCACTAGGCAGATTGATGACGCTACAGCTCAAAATGAATTGATGAAAAAATTGGCTTTCGAAAATGCAAGTACTGACTGCAAAAAGGCTTTGCAGTCGATCATACATCACCCTAAATATGACCTGGCCGATATGATTCAAGCCCGTGCAGATGTTGGAAGCCAGAGTCATGCGATGTCCTTGCTTGCCGGTGCCATCCAGGCTGGCAACGAGCCCACTGGGAACTGCTTGAACTGCAAGCGCCCAGGTCATTTTGCTAAACAATGCAGAGCCCCTGGCGGGGGTGCAAACAGGAATGGTGATGCCAATAAGTCTCAGCCTTCCAAGAAATGCCCGAAGTGCGGTAAAGGCTATCATTGGGCAAATCAGTGGAGTTCGGGAAACTCCTTAGGGGCCCCACTCCCGGGCCAGGACAAATAGGGAGCCCTCCGCCGTTAGTCTCCACTATTAAAACCATCTCTGCTATCGATTATCTATTGATGCTTCATCATTACGGCAGTGAACAAGTGGACGACATGTGTTGTTTTAATATTACTGATAATTCCAAAGCCATCCAAAAGCAAATCTCTCATTTGCAAAATCTTACACACCACATTAAACAGGACGTTGGACTTTCTGGCCTGTGGGACTCATTCACCCAGTGGCTCACTGGCTGGTTGCCAAACCTGAATTGGCTTCGTAATCTCTTTCAATATGCCATTATTATAATATGTATATTGATTTTGCTATGTTGCTTCCTCCAATGCATTCCTGGACTCATAAGTCTTTTGTCTCGGTTTCTCTCTCCCCCTCAGCCACCCAATAAAATCATTGCTGCCTACTTTGCGAAATTGCAGCACCAGCAGTAAACATTAGGGGAGATGTGGCGAACTTATTTCGGGCATGCGCTGGCATACCACGTATCCCGAAGTATTTTTGTCTTATTCACCCAGAACACCTCGCAAATAAGAAAAGAAAGGGGGAGATGAAGGAAAGCATTGCTTTTGTACATGACCATGGCATGATGGGAAGCATTGCTTCTGCACATAACTGTGGCATGATGGGAAGTCTTGCTTCTAAGCTTTGTTCTGCTCATGCTGCTCAAACCGTGCTGATGCTAAGACATTCCCTCATCACCCTGGTACGTTCTGTTCACCTTGAGTTCACACCATATCTGTCAGGGAACTGCCATCGGAGCCAAGAGTGGAGGTAAGGCTCCCCGACCATGCAGGAGAAGGGACCAGCAGAGGGAGAGAGAACACTCCCTTTGGGGAAGGTTATCAGCGTGACACCGGGGAGGAAGGGGACCAGGGAAGGACTTCGGAGAGAGGGCTCCAAGACTCTTCCACAGAGACCAGCGGGGAGAGTCCTGGACCTCCGCTGGCTACGCCTACTCTGCGCAGAAAGCTTCCGCGCAGGGAGGCTAGGCGGAGACTGGGTGTCAAGGAATTTTTATGTTGGAAGAAATTCAGGAAACGCCCACTGACGGATTCTGCCAGCGACTGACACAGCCACGGAGGAAGGGCTGTCCAGCCAGGGAAAGGTTTAGCCAGGTAACGTTGCCTAGAACTTCAGCATCCTTTACGCACGAGCAACCCCAATTCCCATTACAGCAATCCGTCAGTCCCTGACGTTGCTCGCGCACCACGACAGGACAGGCAGCATAATGAGTCAAACCGGAGGAGCAGGCGCCGGAGAGGGAGCAGCGGCAGCGCCAAATCTGGAGGAGAGAAACCGAGATTTGGAAAAGCAGCTTGCTGTGTTAGAGGCGCGGCTAGATGAACGGAGGACTCAGGATGCCCGGGGAAGGCCCACCCCCCATCGCAAAGAAGGTACCGGGACTGGTGCACAAGTTTGGGGGGAACCCAAGAGACTATAATGCATTCAGGACGGAGATACAGTACTCGCTGGAACTGCAGTATGATGACTTTGCTGATGATGAGAGGAGAGTTGCTTACGTTATCGGGCATCTTCAGGACACTGCTAGGGAATGGATCCGGCCATTAATGGCGACGCAGAATGCTGCCCTAAAGGATCTTCGAAAAAAATTTGGCGCCATGGACGCCATGTTCGCAAGTGGAGTGGAGCAGAGTGTGACACGCAGGGAACTAATGGCGTGCAAACAAGGGGGCCAGACAGTTAGAGAGTACTGGTCGCGTTTTGCGATGCTTATCCATAAACTGGGGTGGGAACTGAGCTCGGAACCAGTGCAAATGCTGTTTGAGGAAGGCTTATCCCCCTCAGTGAAAGACGAACTTTCCCGCGCGCCCCGCCCTCAGTCGATGGATCAGCTGACTAAGGCTGTGCTTGCGATTGGAGTACGGCAAGAAGCGCGCGCGCAAGAGAGACGGGAGTGGAGAGGAGAGCGTTGGCATGACAACCGCATTCCTGAAATACCAGAGCCACTTTCCCAGCCCGAGGAACCAATGGAGATTGGGGGGGCACGAGCGCGCGGGGTTTCAAACTCCAACGAAGGACGAAAGAAGGAGGGGGAAGAGGGAAAAACAGCCAAGAAGTGTTTCCTCTGCCTACAGCCAGGGCATTTTGCCAGGGTCTGCCCTCAAAGGAAGGTATGGCAAGGAATGGTGGGGGCTGCTGACTGTGAGGAGGAGGGCGCTAAGGAGCAGGGAAACGCCAACGCTTGGCTGCCGATCAGCGGGCACAGCAGCCAGGCAAGCAACCAGTAAAAGTGCCCAAGCCAGACCCCCCCCAAGCAGCCATAGCCATAGAGGTGGTGCTAGAACTCCCTAATGGGCACCCAATCAAGGTTAAGGCACTGCTGGACTCAGGCAGTTCCTGTAATTTTTTCAGCAAGGATTTCGCGCTAGAGCACCAGTTACACTGGGCGGTGGGAGGCAGTCCGGTGTTCTTTGTGGACAAAAAGGACACTAAACAGCCCAGATTGGTCGTAGATTTCAGGTCCTTGAACCTTGTATCGGAACCCGTGACCTTCCCATTGCCCAGGATTGAGGGAAGGGGCTGAATGGAAAACCACCATGTTCACCCCTCTGGGAGCCTTTGAGTACCTCGTTATTGTTAGGATATTTCCGTTCCACCTTAAAAGGGAGCAGGCTTTGTAAATAACAGAGTCTGCGCATGTCCTGTTCACAGGATGTTTATGTTTGCTATTCCTTTCGATTTCAGCCGGTCAGAGACGCTGACTGAGAACGGTCATGTTTTTCTTTGTTCTGTTCTACGCTAAATAAAGTCTGTAAATATGCTAAATATGCTCTTCTGCGGTGCAGCTTTCTGCCTGTGTTTCTGCTGATAAACATTGTGCACAAGCCTGGAATGTGGCAACCTATTTCGAGGCTTTGTGTCGCTAACTGCTGGATCTGCCTGTCTACGGGAGATCGATGGACGTCCGGCAGCCAGCTTGGGGCCATGATGGACAATATCTCCCTGGCAGTTTCCCAACAACAAGGTTTCGGGCCCAGATTCACAGCACCTACAGGAGAGTAAAGCTGCAACAGACTGCGTTTGAGGTACGTGGGAAAAGCGAAAGAAAAGAGGGAGGCTTTTGGCTTTTCTGTTTACCTCGCAAGGAGCCTTTTGATCTCCGGCAAGGCTTAATTGGCCTGGGAGCTGCGCCAAAGAGTCTTTGTGATTAATGGCTCCCAAGATAAGGAGTCTCTGAAGTAAAGAAAGGCTCACGGCTCAAGTAAAAGGCTGGAATGGAGTTTTTCCACGCTTTTGAAGCTTCAGAGGCCACTCAGTGCCCTAAGTTACATGGGCAGAATTATGAAACCTGGGCAGAATGGTGTGAGAGTTTGCTGCGTCAGTTTGGGGTATGGAATGTCGTTTCTGAGCCCCCCCCCCCCCAGTTCCTCTGACAGAGAGATGGAAATCAGCTGATTCGAGAGCGATAGACGTAATAGTCTTATCCGTATCTCTTGAGGAAATTAAGACGCTGGCTGGCAACACCACTGCACATGGAATGTGGAATGCTTTGAAAAAAGCTCACAAGCCAGTCATCCCAGCCCAGAGTTTGACTGCATCGGAATGAATGAATGAATGAATAGTTTATTACGGTCATAGACCAGAAGAAAAGAAAAACATAAAAGGCAGCAATAGTTTACAAGGGAGTGATGGTGTCAATTAAAAGTTGTAAAATTATACATAAAAACAATACACATACACACACACACACACACACACACACACACACATATACATACTCATATGTGCACTACAGTATATGTATGGGCTTAAAAAAGGGGGGGGCTTATCCAGGGGTCAGATCTTTTACTTTTTTACAGCTAATGCCCTCCGCTTGATCGCGGCCGCAGAAAACTTGGCCACTTTCAGTGTTACTTCTGGGTTTTTATCTCCTAGTAGGATTTTCAGCCGCTGAGATTCAGATCGACCTGGAAATTTCTGAACGATAGGGGAGATAAACAGTAACCTGATATCCCCGTAAAGCTCGCAGTGTAACAGCACATGTGAAGCCGTTTCCACCTCCTTCAGACCACATGGGCAAACTCGTTCAGCATAGGGTGTGCCCTCGTATCTGCCCTTTAGTAAGGCAGATGGCAATACATCAAATCTGGTAAGGGTAAACGCCCGCCTATATTTTGCGATTTGTAGGTCCAGCAAATATGGGGTTAGATTAAACCCTTTTCCATAATCTTGGATAGCTGGATATTTATCTATCTTGCTCATATGGTCCTGAAGCTCTACATCTCCTATTCGCTGGCTCACCATCATTTTAGCCTTTTCAAAGCCTGAGGCTATGAGTTCTTGTGAGGAAAGCCCCAGGCCCCTCAATTTTTCATAAAGCGACAATCTCCATTTAGACTGGAATGGGTCTAGTAGAGTCAATGGAGCCACTCCCACTGGGAAAAATATGAGTTTTAGCCAGAAGTGAATCTTCAAGATCCATATCCTGGCATTAATAGGGAGTTGGCCAACCTCCAGCCTAATGGCAGTGTTAGAGACACAGGTAGGTAACCCTAGTAGGGAACGATAAAATTTAGTTTGTACAGATTCCAGGGACTTGAGTTTTTGACAATTAAATATCTGGGTGCCATACATCAATTGTGGAAGTATTTTTGCAACAAAGACCTGGGAGGCAGCAGGGACATATTGACCTCCTTTTCTGTAAAAGAATCTTATAATAGCTCTGGAGGATCTTTGCGCATTTACAATGGAATTCTTAATCTGATGGCACCAGGATCCCTTCTCATCAAAAATTATTCCAAGATATCTAAAAGATGTTACTTGCTCAATAGGTTGGTTATTAATTTTCCATTTATGTCGGAGTTTTCTCTTGGAGAACACCATAATTTTTGATTTAGTGTAATTTACTATTAGGTGTTCAGCTTCGCAATACTCTGTAAGAGCTCGTAAAAGCTTTCTTAGACCCACACAAGAGAAGGAAATAAGTGCCACATCATCCGCGTACAAAAGGATCGGGATTGGTGTATTATTTAGATTTGGGGAATGAGTGCTTGCTTCCTCCATCTTTCCAACTAAGGAGTTTATATAGAAGTTAAAAAGAATAGGAGCAAGAACACAGCCTTGCTTGACACCATGGGAACTTTGGATTTCCTTTGATAGGTTCCCATAACGGTCGCATCTAACACGGATCCGAGTGTTTTCATGTAGTCTACGGATAAGAAGCAAAAGACGTCTATCGATGTTTGTGACATTTAGTTTTTCCCAAAGTCTGTGCCGGGGTATCGAGTCGAAGGCTGATTTAAAATCTATAAAGGCTACATAGAGAGAGCCTCCTTTCTTTGAGGTGTATTTCTCCACTAGATGTTGCAATACCAATCCTTGGTCTAGAGTTGATCTATGTGCCCTGAAACCAGCCTGGGCTTCCTTTAGGATGTGCTCCTGTTCCAGCCAGTCCGCAAACTTTTCACGTAAGTGAGTTGCATAAAGTTTGCTGATGATGCTTAAGAGACTGATTGGTCTGTAATTGGCTGGATCAAGTTTACAGCCTTTCTTGAATATGGGAACGATGATTGCCAATCCCCAGTCCTCTGGTATTATTGCTGTTTGATCTATGCTGGTGAAAAGGGTGGCAAGGACTGGGGCCCACCAGTCAATATTGGCTTTGAGAAGTTCAGGAGAGATGTTATCTGCTCCCGGGGCTTTTCTGTGTTTGAGTGCCTGAATAAGCCTCCTAATCTCCGCGACCGACACCGGAGGCCACTCATCACCTGCCGCACACTGTATTAGTGGCTGAATCAAAGGCAGAGCTGAATATGAAGATTGGAAAAATGCCTCCCAAGTCCCTGCAGGTATAGTATACTCCACTTCTGAGGAAGTAGGTCGCACTCCATTTGCTACCAGTCTCCAGAAGGTGGCCGAATCTCTCTCTCTGGATGCATCTATTAGGCGTTTCCATTCTCTTTTCTGTGCCAGGAGTTTTTTGTTTTTGATCAAAATTTTATAATTCCGTTTATCTTCAAACCAGCCCGTGGGGAGTTGGGGTAAATTGGCAGATCTATAATTCTTGTATTTTTTCAATAAATTTAGCTTCATATCCTGACATTCTTGATCAAACCAGGGTTTGGAGTTTTTATATACTGAGGATTGCCTACTTGGCCTGTTCCTTTTTTCCTTCAGGGGATCTTGAAGGAGTAGAATTAACTCCTGAAATAAATTTATCTTTAATTCATGGCTTGAGGAAGTTATAAGGTTTTCTCTCTTAATGAGGAATTCCTTTGAGCATAGCCTACTTGAAATTTCCTTATGCAGTTCATCTGTCCATCTAATGCGCGAATATCTGAGCTCCAAAGCTGTAGGGCTCGAATGCTCGATTTTTTCAGCGCAGGATAAATCCTTTCCCGCATCTACGAGTGCACTTAATGGCAGATGATCACTGTCTAAGCGCTCCTCCACTTTACATTCCAGAACTTTGTTTTGAAGATCATACGACACAATTATATAATCAATTGTGGAGGCGCCATTGTTAGATATAAATGTGAATTCTCCGACCTTCTCCCCCTCTGTACGGCCATTTAATATAACCAGGTCCAACTTATTGACCAAGTGTAGTAGGCATAAGCCGGCATAATTGCAGCCTTTATCCTTTGAGATTCTAGCTGGTATTGGATGGGTTTCCTCAATAATGGGGACTGTTTCGTGGAAATGGGCAAACAAAGCCTCATCAGATTGTCCAGTTCTGGCATTTAGGTCGCCTGCCACCACTACAGAGGCATCAGGAAATTGGTTTAGTAGTTTGTCAAGATACTGTTCTAACTGAACCCAAGTATTTCTTATCAATCTTTTCTCTCTTTGTGGGGGTAGGTATACATTAATCAGCAGCCAGCTGTGGGTTCTCCACTGTACTTGCACAGCTGTGGCCAGGTGGTCTAGTGGGTCTAGTTTTTTAAATGTGGCCCTTAGCCTTGTTGAGATTAAAGTAACTAACCCACCTTTAACTCGCCCCCCTCTAGTACTTAAAAGACCTGGGAGGGAGAACGCAGAAAAACCATTTAACTCCACTTCACTTGTGCTCCAGGTCTCCTGAAGAAACGCAATGTCATGTCTCTGGATATATTTAGCAAAAGATTGGTCAGAGACCCTCTTTTGCCAACCTGCAATATTCCAAGTTAGCAAGGCAAGGTTGCACGTTGTCTTGCCAAAAATTGATCTTAGTCAATTTGCCTTTGAAAGATTTTTTGGGCCTATCTTTTTATCTGTTGGTTGGATTTCATTCATTTTGGCAATGTCCATAGATGTATTATCGCCCAGGTACTCAATGGAATCAGTTGAAGGGTGCAGCGTGCTAACGTTAGTGATCAGTACTCCTTTTTTTGGCGAATCTACCTTGAGGTGTTCTGTTTGACTGATACCAAGTTCATCCTCATCCAGGTATCTCATGCTGGTCCAAGAGCGCGTTGTGGTTGTCATAGGGATGGTTTCCTTCTTAGATGGTAGGTTGTTGCTATCCCTTACGCACTGTGTTAAATCTGTTGTTTTCAGGTTTATCTCTGCAACTGCAGAGGTAATATAAGGGTAGTCTTTCGTGGTTGCCATAGGGATGGTTTCCTTCTTAGATGGTAGATTGTTGCTGTCCCTTACGCACTGTGTTAGATCTGTTGTTAACAGGTTTATCTCCGCAATTGTAGAGGTATTATAAAAGTAATCTTTCATGAGGTCTGTCTTGGCTTTTACAGAGAGGTTCTCTTTCTTCAATTGGTCCGTTGCCGGTTCTTTCTCTCTTACTTTTTCCTGAGCATTCATCTCTGTTAACTTATTTCTAAGGGTCTCCAATCTTCTCAAGATCTCAGATTGGGCAAAGAAAGGCAACAATCCAAACTGGTTTATTAATGCCTTTTCTTCTGGGTAGAAGTTATCCATCCCCTCATTAGGCAATCTCATCTCCTGTCTTGGTTTCAAAGGCCCTTGCTCAGTATGTTCCAGTTTGTCTTTTGAGTGTCCTCTCTCCTCCTTTGGTTTACAAGTAAATCTTATCTCAGCTGTCGTAAACTCATCAGGGAACAATTTCAAACATGTGCTGTTTTCGAAGAATCTTGTTACCGTTATCCTTTTCTTTGACAGCAGATGTCTTGATCTATATATATATTTAGCCAAGTTTTTATCTTTGAAGGAGGCAATCACTCGCAGAGAATATCCATTGTAGAATATGAAATCTACTGAGGTAATGTCATTTAATTTTATCTTCCCTGGTAGCATATCATCTAAAATATTCACAAAATGCACCGAGCGTTCTTCCTGTGTAAGGAAGCCCTTTGGCTTCGGGTAGTTAAGAAAAGCTAACTTCCTATCTGCCAACATCAGTTTCCATCCTTTATCCTGGGGCAAGTCTTGCCCTGCTACTGGCTCATCTTGAAATCTGCCATAATCAATAGTATGGGGTGAGTCTTCTTTAATATTTATGGATCCTTGGGGTTTCAGCATAGGGCACCCGGGTAGTGATTCCGTTTCCTCACTTGTTTTATTAGGCAGCAATGATGTTTCTTTCAAAGACTTCAGCTGGATCTTTTTTCCTGGATCCACACTGTTGTTCTCTCTGCGGCCATGTGTAGCAGGTTTATTAGAGTTTGTTTTTGATTTTGTTGGAATCAGCTTATATAGTCTTTTCCAGCATACTTTGCATGCACGTCGGTTTGTAACAGATTTCCTTGCAGTTTTTATGTTCTTACTTTTCTTTTTAGTTTCAGCTTTCTTCTTATGGGATCTCTTACTAATGCCTCGCTTCTTTTGATTTACTTCGATAGGAAATTCAGTTTTAGGGACAGATACATACAGCCCTATGTCCTTTCCTTGGTGTAAATGATTTTCCGCTGCTGATCCTTGTGTGCACTTGCTGGTTGCTGGTTGCTTTGTATATTCTGGCTCTTGAGGAGTGGTTTGTAGATCAACACCATGAGGTTCTGAGCCTTTAGTTTGGAGGGGATAATTTTCCACTAATGTCAGGAGCAGCCCATTTGTTATTGTTAAGTATTTTTTCATAGCTGCCAGATCCAGATTTATAGAGAGCAGCCAGTCTTGAGGATAGCAGTCATTATTTTCCGTCTGGGAGCCCATAGATGAAGTCTGGGGTTTCTGGGAGTTTCGGGTTTCTTCCTGTAACTCTGTAGATAATATCTCAGCCAAGACTATTTCATGGGCCAGGCTCATCGTATTTCTATTTTGGTTGTTATTCTCTGTGTCCTGTATTCCTCTAGAGCAGGTTGAGTGATCTTGAGCAGCAGAGGGAAAAAGAAGAGCCTCATCCTGCTTCAACTCAGCCATCTCAGCCATCTTTTGCTCATTTCCATTTCCATTTCCATTCTCGTTGTCCCTTGTGTGTAAAAAGTATTGCGTGATTTTACTCTGTTTCTCATAGCACTCCTGGAACAATGGACTTGTCACTATCCCCAGGTCCCTACATTTCTTTCTAGTAAGTACCATTTGTAAATCTTTGTCCACCCAGCTATGGGCTAAAGTCCAAAATGAGGCAAGATTTGGGATAGCTGTTTATGATTTGTAATTTGATAGCTTATAGTTCAGAGCGTAGCACGGAGTTGGCAATAAATCAGCTGTCACCCGTTTTCCTTATTGTCGGCATCGCGGGGAGCAAACCCTCCGGACATCAAACCCTCCGGACATCAAGATAACAAGGTAGCAAAGGAGCTCTTTTTTTTAAAAGCAACAGGCTAAAAAGACTATTAACCTACTTAAAAACTCTGGAGGAGTTAAAATATATTATAAAGGGAGTTTCAAAGGTTGGCTCAATGTCGAGCCTGTTTAAAAAGCAGATTTAGAACTTGCCTCAGATAACCTCCAGAACTCTGCAGCTAGTTCGGCGGCAATCTTCTCAACTCAGTGCCCTAAGTTACATGGGCAGAATTATGAAACCTGGGCAGAATGGTGTGAGAGTTTGCTGCGTCAGTTTGGGGTATGGAATGTCGTTTCTGAGCCCCCCCCCCCCCAGTTCCTCTGACAGAGAGATGGAAATCAGCTGATTCGAGAGCGATAGACGTAATAGTCTTATCCGTATCTCTTGAGGAAATTAAGACGCTGGCTGGCAACACCACTGCACATGGAATGTGGAATGCTTTGAAAAAAGCTCACAAGCCAGTCATCCCAGCCCAGAGTTTGACTGCATCGGAGGTCCTAGCTGTTTCCCAGAATGCGAGTGAATGCAGGGATGCTGAGGGCACCGGTTGCAAGCTGCAGGGGGAGCTGACCGTCACGTCATCCCAGGCAGCATTTCAGCCTCCAGGGGGAGCCAAGGAGTCGGCAGCTGAGAGCTCTGTTTCTCATGAGAACCAAGGTCATCGCCTTTGCAAAGGCCGGAAAGGCAAAGGTAAACATAGGCAGACGTCTGCAGATGGCCACAAGCAGAGGGAGGGTGAAGAGCCCGCGCCAGGGAAAAACAAGGCTATGTTTGCTGGCACAGCTTCACCAAAGGCTAAAGGCACGTCTGCTGGCCAGGAGCAGGGGGGCAAGCTGCAAAAGCCCACACCAGTGGAAAACAAGGGTTTGCTTGCTGTAAAGACTGCTCCAACAGCCAAAGGCAGGTTTATTGTTGATTCAGGTGCGACTCGCCACGTCTCGAAGGATCGCCACCTGTTTATCTCCTTCAAGCCTCAAGAAGGTGAGATCCACCTGGCTGATGGAAGGACGTTGCAAATTGCAGGAGAAGGGACTGTGAAACTTGCAAGTCTGCACACTACCATCAGTAATGTATTTTATGTTCCAGGAGCTGCGAGCAACTTGCTGAGTGTTCCACAGCTTACTGGGCGTGGTTTTCAGATTTCCTTCAAGAGGAGCGTCTGTGTCATCAGTAAAGGCAAAGAGGACTATTTGCATGCAAAGTTTATGGATGGTTTGTTCCATATAACTTATGATGACACTGCTGTTGTGTCTAATGCTGATTCTTGTTGTGTTGCACAAACTAACAAAGTTCTTCATGCAGGTTGCATTCACGATGCACATCGAAGGTTTTGTCACCTCTCTTGGAAGGCACTGGCCAAGATGCCAGAGGTGGTTGAGGGTTTGAACATCAAACCCTGTAAATTTCACATGAAATGTGTATCTTGTGCAGAGAACAAGGTGAAGGTTGCTCCAAAAGGCAAGGAGTCTAGCAGGCAGGCTTCCAAACCCTACCAGCTAGTGCATGCGGACCTGGTTGGGCCACTTGCGCCCTCTATAGGAGGAGCAAGGTACTTCATGGTTCTGATTGATTCTTTTTCCAGGTACATTCATGTGTTTTTGCTCGAACAGAAATCGCAAGCGTTTCCGAAGTTTAAGGCATTCTGTGCTTGGTTGGAAAATGTGCACGGTAAACGTATTGCCTGTTTGTTTACCGATCGGGGCGGGGAGTTTACTTCTCAGCAGTTTGAAGCTTTCCTGACTGAGAAGGGAATCCAGCATGACATGTCAACGCCCAGATCGCCATGGATGAATGGGCTTGCGGAGAGATCAAATCAGACTTTGCTGCAAGGAATAAAAACCTTGTTGCATGATGCCAATCTCCCTGATAAGTTTTGGGGGGAAGCTCTGGGGAATTTTGTTTACGCGTTTAATCGCAGATTGTCATCACCCATTGGCTGTACTCCTTATGAGAAGATGTTTGGCAAGAAGCCCAACATCAAACACATGAAAATCTTTGGTTCTGACATGTGGGTACACTCCCCACAAACCAACAAGCTTGGGAAGCGTGGGGCACATGGTTTGTTCATGGGGTACGAAAAAGGTGCATACAGGGTATTGATGACTAACTCTAAGTCCATTAAGTTCACAAGGAGTGTTGAGTACAATCCTAAGTGGGGGGGGGGAAATGTGGGAATTTTCCAGAGTTACCCAGAGGAGGATGAAGGTGATGTCAAGCAAGCAGCTAAAGCTGAGAAAGCTGCTGTGGATGATGATGAGGAGGAGGAGGAGGAGGAGGGTGATGATGATGATCAGAGTTCGGATTCCAGTTCAGTGGGCGGCGCTGCTGCTGGTGTCAGTGACAGTGATGACACAGCAGACTACAAGAGCGCAAAGGCCTCAGTCAGACCATCCGATGCGTATGACAATGAACTGGAAGAACCACTGTTCACCATTGGTCATTTTTCTCCTAAGAAAGAGGAGATGAGTCCAGAAGACTTGCGTCTAGTACGTAGGTCTGAAAGGGCGACCAAGGGCAGACCTCCAAAGAGGTATGCTGATGAGTTTGCTAAGACAGCAACTGCTGTTCTTAGTAGCTCAGAGAAGGTGTGGGAACCTTCAAGCTTCAAAGAGGTTCAGGAGTTAACCTCTAAAGATGCTGAGCCTTGGCTTAATGCCATGAAGGCTGAAGTTGATTCCTTGAACAGGAACCAAACTTGGGAACTGGTACCGGTAGTCCCAGGAATGAGACTGGTTGGCAGCAAATGGGTCTTCAAGGCCAAAACAGACCAGAATGGCAAGGTAGTCAGACACAAAGCCAGATTGGTTGCCAGAGGTTTTTCACAGGTACCAGGACCTACTCACCCACAGTCAAATATGAGAGCATTCGGCTGATGCTCAAGATCGCTGCGGAGGAGAAACTGCATGTTTCCCACCATGACATTAATACAGCTTTTTTGTACGGGATTTTGAACGAAGAGCTGTTTATGCTTCCACCTGATGGGATGCTGATACAGAAGGGAATGGTCTGTAAACTGCGGAAATCCTTATATGGTCTCAAGCAGAGTGCCAGGTGTTGGAACACAAAGCTCACTGAGACATTGCTTTCTCTAGGTTTTCACCAGGGCAAAGCTGATCCATGTGTGTTTGTCAAGGAGGAGGGGCAAAACAAACTGTATTGTTTATGTTTTGTTGATGATCTTCTGATGTTTTGGAAGAATCAGGCTTTCTACCAAAGCACCCTAGCTCAGCTGAAGGAGCACTTTGACATGAAGGATCTTGGTGAGGTATCCAACTATCTTTCTCTGCAGGTGGAGAGGGACCAAGCAGGTAATTTTCTGGTACACCAAACACAGAAAATTGCTGATGTATTAACCAAGTTGGATTTGGTTGATGCAAACCCAGCAGACACACTGATGGTGACAGGTTACCAGGTAGACAGTACTGCTGAAGCGTTTTCTGACACAACGCTATACAGATGCATTCTAGGCAAGCTGAATTTCATTGCCAGTTGTTCAAGACCTGACATAGCTGTAAGCTGTAATCTGCTTAGCAGACATGCCAACAATCCAACGGTTCAGGATTGGAAAGCTCTGAAGCGCATAGCCCACTATTTGAAAGGGACTATGCACTACAGGCTGAGGTTCACCAGTCAGAAGACTGGAGGTCTTGAAATCTTTGCAGATGCAAGTTTTGGAAGTGACACCACGGATGGTACAAGCACTTCTGGAGTATGCTACATGTACAACCACTGCCTGTTTGACTGGTTGTGCAAGAAGCAAACAACAGTGAGCCTAAGTTCCTGTGAAGCAGAACTCAATGCTCTGTCATTTTCACTCATGGATTGTGAATGGTTGATGCAACTGTTTA
The DNA here is from genome assembly GCF_964188305.1 of Podarcis bocagei. Classification (NCBI taxonomy): domain Eukaryota; kingdom Metazoa; phylum Chordata; class Lepidosauria; order Squamata; family Lacertidae; genus Podarcis; species Podarcis bocagei. Next base: position 12,957,797 of record NC_138131.1, read on the forward strand.
AGGACATCAGGGTGTCTGTGAAATGTCCTGTACAAGTGTATCAAGACAATAGATCGTGTTTGGCTTTGCTGAACTCATAGAGTTGAAAGCAAAGAACCAAGTACTTGCAGATCAAGCTACATCGTGCAAGAGAGTGTATTCAAAAAGGACTGATTCAGGTGTCCTACATGCCAGGAAATGAAATTCCTGCTGATCTGTTGTCTAAGGTTGTTAACAGAGAACAACTTAAGGTTTATGTACAAAAGTTGCAATTGGGTTGAACCACAGGTACTACAGGTTACACGGAAAGGGGGAGGATGTTAGGATATTTCCGTTCCACCTTAAAAGGGAGCAGGCTTTGTAAATAACAGAGTCTGCGCATGTCCTGTTCACAGGATGTTTATGTTTGCTATTCCTTTCGATTTCAGCCGGTCAGAGACGATGACTGAGAACGGTCATGTTTTTCTTTGTTCTGTTCTACGCTAAATAAAGTCTGTAAATATGCTAAATATGCTCTTCTGCGGTGCAGCTTTCTGCCTGTGTTTCTGCTGATAAACATTGTGCACAAGCCTGGAATTTGGCAATCTATTTCGAGGCTTCGTGTCGCTAACTGCTGGATCTGCCTGTCTACGGGAGATCGATGGACGTCCGGCAGCCGGCTTGGGGCCATGATGGACAATATCTCCCTGGCAGTTTCCCAACAGTTATGCCCTTCGGATTACAATCAGGCTCCGCCTGTTTTCAGTCTTTCATGCACCATGTGTTGGGATCCTTGCTATACAAGAATTGTGTGGCCTTTCTAGATGACGTGTTAATCTATTCGGACAACGAGGAGCAACACGTTCGGGACGTTCAGGAAGTGCTAAAGAGGCTACAGGAACACCAGTTGTGGGTCAAATGGGAGAAGTGCCAATTCCACGCACGAGAGGTCGAGTTCCTGGATTACAGGTTGTCGGACAAGGGCCTAGCTATGGAGCCAAGCAAGGTGCAGGCGGTGCTGGAATGGAAGGCCCCCAAGACCCAGAAGGACGTGCAGAGGTTCCTGGGGTTTTTGAACTTCTATCGGAAGTTCATCAAGCACTTCGCCCACTTAACCGCACCCATCACCGATTGTCTCAGTAGCAAAAGGAAGTTCGTCTGGACAGAAGAGGCACAGCAATCTTTTGAAAGGCTAAAAAAGGTGTTTGCTTCGGAAGAGCAGCTCTTGCACATGGATCTGCAAAAGCCAATGAGGTTGGAGACAGACGTGTCAGACAGAGCGGTAGGGGCGGTGCTTCTCCAGCCGGGAGACAAGTCCAGCTGGAGGCCGTGCGCATTCTTCTCGAGGAAGCTGAGCAAGTCTGAGCAAAACTACACGGTGTATGATCGAGAACTGCTGGCTATTTATGAAGCCTTTGGGCGCTGGAGACATTTGTTAATAGGGGCGTAGCACAAGATCCAGGTGTGCACGGACCATAAGAACCTAGAGTACTGGAGGACTGCACGAGTACTCAACCAACGACAGGTGCGGTGGGCTCAAGAATTCTCCAAGTTTTTCTTCGAGATTCGATACGTGCCGGGAGAGGAAAACGTCAGAGCAGACGCCCTCTCCCAGAAGCCGGAGTATCTGGAAGGAGAAGGACCACCAGAAGCACGACATGTGATTCCCGAGAACCGATGGGTGTGGGGGGAGTGTTAGTTGAGACACGAGAACTAGTAGGACTGACGAGGGACGACGAGTTCGCCCAAACGAAAATCCGGGAACTCAGAGGCACGGGGGGAAACCATGGGGGGTTTGAGGAGAAAGATGGGGTACTATATTACAGGGGAGCACTATATGTACCAGGGGATGACTTGAGGAGAAGGGTACTCAAACAACTCCATGATAACCCGACGGCGGGGCATTTCGGTCAACACAAGACCATGTTGCTGGTCACCAGGCAGTTCTGGTGGCCAAGGGTGAGGGAAGATGTACGGGAGTACGTACGAGGGTGTGACTGCTGCCAGCGAGCAAAGGGGGAGAGGGCGGCGACCACGGGAATACTGGAACCTTTACCCACACCGGGAAAACCATGGGAGGAGGGAAAACAGCTGTCATTGTGGTTGTTGACCTATTAACAAAAATGTGCCATTTTATCGCTTGCTCGCATGCGGTGACGGCAGAGGAAACTGCCAGGCTGTTTGTGGATCACATCTTCAGACTGCATGGCGCCCCCTTGAGGGTTTTGTCCGACCGAGGGAAGCAATTTACTTCCCGGTTCTGGAGGAAGCTCATGAGCTTACTTGTGATGGCCTGGGATTCCGATTCTGAGAGTGAACCGGAGGAATCCCAGCCGGCACAGTAGTCCCCGCCTCCAGGGCCGGCTGAACTGGGGCAAGGCCTAGATTCTGAGGAGCCTGCACCTGTGCCAGATCCTCAGGAGCAGGCACCAGGTGAAACCATTCTGGCCCCAGAGGTGCTGGAGGACTCAGTGTCTACAGGTGAGCCTTCCCCGGGGCCCAGTAACCCTTCGGCCTCTCCTGAACTGCAGAGGCTTAGGGCAGAGAGGCGAAGGGAACTGGTTTCTCCCAGGAGGAGTACTCGCCTTAAGGCCAGGAGAGGCGGGGCTCCTGGGGGCCGGGACCGCCCCTGGCCTTAGAGAAGATAAAGGGCAGTCAGCCCGATCCCAGGTTGTGGGAGCAACGTTGTCATTGAAGAGTTGTTTCGGCCACCATCCAGTCCTGTTCCTCCAGTGTTCCTGTTCCCCGCCCGGCTTCCTGCTTCTGATCTTCGAGTGTTCCTGTCCCCGCCCGGCTCCCTGTTTTGGACCTCACCTCGCACTTTGTGGACTATCTCCAGGCTAGTGACTTAGGACTAAACTTGGACTACGGTAACAGTAACCTTCCCCCGGGACCAGCACATTGCTGGAAGTCGAGGTGAGCTTCTCGACGGCCAGACACCCAGAGACCAACGGACAAGCGGAAAGAGCGAACAGTATACTCCAACAATATCTACGCTGCTATGTCAGCGAGAGGCAGAACGACTGGGTGGATAAACTGGGGCTGGCAGAATTTGCGTACAATAACGCGGAACACGTGTCCAAGGGGATGAGCCCGTTCATGGCCAATTACGGGTGTCATCCCAGGGCTTTCCCAGGGGGTCGGGAGGAGAGGTGGAGTGTGCCAGCAGCGGAGCAGTTTGTGGAAGAAATGGAAGCCTTACACCAACAACTTAAAATGAACTTGGAAAGGGCCAAGGAAGTGTATAAGAGGCATGCAGACAAGCACCGCAGGGAAGGAGAAACCATACGGGTGGGGGACCGGGTGTGGTTGTCAACCCAGGGGTTACCTTTCAAGGGAGGGTGCAAGAAATTGCGGCCCAGGCGGCTGGGACCTTTCGAGGTAACCCAGCAGGTCAATCCAGTGGCCTTTCGGCTCAAGTTGCCGACCAGTATGAAACTACACCCGGTGTTCCATAGGTCCCTACTCTCTCTGTACAGGGAGGGGCTGGAATTTCCAAGGCGAGAGAGAAAGGTCCCCACTCACCCACGCATAGAGGAGAGGGAACTCAGCAGTCAAGCCACGGAAATACTTGATTCAAGATTGAGAGGAGGGGAAGTGGAGTATTTGGTGGCTTGGGAGGGGGAACCTGAGTCGGAAAACACGTGGGTTCCTGCGGAGACCATCAGGGATGAGGATCTCAGGGGGGAGTTTCACAGCAGGTTCCCAAGGAAGCCCAAACCGGTAGCGAGGTTCTGGGAGGAGCAATTTGGCACTACAGATGAGGAAGAAGAGTTTGTGGGGTTTCCGGCGTCCGACGAGGAGGAAGGAGAGGAATCTGAGGGTGAGGAATCGGACTGGGAGGGTGATCCGGTACAAAGAGATAGCAGCAGGTGAAAGCTTTTGCAGATGACCTAGTCATTACAGTACAGGAGCCAGAATCTAGCACAAAAAGAGTTCTTGAACTTATTTTGGAGTTTGGTCGGGTGGCGGGATTCAAGCTAAACAAACAAAAAACTAAGGTTTTGGCCAAAAATTTGACGCCTACAGAGATAGAGGGGTACCAGAAAAAGACAGAGTTAAGTGTGGTTAAAAAAGTGAAATACCTGGGGGTATCTTTGTCCACCAAAAATTTAAACCTATTTAAAGATAATTATGAAAAATGTTGGTCGGAGATTAAAAAAGACTTGGATATTTGGTCAAGATTGAAACTTACCTTGTCAGGCCGAATCGCAGCTATAAAGATGTGTGTTCTGCCAAAAATGTTATTTCTATTTCAAACCCTCCAGGTCGTGGACAGAATGGAATGTTTCGGAAAATGGCAGAAGGATATATCTAAGTTTGTCTGGCAGGGCAAAAAGCCCCGAATTAAATTTAAAATACTAACTGACTCAAAAGAAAGAGGGGGGTTTGCCCTGCCGGATCTAAGGTTGTACTATGAGGCTGCAGCCTTCTGCTGGTTGAAGGATTGGTTTTTGTTGGAAAACACCGATGTCCTAGATCTGGAAGGGTTTGACAATGTTTATGGTTGGCATGCATACTTGTGGTATGACAAGGCGAAGGTTCATAAATTGTTTAAAAACCATATTGTCAGAAAATCAATTTTTGCCGTTTGGATGAAGTACAAGGACTTATTAGAAAGCAAGACCCCGAGGTGGTTATCACCAGTGGAAGCCAAGATCTCTAAAAAGAGGCCCAATATGGAGGCCTACTGGCCAAAATATTGGGAACTGATTGAAAGAGTTGGAGATAATTGGAAGCTCCAAAGCCAGGACAAACTAAAAAATAAGGTGCGAGATTGGTTACATTATGCTCAAATTCAAGAGGTATTTAAAATGGATAAAAAAGTGGGTTTCCAGTTGGAGAAATCGAAACTGGAGACGGAGTTACTAGAACCAAAGACTAAGGTACTTTCGAGGATGTATGACTTGCTGCTTAAATGGAACACACAGGATGAGACAGTTAAATCTGCTATGATAAAATGGGCACAGGATGTAGGACACAACATTATGTCTGAGGACTGGGAAAGGTTATGGAACACCGGTATGAAATTCACGGCATGTAGTGCCTTGAAAGAGAACATTATGAAAATGGTATACCGGTGGTACATGACCCCAGTCAAGTTGGCTAAAATATATCATCTTTCTGATAATAAGTGTTGGAAATGCAAGGAGGCAGAAGGGACATTCTTTCACCTCTGGTGGACCTGCCCGAAAGTAAAGGCCTTTTGGGAAATGATACATAATGAGCTGAAAAAGGTATTTAGATATACCTTTTCTAAGAAACCAGAGGCTTTTCTTCTGGGCATGGTGGACCGGAAGGTGCCAAAGAAGGATAGAACCTTGTTTATGTATGCAACCACAGCAGCTAGGATTCTTATCGCAAAGTTCTGGAAGACACCAGATTTACCCACACTGGAGGACTGGCAGACGCAGCTGATGGACTACATGGAGTTGGCAGAAATGACTGGCAGAATTCGAGATCTGAGCGAGGAAACAATGGAGGAGGACTGGAAAAAATTTAAGGACTATTTGCAAAAATATTATAAGTTGTTTGAATGTTAAGATTGTGCACGATTAAGAAACGTTATGCTTCTGCAATTTATTTAAGTAAATGATAAAGTAAGTATTGATGGGAAAAAAAACGAGACAAATTAGAAACAAAATATTATGTTTATTAAGAGTGTTAAAACTAAATTACAAATTTTCAAAATTGGTAACATAATAAATTTAAAGGTATAATAAGATGGGAAACAAGATAACAAATTGCTGAACTGGCTAGAACAATGAATGCAATGCCGAGAGGATGTGAGGAGGTCCAAAAGCGAATTGTTGAAGGACGTTATGAAAGTTTCTTAACTTTTTCTTCTTTTTCTCTACTTTTCTCTATATATAAAAAATGTTTCTTGCATGTTGCTATGTAAACAAATCTGTTAACCTATGGAAAGAAACGCAATAAAAATTTTTTTATAAAAAACAACAACAAAGAGATAGCAGCAGGTGGAGAGCTATGTTTGAATCTTCAGAGGATGGGGGTAGCTCCTTCAGGGGATTTCCCGCATCGCCGTCAGAGGGAAGGGAGGAAGTTAGGCCAAAGGAAAGGGACGGAGGTGAGGGGGGTTCTGGGGGGAGGTGGAGGTGTCCAGCCAGGGAAAGGTTTAGCCAGGCAACATTGCCTAGAACTTCAGCATCCTCTACGCACGAGCAACCCCAATTCCCATTACAATATCAATCTGTACTTACCCCTCCTTGTACATTCCTTTTCGTACCACTCTGGTCCGGGAGTCCGAACCCATACCTGTGTAAACTCTGTGTTCCTTTTCCCAACCTTTAACCTGTCTATGATTAATGTCTTATATGCAATAATTAATGTCTTATATACAACCCTTGCTTTGTACTTATGTTAACCAATCAGCAACAAGCACACACGTGGCAAACGCTGTATAATATCCAATAAAAGGGAGTCTCCGAGGCTTGCTCGAGAGACGCCTCCCGTATGACACCTACCTACTCGTCTGTCGTTCATTTCAACCCAACAGGGTGTCATGACCTTCTAGATCTAAAATATCCCAATTTTTTAATAAATACCAATCTTTCAACCAGAGAAGACATGAGGCTTCGTAATATAGCTTCAAATCCGGTAACCCGTAGCCACCTCTTTCTACAGTATCTATTAATATCTTGTGCTTTACTCTTGGTCTTTTACCCTTCCACAAAAATTTAGAAATTTCTTTTTGCCACTTGTTGATACTGCTGGTCTTTCCTGTAATTGGAATCGTTTGGAATAGAAAGAGTAGCTTCAGTAAAACTATCATTTTAATTACCGAAATGCGGCCCAGGAATGATAAATTTAACCTTGTCCATGTCTCCAACTGTCTTTTGATATCTTTCCAACAATGGGTATAATTATCTTCATATAAGTTAATATTCTTTGGTGTTATCCATAATCCTAAATACTTGATTTTGGGGTAGATTTTAATGTGTATTATTTGTTCTAATTCTGCTTTTTCATCTGGCGACATATTTTTAACTAATAGTTTTGTCTTGTTTAAATTCATTTTGAACCCCGCAACTTTACCGTAGCCATATATTATTTCCAACGCCTTTCTTAAACTCTGTTTTGGTTGCTCCGTAGTTATAATTAAATCATCAGCAAATGCCCTCATTTTGTAACTTCTATTTCCCAGCATAACCCCTTTTATTTCTTTTTCTTCCCTAATTTGTTGACATAAAATTTCCAATGTTAATATGAACATTAAGGGGGATAGTGGGCGACCTTGTCTGACCCCTTTACTGATTTCACACTCCATTGATTATGATTTTAGCTTTTTGTTTTGATTATATTGCTTCAATCCCTTTTATATACTGTATACCAAAATCCATATGGTGTAATAGACCTTTCATAAATTTCCAGGATACCCTGTCAAAAGCTTTTTCTGCATCTATAGCCATTAAGACTGCCTTCTTTTCTATTCTTAAGTCTAAATACGCTAATAAGTTTATAATGTTTCTAGTGTTGCTATAAATGTGCCTCCCGGGCAAAAAGCCAGCTTGGTCATTGTGTATCATCATCTGGAAGCCTTTTTTTGATCTTTCGGCTAAAATATTTGCATATAATTTATAATCGTTCTTTAGAAGTGCGATAGGCCTATAGTTGTTAATAAGTAGATTGTCCGTTCCCTGTTTTGGAATTAATGCAATAAGGCTGTCTTTCCAAGAATCCGGCATGGTTCCGTCTTTTAAGATGTTGTTCATGATACTTCTTCTTTTTTTAAAAAAATACATTTTTATTAAAGTTTTAAACAAACACAAAAGCACAAACAAACACAACACAAATAACAAGTATAGTTTCAAATCCTTATTTTCTTAACATCTTTCCCTGACTTCCCCACACCTCACCTTCTTGTATTCCAATTCCAATAATTAGCTCAGCAAGTTCTTGTCCCCAACTTTTACCTTATTATTATTATACTTAATTCATCTTAATTAACCAATTTTAACTTATAGACCTCAATTTAAACAACAATACTCATTCTTTACACCCTTTTCTAAGGTCGACCCAAATTCCCTTCCACGAATTTCCCAATTTTTTTATTAATTGCAAAACAAAATAACAGAAAAACAACATATAATTATTCACCCTTTGGATTCTAAATCTCTCACCCCCCCTTTCCCGGTTTCGATCCCCCAAAAATGTCCATCAGTCCATCAACTATCAGCCTGGAGATCTCACGTCCGAGGCCCTCAAATCTCTCTCAGTCCCTCTCTGCCGGTTTTTTTGGTAGTCCTTTATATTAGACATCAGGTCTCGGAGAAGCTCTGTCCCTATAGGGTCTATGTTTCTTCCAACCAGACCTCCATGTTCAAAAGTGGAGCCCAAATCTTGTTTCTTGTTGCTTTTAAGTCCAAATGTCCCAAATGTCCCCAAAGCTCCAACTTTCGCCTTGATCAGATTTGTAATCCATAGGTCTTCAGATCTCCCCATAGGGAGATCCCTCCATTCTTCATTCTCTAATTCAAACCAAGCTCTCATAATCCAAATCTTGTTTTTCTTAGCATCTATCTTAGCAGGCCTCTGGCTCTCCTTTGTCGTCTGCGGCATTTCAGCTCCTCCTTCCCACTCCTCTGAAACAGCACATATCTCTTCTTGTTCAGCTGGATAGGTTTCTTGAGTCAAGTCCTTGACACATTCAACAAGTTTGTTTACTTTTAAATTCAAAGTTGTAGCATTTGTAGCCAAAGCTTCACTCTGACCTTGTAACTTTCCCAAGAGAAAAAACATTCTATCCAGCTCAGCCTGTATTTTTCCACCTGCAGCCATTGTAATGTCTCAGAACCCCCTCTAGAGGGATTCTAGTTACTTAATATTCCTTCCACCTCCAATCCAACATTCAAGTTAATTTGTTTCTATTCTTCTTTATTTTCAACAGTTTAAAGTCAAATTGTAACAAAAATAACCAGCAAAGATAGCAGAAACCAATTTTTTTTTCATTTTCCAACTTTGACAGCTAATTTAACAGCTGTCAAACTCTTTATGTCTCCTCAGCAGGCTCTCTCGCGGATCACTCCCGGGTCCCGGGGGGTTGCACTTCAGCTCTTAAAATCAGTTCTTATCCTCCAGCAAAGTTACTTATATTTCCACCTCCCCCGATCGTGCCAAATTCAGAAAAAAACTATTTTTAGTTCCAATTTCTGTACTACTCACGGGTTGTTACTTTTAAAGTCCAAATGTTCAAAGAAAGAAGTCAGCGCTCTCTGGCCATGGCATGCGGCTTCACTCCGTAGAAGAAGCGGTCTACTCTCAGCACCGCGCTACTCTCCGTCCCCCGCTCCGAAGCCTTTAAAAAGGCTTCTTCGCAGGTCGGGGGGTGCAAATGGTGCCCGACGAGTCACCAAGTCCACAGGCTTCAGCGCCTGTGGTTTTTGAGGGTCCCCGCGTCGCAGCGGCGGCAAGACCCGTCTTCTACAGAGCAGATTCCCTCCGGAGCTCGGAGGCAATCCGCCATTAGCCTTTCGCGCTAACTCGGAAGTCTCTCTTCATGATACTTCTTAATGGGTCAGACAGTAAGTCCTCCATTTTTTTATAATATATTGCCGGTAGGCCGTCTGGCCCGTCTGGCCCTAGAGCCACAGCCTGAGTCTGCAACAGTACTTGATACAGTGCCGGAGCCTGAAACAGAGACACAGCCTCAAACAGAGCCTGAGCCTGAAACAGAGGCAGAGCCACAGCCTGAGTCTGAAACAGTCCTTGATAGAGTGCCAGAGCCAGAGCCAGAGCGAGACCCTGAATCAGAGTCAGAGGGAGAAGATGAATCAGAGCCAGAGCCAGAGCCAGAGCTGAATGAAAGCCAGAGCCAGAGCCAGAGCCAGAGCCAGAGCCAGAAATAGGGCTTGATACAGGGCCGGAGCGCAAAACATAGCTGCAGCCACAGCCTAGAGCCACAGCCTGAGTCTGCAACAGTACTTGATACAGTGCCGGAGCTGGAGCCAGAGCCAGAGCCACAGCCAGAGCCAGAACAAAACCCTAATTCAGAACCAGAGCCTGAAAGAGAGCCAGACCCTGAAACATAGCTGGGTCAGAGGCAGAGGAAGAGCCATCATGAGACCCTGAATCAGAGTCAGAACCAGATCTTCATTCAGAACCAGACCCTGAAAGAGAGCCAGAGCCACAGACAGAGCCACAGACGGAGCCTAGAGCCACAGCCGAGATCCACAGCCTGAGTCTGAAATAGTGCTTGATAGAGTGCTGGATCCTGAAACAGAGACAGTGTCTGAAACTGAGCCTGATGCTTAAACGTAGCCAGGGGCAGACGGAGAGGCAGAGCCTGATACAGTGCTTGATACAGCATAGGAGCCTGAAGCAGAGACACAGCCAGATCCAGAGACACAGCCAGAGCCAGAACAAAACCCTAATTCAGAACCAGAGCCTGAAAGAGAGCCAGAGCCAGAAAAAGTGCTTGATAGAGTGCCAGAGCCTGAAACAGAGGCAGAGGCAGATACAGGGCTTGAAACAGCGTCAGAGCCTGAAACAGAGAAACAGCGTGAAACAGAGACAAAGGCTGAGACACAGGCCGAGCCTGAAATAGAGCTAAAATAAGTGCTAGAGCCAAAGACTGAGACAAAGCCTAATAAAGAGCAGAAGCCTGAGCCTGAGCCTGAGCCTGAAACAGTGCTTGATACAGTGCCAGAGCCTGAAACAGAACCAAAGCCACAGCTACAGCCATAGTGCCACAGCCTGAGTCTGCAACAGTGTTTGATAAAGTGCAGGAGCCTGAAACAGAGACACAGCCTGAAACATAACCTGAGCCTGGTTATTAGCATGGCAATTAAAGAAGAGAGCCCCCGGTGATGACCTTATATCCATTGATGCCATCAAAGCAAATAAAGATTGGTGGATCCCACTTTTAGCAGCACTTTACACGTATATAAACAAAACTGCAAAATTTCCCTCAAGCTGGAGCTCAGCGTTGATTGTATTAATACATAAGAAAGGCCCACGTACAGAGCCGAGCAACTTTAGGCCAATCATCTTGCTAAATGTCATTGGGAAGATTTACTCGGGGTACCTGCTAAACAAACTATCGAAATGGATGGAGGACGACAATATCATTGCCGATGAACAGGCGGGTTTTCACCCTGGAAGATCTACTACAGACCAAATATTAACCTTGAATCACCTGGCGGAAAAGTATGCCGGCAAAGCCCCAAAGGTTCTTCATGTGGCTTTTATTGACCTTAAGCAGGCATTTGATCGAATCTCTAGAAAGCAGCTATGGACAAAACTGGCTGCTACAAAGATCGATCGTCGTCTCCTTCATCTGATTATCCGCCTCCATAGAAACAGCTTCCTGAGAATCAGGCTAGACAATAAAGGCCTAGTCTCCAACCCTGTTACCACCAATAGAGGGGTAAGACAGGGTTGTCTATTGGCCCCAGCATTGTTTAATTTTTACATTAACTCACTGGTGACTCACATGGCCAATGATGCTTTCCACCCACGCCCCCCAAATTAGCAGGCCGATCTTTGAATGTTCTTCTGTATGAGGATGACGCCGCACTTCTTGCCAGATCCCCCATTGGACTGAGGAGAATGTTGCAAGCTCTACATGAATACTGTGATCAGCATGAGCTCCAACCCAACTATGCTAAGACCAAGATGATGGTCTTCTCTGCCCGACCGAGACTCCATCGATGGTCGATGAACGGGATCCCCTTAGAGCAGGTTAACTGCTTTAAATATCTGGGACAAGTAATACGGTCAAATAGGTCTTTTCTGGCCCATAGAGACTATATAACAACTAACGCATCTAAAGCAGCCATCCAGATTAGATCCTTATATGCCAAGAATCAGGCTCAATCAGTGAAGATAGCTTTGAGACTCTTTCAAATGAAAGTCCTCCCCCTCCTTTTGGTGGGCATCTCTTTAGGCTCCCGTAGGGATTTTTTTGAAATTGGATTCTATCCAAACGCGATTCCTTAGAGCCATCCTTACGATTCTCCCCTCGGTAGCGGGCGCGGTTATGAGATTAGAAGTTGGCTGGCAAACTCTACGGCATGTGGCCTTGAAGACGAAGCTCTGGCTATGGCTCAAGCTTTGTTTTAAACCAGTGGGTATTGCCTCCTTGATATTGAGGGACGATTTCCAATCATCGTGGGAAAGGGCGGTCACTAACGAGGTTCAATCCTGCGGATTGTCTCACCTTTACTTTGAGTCTATGACGTACAATCAAGCTAGAGCTGTGATCTCCCGGAGACTGAGTGACATTGCCAGACAAGAGGACATAGGCCAGGTAAAACCAGGGATGTTCCTAGGGGACCAGATTTATCGGACCATACCAGCCCCCTACCTTGCAGAAATTCACTATGTGGAATACCGTAGACCTCTTACAGCGGCTAGATTAAATGTCCTTGACTCTGCAATATTGTGGGGAAGGTACAGGGGAGTACCATACGCCCAGAGAACCTGTCATTGTGCCATGGGTGTGGTTGAGTCCACCGAAAACATTCTCTTGACTTGCCCTTCTTATACAGAGGTTAGACATAATTTTATAGACCCACTCCTATGTCAATCTAGCTTCCTATCCGGAGAAAACCAGGTTTTACACTTGCTGAATAACGTCACTAGAGCTATACCTTCCTTGGTGGCCAAATTTCTTTTTTTATTATTATTATAAGATTAATCCAACTAGTCATACATTTTATCCATAATACAACAAATCATATCCATTTTAGACTTCCTACAACGTCACTGACAATCATTCGTAGCAATAACTTTGGTACACATTTCCTTCTTTCATATTGCCATTTGTTCCTCCCTTCCTCCATTATTTCTAATAAACAATACTTAGTAATTCTTTACAGTGCCTCTTTAAACCCCACTAGCGTTGTATTTACACCACAGTTATTTTCCAGATAACCCACAAATTTCCCCCAGTCCTCAATAAATTTTTGATCTTTAGTATATCTGATTTTCCCTGTTAATTTATCCAGTTCTGCATATTCTGTCAGTTTTACTCTCCACTCTTCTACCGTTGGAATTTCCTCCTGCTTCCACTTCTGGGCCAATACGATTCTGGCTGCCGTTACAGCATACTGGAAAAGTTTGCAGTCCTTTCTTCTGATGTCCTTTCCTACAATACCTAATAAAAAAGCTTCAGGTTTTTTCACAAAGGTATATCTTAGCATCTTTTTCATTTCGTTGTAAATCTCTTCCCAAAAACTTTTAACTTTCTTACATTCTCACCACTGATGAAAGAATGTCCCTTCTTTATGTTTACACTTCCAGCATTTGTTATCAACCTTATATATCTTTGCCAATTTAACGGGAGTCATGTACCATCTGTAGAGCATTTTCATCATATTTTCCTTCAATAACGTACATGCCGTAAACTTTATATTCTCTCTCCACAACCTTTCCCAATCCTCAAGTTGGACATTGTATCCAAAATCCCTTGCCCACTGAACCATCACCGATTTCACTTCCTCGTCCTTCGTATACCACTCCAACAGTATTTTATACATTTTTGACAGATTTTTGTATTCATTATTTATTACATCTTTTTGGAAAGTTGATTCTTTTTCCTCATAACCCCTTTCCTTCAACTCTTTTTTAAACATTTCATTTATCTGAAAATAGTGCAGCCAATCATATGTAAACACTTTAACTTGGTCATATGGTTTTACTTTCCACTTCCCTCCTTCGTTGGTAACCATTTCTCCATATTTTCCCCACTTTCCTCTCATATTAATTTTCTTGACACACATTATCTCTAGCGGGGATAACCAGTGCGGGACTTTTGGTTCCAGTATGTTTTTGTATCTATCCCAAACCTCTATTAGTGAACCTCTGAAAATGTGATTACCAAATCCCTTGTGCACCCTCTTTTTGTCGCACCATAGGTACGCGTGCCACCCGAATTTATTATTGAACCCTTCCAGATCTAATAGTTCCTTGTTTTCCAAGGATGGCTCTAAGGAATCAACTTTACCAGCACAAACATGCTGCCTCGTAATACAGTCTCATGTCTGGTAGGGCGAAGCCACCTCTTTCTTTTGTGTCTGTTAGTAACTTAAATTTAATTCTAGGCTTCTTCCCTTCCCAGACATATCTTGAGATCGCCTTTTGCCATTCTTTGAAAATTTTTGTACCTTTTATTATGGGTATAGTTTGAAATAAAAATAACAACTTAGGAAGCACCATCATTTTTACCATAGATATTCTTCCCCAGAATGATAATTTCATTCTGGCCCAGACCTCCAGATCTTTCTTTATTCCTTTCCAAACTGGGATGTAGTTGTTTTGGTATAAGTCAATATTCTTGCTAGAAAGCCAAATTCCCAAATATTTAACCTTTTTTACCACCTCAATCTCCGTTCGTTGCTGTAATAGTTCAATCTTATCTTGGTCCATGTTTTTAACAATCATTTTGGTCTTTCTCTTATTCAATCTGAATCCTGCTATCTTTCCAAATTGTTCCATCTCATTCAAAATCTCCTTTGTACTTTCTATAGGTTCTTCCACAGTCAAAACCACATCATCTGCGAAGGCTTTGACTTTATACTCATTTAAACCTAATGTTACCCCTTTAATTTGCTTATTTTGTCTGATTGCATTTAATAGGACTTCCAAGACCACTATAAATAACAATGGCGAAAGCGGGCATCCCTGCCTTGTTCCTTTAGATATTTTTATATCTTCAGTAATGACATTATTAACTATCAGTCTTGCCTTCTGTTCTGTATAAATTGCCTTTATACCATTAAGGAATTCGTGGCCCACCTCCATTACCTCCAAATTTTTCATCATAAATTCCCAGATTACATTATCGAAAGCTTTCTCCGCGTCCACGAATATTAAGCTTGCTGGTTTATCACATTTATCGGACAGATATTCAATGACATTTACTATATTTCTTGTGTTGTTTCTTATTTGTCTGCCCGGTAGGAAACCCGCTTGGTCATTGTGTATAATTTTTATTAATATCTTTTTTAATCTCTTAGCTAGAATTCCTGCAAAGATCTTATCGTCTGTGTTTAGTAGCGAGATAGACCTGTAGTTCTTAATTTGGGTTAGGTCCGAATCTTGTTTTGGAATTATTGTAATAAATGCCTCTTTCCATGTTTCTGGAATGTCCCTTTCTTTTAAGATGTTGTTCATTACTTCGATCAACGGGGTCGCCAATGTGTCTTTCATTTCTTTGTAATAACTAGATGTAAACCCATCCGGGCCCGGTGCCTTTCCTCTTTTTAATTCTTTTATCGCTTCTTCTACTTCTTCTTTATGTATTGGGGCATTCAACTGTTCTTTTTGGTCTGTCGGGCTCTTCCTCACCATCTTCTCTTTTAAATATCTTTCTATTTTCTTCTTGTTATTCCTTTCTTTATTCCTATATAATTGCTTATAAAAATCCACGAATCCTTTCCTGATTTCTTTCGGATCTGTTGTTTCTTCTCCATTTACCTCAATTTTACTGATTGTGTTTTGTTCTTTTCTCCTCTTAACCTGCCAAGCGAGCCATTTTCCTGATTTATTAGCAAACTCAAAACTTTTCTGTCTTAACCTTTTAATATTCCATTCAACCTCTTTGTTTATCAACATTGCAAATTGGGTTTGGAGAGTCTTTATTTCCTGCTTTATCTTCTTGTTGTTGGGTTTTTTAATCAGTTTTTGTTCATTGTTCATAATCTGTCTTAAAATCTCTTTTGTCTTTTTTTCTTTGTTATTTTTTTTCAACACGTTCTGCTGGATAAAAAGGCCCCTCATTACTGCCTTACTTGCGTCCCACACCACACTCATTTTTGTCCCTTTGTCCATGTTGTCCATAAAGTATTCAGATAGGTTTTTTTGTGTTTTTTCGACGAACTTTTGATCATCCCATAAGTTATCATTCAACCTCCACCTAAAAGTTCGCTCTTCAAAGCCTTTTAACTCCATTTCTATTGGATTGTGGTCTGAGATCACTTTGGCCTGTATTTCGATTTTTTGAATTCTTGGTGTTAACTCATTCGATACACATATTTGATCTATTCTTGACATTGATTGATTCGGTTCTGAGTGGTATGTGAATTGCTTTTCCAATGGGTGCCTGAGTCTCCAAATATCGATTAAATTACAATTCTTAGTCATCGTGAAAAATGTCTTAGGTAGCTTCCCTTCTTTATTCTTCACTTTTCTTAATCTGTCCATTTCTGTTGAGACCACACCGTTCATGTCTCCCATTATTATGATTTTTTGATCCATGTATTCAAATAGTTTCCCCTCCAATAGTCTAAAAAATTCTGTCTTATTCCCATTTGGTGCGTAAATCCCGACAATTATCAGTTTTTCACCTTGCCAGCTAATTTGAGCCGCTATAATTCTCCCTTCTTCATCCTTAAATAATTGGTGAGATTCAATTTTGTTTTTGATATATAATACAACACCTCTTTTTTTCTCCTTATCCGAGGAAATAAATTCATTCCCTAACCTTTTGTTAATCAGAATTTTCTTATGTTTTTTGGCCACGTGCCTTTCTTGTAGGCATATGATGTCCAAATTCTTTTTTTTTAGGATATGTTCAATTCTGTTCCGTTTTTTCTTATCGTTCATCCCATTAATATTCCAATTCCATAATTTTAGCGTCATTCTTCTTACCACTATTTAAATTTGAGTTTTAACCTTATAGTCTTTCTGTCTCTTCTCCTTCTTCTTCTTCTTCCTCTTCTTCTGTTTCCTTCCCGGTCTGTTCTTCTTCTTCTCCTGATTCAAATTCCTCCCTTAATCTTATTCCTCCTTCTGCCCCTTTGGTCTCTTCCTCTCCCAGTTGTAATTCTTTGTATCTTCTTGTAAATTTTCCTATTTCCTCAGGACTTGTCAATCTTCTTTTTACCCCTTTGTAAAAGAACGAGACTCCTTCCGGAAATTCCCATCTGAAATCAATCTTGTTTTTCTTAAGCAATTGCACCAGTGGTTTGTATGCTTCTCTTCGTTTCAGCAACCTTATTGGGATGTCTTTAAATATAATTATGTAATTCCCATCAATATATAATCTCTTCTCTCTGTTCCTTTGCAAAATCAAATTTCTCATCTCTCTATCTTTGAAAGTAATTAAACAATCCCCCGGGAATTTCTTTATCTTACTTGACTTAATTTTCATTCTGAATGCATTTTGTATTGTCTTTGCCACTTCTTCCTCCGATAGCTCCATCCACTGCGCAATTTCCTTTATCAATCTTCCTTTTATATTTTCATTTTGTATTTCCGGTACTTGCCTCAGTCTCAAATTCACTTCTCTCTGTTTCAGTTCGTTCATCGCAATAGAATCTTTTATTTCTTCCTGTATTTTATTTAAATCTGCAATCTCATTTTTCATCTTCTCTTCTTCCCGCTTCATCTCTTTCATTTCCTGTTTTGTCTTCTTAAATCCCTCATCCACTCTCTTCGAAACCTCTTTAATCTGTCCTTTCAATTCACTGACTGTCTCCTCAATCTTTTTGTCCATATTCCCAATTTTTTTATCTACCTGTTCTAATTTTGTCTCCAAGTTTTTTTCGCTTTGTTTTATTTCTGCAAACATCTTCAATATTTCTGTTCTAAAGTCTGTTTCCTGCTTTGAGGCTCTCCTATCTGTTGGAGTCCCCCCCCTGCCCCTTTTTTCTGTGTGTGCGACATTTTCTTAGATTTCGAAGTATCAAATATTAATACTGTGTAGTTCCTTACCAATTACAATTGCAAATACACTTAGATATTCTTGGAATAACCACCAGAAACAGGAAATACAGACTAAGGGGGAAAAAAATACAAATTACAACTTTTTTAGCACTTCGCCCTCCAAGTCGTATAGTTGACTATTGTCACGTCCCCCACTAAAATTTGAGGGGAGTTAGTTGTCTGTCGACTCTGTCCGTATTCTTCTTGCCCCCATTCGGGCTAGTCCTACCAGGGCGATAATTAAGCTGCACTCTAATTTGAAGTTCCAAATGTAGTCCAAAAGATCATAGAAAAAATAAATAGAAAAAATCAAATTAAGGTTTCAGATATATTCCAAATTTCAAGTTCCAATAAGTCTGTAATAGTCTATGCTTATTTTATTTATCCCTTGCAAAAAAATTTGGTGCTAAGCGGTTCGGATAAAGTCAGTCCATTAGGAGAGGGAGAGGTCTCTCAAAAACAATTATTTCTCTGTTATTTCACAAGTCCTAAGGTACCTCAAAAGAGGTTTTCAGCATCGAATTGTAATGTTTAGTTTAGACCACTGGGGGGACTCAAACCCTACCGAGTTTGGGAGAAAAATTCTTAAATGATTTTTCCAGCTGCCCACCTTCAGCTGTTCACTTTTCGAAACAAAGGTAGAGTACAGAAAAAAATAGTAAACGAGAACCCCCCAAAACCACCCAAAAAGACGCTAAAGTATTTTTATCTTCTCTGTCAAAATGTCTTTTAAAGTCTTTTAAAGTCACTTAATATGGCGTCAGAGGTCCTTCTTAACCTAGGGTTAATATGGCGTCGGAGGTTCTTCTTAACGTGACAGTATGTTCACAGGAATATTGCCAAATAGTTCTCTCTATCTTTCTGTTGCCTCAATTACAGCTGAGATCTCTCTTTTATCACGGAGCTCCTCTGCTCCCCCTTGATATCCTCCCTCTCTTCTTTCTTCTGAAGAAAAAAAAAGGTTACTTTCTTCTTAACGTAGTTCACCGTAGTTCCAAACAGTAACAGTTACAGGGGAGACAGAAACAGTAACCGCTAGCGGCAACTTACTTTCGCTTTAGGCTCTGCATACAGCCCTGCGCCTTTTTAATGATGTCAGACGACCGCTGAATTCGAGCTCTTCTCTTTTTTTAATCGGAGACTTCCTTGTTGTTATTACTCACCAGTTCTTACAAGTTTAGATGTTATGAATCCGAATTTCTATATTTCGAGTGCAGAGCGCTATTCCCTGCAGGCTCGGGGCTTCGCTAGTTAGCCGCTGCAATGGCTGCCCGATTGCCCGCTGCTCGTTCCGCCGCACTCTTCACCTCTTTTTCGGAGGCTACCTGGCGGCCGGACGGACAGCTTTCAGGCACCGCCGGGAACCTGGACCTCTAGACACCCTCCAGAGGTTCAACAAGAGGTTTTTTTCGCCCTAAAAACCTCCTTTTTCGGCCAAAAAAGCTAGGGCTTTCCCACCGGAAAAAACCCTCGCCTGCAACGGGTCCCGCGCTCCACCGGAAGTCGGCCAAATTTCTTTTTTTAGCTTTTAAGCGTCGCAAGATTATAATTGACTGTATTGATATGGGGCTATCTGTTTAGCCCATTTTAGTGTTGGCTAAGTTCTAAAATTTTCCTGGAGCTTTTAACTGTGTATTGACAAATGTACTTTTTTTTCTGACTGACGGTCGAATAAAAGGTTGTTGTTGATGATGATGATTAAAGAAGAGAGAGGCAGAAAGGCATATAAATAGAGTTAAGTGCAAAGGCAAAATAATAAACAACCCTAAAGAAATCAGAATCAGAGTCAGAACCAGAACCAGATCTTCGGTAAAGACGTGGTCTGGTCTTAGCGCAACTGCTCCTCCCACCCGCGATAACAGAGACTGGGTGTTCCAATACATCCCCCCGTAGGGAAACTGCCCCAGCCATTCTGTTGGCTGAGGCCCCCTCCCAGGCAGCCCTGACCCTTTCCCCTTAAAAATCAAAATACAAACTATACAATAACCTAAAAAAATAGTAAAAGAAAAACAAAGCAAGAAACAATTATGCTAAACTTAAAATAATCCCCGCCCCAACTAAACATTTGTCCTACCCCAGAAAGAAAACAACAACAACAACAACAACAACAACAAACCACCGTTTGAGGTGCAAAAGAGAAACAGCCAGAGACAGAGTGAGACCCTGAATCAGTGCCATAACCAAGCCCTCATTCAGAACCAGAGCCTGAAAAAGAGCCACAGCCCAGACCAGAGCAACAGCCACAGCCATAGCCTAGAGCCACAGCCTGAGTCTGCAACAGTACTTGATACAGTGCCGGAGCCTGAAACAGAGACACAGCCTCAAACAGAGCCTGAGCCTGAAGCAGAGGCAGAGCCACAGCCACAGCCTGAGTCTGAAACAGTCCTTGATAGAGTGCCAGAGCCAGAGCGAGACCCTGAATCAGAGTCAGAGTGAGACCATGAATCAGAGCCAGAGCCAGAGCGAGAGCTGAATGAAAGCCAGAGCCAGAGCCAGAAATAGGGCTTGATACAGGGCCAGAGCGCAAAACATAGCTGCAGCCACAGCCTAGAGCCACAGCCTGAGTCTGCAACAGTACTTGATACAGTGCCGGAGCTGGAGCTGGAGTCAGAGCCAGAGCCAGAGGCACAGCCAGAGCCAGAACAAAACCCTAATTCAGAACCAGAGCCTGAAAGAAAGCCAGACCCTGAAACATGGCTGGCTCAGAGGCAGAGGAAGAGCCATCATGAGACCCTGAATCAGAGTCAGAACCAGATCTTCATTCAGAACCAGACCCTGAAAGAGAGCCACAGACGGAGCCTAGAGCCACAGCCGAGATCCACAGCCTGAGTCTGAAATAGTGCTTGATAGAGTGCTGGATCCTGCAACAGAGACACTGTCTGAAACTGAGCCTGACGCTTAAACGTAGCCAGGGGCAGAGGGAGAGGCAGAGCCTGATACAGTGCTTGATACAGCATAGGAGCCTGAAGCAGAGACACAGCCAGATCCAGAGACACAGCCAGAGCCAGAACAAAACCCTAATTCAGAACCAGAGCCTGAAAGAGAGCCAGAGCCAGAAACAGTGCTTGATAGAGTGCCAGAGCCTGAAATAGAGGCAGAGGCAGATACAGGGCTTGAAACAGCGCCGGAGCCTGAAACAGAACCAGAGCCACAGCTACAGCCAGAGACAAAGGCTGAGACACAGGCCGAGCCTGAAATAGAGCTAGAATAAGTGCTAGAGCCAAAGACTGAGACAAAGCCTAATAAAGAGCAGAAGCCTGAGCCTGAGCCTGAAACAGTGATTGATACAGTGCCAGAGCCTGAAACAGAACAAGAGCCACAGCTACAGCCATAGTGCCACAGCCTGAGTCTGCAACAATGTTTGATACAGCGCCGGACCCTGAAACAGAGACACAGCCTGAAACAGAACCTGAGCCTGGTTATTAGCATGGCAATTAAAGAAGAGAGAGGCAGAAAGGCTTATAAATAGAGTTAAGTGCAAAGGCAAAATAATAAACAACCCTAAAGAAATAGAGAAACGATTTCTCGAATTCTTTAGAGAAATCTATAAGGAAGGAAATGAAACAACAGAAGAAGTTAAAGAACATTTAGAACAGAACTGTCTTCCGAAACTTACTAAAGAACAAAAAGAACTGTTGAATGCCCCTATTACATCGTACGAAATTCAAAGAGCAATTAAGGAAGCAAAGATAGGAAAGCCACCAGGGCCAGACGGCCTACCGGCAATATATTATAAAAAAATGGAGGACTTACTGTCTGACCCATTAAGAAGTATCATGAACAACATCTTAAAAGACGGAACCATGCCGGATTCTTGGAAAGACAGCCTTATTGCATTAATTCCAAAACAGGGAACGGAAAATCTACTTATTAACAACTATAGGCCTATCGCACTTCTAAAGAACGATTATAAATTATATGCAAATATTTTAGCCGAAAGATCAAAAAAAGGCTTCCAGATGATGATGATACACAATGACCAAGCTGGCTTTTTGCCCCGGAGGCACATTTATAGCAACACTAGAAACATTATAAACTTATTAGCGTAATTAGACTTAAGAATAGAAAAGAAGGCAGTCTTAATGGCTACAGATGCAGAAAAAGCTTTCGACAGGGTATCCTGGAAATTTATGAAAGGTCTATTACACCATATGGATTTTGGTATACAGTATATAAAAGGGATTGAAGCAATATAATCAAAACAAAAAGCTAAAATCATAATGAATGGAAATTTATCACAGGAGTGTGAAATCAGTAAAGGGGTCAGACAAGGTCGCCCACTATCCCCCTTAATGTTCATATTAACATTGGAAGTTTTATGTCAACAAATTAGGGAAGAAAAAGAAATAAAAGGGATTATGCTGGGAAATAGAAGTTACAAAATGAGGGCATTTGCTGACGATTTAATTATAACTACGGAGCAACCAAAACAGAGTTTAAGAAAGGCGTTGGAAATAATATATGGCTACGGTAAAGTTGCGGGGTTCAAAATGAATTTAAACAAGACAAAACTATTAGTTAAAAATATGTCGCCAGATG
Source organism: Podarcis bocagei (assembly GCF_964188305.1). Taxonomy (NCBI): domain Eukaryota; kingdom Metazoa; phylum Chordata; class Lepidosauria; order Squamata; family Lacertidae; genus Podarcis; species Podarcis bocagei. The sequence continues at coordinate 12,979,961 of NC_138131.1, forward strand.
AAAAAGCAGAATTAGAACAAATAATACACATTAAAATCTACCCCAAAATCAAGTATTTAGGATTATTGTTGTTGTTGTTTAGTCGTTTAGTCGTGTCCGACTCTTCGTGACCCCATGGACCAGAACACGCCAGGATTATGGATAACACCAAAGAATATTAACTTATATGAAGATAATTATACCCATTGTTGGAAAGATATCAAAAGACAGTTGGAGACATGGACAAGGTTAAATTTATCATTCCTGGGCCGCATTTCGGTAATTAAAATGATAGTTTTACTGAAGCTACTCTTTCTATTCCAAACGATTCCAATTACAGGAAAGACCAGCAGTATCAACAAGTGGCAAAAAGAAATTTCTAAATTTTTGTGGAAGGGTAAAAGACCAAGAGTAAAGCACAAGATATTAATAGATACTGTAGAAAGAGGTGGCTACGGGTTACCGGATTTGAAGCTATATTACGAAGCCTCATGTCTTCTCTGGTTGAAAGATTGGTATTTATTAAAAAATTGGGATATTTTAGATCTAGAAGGTCATGACACCCTGTTGGGTTGAAATGAACGACAGACGAGTAGGTAGGTGTCATACGGGAGGCGTCTCTCGAGCAAGCCTCAGAGACTCCCTTTTATTGGATATTATACAGCGTTTGCCACGTGTGTGCTTGTTGCTGATTGTTTAACATAAGTACAAAGCAAGGGTTGTATATAAGACATTAATTATTGCATATAAGACATTAATCATAGACAGGTTAAAGGTTGGGAAAAGGAACGCAGAGTTTACACAGGCATGGTTTCGGACTGCCCGTACCAGAGTGGTACGAAAAGGAATGTACAAAGAGGGGTAAGTACAGATTGATATTGTAATGGGAATTGGGGTTGCTCGTGCGTAGAGGATGCTGAAGTTCTAGGCAACGTTGCCTGGCTAAACCTTTCCCTGGCTGGACAGCCCTTCCTCCGTGGCTGTGTCAGTCGCTGGAAGAATCCGTCAGTGGGCGTTTCCTGAATTTCTTCCAAGATAAAAATTCCTTGACGCCCAGTCTCCGCATAGTCTCCCTGCGCGGAGGTTTTCTGCGCAGAGTAGGCGTAGCCAGCGGAGGTCCTGGACTCTCCCCGCTGGTCTCTGTGGAAGAGTCTTGGAGCCCTCTCTCCGAAGTCCTTCCCTGGTCCCCTTCCTCCCCGGTGTCATGCTGATAACCTTCCCCAAAGGGAGTGTTCTCTCTCCCTCTGCTGGTCCCTTCTCCTGCATGGTCGGGGAGCCATACCTCCACTCTTGGCTCCGATGGCAGTTTCCTGACATCCACCTCCCCCCAGAACCCCCCTCACCTCCGTCCCTTTCCTTTGGCCTAAATTCCTCCCTTCCCTCTGACGGCGATGCGGGAAATCCCCTGAAGGAGCTACCCCCATCCTCTGAAGATTCAAACATAGCTCTCCACCTGCTGCTATCTCTTTGTACCGGATCACCCTCCCAGTCCGATTCCTCACCCTCAGATTCCTCTCCTTCCTCCTCGTCGGACGCCGGAAACCCCACAAACTCTTCTTCCTCATCTGTAGTGCCAAATTGCTCCTCCCAGAACCTCGCTACCGGTTTGGGCTTCCTTGGGAACCTGCTGTGAAACTCCCCCCTGAGATCCTCTTTTTTTAAAAATAAAATTTTTATTGGTTTTTCACAATTTTTATAAACACAAACATTACACAATACAAACAAACAAACACATAAACAAACATGTATAATTTCGAGTCCTTTTTTCTTTTCTTTTTTAATAAATATTTTATTCAATTTTCAAACATAAAATAAAAAGCACACAATAAACACACAAATTCCCTTCCCCAAAAAAATAACAAACCAAAAAAAAACAACAGATACAATTACACCCACAAACAATATAGAAAAAGAAAAGTAAAGAAAAAAGAAAAAACACAACTATTCATAACCTTTTTTATATAACTAACTGGACTTCCTCACATCTCCCTTACCCTGCATTCTCTATAATAAAAGTATCAGCAAATTGTTACCATCTTTGATTTCTTATTTTGTACTTCTCAAATGTTATCTTTCTAAGCTTAAAGCAAATTTTGTCAATTACTTAAAACTTAAAATAAACATAATATTACTTTAAGTTTCAATTCTTTCTTGCATCTCACTTAATTTTCAATATCTCACAATAAAGTTACTGGAACCATATTTTTCTAAATCGTGCAGTTTCTTAGCATTCATACAATTTATACTGTTTTTGTAAATAGTCCTTGAACTTTTTCCAATCCTCTTCCGTTGTTTCTTCTCCCAAATCTCGGATTCTGCCAGTCATTTCAGCCAGTTCCATGTAATCCATCAATTGCGTCTGCCACTCTTCCAGTGTGGGCAAATCTTGTGTCTTCCAATATTTTGCAATAAGTATTCTTGCTGCTGTAGTCGCATACATAAAAAAGGTTCTGTCCTTCTTTAACACTTTCTGGCCGACAATGCCCAAGAGGAAGGCTTCTGGTTTCTTAGTAAAGGTATATTTAAATACCTTTTTTAACTCATTGTAGATCATTTCCCAGAAGACCTTCACTCTTGGACAAGTCCACCAGAGGTGAAAGAATGACCCTTCAGCCTCCTTACATTTCCAACATTTATTATCAGACAGGTGATATATTTTTGCCAGCTTGACTGGGGTCATGTACCACCTATATATCATTTTCATAATTGTCAGAGCTGCTTCAAGATCCTAGCTCACAGAGGATCACGCTAGCCAGCGGTCATTAAGTAAAAGTCTTTATTGAGTTACAGTTTCCATTCTCAAGCTGCTGCGTGCAACTCTACGTCTAATGGCTAGATCGGCGAAGCTCCGTCTGAGTCTCTGCCCCTTGTGCACCAACTTAATATCCTAGCCCTGCTCCACCTTTTCCGCCTGACTGCTCTCCTCTGGGTCCCTCTGCCCCCCGGGGTCTCTTCCTTCCGGGATTCTTCTGACGCCGACCCCCCGGAACTCCCTGTCTCCTTGCGCCGGGCTTTAGGACCTGGCTCCCTTTCCTGGCTGCCTACTGCGTCACTTTCCTGTGCATTTGAACTTGGCGCGCGCGCCCAACCTTCCACTTTCCGTCTGACCGTTTCTTCGCTCCCCGATGGAGGTGTGGCCACTCCTGACTCGTGCCCTCCCCCCTGTTGTGAGCTGCCAGCGCTTGATCCCTGGCGCTCTTCCTCTTCCCTGCTCTCTGGCAGTGACGCTGGTCCCGATTTCCAACTGCTCTCCTCTGAGTCCCCTCTGGCTCTATCTTCCTGGGGTGTCCCCCTAGGCTCCCCCCTTGCCCTGGCCACTGGTGCTCCTTTCTGTGAATCTTCTGATTCACTGGAAAGACTCGGAGATCTCGGGTCGTCGTCATCACTCATCTTTTCTTCTGCCTCCTCCCCCTCGCTCTCTGTTTCCTCCCTTGCCCTTGCCTCTGCTCCTGAACCCCTGACATCCATCCCCCCCTCGAAGCCCCCCGTTCCCCCCTCCCCTCCTTCCGGTGCGGGAGCTGGGTGCTGCTGTGTCAGAGGGACGAACGTCGGATACAGTTCGCTTCCCGTGGCGAGCCTCCATCTGAAGTCTCCCGGTTCTTCCTCCCTGCTCTCGTCGACGACGGTCACCTCCGCTTCCATCTCTGTGCCGCCATGCTCGAAACCAGGGTCGTCCCCGAAAACGTCCATGTCCGTCTCTCCCTCACTTCCTCCTGGCGGCGTTGCTCGTCCTGGACCTTCCTGCCACTTCCTGCGCCACTGCTCCTCTGGTCTATCGTCCCACCAATACGAGGGTTCTGAGGCAGATCCCGAGGGTGACCCCTCCGGGGAACGGGCGTCTCGTATCGGGTCCTCGTCCGAGTCGAACCCCCGGAACGTGCTGGCAGAAAGCGTGGGCGTGAAAAGCCAGTGATCGAAAAAGTCTTCTGGCATTGGTCTATGTGGGAAGAGGGCATGAAACTCGTCTTTGAGCAGAGGTTCGTCCAAGGCGTAGCCCGGCACCCAGCTGTTCGCACTGGCCGGGGTGCCCTCCTTGGCGAGAAGGTATTCTACCCCTTCTTTCCCCCATCTGGAGTCTAAAATCTCCGTGACTTCGTTGATGCGTTCCTCCTGTGCCACTCCCGCGTGCCTGGTTCTTTCTCTGAGCGGACTCGGTGCCGTTCCGGGTTCCTGAAACCTGTGCGGTGCCTTGTAGGGAGTGAGCACCGATCTGTGGAACACCGGATGCATTCTGGAACCCTCCGGAAGCGCCAGCCTGAAAGCCACCGGGTTGACCTGCTCTTCGACTTGGTAGGGCCCCAGTTGCTTATGCCCTAGTTTCTTCTTGGCCAACGACCTGGCCGGCACTGCGTGGGCTGCTAACCAGACCCAGTCTCTGTTAGGGTGTGAAACCTAAGACGCTGGCAAGTTAGCAATGTCATGTAACTTTAAGTAGTCAAGCTCGTTAAGTTGTTAAGTTGTTAAGTTGCTCAGTATATAAAGAGTGTTTGTTTTCTCTGTGTGGTGGGGCGTGAAGCAAAAATGTCCGAAAGCTCTGGAGATGTTTCTGTTATCTTTCTGCAATAAACCTGTCTTTGGAAAGACAGGCTTCCCTGTGTCGTTATTTCTTTGCTGCTGAGACTCTGAAGCTTGTACTGCAACAAGAATCTCTGCACTGGACTTAATTAATACTCTGCAAAGAGAGCTGTTGCTGGTGGCGCAGCGGAAGTGTTTACTGGACCAGTACAAACTCTCTTAGGATATGGATCCTTCTACGTTTCTACAGCTGTATTGTGTGCAGAGAAAGTGAAAGCAGCTTTCGAATGAGAGAAGACCGGCTTGGTCGTAAATCCAGCTCTTAAAGGAACTGAGAGGCTTCAGAGGAGGCTGGAGGCGTCTGAAAAGTGAGTAAGACAAATCCCAAGGGGAAAGAGAAGAAAGGGCACACAGAGGGAGTAGCAGCAGACCCCAAGAATGGCAGTGGAAAATTTCCAGGTTCCCTTTACAAAGTTGAACTCTGCTAATTACGTGCAGTGGTCTAAGAGGGCTCAAGTCTGGTTGGAAGCCAAAGAAGTGTGGGCTGACTATGTCCAGAGGCGAAAGCCGTTTGTGGCTGTTGCAGCGGATGCCACAGCAGAGCAACAGGCTGCTGCACATGCTCAGAACAGGGAACATGATAAAATGGACACTAAAGCTAGATGCATGTTGATGGTATCGATAGACGATTCCCAATTACCTCATGTGGAAAATTTAAGGTCTGCATTTGAAATTTGGGAAGCTCTTAGCCGAATTCACCATAGAGCCACGCCCGGAGAGAAGGTGAACATTATACGTGCTTTGTATGAGTTGAAATTGAAGCCAGGGGATAGTGTGGTTGAACACACGTCACAGATGACTGAGTATTTCAACCAACTGTCATCTTTAGGTGTGACTTTTCCTGAAAATATTAAAGTTTATACTCTGCTTAGCAGCCTGCATGCAGGGTTTGAAAACTTAGTACTAACTTTACAAGTTTTGCCAGAGGACCAGCTGAATATGAATTATGTGACTGGTAGATTGTGTGAGCAAGAATATCAACATCATCGAAAACGTATTGATAATTCAAATACCCCAAGGGTTGGATGTTCAGATAATTCCCAGCGTGGGGAAACTAGCAGGCAAAGCTGTAAGGAAGCCTCACAAGTGTCTGCTATGGCCAGCAAGTCATGTTTTCGATGTGGCAGCAGGTTTCATTTGATAGCAAAGTGTCCAGAAAAGCAACGGGAATTTCAACAGTCCAAGGCCAGTTTCCGGAGTTACAGGGGAAGACGACGTGAGAACTACAAGAATCAACGATCCAGAAGGGGAGCAGGTGCTGATAAGGGACTATCTGCAATGGCAGCACAACAGAGTCCTAAAAGGAGCCAACAAACTTTGAAGTGGATAATTGACAGTGGAGCAAGTCACAGTTTAGTTCCAGCGACATCTAGTGGCCGCTTGATGAACTGCAAGACATTGCCAGTTGCAAAAACCGTGACTATAGCAGACAATAGTAAACGAGAAATGAACCTTAAAGGCACAATTTATGTTAACTGTTTGCAAACTAACCTTCCTGTTTTTGTTCTTCCAGGAATGAAGAATGGACTTTTGAGTGTGTCATGCCTGGTAAAAAGTGGTTTTAAGGTTGAGTTTGAAAATGATGTGTGCACCATTTCAAAACAGGGAAAGGAGCTAGTTAAAATTCCCTGTGAGGATGGGCTTTTTGTTTTGGATGAAGAGCAGTTAGCAGCAGGTAGATGTTCAACAGGTGAAGCGCAAGCTAAGTGTGTAAATAAGGTTCCTCATACAGGTTGTGCACATCTACTACACAGAAGGTTAGCTCATATATGCTTTAAGTATGTAAGCAAGATGCCAGATTTAGCTGAGGAGTGTAACATTAAACCCTGTCCAAATTTTCTGGATTGTTGTGCTTGTAAACATGCAAAGGTTAAGACATGTAACTATCCTAGATCTGATAGAGTAAGCAAGAAACCCTTTGAACTTGTGCACACAGATGTGTGTGGCCCTATGCCAGTCAAATCGCTTGGAGGTGCGAGATTTATGCAAATTTTGGTGGATGACTTTTCAAGGGCTAGTTGGGTTTTCTTTCTGAAAGAAAAATCACAAGCAGCTTCCATCCTGATGGATTGGATTGAAGAAGTCGAATGTAAATTTGACACCAGGGTACGTAAAATACAATCAGATCGTGGTGGGGAATATGTGAACCACACGCTGGAGACGTGGTTAAAAAGGAAAGGTATAGTTCATAGACTTACCAATCCCTATTCACCACAGGAGAATGCAGTTGCCGAAAGAAAATTTCGAACATTACAGGAAGCCATTACTGCTTTGCTGTTTGATTCTGGTCTTCCACAGCGTTTTTGGGCTGAGGCTGCACTGTATGCGAATTATACTTTTAATAGAGTGTACAATAGCACAGTAGGCAACACTCCTTACTTCATGCTATTTGGGAAAAAAAAAACCAAAAATTGATCATCTAAGAGTTTTTGGATGTCGTGCTTATGTGCTGGTGCCTAGGGCACAACGTAGGAAAGGCGATCCTAGGTCTAAAGAAATGTTTTTCTGTGGTTATCAAGCAAACACAAAAGGTTGGAGATTTGTGAATGTAGAAGGCAATCAAACGAAAATCACAATCAGCAGAAGTGCGGAATTTTGTGAACAGGATGGTTGGAATAAGATTCATGGAAATCCTGACATACTATTTGATGTGGTGAACAGTAACGATGAAACTCAGGCCCCAGGGCAGGTATTAGGTCCAGAACAGACTGAGAAATTTAAGTCTGAGGATGAGGGTGAGAAATTGTCTAGTTCACCCAAATCTGTAAAGTCAGAATCTTCTGGCTCTAAAAGTTCACCTGTACAGCAAGAGAGACGTGTAAAGTCAGAATCAGAAAGTTCTTCAACTACTAGTGACAAACAGGTGACGACTAGTGATTCTGGGTCAGAGGGGGAAACTGAAGGAACATCGCAGGAACTGTTAAGGCGTTCTAAGCGTACCAACAAAGGTAAACCTCCTGAAAGGTACCAAGCTATTAGTGTTTGGGCTGGTTTGGCAAATTGCGAGCCTGAAAGTTTTGAGGAAGTTGAGCAATTACCCCAGGAGGAGGCCAGTAGGTGGCATGAGGCCATGCAAAAGGAGTTGAATTCTATGAAAGAACTGGGTGTGTTTTCCATCACCAAACTGCCAGAAGGTACCAAGGCAGTAAGTTGTAGGTGGGTGTACAGGATAAAGACAACAGCGATGGGGAAACCAGAGTACAAAGCAAGGCTTGTAGCTCGAGGTTTTACGCAAAGAAAGGGGTTACATTATTCCGAAGTCTATGCACCCACATCAAGGAGTGAAACCCTACGGGCACTATTAGCAGTTGCTGCTCAGAAAGGGTTCAAAGTGAATCAATTTGATGTCTCTACAGCTTATCTTCATTCAGACTTGGCTGAAGAGCTCTATATGGAGCTACCGCCAGGATTGAAAGTTGGTAAATCAAATCAGGTATGGAAACTACACAAATCTATTTATGGACTCAAGCAATCTGCTCATAACTGGAATGAGTGTTTGAATGACGTTTTGGTAGGCATTGGTTTTAGCAGGAGCAAGGCTGACAATTGCTTATATTTCAGAAGTTCAGGAGATGCTCAAGAATCTTTGCTTGTTTATGTAGATGACCTGATTTATACTTCAAAGACACAAGAACAAGTAAAAAAACTAGCCAAAGAGTTAAATAAACACTTCAAAGTTAAGAATCTTGGTGATGTGAAGGTCTATCTTGGTGTTCAGATAGATAGGACCAAAAATGGCAGTTTTCTACTGAATCAAAAGGGCAAGATATTGCAAATGTTGAAAAAGTTTAACATGACGGAGTGTGCAGGTGTTAGAACACCAATGGAAATGGGTTTTGTAAAAGACAATGAGTTCAAGGATAGTGCTGAATTCAAGCGTGCTGAAATCTTTCAGTCAGCACTGGGAAGCTTACTTCATCTTTCGCAATGGAGTAGACCAGATATTGCTTACGCTGTTAACTTACTCAGCAGAGAAGCTTCGAAACCTAGTGTAAATGCATGGAAAGGAATTCAAAGAGTGTTAAGATATTTACAATACACCAAAGATTTTTGCCTTGAATTGTCTTCAGAAGGACAAGCACAGATTACTTGTTGGGCAGATAGTGATTGGGCAAATTTAAAGGATAGAAAATCAGTGTCTGGGTGTGTAATAAAATTTGGTAACTCTCTGATTGGGTGGAGATCCAAGAAACAGAACCTGATTGCTTTGTCGTCAACAGAAGCTGAGTTCTGTGCCTTATCTGAGTTATGTAGAGATCTAGAATTTTACAAATGCTTGGCACAAGAGATGTATGAAAAGGCCATCACTCCAATCACTGTATGGGGTGATAATCAACCGTGTCTTAAGTTAGCACAAAATGGGCAGTTTAAAGGTCGTACAAAACATTTGGATATCCGCTTTCAAAATGTTTGTCAAACGGTAAAAGCAGGAATTGTTAAATTAAATTACTGTCCCAGTCATGAAAATCAAGCTGATGGTTTTACAAAACCGCTTGGGTTTCAGCGGCATGAAAACTTTTGTGAAGAAATGGGTCTGAAGTAATTTTGTTTTTTGTATTGCCAGCGAGAGGGGGTGTTAGGGTGTGAAACCTAAGACGCTGGCAAGTTAGCAATGTCATGTAACTTTAAGTAGTCAAGCTCGTTAAGTTGTTAAGTTGTTAAGTTGCTCAGTATATAAAGAGTGTTTGTTTTCTCTGTGTGGTGGGGCGTGAAGCAAAAATGTCCGAAAGCTCTGGAGGTGTTTCTGTTATCTTTCTGCAATAAACCTGTCTTTGGAAAGACAGGCTTCCCTGTGTCGTTATTTCTTTGCTGCTGAGACTCTGAAGCTTGTACTGCAACAAGAATCTCTGCACTGGACTTAATTAATACTCTGCAAAGAGAGCTGTTGCTGGTGGCGCAGCGGAAGTGTTTACTGGACCAGTACAAACTCTCTTAGTCTCCCACATGGATCTCTTCGCCAACCCTTCTGTGTTTGTCCGCTTGCACCTTGTATGCATGTTTGGCCAGCTCCAGGTGCCGCCGCAGCTGATCGTGGACCTCCTGCAACTCCGACGCGAACGCATCTGCTGTCTGCGGCTCCCCCTCCCCCATCCTTTCCAGTCCCGGGAAGGTCCTGGGGTGCCTCCCGTTGTTGGCGAAGAACGGCGTGACCCCCGTGGACACGTGCTTCGTGTTGTTGTAGGCGAACTCGGCGAGCGGCAGGTAATCCACCCACGTCGCAGGCTGTTGATTCGCATAACATCTCAGGTACTGCTGCATGATGGCATTGACCCGCTCCGCCTGCCCGTTGGTCTGCGGGTGTCTCGCCGACGCCAGGTTGATCTTGACGTTCAGGAAGCCCATCAGCTTCTGCCAGAAATTCGAGATGAACTGCCGCCCCCGGTCGGACAGAATAGACCGTGGCAGACCGTGAACCTTGAACACGTGGTCTATGAACAGTTTGGCGGTTTGCTCCGCCGTGGCCACCTTGGCACACGGAATGAAATGTGCCATCTTGGAGAACAAGTCCACCACCACCAGCACGGCCGTCTTGCCCCTCGAGCTGGGCAGATCCGTGACAAAGTCCAGGGCCACTCTCTCCCATGGTTCGACCGGAGTTTGCAGCGGTTCCAACAGTCCGGCCGGCGGTCTGTGCACCGGTTTGGCCCTCTGGCAGGTGTCACACCTCGCCACATAGTCCGCGACCTCCCCTCTCATTCCGGGCCACTAGAAGTCCCTGGCGACTAATTCCACCGTCTTCTCCTTGCCAAAGTGCCCGGCAGTGGGCGCGTCGTGCAGCTGCTGCAGTACCTTGGCGCGAAGTTCGTCTCCCGGCACGTAGATGGCCCCTTTACGAATGAGCAATCCATCTCTCAGCTGGAACCCGTCGGTCGCTGCCGTGCCCCTGTGCACCTCTGCCATCTTTGCTTGCGCGAAGGAGTCATCCTGCAACGCTCGTCGCACCGCCTCCAGGTCCACTGTTGCCGCAGCGCACGCCCACACTGTTGGTGCGAAGATGTGCATGGCGGCCGCTGGCTTGGCGTCCTCCAGATATTGTGGCTTACGGGAGAGAGCGTCCGCCATGATGTTGGTGTCCCCCGGGACATACTCTATTCGGAAGTTGAAGTTCGCAAAGAACTCAGCCCAACGTATCTGCCTCTGGTTCAGGAATTGTGCCGTGCGCCAGTGCTCCAGATTCTTGTGGTCCGTGCAGACCTGCACCGTGTGCTTGGCGCCGATCAGGAAGTGCCTCCATGCTTTGAATGCTGCATGAATGGCCAGCAACTCCCTGTCCCAGATGGTGTAGTTCTGTTCGGACTTGCTGAGCTTCCTGGAGTAAAACGCTCCCGGCCGCCAAACCCCCTGCGGGTCTTTCTGCAGCAGGACTGCTCCCACGGCTCTGTCCGAGGCGTCTGTCTCCACCCTCATCGGCCTGCTGGGGTCGACATGCAGCAGCTGCTCTTCCGACGCGAAGAGACGCTTGAGTGCCTGAAAGGACTGCTCCGCCTGCTCTGTCCAGATGAACTTCTTTTTCTTGGAGCTAAGCGTGTCCGTGATGGCCGCTGTCTGCATAGCGAAGCCTTTGATAAACTTGCGATAGAAGTTCGCGAAGCCGACAAACCGTTGGACCTCCTTCCGGTTGCGTGGGCTTTTCCAGTCCAACACCACTCGAACCTTGGCGCTGTCCATGGCGAGCCCCTTGTCAGACAACTTGTAGCCCAGAAAATCCACCTCCGTCACGTCGAATTGGCACTTCTCCAGCTTGGCGTAGAGCCTATGCTGCTGTAGCCTGCTTAGCACTTCTTTGACTGTCATGCTCCTGCTGCGATTCCGAAAAGATCAGGATGTCATCTAAGAAACAGACGCACGTCTTGTAGAGGAGCCCCGCCAACACGTGATGCATGAACGCTTGAAAAACGTGGGAGCCATTTTGCAATCCAAAAGGCATAACTCTATATTCGTAGGTGCCCAGAGGCGTGAACATGGCTGTCTTCCACTCATCTCCTTCCCGCATGCGAATGAGGTTGTACGCCCCTCGCAGGTCTAACTTGGTGAACACGCTGCCCTTCCGTACCTTTGCGAGGAGGTCGTCGATTCGGGGCATGGGGAAGTCCGATGGCTTGGTTACACTGTTTAAGATGCGATAGTCCACCACAAGTCTTTTTTGGGGCGTGTCCCGCTTCTTAACAAAGAATACAGGACTGCCCCCCGCTGCCTTGGACTCCCGGATGAAACCACGCTCCAAATTATGGTCTATGAACTCTTTGAGTTCCTGCAGTTCGTCCTCAGACATGGAATACAGCTTCCCTTTAGGCAGCGCCGCCCCCGGCAGCAGGTCAATTTTGCAGTCATATGGTCTGTGGGGGGGTAGCCTGTCTGCCTCCTTCTCGCAGAAAACCTCCAAAAATTCTGCGTACTTGTGGGGAATCGCTTGCAGCGTGCCTAGCAGCAGCTGTGACTCCTCTTCCTCTCCTTCCTGCCGGGGCACGATGCAGTGTTCAGCACAAAAGGAAGAGCCGAAGGTCAGCTGCCTCTGGTACCAAGCCAGCGTTGGGCTGTGCTTGTCCAGCCAACTCATGCCCAATACAATGGGCGTGTCCGATAGTTGAGTAACTTTGAAGCTGATGATTTCCCTGTGATTCCCAAGGCGCATCACCATTGGTGGCGTCTGCTTCACCACTTGCCCCCCTAGCAGCTCCCTGCCGTCCACCGTAACCACCTGCAGGGGCAGCGTGGCCGGCAGCAACTGTATAGCGTGCCGGTCGACAAAGTCCTGCCCTATAAAGTCCGCATTGCTTCCCGAGTCAATGGTGAGCGGCACGTCCATGGTGATTCCATTGGGCAGCTGGAGCGATGCGGTGAGCCTCACTACTGGTTTGGGCGGGAGGGGGTCCATGGGCTGTGAAATCTCCGGGGACTTCTTCACTGACACGTCTGGCTGGGCCCCAGTGCCTCTTCCTCCAGCCAGACATCGTCGTTTCCCTGCTGTGGTTCCCCTTGCTGCGTTGCTGCAGTTACCATTGCTGAGGCTGCAGTGTGCTTGTGGAGCCTCCGGGGACACTCTTTCGCCATATGCCCTGGATCCTCGCAGATATAACACTTCCTGTTCCCTCTAGGAGGCTTCGCTTTCGCTGTTGTCGGTGCTAGGGCTCTGGCTGCTGACTGAGCCCTTGCACTTCCAACCTCCATAGGTTCCACCCCTCCTCCTGGCGGAGGCGTGGATTGCGCACGCGCTGCTTCTCTGGGAAGGAAGGAGGAGCCCCTGGCTGGTTCGCGCCCTCCACGCCCTTCGTCCCTGCTCCATGGACGTTCTTCCAGCCGCACCCCCACCGCTAGCGCCCTCTGAACGATCTCCTGCGTGGTCCGGGGTCTCTCCCCCCTCGCAATTTCATCTTTCACAGAGCCGTGCAATCCCTCCCAAAACAGGTCTCTTACAGGAGCCGAATCCCTGTCCCATTCCAGAGCACTGACCAAAGCGAAAAAGCGGGCATGATACTGCCTTACGCTGGCCCTCCCTTGTTTCAGTCCATGTATCTGCTGCCGAGCAAGATCCACGTCAATGCTTGATAAAAAACACCCATCCATCGCTTTAATAAAGGCATCCGCATTTTGGAGCGCCGGATCCTTATCCCTCCACAAATTGCGCAGCCATGCTTTAGCTTCCCCATGCAAATGGGACATGATGAATCCCACTTTCTCTTGCTCATCTCTAAAGTCTTTTTTCAGCAGTTCCAGTGCGCACATTACATCTGCTTTAAAGTTGGGGTACTGCTGCAGGTTCCCATCGAAGTGAGAGACCAGACCGCCTGTTCGTCTCGCCAACCCAATTCCCTCCTGTTTGGGTGTCAGTTGCCCTTGCTTCGTAAGCATGTCCAACCTGACCTGGAGATCCCTGCAGGCGGCAGCTGCCTCCTCCTCTCTCTTCCTGGATGCGAGAGCCTCGGCATTCAGTTGTGACACTGCTTTTCTGAGTTCCTCTATCTGCTGCTCAGCCGTCATGTCGTCTGCCGTTCGTGAGCTAGCTAGTAGGCACCTGCTTCTCTCCTCACCTCGAGGCTGTAGATGCCCACAATTATGGGACGGAGCTTACTGTCAGAGCTGCTTCAAGATCCTAGCTCACAGAGGATCACGCTAGCCAGCGGTCATTAAGTAAAAGTCTTTATTGAGTTACAGTTTCCATTCTCAAGCTGCTGCGTGCAACTCTACGTCTAATGGCTAGATCGGCGAAGCTCCGTCTGAGTCTCCGCCCCTTGTGCACCAACTTAATATCCTAGCCCTGCTCCACCTTTTCCGCCTGACTGCTCTCCTCTGGGTCCCTCTGCCCCCCGGGCTCTCTTCCTTCCGGGATTCTTCTGACGCCGACCCCCCGGAACTCCCTGTCTCCTTGCGCCGGGCTTTAGGACCTGGCTCCCTTTCCTGGCTGCCTACTGCGTCACTTTCCTGTGCATTTGAACTTGGCGCGCGCGCCCAACCTTCCACTTTCCGTCTGACCGTTTCTTCGCTCCCCGATGGAGGTGTGGCCACTCCTGACTCGTGCCCTCCCCCCTGTTGTGAGCTGCCAGCGCTTGATCCCTGGCGCTCTTCCTCTTCCCTGCTCTCTGGCAGTGACGCTGGTCCCGATTTCCAACTGCTCTCCTCTGAGTCCCCTCTGGCTCTATCTTCCTGGGGTGTCCCCCTAGGCTCCCCCCTTGCCCTGGCCACTGGTGCTCCTTTCTGTGAATCTTCTGATTCAATGGAAAGACTCGGAGATCTCGGGTCGTCGTCATCACTCATCTTTTCTTCTGCCTCCTCCCCCTCGCTCTCTGTTTCCTCCCTTGCCCTTGCCTCTGCTCCTGAACCCCTGACAATAATATTTTCCTTCAGGGCATTACATGCCGTGAATTTCATTCCGGTGGTCCATAACCTTTCCCAGTCCTCAAACATGATGTTATATCCAATGTCCTGAGCCCATTTTATCATAGATGATTTAACTGTCTCATCCTGAGTATTCCATTCAAGCAGCAAGTTATACATTCTAAAAAGTACCTTGGTCTTTGGTTCTAACAATTCTGTTTCTAATTTCGATTTTTCCACCTGGAATCCTTTCTTTCTGTCTAGATTAAAAACCTCTTTAATTTGAGCGTAATCTAACCAATCTCTCACCTTATTCTTTAATTTCTCCAAGCTCTGCAACCCCCAATTGTCTACAATTTTTTCTATTATTTCCCAATATTTCGGCCAGCCGGCCTCCATATTGATTCTTTTCCGGGCCTTAGCCTCAATTGGTGATAACCACCTTGGGGTCTTATTTTCTAATAAGTCTTTATACTTTGTCCAGACAATAAATATTGCTTTCCTGACAATATGGTTTTTAAACCCTTTATGAACTTTTACCTTGTCGTACCACAGATATGCATGCCAACCAAAAGCATTATTAAACCCTTCCAGATCTAGGACATCAGTGTTTTCTAAGAGTAACCAATCTTTCATCCAGCAGAAAGCTGCAGCTTCGTAATATAACCTTAATTCCGGCAGGGCAAATCCCCCTCTTTCTTTTGCATCAATTAGAATTTTAAATTTTATTCTGGGTTTTTTGCCCTGCCAGACAAACTTAGAAATATCTCTCTGCCACTTTCCAAAACATTCCACTCTGTCCACAATCTGTAGGGTTTGAAATAAAAACAACATCTTTGGCAATACATTCATCTTTATAGCTGCAATTCGACCCAACAAGGAAAGTTTCAATCTTGACCAAGTTTCTAGATCCTTCTTGATTTCTGACCAACATTTTTCATAGTTATCTTTAAATAAGTTCAAGTTTTTAGCAGTCAAGTTAACCCCTAGATATTTCACCTTTTTAACCACATTTAATTCAGTCTCTTTCTGAAACCTTTCTGACTCCAAAGGTGTCAAATTTTTCTCCAAAACCTTAGTTTTTTGCTTGTTCAGTTTAAATCCCGCCACCGAACCAAACTCATGAATCAATTCTAAAACTCTTTTCGTACTAGATTCTGGCTCCTGTAATGTTAAAACCAAGTCATCTGCAAAAGCTTTAAGTTTGTACTGTTTCACTCTGACCTGTATTCCTTCCACCAACCGGTCCTCCCTGATCATGTACAAGAGCACCTCCAGGACTGAAATAAATAACAAAGGGGATATAGGGCAACCTTGTCGTGTTCCTTTTTCAATTTTAAACTCTTCTGAAACCACATTATTAACTATCAATTTAGCTTTTTGTTCTGAATAAATTGCCTCTATCCCATTTTCGAACCCCTGTCCCACTCCCATCCCTTCAAGATTTTTCTTCATAAACTTCCAAGATATATTGTCAAAGGCCTTCTCCGCATCTATAAAAATTAACACTGCTTTAGTGTTCATGTTTGTTTGCAAAAGCTCCAAAATGTCAATAATGTTCCTAGTATTGTCAGATAAATGTCTACCTGGGAGAAAGCCTGCCTGGTCCTTATGAATTACTTCATTCAAGACTTTTTTAAGTCTACCTGCCAAAATGTCTGCAAAAATTTTGTAATCCACATTTAGGAGTGAGATGGGACGGTAGTTCTTGAGTTGAGTCTTTTCAGTTTCCAATTTGGGAATCAATGTGATGAATGCTTCTTTCCACGATTCCGGTGCCTTCTTCCTCTCCATAATCTGATTGCAAACCTCCATTAATGGTTATATCAAGAGGTCTTTCAATGTCTTATAGTACTTGGAGGTAAGTCCATCCGGCCCTGGAGATTTGCCTAATTGCATATTCTGAATGGCACCTTCAATTTCTTGTTGTGTTATTTTATAATTCAGGATTGTTCTCTTTTCCTGGGATAACTTTGGTAGTCCATTAATTTTTAAGAATTGATCTATCTCAGTCTCTTTTTGCTGCCCTTGCGTGTAAAGTTGTTTGAAATATCTCTGGAAACATTTTCTAATTTCCTCGGGGTTCTGGATGTTTCTTCCATCAATCTCTAAATTTGTAACCGTATTCAGTTTTTGTCTCTTTTTCAACTGCCATGCTAGCAGTTTCCCACATTTGTTTGCTGATTCAAATGACCTTTGTTTCATTAATTTAATTTTCCACTCGACTTCTTGGTTTATCAATTTGGCATATTGTGCTTGGTGAAATTTAATTTCTCTCAGGATCTCCTGTGATTTTGGTTTTACTCTTAGTTTTTTCTCACCATCTCTTATCCTCTCCAAGATCTTATCCTTTTTCTCATTCCAAAGTCTTTTCTTTATCGTATTCTGTTGTATCAGAAACCCCCTCATAACAGCTTTGCTTGCATCCCAGATTACTCTTTTTTCCACTGTAGTATTCAAATTTATTTCAAAATAATCTTTTAAAGTCTTTTGGGCCTTCTTCACAATCTCCTGATCTCTTAACAAGGTGTCATTCATTTTGCATCTGAAGGAACCGATTGGAATTAATCTCATTTCCATTTTCATAGCGTTATGGTCGGAGCGGACGCGGGTGGCACTGTGGGTAAAAGCCTCAGCGCCTAGGGCTTGCCGATCGAAAGGTCGGCGGTTCGAATCCCCGCGGCGGGGTGCGCTCCCGCTGCTTGGTCCCAGCGCCTGCCAACCTAGCAGTTCGAAAGCACCCCCAGGTGCAAGTAGATAAATAGGTACCGCTTACCAGCGGGAAGGTAAACGGCGTTCCGTGTGCTGCGCTGGCTCGCCAGATGCAGCTTTGTCACGCTGGCCACGTGAACCGGAAGTGTCTCCGGACAGCGCTGGCCCCCGGCCTATAGATGTGAGATGGGCACACAAACCCCAGAGTCTGTCAAGACTGGCCCGTTCGGGCAGGGGTACCTTTACCTTTATGGTCGGAGCAGGTTTTAGGGCAGATTTCCACTTTTATAGTCTTAGGTGCCAGTCCTCTAGTTGTCCATATTTGGTCGATTCTTGTCCATGTCAGATGGGCTTCAGAAAAGAATGTTCCTTCTTTTCCTAGGGGGTTCTTTGTCCTCCAAATGTCAATCAAATCCAAATTGTCAGTTAACTCAAAAAAAGTTTTAGGTAGTCTGCCGTCTTTCGTCAAATTTTGATTTTGTGACTTATCCATGTTTATAGAGACCACCCCATTCATATCTCCCATCATAATGATGTTGGTATAATCCAGATAGTCCAGCATTGTCTCATGCAGCTTCTTATAAAATTCTGATTTCCCCTCATTCGGTGCATAAATTCCTAATATTAAAAACTTTTCTCCTTGAGTCTGTATCTCGATTGTCAAAATTCTTCCTTGCTCATCTTTGAATAAAAATTTTGGTGACAGGCTCTCCTTTGCATAAATCACCACTCCTCTTTTCTTGACTCTGTCCGATGAAATAAATTCTTGGCCTAGTCTTTTATTAATTAGCACTTTTCTATGGAGCCTAGTCACATGCGTTTCCTGCAAGCAGATAATGTCCAATTGTTCTTTTCTCAATACATGAAATATTCTTCTTCTTTTTTCCGGGGAATTCCCACCATTAATATTCCAACTGAGGAGCTGCAGAGACATCCTGGATGGCGTCTCTTTCTTTTGATCCTCTGGTCCCAACGGGTGCTGGTGCTGGCGGAGGTGGTGGTCAAGACCCAGGTCCTACTGCTCCTTTCTGAAGGTCCTCTCCGTGGTCGTTCAAAAACTTGCCTTGATCTTCTGCTGTTTTAATTTTAATTTTCTTTCCTTTAAAACTGAAAGATAGTCCTTGGGGAAATTCCCACCTGAAGGGAATTGAATTACTTTTCAGTAGTCTTGTTAATTCTGTATATGTAGATCTGAGGTCCAAAAGTTGCTTAGGAATATCCTTGTAAATTTCTGCTCTGGTACCTTGAATAACCAATGATTTTTCAAAATGAAGGCTTAATATTTTGTCTCTCTCTTGCTTGGATCTCAGAATAATCAAACAATCTCTGGATCTATCTTTCTTCACCAATCTTCCCAGTCTGAAAGCACTTACGATTTTAAAGTCCTTGTCTTCAATAGCCCAAAACATTAAAAATTCTGATGTCAGATAGCCTATTAAGTCCCCCTGTTCAAGTTCTGGGATAGCTCTCAATCTGAGATTGTTCTCCCTATTTCTCAGTTCAATCATAGACAGGTAGGCCTGCTGTTCACTTATCTGTTTGTGCAAAGGCTTTACCTCCACCTGTACTGCTTCGACCTTTCGGTTGGCTTCCGCGGCTTTTTGGTTCGCTTCCTCAGCTAATTTACGGTTTTCTGCAGTTATTTCCTGAAGATTCCCAATTACTTGTGTATGTTGAGCAACTTGTTCAGTCAGTTTACTGATACTGGCTGTAGCTTGGTCAATTTTAGCCGAATGCTCATCTGCTTTCTTATTTAAACTTTCCAATTGTCCCAAAATTTGTTCTAAAACAGCTGCAGATCCTCCTGTAGCCATATCTTCTAATGATGTCTGCTCAGTTTCCCCTTCATGTATCTCTAAAACAGCTGGGACAGATGATCTGCGTGGCTGAGAAGTTAAAGTTGTTTGCACTAGTTGTTTAGCTTTCGCTTTAGCCAATCTTGTTTTGCCCGTACCACTCATTCCAGTCCTGTCTACGTGCCAAGGTCAAACTGTGTAAAGTCCCATGGGAATCACAATTCCAGAGAGTAAACAACAAAGCAGTAGAGAATAAAAACAAAAAGTGGGTCTCAGACAGCTATAAGTCCAAAATCCTCTAGGGGGAGTGTAGCGATGCCTCAGAAAAGAAAATAAAGTTGTTCCGCCATTAAAGTCCAAACAGTTTTAAACCACAATGGAAGGATCCTTCAGCTCCCTTTTAGCATGCAGAGCTTTCCCAGAGTTGAAACAAAGTCTCTAAAGAGGTGCGAGAAACAGTTTTCCCATTTGTATCCAGTCTATAACGCTTCACTGTATCACTTTCAGTAGTTAAACAGTCTCAGCAATTTGACAGTTCTTTTTTAATCTGGCAGCCCGTGAATTTGGGCTTCTCCGTCATTTGTAATCCACAAAAAGAGGATGGAGAATCCAGTCCGTAACCAACAAAAGTTAGAACAAAAGTTAACCCTCTTAATGTCTTAAAAACAAATTCAGATGTTGCACAAAAACCCCAACTTCTAAAAGTCACTTTGAAAAGATTCCAGCTTGTCAAGTTCTTTGCTTTAATTCTTTAAGCACTGCAAGGAGACGGACTTCCTGCTTGCGTCCCCCGCTTTCACCAAATTTAATCACTTTAGGTCCCGAAATTCTTAAATTCCCCTTACTCACGGGTTTGTAGTTTTGAATCAAATATTCCAGGAAAAAAGGTCGGCGCTCATCGGCAGCAGCTGCGCGGCTTCACTTCCGCAGAAAGAGCGATGAACTCACAGCACCGCGCCAGCCCTTCCACGTTCCGATGCCCCTTACGGGGTTCCTTCTTCGTTTTGGGGGGCGCTTCTGGTGCCCGCCGAGTCCCACGGCCAGAGGCTCACTCTACCTGTGGTTTTTCTTTATGGGTCTCCGCTTCGCCATAGCGGGCGACCCTTTTCTGCGCAGCTCCCCTTCACAGCGCAAAGGGGACCGCCATTGCCGTTTCGCGCCACCTCCGGAAGTCTATTTGTTCTAATTCTGCTTTTTCATCTGGCGACATATTTTTAACTAATAGTTTTGTCTTGTTTAAATTCATTTTGAACCCCGCAACTTTACCGTAGCCATATATTATTTCCAAAGCCTTTCTTAAACTCTGTTTTGGTTGCTCTGTAGTTATAATTAAATCGTCACCAAATGCCCTCATTTTGTAACTTCTATTTCCCAGCATAATCCCTTTTTCCACCTTGGGCCTGGGGGTGGGCCCCATACTCCACCTCAGCATATAAGGCTCCAAGGAGGCCTCGGGACATTGCTGCTGTTGCTTTGCTGGTGAGTCTTGGGGAATACCGCTCCCCCCTGATGCCCTTTTCCACCTTGGGCCTGGGGGCGGGCCCCATACTCCACCTCAGCATATAAGGCCCCAAGGAGGCCTTGGGACATTGCTGCTGCCGCTTTGCCGTGAGCTTGTGGGGAGGACCACTCCCCCCTGAAGCCCTTTTCCACCTTGGGCCTGGGGGCGGGTCCCATACTCACCTCCGCAGCTTATGGGGCTCCAGGGAGGCCCGGGGGTGTGGGGTGGGGTGGGTGTTTAGTTGAGTGGGGGAATTTGTTTAATTTAATTATGTTGTGTTTGTAACTTTTTTATAGTTTTATTGTTCTGTTTGTTTTTTGTATAGGCTTTAATTTGATTTTAAGGGGAGGGGTCAGGGCTGCCTGGGAGTGGGTCCCAGCAAACAAAATGGCTGGGGCAGTTTCCACAGGGGGGGATGCACTCGGACAACCGATCTCAGTGATCATGGGAGGAGTTACGCTAAGACCAGACCATGTCATTACCGAGGAAGCAGGCTTAGTTGTTGTCTGAGGACTATCCCTGCCTCCAGGTCTGGTCCTGACCGGAAGGATACTGGAATCAACAAGGGAAACCCACATGACCTGAAAGTGTTACTGTGCAATGCCAGGTCAATGATGAATAAAACCACTGCCATCCACGACCTGATTGTGGATGGAGGCTTTGACCTGGCATGTGTGACAGAGACCTGGTTGGATGAAGCAGATGGGCCTGTCCTTGCCGCTGCATGTCCACCAGGTTTCTCTTAAGCACAGCAACCCAGGCCTTGTGGGCGGGGAGGGGGGTTGCAGTGATTTTTAGGAAGTCATTAGTTTGCGCCGGGTGTCCTATTGGAAAGACCCAGTTCTCTGAGTGCATGTTCTGGAAGTTGGGCAATAGGGGCAGTACAGGATTCCTATTGGTGTACCGACCTCCTCGCTGCACCAAGGATTCCCTGCCCGAGCTGCTTCAGGTCGTGGCAGATGTCCTCGTGGAGACACCTAGTTTGGTTGTCCTAGGGGATTTTAACATCCATGCCGACACGACCTTACAAGGGGCCGCTCGGGACTTCGTGGAAAGCATGGCCTCCATGGGGCTGCCCCTGAATAAGTCTGGCCCAACTCATAGCCACGGGCATGCCTTAGACCTGGTGTTCACCTCTATGGATGTTGGTGATCTGATATTAAGTAAAAGCGAAACCAAAGAAGTGCCATGGTCAGATCACTTCCTGGTGCAACTGGACTTCTCCGCGACCCTTCCCCTCTGCAGGGAGGTGGGACCGATTCGGATGGTCCGCCCCCACCACTTAATGAATCCAAATGGTTTCCAGAGAGCGGTAAAGGTAAAGGTACCCCTGCCCGTACGGGCCAGTCTTGCCAGACTCTAGGGTTGTGCGCCCATCTCACTCAAGAGGCCGTGGGCCAGCGCTGTCCGAAGACACTTCCGGGTCACGTGGCCAGCGTGACATCGCTGCTCTGGTGAACCAGAGCCGCACACGGAAACGCCGTTTACCTTCCCGCTGGTAAGCGGTCCCTATTTATCTACTTGCACCCGGAGGTGCTTTTGAACTGCTAGGTTGGCAGGGGCTGGGACCGAACGACGGGAGCGCACCCCGCCACAGGGATTCGAACCACCGACCTTTCGATCGGCAAGCCCTAGGCGCTGAGGCTTTTACCCACAGCGCCACCTGCGTCCCCTAGTGGATGTTTTATCCCATGTTGATGGCCTTTCAGCTGATTCCCTGGTGGCCCGCTGGAATGTGGAGTTAACCTGGGCTATTGACTGTTTGGCTCCAAAGCGCCCTCTCCGATTGCATGGAGCCCGGACAGCCCCGTGGTTTTCCACGGATCTGAGGGCAATGAAACAATTGTTGAGACGGCTAGAGCGCCGGTGGTGGATAACCCATTCTGAATCTGACCGGACACGGGTTAGAGCTCAATGTCGAGCCTACCAAGTGGCGATAGCGACGGCGAAGAAGACTTTCTTCACCGCCTCTATTGCATCTGCGGAAAACAGCAGCAGGAGACTCTTTCAGGTGGTTCGCAATTTAGCGGAACCACCTGCTCCATCAGGGCCCAGTAGGGGCAACATGATCTCCTGCAATGACTTTGCAAAGTTTTTTGCAGATAAAGTCGCTCAGATTCGATAAGAGGTAGACTCCACCGTGGGAGCAGGGCCGGGGCGGTAGAGTGCTAGAGTCCTGTCTAGTCAAGTTGTGTGGGATCAATTCCAATCTGTTACCCCCGAGGATGTGGACAGGCTGCTTGGACGAGTGAAACCAACCACTTGTCTCCTTGATCCTTGCCCATCCTGGCTTATAAAAGCTAGCCGGGAAGGACTGGGCGATGGGCTTCGTGGGGTGGTGAATGCTTCCCTCCGTGAGGGAGCCTTCCCAGACTCGCTGAAAGAGGCGGTTATTAAACCGCTTCTTAAAAAACCATCTTTAGATGCGGCCACGATAGCCAACTATCGCCCAGTCTCAAATCTTCCATTCTTGGGCAAGGTGATTGAGCGAGTGGTTGCTGAACAACTCCAGGCACGCCTGGAAGAAGCGGACCATTTGGATCCCTTCCAGTCGGGATTCAGGCCTCATCATGGGACTGAAACTGCCTTGGTCACACTGGTTGATGATCTCCGGCGGGCTAGGGACAAAGGTGAGAGCTGTTTCCTAGTTCTGCTGGATCTCTCAGCGGCGTTTGATACCATCGACCATAACATCCTACTGGACCATCTTGAGGGGCTGGGAGCTGGGGGCACTGTTATACAGTGGTTCCGCTCCTTCCTCCTGGGCCGTGTTCAGAAAGTGGTGGTGGGGGATGAGTGTTCAGACCCCTGGGCCCTCACTTGTGGGGTACCTCAGGGTTCTGTCCTCTCCCCCTTGCTTTTCAACATCTACATGAAGCCGCTGGGAGATATCATCAGGGGATTTGGGCTGGGTGTTCATCAGTATGCGGATGATACCCAGCTCTACCTCTCTTTCAAATCAGAACCAGTGAAGGCAGTGAAGGTCCTGTGTGAGTGCCTGGAGGCGGTTGGAGGTTGGATGGCGGCTAACAGATTGAGGTTGAATCCTGACAAGACAGAAGTACTGTTTTGGGGGGACAGGAGGCGGGCAGGTGTGGAGGATTCCCTGGTCCTGAATGGGGTAACTGTGCCCCTGAAGGACCAGGTGCGCAGCCTGGGAGTCATTTTGGACTCACAGCTGTCCATGGAGGCACAGGTCAAATCTGTATCCAGGGCAGCTGTTTACCAGCTCCATCTGGTATGCAGGCTGAGACCCTATCTCCCTGCGGACTGCCTTGCCAGAGTGGTGCATGCTCTGGTTATCTCCTGCTTGGATTACTGCAATGCGCTCTATGTGGGGCTACCTTTGAAGGTGACCCGGAAACTACAACTCATCCAGAACGCGGCAGCTAGACTGGTGACTGGGAGCGGCCGCAGAGACCACATAACACCGTCTTGAAAGACCTACATTGGCTCCCAGTATGTTTCCGAGCACAATTCAAAGTGTTGGTGCGGACCTTTAAAGCCCTAAACGGCCTTGGTCCAGTATATCTGAAGGAGCGTCTCCACCCCCATCGTTCTACCCGGACACTGAGGTCCAGCACCGAGGGCCTTCTGGCGGTTCCCTCACTGCGAGAAGCCAAGTTACAGGGAACCAGGCAGAGGGCCTTCTTGGTAGTTGCGCCCGCCCTGTGGAACGCCCTCCCACCAGATGTCAAAGAGAACAACAACTACCAGGCTTTTAGAAGACACCTGAAGGCAGCCCTGTTTCGGGAAGTTTTTAATGTTTGATGTATTATAGTATTTTAATATTCTTTTGGAAGCCGCCCAGAGTGGCTGGGGAAGCCCAGCCAGATGGGCGGGGTATAAATAATAAATTATTCTTATTCTTATTCTTATTCTTATTCTTATTCTTATTCTTATTCTTATTCTTATTCTTATTCTTATTCTTATTATTCCCTAATTTGTTTACATAAAACTTCCAATGTTAATGTGAAAATTAAGGGGGATAGTGGGCCAGCTTGGTCATTGTGTATCATCATCTGGAAGCCTTTTTTTGATCTTTTGGCTAAAATATTTGCATATACTTTATAATCGTTCTTTAGAAGTGCGATAGGCCTATAGTTGTTAATAAGTAGATTGTCCGTTCCCTGTTTTGGAATTAATGCAATAAGGCTGTCTTTCCAAGAATCCGGCATGGTTCCGTCTTTTAAGATGTTGTTCATGATACTTCTTAATGGGTTCTGAATTAGGGTTTTGTTCTGGCTCTGGCTGTGTCTCTGGCTCTGGCTCCGGCTCCAGCTCCAGCTCCGGCACTGTATCAAGTACTGTTGCAGACTCAGGCTGTGGCTCTAGGTTGTGGCTGCAGCTATGTTTTGCGCTCCGGCCCTGTATCAAGCCCCATTTCTGGCTCTGGCTCTGGCTTTCATTCCGCTTTGGCTCTGGCTCTGGCTCTGATTCATGTTCTCCCTCTGACTCTGATTCAGGGTTTCGCTCTGGCTCTGGCTCTGGCACTCTATCAAGGACTGTTTCAGACTCAGGCTGTGGCTGTGGCTCTGCCTCTGTTTCAGGCTCAGGCTCTGTTTGAGGCTGTGTCTCTGTTTCAGGCTCCGGCACTGTATCAAGTACTGTTGCAGACTCAGGCTGTGGCTCTAGGCTATGGCTGTTGCTGTTGCTCTGGTTTGGGCTGTGGCTCTTTTTCAGGCTCTGGTTCTGAATGAGGGCTTGGTTATTGCACTGATTCAGGGTCTCGCTCTGTCTCTGGCTGTGTCTCTGTTGCACCTCAAATGGTGGTTTGTTGTTGTTGTTGTTGTTGTTGTTATTTTATTTTCTTTCTGGGGTGGGACAAATGTTTAGTTGGCGCGGGGATTATTTTAAGTTTAGCATAATTGTTTCTTGCTTTGTTTTTCTTTTAGTATTTTTTAAGGTTATTGTATAGTTTGTATTTTGCTTTTGAAGGGGAAAGGGTCAGGGCTGCCTGAGAGGGGGCCTCAGCCAACAGAATGGCTGGGGCAAGTTCCCTACGGGGTGTGTGTGTGTATTGGAACACCCAATCTCTTTTATCGTGGGTGGGAGGAGCAGTTGCGCTAAGACCAGACCACGTCTTTACCGAAGATCTGGTTCTGACTCTGATTCTGATTCTCTGATTCTGGCTCTCTATCAAGGGCTGTTTCAGACTCAGGCTGTGGTTGTGGCTGTTGCTCTGGTTCTGGCTCTGGCTCTTTCTCAGGCTCTGGTTCTGAATGAGGGCTTGGTTCTGGCACTGATTCAGGTTCTCGCTCTGGCTCTGGCACTCTATCAAGGACTGTTTCAGACTTAGGCTGTGGCTGTGGCTCTGGCTCTGTTTCCATTCTTACAATGGAATGTACACAAAACAATAATCCTTTCTATATAAATTTTCCAATACATTCTGAAAACATAATAAATACTTAATTGTTGTCCACCTCCTTTTAGTTCCTTTATCACTCGAATGCTAGCACGGAGTCAAAACTATTATTGTATTTTTGAACATATCTTGTATAACCATCCCATTTTTCTGCAAATTTTTGCTTTGAGATTCCTCTGAGTTTGCTAGTCAATTGAGCCGTCTCCACCAATTCCTGTAATTTGATTTGCCAATCTGTTATTTTTGTAGCCTCGTGATCTTTCAATCCCTTGGCCACAAGTATACGAGCTGCTGCGGTTGCATACAAGAATACCTCTTAGATATTTTGGGATCTCTTAGATTTTTTAGGATCTAAAATACTTCATAGAAATGCCTCTGTTTTTTTTGTAAAAGTTATCCCCATCATCTTTTTTAATTCATCGTATATTCCCCCCCCAAAAAAAAAAATCTTAATCTTTTCACACGTCCACCACATGTGGCTCATGTCACCGTTATTTCCTCCACATCTCCAACAAGCATTCGCCAATTTTTTATACATTCTTGATCATCTGGAAGGAGTGAGGTACCACCTATGAGCCATTTTCATCATGTTCTCTCTTATATTATAGCTGGCTGTAAATTTCAAATTTACATTCCATCAGTTTCCCCCATCTTTTAGCATAATTGGACGGCCCACATCTTGGGCCCACTTTATCATTGAATCCTTAACCTCCCCATCCATTACTTCGGAGTCTAATAGAAGTCTATACATTTTTGCGATTATTTTGGTTTTACTATTCAGTAGTTTTCTTTCAAATCTTGAAGGCTCCTTTTCAAAACCTATCTGCTTATCCTGTCTGAACACTTCATTCACCTGGAAGTAATCTAGGCAAGTAGAAAAGTGATCTTTTATTTTTTCATAACTTATCAATATTAGTTGACCCTCCTCCTCCCCCCTTAATATTGTGTTATACGTTATCCAGTTCTCTTTGATGTTGTTGCTATTTTTAACAGCGATTGCTTCTAGTGGAGAGTTCCATCTTGGGGTTTTCTGTTCCAAATATCTTTTGTATTTTCCCCATACCTTATATATAGCATTTCTTATTATATGATTTGAAAAACTCCTATGCGTCTTTATTTTCCCATAATTAAGATAGCCATGCCACCCAAAACGGGTGTCATGACCTTCTAGATCTAAAATATCCCAATTTTTTTAATAAATACCCATCTTTCAACCAGAGAAGACATGAGGCTTCGTAATATAGCTTCAATTCCGGTAACCCGTAGCCACCTCTTTCTACAGTATCTATTAATATCTTATGCTTTACTCTTGGTCTTTTACCCTTCCACAAAAATTTAGAAATTTCTTTTTGCCACTTGTTGATACTGCTGGTCTTTCCTGTAATTGGAATCGTTTGGAATAGAAAGAGTAGCTTCGGTAAAACTATCATTCTAATTACAGAAATGCGGCCCAGGAATAATAAATTTAACCTTGTCCATGTCTCCAACTGTCTTTTGATATCTTTCCAACAATGGGTATAATTATCTTCATATAAGTTAATATTCTTTGGTGTTATCCATAATCCTAAATACTTGATTTTGGGGTAGATTTTAATGTGTATTATTTGTTCTAATTCTGCTTTTTCATCTGGCGACATATTTTTAACTAATAGTTTTGTCTTGCTTAAATTCATTTTGAACCCCGCAACTTTACCGTAGCCATATATTATTTCCAACGCCTTTCTTAAATTCTGTTTTGGTTGCTCCGTAGTTATAATTAATTCGTCAGCAAATGCCCTCATTTTGTAACTTCTATTTCCCAGCATAATCCCTTTTATTTCTTTTTCCTCCCTAATTTGTTTACATAAAACTTCCAATGTTAATATGAAAATTAAGGGGGATAGTGGGCGACCTTGTCTGACCCCTTTACTGATTTCACACTCCTGTGATAAATTTCCATTGATTATGATTTTAGCTTTTTGTTTTGATTATATTGCTTCAATCCCTTTTATATACTGTATACCAAAATCCATATGGTGTAATAGACCTTTCATAAATTTCCAGGATAACCTGTCAAAAGCTTTTTCTGCATCTATAGCCATTAAGACTGCCTTCTTTTCTGTCGGATTCTCAGTCGCAGTGAGAGGTAACTGGCCATTCTCCAGGCATCCGGCTTGAGATCCTGGTTGACCTTCGGACTTCCGGAGGCGGCACGAACAGCAATGGCGGTCTCCTTTGCGCGGTGAAGGAGAAGCTCCCCAGAAACGGGTCGTCCGCTACGGCGAAGCGGAGACCCACACCGGAAAACCACAGGTAGAGTGAGCCTGTGGCTGTGGGACTCGGCGGGCACCAGAAGCGCCCCCCGAAACGAAGAAGGAACCCCGTAAGGGGCTCCGGAACGTGGAGGGGTGGCGCGGTGCTGTGAG
This sequence comes from Podarcis bocagei, assembly GCF_964188305.1. Taxonomy (NCBI): domain Eukaryota; kingdom Metazoa; phylum Chordata; class Lepidosauria; order Squamata; family Lacertidae; genus Podarcis; species Podarcis bocagei. The sequence goes on from NC_138131.1 coordinate 13,008,107, forward strand.
TCGATCCCTCTTTCTGAGGAAGTGAAGCCGCATAGCTGCTGCCGATGAGCACTGACCTTTTTCCCTGGAACATCCGATCTGAAAAGCTTTAACCCGTGAGTAAGAGGGATTGAAGGAATTTGAGACCAAATTAAATGTAAAATTCGGCCAAAGTGGGAGACGCAACCAGGAAGTCCGTCTCCCGGTTCTGCTTAAAGTTCCGAAGCAAAAGACTTTGATTTGCCTGAAGCCTTTGAAGTGGCGGAAAAAGTTTTCAATTCGTGCCTTGCTTGAGTTGCTTTAATAGAGACTAAGGGATTTAATTTCTTATGGTTCTGGACCTGCTCTACCTTCTCCCCGTGAGCTTAGAAATTTTACTGAGAAGCCAGGTGCTCGGACTGCCGGATTAATAGAACTGTCAGATTGTGTATTTTGTTGCTGCTATTTAGAACTGCTACATTTGAGCACTATTGCCTTGGATATATCGAAACATTGTTTCTGGCACTTTTTAGAGACATTGTTCCACTTTAAGGATTATCTCTGCTAGCTGCAAGAGAGCTGAAGGTCTTCTGGAAATATATGGCTGTTTGGACATTGTTAAAAAGTTTTGAAGTTTTGGTTATAACTTGCTTTAGGAGTAACAAATTTACCGCTTCCCTTGAGACACGACTGAACTCCCCCTAGAGGATTTGGGATTTACAACTATTTGGGACTTGTTTTTCTCCTTTTTTTCTACTTTATTGTTTATTCTCTGGACTTGTGGATTCCCATGGGACTGTACACAGTTTGACCTTGGCACGTAGACAGGAGTGGAATGAGTGGCTTTGGGAAAACAAGATCGGCTAAAGCTAAAGCTAAACAATTAACGCAAACAACTTTGACTACACAGCTACGCAGATCATCTGTCCCTGCTATCTTGGGGGCACAAGAGGAAGAAACTGAGCAGACTTTGCTAGAAGGTATAGCTGCAGGAGGATCTGCCTCAGTATTAGAACAAATTTTGGGAAAATTGGAAAGTTTGGATTAAAAGGCAGATGAGCATTCGCCTAAAATTGATCAATTGGTCAGACCTCACCTAGAGTACTGTGTCCAGTTCTGGGCACCACAATTCAAGAAGGACACTGACAGAGGAGGGCAACCAGAGGAGGGCAACCAAAATGGTCAAAGGCCTGGAAACGATGCCTTATGAGGAACGGCTAAGGGAGCTGGGCATGTTTAGCCTGGAGAAGAGGAGGTTAAGGGGTGATATGATAGCCATGTTCAAATATATAAAAGGATGTCACATAGAGGAGGGAGAAAGGTTGTTTTCTGCTGCTCCAGAGAAGCGGACACGGAGCAATGAATCCAAACTACAAGAAAGACGATTCCACCTAAACATTAGGAAGAACTTCCTGACAGTAAGAGCTGTTTGACAGTGGAATTTGCTGCCAAGGAGTGTGGTGGAGTCTCCTTCTTTGGAGGTCTTTAAGCAGAGGCTTGACAACCATATGTCAGGAGTGCTCTGATGGTGTTTCCTGCTTGGCAGGGGGTTGGACTCGATGGCCCTTGTGGTCTCTTCCAACTCTATGATTCTATTCTATTCTATTCTATTCTAAGCTACAGCCAGTGTTAACAAATTGACTGAACAAGTTGCTCAGCATGCACAAGCAATTGGGAACCTTCAGGAAGCCACCACAGAAAATCGTAAATTAGCTGTGGAAGCCAATCAAAAAGCTGAAGCAGTAAAAGAGGAGGTAAAACCACTATACAAACAGGTTGGCGAACAGCAGGCCTACCTGTCTATGATAGAATTACGTAGTAGGGAAAACAACCTGAGACTGAGGTCAATTCCTGAATTTGAACAAGGGGATTTAATTGACTTTCTAACAAAAGAATTTGCTAAGTTTTGGCCCTTGGAAGAAGATAAGTTTAAAATTGTGACTGCTTTTAGACTTGGAAGAGTAGCAAGGAAAGACAAACCTAGAGACTGTCTGATTACCTTGCGATCCAAGGAAGAAAGAGGTAAAATATTAAGCCTACATTACGAAAAGTCACTTGTAATCCAAGGCAGGAGGGCAGAAATTTACAAAGATATCCCAAAACAACTTTTGGATCTCAGATCTATATACACAGAGCTTGCTAAACTGCTGAGGAGCAACTCGATTCCTTTTAGGTGGGAATTTCCACAAGGACTATCTTTTACATTTAAAGGGAAGAAAGTGAAAATAAAAACAGCCGAGGACAAAGAAAAGTTTCTGAACGACTACGGAGAAGACCTTCAGAAAGGGATTTTTGGAATTCCAGGGCCTGGGCCTTTGCCTGCACCTACACCCTTGCCTATACCCACACCTTTGGGGCCTGAAGACCAGAAGAAAGAAACGCCGCCACCAAGCGAATAGCAGATTTGTCCAGGATGTCTCTGCAACTTCTCAGTTGGAACATTAATGGCGGTAATTCCCCGGAAAAAAGGAGAAGAATATTCCATGTATTAAAGAAAGAACAGTTGGACATTATTTGCTTGCAGGAAACGCATGTGACTAGGCTCCACAGAACAGTGTTAATTAACAAGAGATTAGGCCAAGAATTTATTTCATCGGACAGAGTTAAGAAAAGAGGAGTGGTGATTTATGCAAAGGAGAGCCTATCACCAAAATTTCTATTTAAAGATGAGCAAGGAAGAATTCTGGCAATAGAGATACAAACCCAAGGTGAAAAGTTTTTGATATTGGGAATTTATGCACCGAACGAGGGGAAATCAGAATTCTACAAGAAGCTGCATGAGACAATGCTGGACTATCTGGACTATAGCAACATCATTATGATGGGAGATATGAATGGGGTGGTTTCTACAAACATGGATAAGTCACAAAACCAAAGTTTGACAAAAGACGGCAGACTACCAAAAACCTTTTTTGAGCTAACTGACAACATGGACTTGATTGATATTTGGAGGACAAAGAACCCCCTAGGAAGAGAAGGAACATTCTTTTCTGAAGCCCATCTGACATGGACAAGAATCGACCAAATATGGATAACTAGAGGACTGGCACCTAAGACTAGAAAAGTGGAAATCTGCCCAAAAACCTGCTCCGACCATAATGCAATGAAAATGGAAATGAGACTAATTCCAACCGGCTCCTTCAGATGGAAGATGAATGACACCTTGTTAAGAGACCAGGAGATTATTAAGAAGGCCCAAAAGACTTTAAGAGACTATTTTGAGATAAACTTGAAGACCACAGTGGAAAAAAGAGTAATCTGGGATGCAAGTAAAGCTATTATGAGGGGGTTTCTGATACAACAGAATACGATAAAGAAAAGAGCACAGAATGAGAAAAAGGATAAGATCTTGGAGAAAATAAGAGAAGGAGAGAAAAAGTTAAGATTGAAACCAAAGTCTCAGGAGATCCTGAGAGAAATTAAATTTCACCAAGCACAATACGCCAAACTGATAAATCAAGAAGTTGAGTGGAAAATTAAGTTAATGAAACAAAGGACATTTGAATCAGCAAATAAATGTGGGAAACTGCTAGCATGGCAGTTGAAAAAGAGGCAAAAATTGAACACGGTCACAAACCTAGAGATTGAAGGGAGAAATGTTCAGAACCCGGAGGAAATTAGAAAGTGCTTCCAGAGATACTTTAAACAACTTTATACGCAAGGGCCAGAAAAAGAGACTGAGATAGACCAATTTTTTTAAAAAAAATGGACTACCAAAACTATCTCAGGAAAAGAGAACAATTCTGAACTATAAAATAACACAACAAGAAATTGAAGGTGCCATCCAGAATATGCAACTAGGCAAATCTCCAGGGCCAGATGGACTTACCTCCAAGTATTATAAGACATTGAAAGACTATTTGACACAACCATTAATGGAGGTTTGCAATGAGATTTTGGAGGGGAAGAAGGCACCGGAATCGTGGAAAGAAGCTTTCATCACATTGATACCTAAATTGGAAACTGAAAAGACTCAACTTAAGAACTACCGTCCCATCTCACTCCTGAATGTGGATTACAAAATTTTTGCAGACATTTTGGCAAGTAGACTTAAAAAAGTGTTAAATGAAGTAATTCATAAAGACCAGGCAGGTTTTCTCCCAGGTAGACACCTGTTTGATAACACTAGGAATATTATTGACATTTTGGAACTTTTGCAAACGAACATTAATACAAAAGCAGTGTTAATCTTTATAGATGCGGCCTTTGACAACATCTCATGGAAGTTCATGAAGAAAAACCTTGAAGGGATGGGAGTGGGACGGGGGTTTGAAAATGGGATAGAGGCAATCTACTCAGAACAAAAAGCTAAATTGATAGTTAACAATGTGGTGACAGAAGAGTTTAAGATTGAAAAAGGAACACGACAAGGTTGCCCTATTTCCTCTCTGTTATTTATCTCCGTTCTGGAGGTGCTTTTGAATATGATTAGAGGGGACCGGTTGGTTGAAGGGATTCAGGTCGGAGCCAAACAGTACAAACTTAAAGCTTTTGCAGATGACCTGGTTTTAACACTACAGGAGCCAGAATCTAGTACGAAAAGAGTTTTAGAATTGATTCATGAGTTTGGTCGGGTGGCGGGATTTAAACTAAACAAGCAAAAAACCAAGGTTTTGGGGGGGGGAAATGACATCTTTGGAATCAGAAAGGTTTCAGAAAGAGACAGATTTAAATGTGGTTAAAAAGGTGAAATACCTAGGGGTTAATTTGACTGCCAAAAATTAGAATTTATTTAAAGACAATTATGAAAAATGTTGGTCAGAAATTAAAAAGGATTTAGAAATTTGGTCAAGATTGAAACTTTCCTTGTTGGGCCGAATTGCTGCTATAAAGATGAATGTGTTGCCAAAAATGTTATTTTTGTTTCATTTTTTTTTTAATAATATTTTTTATTGCTTTTTTCCCCAAGGTCAGAATACATCTTCAATAACACAACAAAAGCGATTTTACAAAAAGAAAGAAGAAATTAAATAAAAGAAAATTCACTTTTCCAAATCTTTTTTCATAGTCAACTGGACTTCCCCACATCTTCCATCCCCTGCTTTCTTTACAATAAAAAATAAACAGCAAATTGATACCTTGTTTCATGTGTTTTTGTACTTTCATCTAATTATATACTCTAAAATTTAAACTTTTCACAGTCATAACTTAATTTCCATCATTTTCAGATTTCAATACTGAAGCATGTTTTTCCCAAAACTTAGCAAATTCTCAACATTCATATAACTTATAATGTTTTTGTAGATAGTCCTTAAATTTTTTCCAATCCTCTTCCACTGCCTCTTCTCCCAGGTCTCGGATTCTGCCAGTCATTTCGGCTAGTTCCATGTAGTCCATCAGCTGCGTATGCCACTCTTCCAGCGTGGGTAGCTCCTGTGCCTTCCAATATTTGGCTATAAGGATTCTTGCTGCTGTAGTTGCATATAAAAAGAAAGTTCTATCTTTCTTTGACACTCTCTGGCCTACAATGCCCAGGAGGAAGGCCTCTGGTTTCTTATGGAAGGTATACTTAAATACCTTTTTCAACTCGTTATAAATCAATTCCCAAAAGGCCTTCACCCTCGGGCATGTCCACCAGAGGTGGAAGAATGTTCCTTCAGCCTCCTTACATTTCCAACATTTATTATCAGACAGATGGTATATCTTTGCAAGTTTGACTGGGGTCATGTACCAACTGTACATCATTTTCATAATGTTTTCTTTTAAGGCACTACATGCCGTAAATTTCATACCGGTGGTCCATAACCTTTCCCAGTCTTCAAACATAATGTTGTACCCAATGTCTTGTGCCCATTTTATCATGGCTGATTTAACTGTCTCATCTTCAGTGTTCCATTTAAGCAACAAGTTATACATTCTTGAAAGCACTTTCGTCTTAGGTTCAAGTAGTTCTGACTCTAATTTTGATTTTTCCACCTGGAAACCAATTTTTTTATCCTTTTTAAAGATCTCTAGAATTTGGGCATAGTGAAACCAGTCTCGCACCTTTCCTTTCAATTTTTCAAAACTCTGCAACCTCCAAGTATCACCAACTCTTTCTATTATCTCACAGTATTTTACCCAGCCACTCTCCATGTTAAGTAGTTTTATGGCCTTAGCCTCCGTCGGTGATAACCACCTCGGGGTCTTATTTTCAAGTAAGTCCTTATATTTAGTCCAGACAATGAATAAAGCTTTCCTGACAATATGGTTTTTGAACAATTTGTGAAACTTTACCTTGTCGTACCACAAATATGCATGCCACCCCAAAGCATTGTTAAACCCTTCCAGATCTAGGACATCAGTGTTTTCTAACAAAAACCAATCCTTCATCCAGCAGAAGGATGCAGCTTCATAGTACAACCTTAAGTCCGGCAGGGCAAATCCCCCTCTTTCCTTTGCGTCTGTTAGTATTTTAAATTTTATTCGGGGCTTTTTGCCCTGCCAGACAAACTTCATAATGTCCCTCTGCCACTTTCCAAAACACTCCACTCTGTCCACGATCTGAAGGGTTTGAAAGAGAAACAACATTCTTGGCAATACATTCATCTTAACTGCTGCAATTCTTCCCAACAAGGAAAGTTTCAATCTTGACCAAGTTTCTAAGTCCTTTTTAATTTCAGACCAACATTTTTCATAATTATCTTTGAACAAATTCAAATTTTTCCCAGTCAAATTAACCCCCAGGTATTTCACTTTTGTAACCACATTTAATTCTGTTTCCTTCTGGAACCTATCTATTTCTGAAGATGTCAAGTTTTTTGCCAAGACCTTAGTTTTTTGTTTGTTCAACTTGAATCCCGCCACCCGACCAAACTCAGAGATTAGTTCTAAAGCTCTTTTTGTACTAGGTTCTGGCTCCTGTAATGTCAAAACCAAATCATCTGCAAAAGCCTTCAGTTTATATTGTTTTCCTCCGACCTATATTCCTTCCACCTGCTGATCCTTCCTGATCAAGTTCAGCAACACCTCCAGGACAGAAATAAATAACAAGGGTGATAAGGGGCACCCCTGTCGTGTCCCTTTTTCAATTTTGAACTCCTCTGTCACCACATTGTTTACTATCAATTTAGCTTTTTGTTCTGAATAGATTGCTTCAATACCATTTTGGAACGCCCTTCCCACTCCCATCCCTTCCAAGTTTTTCTTCATAAATTTCCAGGATATATTATCAAAGGCCTTCTCAGCGTCTATAAAAATCAGAACTGCTTTCGTGTTCAAATTTGTCTGTAGTAACTCCAAAACATCAACAATATTCCTGGTGTTATCAGACAAATGCCTACCAGGGAGAAAGCCTGCTTGGTCCTTATGAATTACTTCGTTTAAAACTTTTTTGTTTCAGACCCTACAGATTGTGGACAGAGTGGAATGTTTTGGAAAGTGGCAGAGAGACATCTCTAAGTTTGTCTGGCAGGGCAAAAAGCCCAGAATAAAATTTAAAATATGAACTGACGCAAAGGAAAGAGGGGGGTTTGCCCTGCCGGACTTAAGGTTATATTATGAAGCTGCAGCTTTCTGCTGGATGAAAGATTGGTTACTTTTAGAGAACACTGATGTCCTGGATCTGGAAGGGTTCAATAATGCTTTTGGATAGCATGCTTATTTGTGGTACGACAAGGTAAAGGTTCATAAAGCTTTCAAGAACCATATTGTCAGGAAAGTGATATTTAATGTCTGGACAAAATACAAAGACTTATTAGAAAACAAGACCCCAAGGTGGTTGTCACCAATGGAAGCTAAGGCTCGGAAAAGACTCAATATGGAGGCCGAATGGCCGAAATATTGGGAAATAATAGAAAAAGTTGGAGATACTTGGAGGCTGCAGAGTTTGGAGAAATTAAAGGATAAAGTGCGAGATTGGTTACACTATGCTCAGATTAAGGAGGTTTTTAATTTGGACAAAAAGATAGGATTCCAGGTGGAAAAATCGAAATTAGAAACAGAATTGCTAGAACCTAAGACTAAGGTACTTTCAAAAATGTATAACTTGCTGTTAAAATGGAATACTCAGGATGAAACAGTTAAATCAGCCATGATAAAATGGGCGCAGGACATTGGGTACAACATCATGTTTGCTGACTGGGAAAGGTTATGGACCACCGGTGTGAAGTTTACGGCTTGTAATGCCTTGAAAGAAGATATCATGAAAATGATATATAGGTGGTACATGACCCCAGTCAAGCTGGCAAAAATATACCATCTGCATGATAATAAATGTTGGAAATGTAAGGAGACTGATGGAACATTCTTTCACCTCTGGTGGACTTGTCCGAGAGTGAAGGCCTTCTGGGAAATGATCTATAATGAGTTAAAAAAGGTATTTAAGTATACCTTCCCTAAGAAACCAGAGGCCTTCCTTTTAGGCATTGTTGGCCAGAAGGTGTTAAAGAAGGACAGAACTTTTTTTATGTACGCAACAACAGCAGCAAGAATACTCATCGCAAAATATTGGAAGACACAAGATTTGCCCACACTGGAAGAATGGCAGACGCAACTGATAGACTATATGGAGCTGGCCGAAATGACTGGCAGAATCCGAGACCTGGGAGAAGAGGCAGTGGAAGAGGACTGGAAAAAGTTCAAAGACTATTTACAAAAACATTACAAGCTATATGAATGTTAAGAAAATGCACGAAAGGAAATAACATGGCATCAGCAACTTAGTTGAAAGATATATGAGAATAAGTGGAAGTTAATGATAAAGATGAAACTTGAAGTAATGTTATGTCTAAACCAAGTAGTTAAGCACTTGATAAAAAAAATACTTAAAGTTTGAGGCATAATGTATGAGAACTAGAAAATAAGAATTGAAATAAGGTAATAAATTGCTGTCTATAACTTTATTACGGAGAACGCAGGAAAGGGAGATGTGAGGAAGTCCAGATAGTCATGAAAAAACAATGTATGAACGGTTATGATCTTTTTTGTTCTATGTTTATGTTTCTGTTCACTTATGTATTCTTTCCTTGTTACTTTTTGGTGAAAATAAAAAAATTCCTTCCAGTAGCACCTTAAAGACCAACTGAGTTAGTTCTTGGTATGAGCTTTCGTGTGCATGCACACTTCTTCAGATACACAGATACACACGAAAGCTCATACCAAGAACTAACTTAGTTGGTCTTTAAGGTGCTACTGGAAGGAATTTTTTTATTTTGACTATGGCAGACCAACACGGCTACCTATCTACTTTTTGGTGAAGGTATTGTATATGTCTGGTGATTTTCTTTTGTTCAAAACTTGCAATAAAATATTTTATATATAAAAAAGAGAGATCCTAGTTGACCTTCCCGTCTGCGTCTCCCGGCAGGATACAGGCAAGGTCACTCTCGGCGATCCCACTCAGTGTGAGAGGGACACACCAACTCCTCCCTCCTCCCTCAGGGAGGGGAAAAGAGACAGACAGAAATCTATTTACATTGCTTTATTTCTGTCATTACAGCAGTACAGAGAAACAGGTCTGCACTCTCCAGTCTCCAACAGTAGAGTAATAAACTCCACCCCTGTACTTCCAGTACAGGTCAGATGACACTCTGAGCTAACACCCGGTGCTCAGTACAGTGAATAGACTGCCCCTTTGTTCCAATAGTAGAGTCCCAAACATCAACATCCTGTTTTGCATTCCAGACACTTGCAGCTCGCTGTCGCATTGCTGCTTTTTCCTGACATCCTCCCCCAAAAGTATCAATGTGCGTTGCGAGCAAAGCATTCTCCAGAGAAGAAAACAAACAGTTGTTATACACATAACAATCCCCTGTTGTTCCAGTTCCACCCTTGGAACTCCCAGCCACTGGTTTCCCCAGTGTACCTCTCTGGTTGTCTGGTTTCCAAGGAATGAGTGCATCGGCATTACCTTGGCTAGCAACTCTCTGTTGTGTCTTTGTCTCTGACTTTGACACAGCTTCAACCTGCCTTGAGTTGTTAACAACAGCAACACATGCAACAGCTAAGTTAGCAAACTCTTTGGAATACCTCTTGGGTGGTACACCCTTTGTAGCTCTCTCAGACCTTTGTATGAGGTGCTGATCCTCTCTGCTCACTGGTTCAGCCTCTGGACTCTTTGGAGAACCAGATCCAATAGTAAACAGTGGTTCTTCCTCCATCTGTGAAGGCCTATCCATTGTGTAAGACTTTCTCTCAATGACTGTGTCAACTGAGCTCTGTGAGCTATCACTGTCATCATCACCACTGTAACCAGTAAATTCATCATCATCATCTGAATTGTCCTCTGTGGGAAATGTGTGAACAATTACTCTCTCCTCTTCAGGAGCACTCTCTAGAAACTTTGTGAGAATCACCTGACCAGATTCAGACAAAATTACTCTGTAGAGACCCTTTTCATATCCCACAAAAATGCCTCTGGCATTCTTTACTCCACCTGGAGTTTCTGTTCTCACTTGAGACCCAAAAACCTTAAAATAGGCAACAGAAGGTTTTCTATGGAACAGCTTCTCAAAAGGAGAATTTCCCAACTCTTTTGAGACCTTTCTCAACCACGTGTGAACATAAGACATTAACGACTCCGCCCAATATTCATGTGGCAAATGTGAACTAAGCAATTGCGCATTCATCTCCTTTTGCAATTCTTTGTTCACCCGTACACAGACACCCCTGTTCCACGCTTCCGCTGAAACAGCAACCTGGTGGTTAATCTCTTTCTCATCCAGGAACGTCTGGAAATCCTGTAAAAGAAAAATTGGCTTCTCATCTGTGAAGAGACAATCAATGTTAGCATCATGCACATTCTTAACCTTGTCGCAAAACTCCTTAAACCTTTCTAAGGCTTGTTTTGGATTCTCTAATGTATATACAGGATACAGGCAAGGTCACTCTCGGCGATCCCACTCAGCGTGAGAGGGACACACCAACTCCTCCCTCAGGGAGGGGAAAAGAGACAGACAGAAATCTATTTACATTGCTTTATTTCTGTCGTTACAGCAGTACAGAGAAACAGGTCTGCACTCTCCAGTCTCCAACAGTAGAGTAATAAACTCCACCCCTGTACTTCCAGTACAGGTCAGATGACACTCTGAGCTAACATCCGGTGCTCAGTACAGTGAATAGACTGCCCCTTTGTTCCAATAGTACAGTCCCAAACATCAACATCCTGTTTTGCATTCCAGACACTTGCAGCTCGCTGTCGCATTGCTGCTTTTTCCTGACATTTTCTATTCTTAAGTCTAAATACGCTAATAAGTTTATAATGTTTCTAGTGTTGCTATAAATGTGCCTCCCGGGCAAAAAGCCAGCTTGGTCATTGTGTATCATCATCTGGAAGCCTTTTTTTGATCTTTCGGCTAAAATATTTGCATATAATTTATAATCGTTCTTTAGAAGTGCGATAACCTATAGTTGTTAATAAGTAGATTGTCCGTTCCCTGTTTTGGAATTAATGCAATAAGGCTGTCTTTCCAAGAATCCGGCATGGTTCCGTCTTTTAAGATGTTGTTCATGATACTTCTTCATGGGTTCTGAATTAGGGTTTTGTTCTGGCTCTGGCTGTGTCTCTGGCTCTGGCTCCGGCTCCGGCTCCGGCTCCTGCTCCGGCTCCGGCTCCGGCTCCGGCTCCGGCTCCGGCTCCGGCTCCAGCTCCAGCTCCAGCTCCGGCACTGTATCAAGTACTGTTGCAGACTCAGGCTGTGGCTCTAGGTTGTGGCTGCAGCTATGTTTTGCGCTCCAGCCCTGTATCAAGCCCTATTTCTGGCTCTGGCTCTGGCTCTGGCTCTGGCTCTGGCTCTGGCTCTGGCTCTGGCTCTGGCTCTGGCTCTGGCTCTGATTCATGGTCTCACTCTGACTCTGATTCAGGGTCTCGCTCTGGCTCTGGCTCTGGCACTCTATCAAGGACTGTTTCAGACTCAGGCTGTGGCTGTGGCTCTGCCTCTGTTTCAGGCTCAGGCTCTGTTTGAGGCTGTGTCTCTGTTTCAGGCTCCGGCACTGTATCAAGTACTGTTGCAGACTCAGGCTGTGGCTCTAGGCTGTGGCTGTGGCTGTTGCTCTGGTTCGGGCTGTGGCTCTTTTTCAGGCTCTGGTTCTGAATGAGGGCTTGGTTATGGCACTGGTTCAGGGTCTCGCTCTGTCTCTGGCTGTGTCTCTGTTGCACCTCAAACGGTGGTTTGTTTTTGTTGTTATTTTCTTTCTGGGGTAGGACAAATGTTTAGTTGGGGCGGGGATTATTTCAAGTTTAGCATAATTGTTTCTTGCTTTGTTTTTCTTTTAGTATTTTTTAAGGTTATTGTATAGTTTGTATTTTGCTTTTTAAGGGGAAAGGGTCAGGGCTGCCGGGGGGGGGGGGCTCAGCCAACAGAATGGCTGGGGCAGGTTCCCTACGGGGGGATGTATTGGAACACCCAATCTCTGTTAGCGCGGGTGGGAGGAGCAGTTGCGCTAAGACCAGACCACGTCTTTACCAAAGATCTGGTTCTGACTCTGATTCTGATTCTCTGATTCTGGCTCCCTATCAAGGGCTGTTTCAGACTCAGGCTGTGGCTGTTGCTCTGGTTCTGGCTCTGGCTCTTTCTCAGGCTCTGGTTCTGAATGAGGGCTTGGTTCTGCCACTGATTCAGGGTCTCGCTCTGGCTCTGGCACTCTATCAAGGACTGTTTCATACGGCTCACATCTTGGGCCCACTTTATCATTGAAGCCTTAACCTCCTCATCCATTACTTCGTAGTCTAAAAGAAGTCTATACATTTTTGCGATTATTTTGGTTTTACTATTCAGTAGTTCTCTTTCAAATCTTGAAGGCTCCTTGTCAAAACCTATCTGCTTATCCTGTCTGAACACTTCATTCACCTGGAAGTAATCTAGCCAAATAGAAAAGTGATCTTTTATTTTTTCATAACTTATCAATATTAGTTGACCCTCCTCCTCCCCCCTTAATATTGTGTTATACGTTATCCAGTTCTCTTTGATGTTGTTGCTTTTTTTAACAGCGATTGCTTCTAGTGGAGAGTTCCATCTTGGGGTTTTCTATTCCAAATATCTTTTGTATTTTCCCCATACCTTATATATAGCATTTCTTATTATATGATTTGAAAAACTCCTATGCGTCTTTATTTTCCCATAATTAAGATAGCCATGCCACCCAAAACGGCTGTTGAAGGAAAGCATTGCTTTTGCACATGACCATGGCATGATGGGAAGCATTGCTTCTGCACATAACTGTGGCATGATGGGAAGTCTTGCTTCTAAGCTTTGTTCTGCTCATGCTGCACAAACCGTGCTGATGCTAAGACATTCCCTCATCACCCTGGTACGTTCTGTTCACCTTGAGTTTACACCATATCAATCTGTACTTACCCCTCCTTTTACATTCCTTTTCGTACCACTCTGGTACGGGCAGTTCGAAACCATGCCTGTGTAAACTCCGCGTTCCTTTTCCCAACCTTTAACCTGTCTATGATTAATGTCTTATATGCAAAAATTAATGTCTTATATGGAACCCTTGCTTTGTACTTATGTTAACCAATCAGCAACAAGCACACACGTGGCAAACGCTGTATAATATCCAATAAAAGGGAGTCTCCGAGGCTTGCTCGAGAGACACCTCCCGTATGACACCTACCTACTCGTCTGTCGTTCATTTCAACCCAACATCTGGTGACCCTCGACGTGCCAGATCCCTTTACGCAGCCTCATACTTCACTCAACTGGAAAAGTCTCAGCACGCTACACCGTGAGTATGTGGGGGGGGGGGGGGAGCTTACAAAGTCCCAAAAAGAGCATGCTAAAGAGCAGTTTCATTTAGTCAGACAGAGAGTAGCAGGTGTGCATATTTCCTTGAAAGAAATTGAACGATTGTTATGTCATATTGCTTGTGAGTGCCCCTGGTACCCAGAAATAGGGTCCTTGGGGATGGAGACTTGGCATTCATTGTCTGCTCTCTTGGCAGAAGTGTGCGGATGCCGTCGCTAGATTAGGTCCCCAGGCGTCTCAGTCGGCACCCGCACCAGACAATTCCCCACCAACTGCCCTGTCACCTGCCCTTTTAGCCGCAACAGACATTCTACCTCCTTACCCAAAGCTTTTGCCTCCATCGCAACTTTCTCTAACCCCCCCTTCGCCTCAGCCCACATCCCCCCCACCCCCCTACCCTCCCTCCTTCGCCTGCTCCTACAGGAGCTGTGCGTGCTGCACTTTTTCAAGCTAGACAGGAAGGAATTCTTTCCTTGGAGGAGGAGGCGGGGTGGGCCGGGGAACTGCCGTCTGCTTTCCCTATTTCTTATACTAACCCTGGCACTGCGCAACAACAAATTGTGTATGAGACGCTTCCTTATTCTATTCTGAGAGAATTAAGGAAAGCCATTACTGATTCCGGCTTAAAATCCACTTATGTGACAGGAATGCTGGAGGGAATAGCAACTGGTTATACAATGCTACCTCAAGATTGGAAAGATCTGATGCGCATGCTGTTATCCCCGGCTCAGTATGTAGTTTTTGAAAGTGAATTTAAGCATTGCGCAGTAGTCCTGGCTGATCCACAGCATTCAGCCAACCAACTCTTTGGTGATGGTCCGTATGATGATATACCAGCCCAAGCGCAATTAACACCTTTACATTTTAGTCGCACCGCGACCTGTGTGCAACGCGCCTTTCGCAAAGTCCCTGTCTCAGGACAACCACTTAGCTCCTTTGTTAAGCAACAACATTCGGAGCCCTACCATCAATTTATAGATAGATTGAAAGAATCCGTCACTAGGCAGATTGATGATGCTACAGCTCAAAATGAATTGATGAAAAAATTGGCTTTCGAAAATGGAAGTACTGACTGCAAAAGGGCTTTGCAGTCGACCATACATCGCCCTAAATATGACCTGGCCGATATGATTCAAGCCCGTTCAGATGTTGGAAACCAGAGTCATGCGATGTCCTTGCTTGCTGGTGCCATCCAGGCTGGCAACAAGCCCACTGGGAACTGCTTCAACTGCAAGCGCCCAGGTCATTTTGCTAAACAATGCAGAGCCCCTGGCGGGGGTGCAAACAGGAATGATGGTGCCACTAAGGCTAAGCCTTCCAAGAAATGCCCGAAGTGCGGTAAAGGCTACCATTGGGCAAATCAGTGCAGGAGTTCGGGAAACTCCTTAGGGGCCCGGACAAATAGGGAGCCCTCCGCCGTTAGTCTCCACTATTAAAACCATCTCAAAGGATACACGCTCTGATTTTACCATCGACTTAATTAATCAAAAAACCAAAGACACTGTTTTACCTGGTGAAATTGTGCTTATGCCCACCCAATTGGCGGGCCCACTACCTCCTAAAGTCGCAGGTTTAATTTTACCCAAATTTTCTGCGGCAAAAGAAGGAATCCAGGTTATTCCAGGAGTTCTGGATCCTGACTATGTGGGCACAATAATGGTTCAACTTTGGAGCCACATGCCCATGCAGTTAAAGAAGGGTGAGTCCTGGGCGCATTTGGTGGTGCTCCCTTCTCACCCTACTGTTTCTATTATTGATAGTAATTTGCACGAGCTCTCTCCTTTTTCTCCACAGCTGTTAGCTGTAATCCAGCGGATTGGTCATCAGAAACTTCTTCATAAGTACAAGATAAATGGCAAGGTTCTGGAAGGCTTGATTGACACAGGCACAGACATTTCTGTAATTTCCAGTAGTTGCTGGGACCCCACGTGGCCCCTTGAGTCTGCCTCTGCAGTTTGGGGTGTAGGTGGACCTCAAACCTCTTCCCAAAGCGTACAGTGGCTGCCTGTTTCTCTGCCTGATAGCTCTGAAACCATTGCATATATCCAGCCCTGTGTGTTAAAAATCCATCTCAATCTGTGGGGCAGAGACTTACTACAACAATTACAAGCTACCATTCAATTAAATGAGTAAGCTTGCACTCCCCCTCCACTGGAAATCAACCACCCGGGTATGGATAGAACAATGGCCCATAACGGGGGGAAAGCTACTTGCTTTAGTGCTCATTTTCAGCGTTTTGTTTTTGCCTCTTTCTGCTTCCGCTCTTAATAGCGGTAACTCCACACCAACAAATGTGTGGGAATCTTTTGCAAAGACCCTCAATATTTCTTCCTTTTGCCTAACCCAACAGGTATCAATAGGTGAAATCCTTGGCTGTGCCTTATCCCTGTTTGCCATGACCCTTTTGACATACAAAATGATACCTGGTTTTTCTCATCCCTACCCCAAAACGATTCTCTCCTCACCCTTGGTTATTCCGGTTACCACAACTGGGGTAACCAAGTGCGCCGACGCCCACCTTTGGCCATTGATTTGTTGACCCCATACGTGGCTTCTTTTAATGTCACCTGTGCCCGTATGGTCAATTGCACAAAATCCAACTGTGTGGAAATGGGCAAGGATAATTTCCAGTGCTCTAATTATGTCAATATTTCTTATGTATATAAATACAAAGAACTACCTGCTGGCTGGTTCTGGACGTGTCCTGGCTATACATTTAATTACATTCCAGCAAACATCAGCCATGGCACACCCTGTTGCTTAAGCCGTTTGTCCATCGTATTACCCAAAAAGCATCATTTGACCCGCTCTCGATATCGCCGCTCTATTGCATTGACTAACGATTGTGACGATTCAATTTCTCTTCCCAGTAGGTCTGAATATATCTCTTTAGCTGTTTCTCTCCTAGGAGTCCCTGGATTGGCTGTACGCAATAGTAGGAACATTAACTCTTTAGCTTGTTCTGCAGCAAAAGCCCTGAATTTTACTTCTCAGAGTGAACTCCAGCATGGTCTTCTGCAGAACCGCGCTGCTATCGATTATCTATTGACGCTTCATCATTACGGCTGTGAACAAGTGGACGACATGTGTTGTTTTAATATTACTGATAATTCCAAAGCCACCCAAAAGCAAATCTCTCATTTGCAAAATCTTTTTTTTAAAAAAAATCTCTTTTTATTAAGTTTCATGTAGATATCCAGAAAAAAAGAAAACTAATCAACAATTACAAAAAATAAAAGAAAATAACCAACATCTAAACATAACATAAAAGTGTTACCCGTTACCATTACAGTTAAATCTTTTCACATTTATCTCATTATATCTTTGAAAGCTTAGATCATTCTTCTATGCCCTAGCGACTTCCATCCCTCCCGTTTTCAGGCTTCTTAATATACATAGTTTGTTTTCCCTGCAGCTAGTAAATGTTAATGATTTGCACATCGTAGGATTTATATCAAACCTGCTATAGTTTTTATGTTCCCATAATTCCCTTCGATATATATAATAAATTTGTTCCAATCGTCAATAAACTTTGTATTTTTTTGGTTTCTTATTTTTTATGTCAATTTCGCAAGTTCAACAAATTCAAATAATTTTGTTTGCCTGTCTCTAATTGAAGGGGTATTTCGGTTTTTCCAATTTTGGGCGATTAATAATCTGGCGGCGGTTGTAGCGTACTGAAATAGTGTCTTATCTTCTTTTTTAATTTCGTCCCTGATTATTCCTAGTAGGAATGCTTCTGGTCTTTTAGGGAATGTGTATTTAAATATTTTTTTTAACTCATTATAGATATCTTCCCAATATTTCTTCATTTTGTCGCATGTCCACCACATGTGAAAAAAATTACCCTCTTTAGTTTTACACTTCCAGCAGTTCTTATTTCCTGTTTTATACATTTTCCTTAGCTTTGCTGGTGTGATGTACCACCTATACATCATCTTTTCTAAATTTTCCCTGAGTGTTACACATGCCATAAATTTCATTCCACAAGTCCATATTTTCAGCCATTTATCATACTCTATATTATATCCCAGATCCATTGCCCACCTTGTCATTATCCCCTTTATTTCTTCATCTTTGGTATCCCACTCTAATAATATGTTATACATTTTGGATAATAATTTGGATTTTCCTTCAATTATCTCTATCTGGAACTTGGATTGCTTTTCGTTCATCCCTATTTTTTTATCCTCCATCCATACTGCATTTATTTGATGGAATTGCATCCAGCTAGTTAATTTATCTTTCAACTCCTCATAAGTTCTCAACTTCCAACCGCTTTCTGATCTTATTAGTAGGTCTTCATAAGTTAACCTTTCTCCCTCCATATTTTTTTTTTTTATTAATAGAATGTCCATTGTCGATAACCACCAGGGTGTTTTCCATTCTAGGAGTTTTTTATTCCTCTCCCACACCTCGTAAAGGGGCCCTCTTATAATATGATTTGAGAAACCTTTATGTACCTTTCCTTTATTTTGCCATAAATAGGCATGCCAGCCGAACCTGTTGTCGAAACCCTCTAGGTCCAACAAATCGGTATTTTTTAGATTAATCCAATCTTTAATCCAGCAAAGGCTAGCAGCCTCATAATATAGTTTTAAATCAGGTACCGAGAAGCCCCCTCTTTCTTTCCGGTCCGTAAGGATTTTAAAACTAATTCTTGGTCTTTTGCCCTGCCATATAAATTTCGAAAGGGTTCTTTGCCATTCCGTAAATATTTTAGAACCTCTAATCACTGGGATGTTTTGAAACAGGAACAGCATTTTTGGAAGTAAGTTCATTTTTATCGCCGCCATTCTTCCCCTCCACGAGAGCTTCACTCTGTTCCACATTTCTAGGTCTTTCTTAATCTCCTTCCATGTTGCAAAGTAATTATCCTGGATTAGGTTTATATTTTTTGTGGTTAACCAGATTCCCAGATATCTTATTTTTTTGCCACCTTAATTCCATGCTGCATCTCCAATCTTTCACTTTCCTCTTTTCTCATATTTTTGGTCAACATTTTTGTCTTTAATTTGTTCAGTTTAAATCCAGATAGTTTTCCAAATTCTTCTAACATCTCTAAAGCTACGCCAACGCTTTTCTGCGGGTTTTCCAGAGATAACATTAAATCATCCGCATACGCTTTGAGTTTAAATTCTTTTGTTCCTATTTTGATCCCTCGGATCTCTGATGTTACTCTTATTTTATTCGTGATTATCTCTAATGCCATGATAAATAACAGCGGGGATAAAGGACATCCCTGTCTTGTTCCTTTTTCAATTTTAAAGGAATTTGTTAGGTTATTATTTATAATCAATTTTGCAGATTGATTCGAATATATTGCTTTTATTCCGTCCATAAACTTGCCCCTTAGCCCTGCTTTCTCCATACTCTTCAGAAGGAACTTCCAAGAAACGTTGTCAAATGCCTTTTCAGCGTCTATAAAAATTAGCGCTGCGGGTATCTCACTCTTGCACTCCAAGTACTCAATGATGTTTATGGTATGCCTGACGTTATCTTTAAGAAATCTATTTGGAAGAAATCCTGCTTGATCCTTATGTATTATGTTTACCAAACATTTTTTGAGTCTACTTGCCATCACCTCCGCAAAGATTTTGTAGTCGTTATTTAAAAGTGATATTGGTCTATAATTTTTAATGTTCAACTTATCCGTATCAGGTTTAGGGATCATCGTGATGTAAGCCTCTTTCCATGTCTCTGGTATCCTTCCTCCTCTTAAGATGTTATTCATAATGTCGCATAGCACTGGCGTTAGTTGGCTTTCTAGTACTTTCTAGTATTTAGTTGACAGTCCATCTGGTCCTGGGGCTTTCCCTATTCTCATCTTCTTTATCGCATTTTGGATCTCTTCTACTTTTATGGGGTTATTTAATTGAGTTCTTTCTTCCTCTGTTATGGTCCTCCCGCTGTAGTCTTCTAAATATTTTTCTATTTGGGTTATTTCTTCTTTTTCTTTTTTATACAGCCTCTCATAGAATTTGAGGAAATTCTCCTTAATTTTTTTTGGATCTTCTATCAAATGCTCATCTACTTTTATTTTATTTATCACGTTCTGTTTCTGTCTTTTTCGCAATTGCCAGGCTAATAATTTACCCGTTTTATTAGCTGACTCAAAATATTTTTGTCTCATTATTTTTATTTTCCACTCAATTTCTTGGCTTGTTAACATTGAATATTGAGATTGCAGCATTTTTATTATTTGAATGTTTTGTTCATCTTTTGGATTTATTGTTAATTTTTTCTCACACTCTCTTAGCTGTGTTAGAATTTCCTCCTTCTTCTGTTCTCTTACCTTCCTCCTGTAACTGTTTTGTTGGATAAAAAACCCTCTTAGGACCGCCTTACTGGCGTCCCAGACTATGTCCATACCTGTTTCTGTATTAAGGTTCAGGTCAAAATAATCTTTTAAAGTAGTTTTAGCTTTTTCAATCACTTCATCATTTTCCAGTAAATATTCGTTTAATCTCCATCTGAACCCGCCTTGTGGTTTGCCTTTTAGTTCCAGAACTACCGAATTATGATCCGAGAGAGTTCTAGGTTGAATTTCACACTTTATGGTTCTCAATGAAAGCTCCCTCGAGACCCAAATTTGATCAATTCTACCCCAACTGTTATGTGGGTCTGAGAAAAAGGTGAATTGTTTCTCTAAAGCATGTTTGTATCTCCAAACGTCTATTATATCTAGGCATTCTTTCAAATTATTAAAGGATCCTGGCAGTTTCCCTTGAGTATTTTTTCCCCTTTCTGATTGCCTATCTAATTCTGGATTCGGTACTCCATTAAAGTCTCCTAGTAGTATCGTCTTGTTACATTCTAACCCTAATAAAATTTGTTCTAGTTTTTTAAAAAATTCCGATTTGTTCAGATTTGGGGCGTATATATTTATCAAATTATATTTTCCCCCCTGGAAATTGATTTGTACTCCCAAAATCCTTCCTTCATCATCTTTACAAATCATTTGGGGTTCCCATTTTTCTTTCACATATATCACTACCCCTCTTTTCTTTTCCGCTATACAATTTGTAAATTCAGCCCCCAATTTTTTGTGTATCAAAATATGTTTGTGCTTTTTAGTTACGTGTGTCTCCTGTAGACAGATTAGATCTAAGTTCTTTCTTTTCAACACATTTACTATTTTATTCCTTTTAGTTTTTTCATTCAGACCATTCACATTCCACGACAAAACTTTCAAGTTCATTATACTGACTGTTTCCCCGTTTATCAACAGCTAATAATTTAAATTCGAGTGGTTTTGTTTTCTCCGTTCACTTCCTCTTCTTCTTCCTCCTCTTCCGTTACTGTCAGGGAACTGCCATCAGAGGGACAGGTGGTGGAAGGGCTCACGGAGGTTGGGAGAGACCCAGCAGCTGAAGCAGGAACCAGCAGGGGAAGAGGTGGGTCTCTGAGGGAAAGCGAGCAGGAGGGAGGAAACAGGAACACTTCCAGCGAGAACAGTGGGGAGGTTTCTGGACCTCCCATAGGGAGACCCACTCCTCGCCGGAAACTGTCACGCCGTGAGTCCAGAAGACGTGTTTCCGTTAAGGAGCTTTTATGTTGGAAGCGATTCCGAAAGCAGCCACTGTCGGAATCTGCCAGTGACTAGAGGAGCCATGTCTGAGGGGCTCCGTCACAGACAGAGGTTTGTGGACTTGAACAAACTCTGAGGGATTACGATTTTACGCACAAGCAGCTCATCATCCCATCACAGTTACTATCTCTTCCTCTTCCTCTTCATCTACTTCTCCTTCTCTAGCTATATCTTCTTTATTTTTTGTTAATTTATTTCTCTTTCTTTTCTCCTCTAGGTCTTCACTTTTCCCTTCTTGTCTCTCCTCTACTCTTCCTAACTCTCTCTCATATCTACGCAGAAATTTCTTCACCTTTTGAATCTCTGCAATCCTGAATCTTTTATCTTTATAAAAAAAGGAGATCCCTTCCGGGAACTCCCACCTATATTGTATATTATTCTTTTTTAGGACACTTGCCAACTGTTTGTAACCTTCCCTTCTGCGCAGAAATCTAGTTGGTATCTCTTTAAAGATGATGATTGGTCTGCCATCAATAATTAATCTCTTTTGGTAGCTTGTTTTTAATATCATATTTTCCATCTCTATTGAATTAAAAATGAGTAAACAATCTTTGACCGGGCTGTCAAGTCTTTGATTTTGCTTGACAATTCTCCAACTGCTCCCTCTATTTTCTTATCTATCATCTCATGCATCTCTCCTAGTTTTTTCTCCATATGTATTTCACTCTGTTTGAACTCCTCTTTTATTTTTAGCCACAAAATGTCTAAATCCTTAATCTCTTCTTGTCGAGATGTTTTCCTTTCCGATGGTGTTCCTCCTATCTTTTTTCCATTTCCCCCCGACATTTTCTCCTCCTCTAATTGTTTAATTAAATCCCTTGTAATATTTGTTCTCTCCCCTAGAGGGCGCACAATCTAATCCCAGTCTAATTAATTATCAAACAATATATTCCCAGATAACAGTTAATTTCCAAAATTAAAGACCCAGTTGATAAACTTGCAATCTATCGATTCCAAATCTAAATAGAGTCTAACATAACTTCACAGCTAATGCCAGTTATTCCAAATTATTGCAATAATAGACTTATTAAAGGCTTATTAGTTGTGTAACGATAAGGGCCCTATAGGAAGATCCATAATAATCTATCAGTTTTACAAGGATACCTTTGTAATGAGAAAAAAAAAATTGAAAAAAAGAGGAAGAGGAAAAAATATAACAACAAACAGAGCACCAAACTGACATTAAAGGCAGCAGCTTCAATTTAACATATATCTAAATTTTGTTTTATCTAAAGGCTCCCTTTCCTTCTTTCTGTTTAACCTTCGGCCACTTATTCAACTTAGACCGACTCCACCATTTCACCAGGAGGATGCATCCATGTTTAAGGGTTGGTCTCAGTAACCAAATCTTTGTGGTCAAGGAAAGGAGCGGGGAACCTCGAGGCAGTTCGTAGAGGAAGAAAATATGAATAAACAGGAAAATAAGAAGTAAGCCCAATCCCTAATGTACAGTACGATATGCTCCACACAGTCAGGTCTCCCCAGGTAGTGAAAAAAGGGGGAGATAAATTATTTACTTGACTTCTAGCTTCTTTTTTCTTCAGACACTTGCTGGCTTAATCCAATATTGGGCTATACTTATAAAAGAATCAGAGGTCTGAAAAACCAAGCATCAAATCCAATCCAACAAATAGGTAGAAATGAGTAGAGATGTGTCCTTCAATAGTCCATTCCAAATTTCCAAACCTTTAAGAGTCTGAGATATTCAAATTTAAGTCCAGTCATGCAAAAGGCAGAAGTAGGTATTCAAATAAAAATTAGTCTGTATCCCTGTATGTTCAGTTCATGAAGAGTTCCAAACAATTCAAGGATAAGGAGAAAGACAAAAAATCTAAGGTTTTTTTAAGAGGAGGAGGGAGTGGGTTAATGTCCAAGTTTATTTTGTTTTAAAGCCATTATTCTGTTTTCGTCCTTTCTTCCCTCTCCCTCTTTCCCCCTAATGTTTCAATATTGGCGTTTAAAAAGAATATTTGTTTCTTTGTAACCACTCTGTTCTCTTATTTTTAATGTCTTCCCCCAAAAGGAATACAAAGTTTCTAGAGGTCTGTTCAGTTGTTTCAATATTATTTTAGTTCCCTTTGCCTCGCTTAAAAAATAGCTGAGGACTTTCACTTTTCTGTTTTCTACAGCGGGTGAATAGCCGCTTCCTTTCTTCACTTCTACAACTAATTATCCTGCGCCATTTTCACTCTGAAAAACAGGTCGGGCTCCTCAATCAAATCTTTTCTCATCCAGAGCTCCCTTAGTGTTTAATCCAAAACTTTTTACACAGAATTACTCCAAAAACACAAAGAGTTCTGTTCTTAAAGTTACGGAGGTTTGTCGCTTTTCCAGTAGGAGCTAGAGGCATCGCTACACGGGGTCCGCAGAGC
This sequence comes from Podarcis bocagei, assembly GCF_964188305.1. NCBI lineage: Eukaryota > Metazoa > Chordata > Lepidosauria > Squamata > Lacertidae > Podarcis > Podarcis bocagei. The sequence goes on from NC_138131.1 coordinate 13,031,698, forward strand.
TTACCATTCACGTTTCTCAGTCCCGTCGTTCTCGAGCCTTTAAAAAAAAAACCCGAAAAAACTTCGGAGCCATTCCAACGCTGCTGGATAGCTTATCCCTCAAGGGTACCCCCCTTGAGATTTTGGTGGTCGCAGTGCCTTTGCGATGCCCCCAAGCCCCCGTAAAGCTCGTAGAAGCTCTCAGCGGCTTCTCCATGCTCCCTGCTGCTTGCGATCCCAAACCGGAAGTCTCAAAAAACGAACATTCTTCATTTGCAAAATCTTACACACCACATTAAACAGGACGTTGGACTTTCTGGCCTGTGGGACTCATTCACCCAGTGGCTCACTGGTTGGTTGCCAAACCTGAATTGGCTTCGTAATCTCTTTCAATATGCCATTATTATAATATGTATATTGATTTTGCTATGTTGCTTCCTCCAATGCATTCCTGGACTCATAAGTCTTTTGTCTCGGTTTCTCTCTCCCCCTCAGCCACCCAATAAAATCATTGCTGCCTACTTTGCGAAATTGCAGCACCAGCAGTAAACATTAGGGGAGATGTGGCGAACTTATTTCGGGCATGCGCTGGCATACCACGTATCCCGAAGTATTTTTGTCTTATTTTTTTTTTTTTATATAAAATTTTTTATTGCGCTTCTTTCCATAGGTAAACAAATTTGTTTGGACAACAATATACAAGAAACATTTTCCATACATATAAAGAAAAGCATAGAAAAAAGAAAAGATCATTATAAAATTTTTTCAGCATCTTTTTGGACCTCCTCGCATCCTCTCAGCATTGCGTTCATCATTCTAACCAATTCAGCAATTTATTATCTTATTTCCCAACTTATTATACCTTTGTATTTATTATGTTACCAATTTCAAAAATTTGTAATTTAATTTTAACACTGTTAATAAACATAATATTTTGTTTCTAGTTTGTCTCATTTTTTCCATCAATACTTACTTTATCATTTACTTAAAATAAATTGCAGAAGCATAATGTTTCTTAATCGTGCACAATCTTAACACTCAAACAACTTATAATGTTTTTGCAAATAGTCCTTAAATTTTTTCCAGTCCTCCTCCATTGTTTCCTCGCTCAGATCTCGAATTCTGCCGGTCATTTCTGCCAACTCCATGTAGTCCATCAGCTGCGTCTGCCAGTCCTCCAGTGTGGGTAAATCTGGTGTCTTCCAGAACTTTGCGATAAGAATCCTGGCTGCTGTGGTTGCATACATAAATAAGGTTCTGTCCTTCTTTGGCACCTTCCGGTCCACCATACCCAGAAGAAAGGCCTCTGGTTTCTTAGAAAAGGTATATCTGAATACCTTTTTCAACTCATTATGTATCATTTCCCAAAAGGCCTTTACTTTCGGGCAGGTCCACCAGAGGTGAAAGAATGTCCCTTCTGCCTCCTTACATTTCCAACACTTATTATCAGAAAGATGGTATATTTTAGCTAACTTGACTGGGGTTATGTACCACCGGTATACCATTTTCATAATATTCTCTTTCAAGGCACTACATGCCGTGAATTTCATACCGGTGTTCCATAACCTTTCCCAGTCCTCAGACATAATGTTGTGTCCTACATCCTGTGCCCATTTTATCATGGCAGATTTAACTGTCTCATCCTGTGTGTTCCATTTAAGCAGCAAGTCATACATCCTCGAAAGTACCTTAGTCTTTGGTTCTAGTAACTCCGTCTCCAGTTTCGATTTCTCCAACTGGAAACCCACTTTTTTGTCCATTTTGAATACCTCTTGAATTTGAGCATAATGTAACCAATCTCGCACCTTACCTTTTAATTTGTCCTGGCTGTATTTTTGTCTTATTCACCCAGAACACCTCGCAAATAAGAAAAGAAAGGGGGAGATGAAGGAAAGCATTGCTTTTGTACATGACCATGGCATGATGGGAAGCATTGCTTCTAAGCTTTGTTCTGCTCATGCTGCTCAAACCGTGCTGATGCTAAGACATTCCCTCATCACCCTGGTACGTTCTGTTCACCTTGAGTTCACACCATACCTGTCAGGGAACTGCCATCGGAGCCAAGAGTGGAGGTAAGGCTCCCCGACCATGCAGGAGAAGGGACCAGCAGAGGGAGAGAGAACACTCCCTTTGGGGAAGGTTATCAGCGTGACACCGGGGAGGAAGGGGACCAGGGAAGGACTTCGGAGAGAGGGCTCCAAGACTCTTCCACAGAGACCAGCGGGGAGAGTCCAGGACCTCCGCAGGCTACGCCTACTCTGCGCAGAAAGCTTCCGCGCAGGGAGGCTAGGCGGAGACTGGGCGTCAAGGAATTTTTATGTTGGAAGAAATTCAGGAAACGCCCACTGACGGATTCTGCCAGCGACTGACACAGCCACGGAGGAAGGGCTGTCCAGCCAGGGAAAGGTTTAGCCAGGCAACGTTGCCTAGAAATTCAGTATCCTTTACGCACGAGCAACCCCAATTCCCATTACAGCAATCAGTCAGTCCCTGACGTTGCTGGCGCACCACGACAGGACAGAAGAAGAAGAAGAAGAGTTTGGATTTGATATCCCGCCTTTCACTCCCCTTCAGGAGTCTCAAAGCGGCTAACATTCTCCTTTCCCTTCCTCCCCCACAACAAACACTCTGTGAGGTGAGTGGGGCTGAGAGACTTCACAGAAGTGTGACTGGCCAAAGGTCACCCAGCAGCTGCATGTGGAGGAGCGGAGACGCGAACCCGGTTTCCCAGATTACGTGACTTCCGCTCTTAACCACTACACCACACAGGCAGCATAATGAGTCAAACCGGAGGAGCAGGCGCCGGAGAGGGAGCAGCGGCAGCGCCAAATCTGGAAGAGAGAAACCGAGATTTGGAAAAGCAGCTTGCTGTGTTAGAGGCGCGGCTAGATGAACGGAGGACTCAGGATGCCCGGGGAAGGCCCACCCCCATCGCAAAGAAGGTACCGGGACTAGTGCACAAGTTTGGGGGGAACCCAAGAGACTATAATGCATTCAGGACGGAGGTACAGTACGCGCTGGAACTGCAGTATGATGACTTTGCTGATGATGAGGGGAGAGTTGCTTACGTTATCGGGCATCTTCAGGACGCTGCTAGGGAATGGATCCGGCCATTAATGGCGATGCAGAATGCTGCCCTAAAGGATCTTTGAAAAACATGGACGCCATGTTCGCAAGTGGAGTGGAGCAGAGTGTGACACGCAGGGAACTAATGGCGTGCAAACAAGGGGGCCAGACAGTTAGAGAGTACTGGTCGCGTTTTGCGATGCTTATCCATAAACTGGGGTGGGAACTGAGCTCGGAACCAGTGCAAATGCTGTTTGAGGAAGGCTTATCCCCCTCAGTGAAAGACGAACTTTCCCGCGCGCCCCGCCCTCAGTCGATGGATCAGCTGACTAAGGCTGTGCTTGCGATTGGAGTACGGCAAGAAGCGCATGCGCAAGAGAGACGGGAGTGGAGAGGAGAGCGTTGGCATGACAACCGCATTCCTGAAATACCAGAGCCACTTTCCCAGCCTGAGGAACCAATGGAGATTGGGGGGGCACGAGCGCGGGGGGTTTCAAACTCCAACAAAGGACGAAAGAAGGAGGGGGAAGAGGGAAAAACAGCCAAAAAGTGTTTCCTCTGCCTACAGCCAGGGCATTTTGCCAGGGTCTGCCCTCAAAGGAAGGCATGGCAAGGAATGGTGGGGGCTGCTGACTGTGAGGAGGAGGGGGCTAAGGAGCAGGGAAACGCCAACACTTGGCTGCCGATCAGCGGGCACAGCAGCCAGGCAAGCAACCAGTAAAAGTGCCCAAGCCAGACCCCACCCCCAAGCAGCCATAGCCATAGAGGTGGTGCTAGAACTCCCTAATGGGCACCCAATCAAGGTTAAGGCACTGCTAGACTCAGGCAGTTCCTGTAATTTTTTCAGCAAGGATTTCGCGCTGGAACACCAGTTACACCTCCTGCCGCTAGAGTGCCCCTTACAAGTAACGACCATTGATGGCAGGGAACTCCTGGGAGGGGAAGTGACGCACCAGACTCCCCCCATGAGAATGAGGGTCTCCAGACACACAGAAACCCTTGCCTTTCATGTAGCCAGACTGGCAGGACCACCAGTCATCCTGGGAATGAGCTGGTTGGCGCTACATGATCCAGTGGTGGCATGGCACCAGCGGACAGTGACCTTTGGGTCAGCTCACTGTTTGGAACACTGTCACGGTGGGGAAGTCCCGAGGGTAGCCGTGGCCCAGGTAGCAGGAATGGCAGTGGGAGAAAAGGGGAAGGTACCACCACAATACGCTGACCTGCAGGATGTTTTCAGCGAGAAGGAAGCGGATAAACTACCCCCCCCCCCCCCCATAGGCCCTTCGACTGTCAAATCAACCTATTACCAGGAGCTCAGCTGCCAGTGGGTAAATTGTACGCCATGTCCGACAAGGAGATGCAGGAGTTGCGGGAGTTTATTGACAAGAACCTGAAAAGAGGCTTCATAAGGGAATCAAGGGCGGTGGGAGGCAGTCCGGTGTTCTTTGTGGACAAAAAATACACTAAACAGCCCAGATTGGTCGTAGAATTCAGGTCCTTGAACCTTGTATCGGAACCCGTGACCTTCCCAATGCCCAGGATTGACGATATTTTAACCCGGGTGAGGAAGGGAAAGATCTTTACCAAGCTGGACCTTCAGGGGGCGTACAATTTGATTAGGATGAGGGAAGGGGATGAATGGAAAACCACCATGTTCACCCCTCTGGGAGCCTTTGAGTACCTCGTTATGCCCTTTGGATTACAATCAGGCTCCGCCTGTTTTCAATCTTTCATGCACCATGTGTTGGGATCCTTGCTATACAAGAATTGTGTGGCCTTTCTAGATGACGTGTTAATCTATTCGGACAACGAGGAGCAACACGTTCGGGACGTTCAGGAAGTGCTAAAGAGGCTACAGGAACACCAGTTGTGGGTCAAATTGGAGAAGTGCCAATTCCACGCACGAGAGGTCGAGTTCCTGGGATACAGGTTGTCGGACAAGGGCCTAGCTATGGACCCAAGCAAGGTGCAGGCGGTGCTGGAATGGAAGGCCCCCAAGACCCGGAAGGACGTGCAGAGGTTCCTGGGGTTTGCGAACTTCTATCGGAAGTTCATCAAGAACTTCGCCCACTTAACCGCACCCATCACCGATTGTCTCAGTAGCAAAAGGAAGTTCGTCTGGACAGAAGAGGCACAGCAATCTTTCGAAAGGCTAAAAAAAGGCGTTTGCTTCGGAAGAGCAGCTCTTGCATGTGGATCTGCAAAAGCCAATGAGGTTGGAGACAGACGCGTCAGACAGAGCGGTAGGGGCGGTGCTTCTCCAGCCGGGAGACAAGTCCAGCTGGAGGACGTGCGCATTCTTTTCAAGGAAGCTGAGCAAGTCTGAGCAAAACTACACGATGTATGATCGAGAACTGGTGGCTATTTATGAAGCCTTTAGGCGCTGGAGACATTTGTTAATAGGGGCGCAGCACAAGATCCAGGTGTGCACGGACCATAAGAACCTAGAGTACTGGAGGACTGCACGAGTACTCAACCAAAAACAGGTGCGGTGGGCTCAAGAATTCTCCAAGTTTTTCTTCGAGATTTGATACGTGCCGGGAGAGGAAAACGTCAGAGCAGACGCCCTCTCCCGGAAGCCGGAGTATATGGAAGGAGAAGGACCACCAGAAGCACGACATGTGATTCCCGAGAACCTATGGGTGTGTGGGGGAGTGTTAGTTGAGACACGAGAACTAGTAGGACTGACGAGGGACGACGAGTTCGCCCAAACGAAAATCCGGGAACTCAGAGGCACGGGGGAAAACCATGGGGGGTTTGAGGAGAAAGATGGGGCAGTATATTACAGGGGAGCACTATATGTACCAGGGGATGACTTGAGGAGAAGGGTACTCAAACAACTCCATGATAAACCGACGGCGGGGCATTTCGGTCAACACAAGACCATGTTGCTGGTCACCAGGCAGTTCTGGTGGCCAAGGGTGAGGGAAGATGTACGGGAGTACGTACGAGGGTGTGACTGCTGCCAGCGAGCAAAGGGGGAGAGGGCGGAAAGAGCGAACAGTATACTCCAACAATATCTACGCTGCTATGTCAGCGAGAGGCAGAACGACTGGGTGGATAAACTGGGGCTGGCAGAATTTGCGTACAATAACGCGGAACACGTGTCGACGGGGATGAGCCCGTTCATGGCCAATTACGGGTGTCATCCCAGGGCTTTCCCAGGGGGTGGGGAGGAGAGGTGGAGTGTGCCAGCAGCGGAGCAGTTTGTGGAAGAAATGGAAGTCTTACACCAACAACTTAAAATGAACTTGGAAAGGGCCAAGGAAGTGTATAAGAGGCATGCAGACAAGCACCGCAGGGAAGGAGAAACCATACGGGTGGGGGACCGGGTGTGGTTGTCAACCCAGGGGTTACCTTTCAAGGGAGGGTGCAAGAAATTGCTGCCCAGGCGGCTGGGACCTTTCGAGGTAACCCAGCAGGTCAGTCCAGTGGCCTTTCGGCTCAAGTTGCCGACCAGTATGAAACTACACCCGGTGTTCCATAGGTCCCTACTCTCTCTGTACAGGGAGGGGCTGGAATTTCTGGGGCGAGAGAGAGAGGTCCCCACTCACCCACGCATAGAGGAGAGGGAACTCAGCAGTCAAGCCACGGAAATACTTGATTCAAGATTGAGAGGAGGGGAAGTGGAGTATTTGGTGGCTTGGGAGGGGGAACCTGAGTCGGAAAACACGTGGGTTCCTGCGGAGATCATCAGGGATGAGGATCTCAGGGGGGAGTTTCACAGCAGGTTCCCAAGGAAGCACAAACCGGTAGCGAGGTTCTGGGAGGAGCAATTTGGCACTACAGATGAGGAAGAAGAGTTTGTTGGGTTTCCGGCCTCCGACAAGGAGGAAGGAGAGGAATCTGAGGGTGGACTTCCGGGTTGGCGCCATCGCCGAATGGCGGACTCCCTCCGAGCTCCGGAGGGAGTCTGCTCGGCAGGGGCTGGGTCCTACCGCGCCGGCGACGCGGGGACCCTTAAAAACCACGGGCACGGAGCCCGTGGACATGGGGACTCGGCTGGTACCATCAGCGCCCTCCCGACTCGTGAAGGAGCCTTTTTAAAGGCTACGGATCGGGTGCCGGGGAGCGGCGTGGTACTGTGAGTCTATCGCTTCCCCTGCCGAGTGCAGCCGCATGCCATTCGTCGGAGAGCGCTGGCTTCTTCCATTTGAAATTCGGACATTTAACAACAACCCGTGAGTAATTGGGTAACCGGGTATAAAAGGAGAAAAAAAAAAGATTTTTTTTTCGGATTCGGCACGAGCGGGGGGGATCTAAAAAGGAAGTCAGTCCCCTCCTTGATTGTAAACATGCTAAAACAAGGACTGAGAAACCAAGATCAATTCAGAAGTTTATTGCTGATAAAAAATACAAATTCCACGATGGGATACTACAAGAATTGTGCTGGAGGAGAAAAAATCGAGGGTGAGAGGGAAAAGGCAACCCCCCCCCCTGGGAACCGGGGCGATTCAGAGAACCTGGCGGAGAGAGATGGAGAGTTTGACAGCTGTCAAAGTAGCTGTCAAATCCTGAGAATACAAAGAGGACTTTGTTACAAGTATTTTGCTGGTTAATTTTGATACAATTGGATATAAACATGGATACAAAATGTCGGGGGGAAAAGAAACAACAACTTGACTTTTGGATTAGAGGACACAAAGTTACAGCAACCCCCCTAGAGGGGCTTTGGGACATTACAAGTGGCGTATGTGGAAAACTACTCTGAGATGTGTACTGGTCTCAGCTCCTGGGAAAGTAGCAAAACTGAAATATTGTTTTGTCTACAGAGGTGACAACACAATAGAATCTCTCTATTGAAGCAAGGAAGGAACTGGACGTAAGTTTTTGTTCCTGAATAACAAACCTCTGTGGAGATACTAGATTTCAGAATAAGAATGGTTTTGCAGCTGAACAAGACAGAAACCTGAGAAAGAAAGAAATAAAAGAGCAAAGGACTAACTACGCCACGGAAAGAACAATGGGAGGAGCAATAATGACCAAGGGAAATTAAAGGCCTCTATTAGACTGGTTTTTTGAAATTAAACATTATCAAAACAAGCAAATTTAAAGAAAACCGGCAAGATGGATTGAGAAAAATTTGGCTGTGGACTTGAGACCTCCAGGCCGACAACATACAGACTGATGGACATGGGGAATCTAAACCGGGGAAGGGAGGGGGAATTCTAGAATCCAAAGGCTATGTAACCAACTTTTGGAATTTTCTTCTATCTTCTATCTTTTATCTTTCTATATAACTTTGGTATTTTGATTTGACATGTTTTGTAAAAAAAAAAAAGGGGGGAATTCGTGGAAGGAAACGGGGTAGATCTTGGGGGAAAAATCTTTGTTCTATTTTGTTAAAGATGAGGAGTGAAGTTAAGATTGTAATTTAAATTGGTTAATAGGTACAACATATTAGGTTTAAATTGGGAATGAGAACTTGTGGAACTAACATAGGGAAAGGGGAATACAGTCGGGGGGGGGGGAGGAGGGAGTCCCAGAAAGAAGGTTACGAAAATAAGGGTTTAAAATTGGTCTTTCTTTTTCTTTCTTTTCTCTATTCTTTCTATTTTTTCTATTCTGTTATAATTGGAAATTTTAATAAATATGATTATAAAAAAAAAGAGAGGAATCTGAGGGTGAGGAATCGGACTGGGAGGGTGATCCGGTACAAAGAGATAGCAGCAGGTGGAGAGCTATGTTTGAATCTTCAGAGGATGGGGGTAGCTCCTTCAGGGGATTTCCCGCATCGCCGTCAGAGGGAAGGGAGGAATTTAGGCCAAAGGAACGGGGCGGAGGTGAGGGGGGTTCTGGGGGGAGGGGGAGGTGTCCAGCCAGGGAAAGGTTTAGCCAGGCAACGTTGCCTAGAACTTCAGCATCCTTTACGCACGAGCAACCCCAATTCCCATTACAATATCAATCTGTACTTACCCCTCTTTGTACATTCCTTTTCGTACCACTCTGGTACGGGCAGTCCGAAACCATACCTGTGTAAACTCTGCGTTCCTTTTCCCAACCTTTAACCTGTCTATGATTAATGTCTTATACGCAATAATTAATGTCTTATATACAACCCTTGCTTTGTACTTATGTTAACCAATCAGCAACAAGCACACACGTGGCAAACGCTGTATAATATCCAATAAAAGGGAGTCTCCGAGGCTTGCTCGAGAGACGCCTCCCGTATGACACCTACCTACTCGTCTGTCGTTCATTTCAACCCAACAGGGTGTCATGACCTTCTAGATCTAAAATATCCCAATTTTTTAATAAATACCAATCTTTCAACCAGAGAAGACATGAGGCTTCGTAATATAGCTTCAAATCCGGTAACCCGTAGCCACCTCTTTCTACAGTATCTATTAATATCTTGTGCTTTACTCTTGGTCTTTTACCCTTCCACAAAAATTTATAAATTTCTTTTTGCCACTTGTTGATACTGTTGGTCTTTCCTGTAATTGGAATCGTTTGGAATAGAAAGAGTAGCTTCGGTAAAACTATCATTTTAATTACCGAAATGCGGCCCAGGAATGATAAATTTAACCTTGTCCATGTCTCCAACTGTCTTTTGATATCTTTCCAACAATGGGTATAATTATCTTCATATAAGTTAATATTCTTTGGTGTTATCCATAATCCTTAATACTTGATTTTGGGGTAGATTTTAATGTGTATTATTTGTTCTAATTCTGCTTTTTCATCTGGCGACATATTTTTAACTAATAGTTTTGTCTTGTTTAAATTCATTTTGAACCCCGCAACTTTACCGTAGCCATATATTATTTCCAACGCCTTTCTTAAACTCTGTTTTGGTTGCTCCGTAGTTATAATTAAATCATCAGCAAATGCCCTCATTTTGTAACTTCTATTTCCCAGCATAACCCCTTTTATTTCTTTTTCTTCCCTAATTTGTTTACATAAAACTTCCAATGTTAATATGAAAATTAAGGGGGATAGTGGGCGAGCTTGTCTGACCCCTTGACTGATTTCACACTCCTGTGATAAATTTCCATTGATTATGATTCTAGCTTTTTGTTTTAATTATATTGCTTCAATCCCTTTTATATACTGTATACAAAAATCCATATGGTGTAATAGACCTTTCATAAATTTCCAGGATACCCTGTCAAAAGCTTTTTCTGCATCTATAGCCATTAAGACTGCCTTCTTTTCTATTCTTAAGTCTAAATACGCTAATAAGTTTATCATGTTTCTAGTGTTGCTATAAATGTGCCTCCCGGGCAAAAAGCCAGCTTGGTCATTGTGTATCATCATCATCTGGAAGCCTTTTTTTGATCTTTCGGCTAAAATATTTGCATATAATTTATAATCGTTCTTTAGAAGTGCGATAGGCCTATAGTTGTTAATAAGTAGATTGTGCGTTCCCTGTTTTGGAATTCATGCAATAAGGCTGTATTTTCCAGAATCCGGCATGGTTCCGTCTTTTAAGATGTTGTTCATGATACTTCTTCTTTTTTTAAAAAAATACATTTTTATTAAAGTTTTAAACAAACACAAAAACACAAACAAACACAACACAAATAACAAGTATAGTTTCAAATCCTTATTTTCTTAACATCTTTCCCTGACTTCCCCACACCTCACCTTCTTGTATTCCAATTCCAATAATTAGCTCAGCAAGTTCTTGTCCCCAACTTTTACCTTATTATTATTATACTTAATTCATCTTGTGTTTTCAGACAAGTGCCTGCCGGGAAGAAAGCCTGCTTGGTCTTTATGGATTATTTCATTTAAAACTTTTTTCAGTCTGTTTGCTAGAATATCAGCAAAAATTTTATAATCCACATTTAGGAGTGAGATGGGACGGTAATTCCTAAGTTGAGTCTTTTCAGATTCCAGTTTTGGTATCAAAGTGATGAATGCCTCTTTCCACGATTCGGGTGCCCCCTTCCCTTCCATAATTTGATTGCATACCTCCAATAATGGCTGGACCAAATATTCCTTCAATATCTTATAATATTTGGAGGTAAGTCCATCTGGACCTGGGGATTTGCCTAATTGCATATTCTGAATGGCACTTTCAATTTCCTGTTGTGTTATTTTGTAATTCAGGACTGTCTGTTTATCTTGTGTTAATTTTTGCAGGCCATAGCTTTTTAGAAATTTGTTTATCTCAGTCTCTACTTGGGGTCCTTGAGCAAACAGTTTTTTAAAATATCTCTGGAAACACTTTCTGATATCTTCTGGTTTCTGAATACATTCTCCTTCTACCTCCAGATTGGTAACAAAGTTCAATTTCTGTCTCTTTTTCAGCTGCCATGCCAGCAGCTTCCCACATTTATTTGCAGATTCAAATGATCTTTGTTTCATCTGTTTAATTTTCCATTCGACTTCTTGATTTATCAATTTCGCAAATTGTGCTTGATGGAATTTTATTTCTCTTAAAACTTCTTTTGATTTGGGGTTTAGTCTCAACTTTTTCTCTCCGTCTCTTATCTTTTCCAAAATCTTATCCTTTTTACCATTCCAGAGTTTTTTCTTAATCGTGTTCTGTTGTATCAGAAACCCTCTCATAACAGCTTTACTCGCGTCCCAGATTGTTTTCTTTTCCACCGAAGTATTCAAATTTATTTCAAAATAATCTTTCAATGTTTTTTGGGCCTTCTTCACAATCTCCTGATCTCTAAGCAGGTAGTCATTCATTCTCCATCTGAAGGATCCAGCTGGTGTAAGTCTCAGGTCTATTTTCAAGGCATTATGGTCGGAGCAGGTTTTAGGGCAGATCTCAACTTTTTTTGTCTTAGGTGCCAGTCCTCTAGATGTCCAGATTTGGTCGATTCTTGTCCACGATAGGTGGGCCTCAGAAAAGAATGTTCCTTCTTTACCCAGAGGGTTCTTTGTCCTCCAAATATCAATCAAATCCATATTGTCTGTAAGTTCAAAGAAAGTCTTTGGAAGCCTGCCATCTTTGGTCAGGTTCTGATTTTGTGACTTATCCATGTATGTAGAGACAACTCCATTCATATCCCCCATCAAAATGATGTTAGTATAGTCAATATAGTCCAACATTATCTCATGCAGCTTCTTATAAAATTCCGATTTTCCATCGTTTGGTGCGTAGATTCCTACTATCAAAAATTTTTCTCCTTGTGATTGTATTTCAATCGCCAAAATTCTTCCTTGTTCATCTTTAAAGACCAACTTTGGTGCTAGGCTCTCCTTTGCGTAGATCACTACTCCTCTTTTTTTAACCTTGTCTGATGAGATAAATTCTTGGCCTAGTCTCTTGTTAATTAACACTCTCCTGTGGAGCCTAGTCACATGTGTTTCTTGAAGGCAAATAACATCTAATTGTTCTTTTCTCAATATATGAAAAATCTTTTTCCTTTTCTCGGGAGAGTTTGCGCCATGAATATTCCAACTAAGGAGCTGCAGAGACATCTCGGGCTAATTTATTGGCCTGTAGGGGTGTCTCTTTTGTCGTTTTTGTCTGGAGGTGGAACCGGATTGAAACCAAACGAAGGAGGTGGCCAGGCTCCTGCTACTCCCTTCCGAAGGTCCTCCCCGTGGTCGTTTAGGAACTTTTCTTGCTCCTCTGCTGTTCTGATTCTTACCTTCTTCTCTTTCAAGGTAGAAGATATTCCTTGAGGGAATTCCCACCTGTAAGGGATTGTGTTGTTTCTCAGTAAACTTGCCAAGTCTTTATATGTAGCTCTTAAATCCAGTAACTGTTTAGGTATGTCTCTGAAGATTTCTGCCGTCTTTCCCTGAATCACCAGTGAATTTTTAAAGTGCAGGCCGAGTATGTTATCTTTTTCTTGCTTAGATCTCAAAATGATCAAGCAATCTCTTGGTTTATCCTTCTTGGCCACTCTTCCCAATCTGAAGGCGGTAACTATTTTAAAGTCTTTCTCTTCAGCCAAACCCCAGAACTTGGATATTTCTGTTGTCAAAAAACTGATCAGGTCTTCTTTTTCTGTTTCTGGGATATTTCTAAGCCTGAGATTGCATTCCCTGTTTTTCAATTCCGCCATGGACAGGAACGCTTGCTGTTCAGTAACCTGTCTGCTCAGTGGCCTTACTTCTCCTCTTAATTCCTCTATCTTCTCTTTATTTTGGTCTGCTTTTGTATTTGCTTCCTGTGCTAATTTTCGGTTTTCTGTTGTGATCTTTTCAATATTGCCAACTGCCTGTGTATTTTGAGCGACTTGATCTGTCAGTTTATTAATTGTAGCTGTCACCTGGTCAAATTTAGCCGCTTGTTCCTCAAATTTAGCTGCTTGTTCGTCAGCTTTCTTATTTAATGCTGCCAGCTGGTCCAATATTTCTTTAGAGACAGGGTCTAGCCCTCCTGCAGCCATATCCCCAAAAGCTGGCTGCTTGGGTTGTCCTTCTTGCAGACCTGTCACAATAGGGACAGACGATCTTCTTGGCTGCACAGGCAAAGTTAATTGCAAAAGTTCAGTTTGTTTTGCTTTCTTAGCAGCCCTTGTTTTTGGTGCGCCACTCATTCCACAGCTGTCCAAGCGTCAAGGTCAAATTGTAAATCCCATGGGAAAAGCAATCCAGGAAAAGTAAACATCCAGTCAAAAAAAATTCCAAGGCAGCCGGCAGTTCCCAGAGACTAATAATTCCACAATCCAGCAGGGGGAGCTCCCCAAAAGTTAAGGACAAGAAGGGAAAGTTTCCACCATAAAGTTCCCACAAAAAAGTTAAATAAAATCCAAGACAGTGGGGGAGCCCTCTAAGTTCAGATTTAACTGCAGAGAGTAAAAGTTCTTTACAAAGGTGCATGCAACAGTTCCTTTTTTACAGCTTACAAAGTAGCCCTATGTAACATTAACTTTTTGTATACAGTTGCCGCAGTCTGATATTACCTTGTATCCGGTCAGCCCGAGAGCAGGGTGTCTTAACTTTGTAATCCACAAAAGATAGAAAGAGGATTCCAAGCTCCCAAACCAAGCGACTGTAGCATCAAACAACAGCCTCGCTTTTGACACAATAGACTGGACAGTCCCAGAAGAAGAAGATCTGCTGAGTAATTTTATCAAGCTACCAGATAAAGTACAAATAAATATACTCAGTAAATTGACGAAACTGCAGGCCAGATTGACCGAAATTCACCAACAAGGTCAACAAAATGCAGTAGAAACAATACACAATCAAACTTTACAGTTACCAGCCTTCTCCCCAAAATGCATAGTCAAAAAGAGAGCTATTAATGGAACTTTCAAATGTATAGATGCAGAGCTTCAAATCCAGCCTCCTTTAAAATATGAAATGGCAAGGAAAAACTCCAGTAAAGAGACCACAAATTCCTGGCTGAGATATCAAATACTAGCTCCAAACGAAATAGGTACCCTTTATTTAAGTACTACAAAGGACTCTAACATTGCCGAACAAAAGATGACCTCCAACAGACCTGGCACACTGAGCTCAACACCAAATGAGGCCATAGAAATGGAAGTAGAGACTGAAAACAGTCCTACTGTCCATAACAGTCTACCAACCACAGAAATCTCTCAGGAACAAGGAACAGTCAAGGAAGAAAATCAAGAAAGGGAGGAAATTTTAATTCCCCGTACTTTAAAAAAGAATCTAAAAGACCCACCATTACCCTCCCCACCGAAAGCAGCGACAAATGGCTGTATCTGCACAAGACAAAATCCCTCGCTGGACTCAATAACAGAACTAGAATGACTAAATGCTGTCAACCAGCCACCAACTCAAAAACGGATCCTACGCTTACTGTCCTGGAATATTGCAGGGTGGGGAAACAAAGGCGGAGACCCAGACCTAATGAACTTCTTTAAAGATTTTGAATTAATACTTCTACAAGAAACATGGTCAACTAGAGATATTAAAATTAATGGGTTCACCTCCTATACGAAACCCGCATTGAAAACAAACGCGAAGGGCCGGCCGAAAGCAGGGTTCTGCTGTATGATCAAAGACAACTCAGGGTTTGAAATCAAGCAGCTAGAAAAATGCTTACCACTTGCACAAGCTCTACTTTTAACACAAAAAGACGATACTTTGCTACTTGTAAATGTCTATATCCCCCCAACCAAAAACAACAGCAGCAGTGAAAATTGGTCACAACTAACCTCCTACATAGAAAATTTGACCGATAAATACCCAAATGCCTCACTGATAATAGCAGGTGATTTTAATGCTAGAGTGGGAACCAACAATGAACAACTATGTAACAAACTAAATTGGAATACTGATAATGACATCGCACATGCCCTGAAAATAGGACGTTTCTCCAGAGATAGGGTTGTAAACAACGAAGGCTTACGCCTACTTGAATTGTGCAACAACTTTAACTTGCAGATTGTGAACGGTTCAACAAAAGGCGATAGAAGCGGGGAGTTTACATACTTCTCCCCCCGAGGATGCAGTGTCATCGACTATATTCTTGTTCCTTATAATATTATAAATTCGATCATGGACCTCAAAATTGGAACGCGTACTGAAAGCGACCATCAGCCATTATTGTTGACTATTAACTTAAAGGACGAAACCAAAACAACCAAGTATAATATCATAGAACCCTCTCAATACAAACAAATGACTCATTTAAAATGGTCCCAGGAAATGAGTGCAGCAGTGGGGCAAAAACTTACAGCCAACCTGAGAAAACAAGTACTATCCAATTTAAAGACCACTAATCCCAACAGTGATATTCAGAAAATCTATAATGAAATCTTTCAAATGTTTGTAGAGCTTAGTACTCCACTTAAAGTTTGGATACTTAAACATAGCGCTAGCCCCTGGTTTGACGATGAATGTTTCCAGCTAAAAAGAAAACTGCGCCAAACATTTAAAAATAATCGCACTAAACTAGAGCCCTCTTATCTTGATGAAAAAAGAAAATATCATCACATTCTGGCCGAAAAGAAACAGAAATATGCAACCCAAAAATGGTTACAATTATTCGACTCAATTCAGAGTAAAAACAACAAAGCGTTCTGGAATCTAGTGTACGGAGGATTGAAAGCCGAAAATCAATTAACCCAACCACCAATTGCAGAATCCAAATGGTCCCAATACTTTACATCTGTATTTAACAATCTACACAGTGAACTTAAAGGAAATGAGACCACAAAAAATAAAATCAATAAACTCCAGGAGTGGCCAAGGGTAGAAGAAGTGGAAATTAGAGAGATAGTTAAAAATTTCAAATCGGGGAAATCTCCTGGGCCAGACGGTCTACCAATAGAACTATTCAAGACCTATATAGATTGGTGGGCAGAACCCTTAGCTCAATTGTTTACTCTCATAGACAAAGATGGGATCATACCTGAGATATGGTTAAGATCAATAATTATCCCAATCTTTAAAAATGGCGACCCAAAAGAACCAAGGAATTATAGACCGATAAGCTTATTATCAGTGATAGGGAAAATCTACGCTAAGCACCTTTTATCTAAACTCCTCACCTGGATGAAAAATCTAAATTTACCAGGGAAAGAACAAATAGGTTTCTCCAAAGGTTGCTCTACACTAGACCACTGCCTTATACTTATGCATTTGGTTGAAAAATATAGATCCCAAAGGCAATCTAAGATATATGCTGCTTTTGTAGATTTTCGTGGTGCATTCGACTCAATTGACCGCCCAAAGCTGTGGAGGAAACTTGCAGGATTAAAAATTGATCAGCGCTTACTGACTTTAATACAAAATCTATATTCTTCCAATGTCTGTCAAGTCAAACTTAACACCAAAGGTCACCTTTCATCAGACATCCCAAACTTGAAAGGGGTAAAACAAGGGTGTATTCTTGCCCCCTTTCTATTTAATTTATTTTTATCAGACTTGCCAGATCACCTTCAAAAAATAGAATCACATGCCCCTAAACTTAATCAGAAACCAGTTCCTCTCTTATTATACGCAGACGATGCAGTCCTACTATCATTAACGAGTTTGGGTCTGAAACGTCTTATATCTTCTCTGATCCTTTACTGCGAATGTAATAAACTCTCTATAAATTATGAGAAGACAAAAATTTTAGTCTTCTCGAATGGTTGGAAACTAGAGAAATGGAAAATAAGAGGGCAAGAAATCCAACAAGTAAAAATCTATAGGTATCTGGGAATCTTATTCCAGAGCAATTTAGGGTGGGCAAATCATCGCACAAACGCCATAAAACAGGCAAAGTGCACCTCATCAGCAGTTGCCCGTTTTTATTATCAGAAAGGTAATCAATTTATTCCTGCGGCCAATCAGATATTTCAAACAAAAGTGCAAGCCCAGATACTCTATGGAATCCCGCTATGGGTCCAAGCATATAACAGTGATTTAAAAAAGATTCACTCCAGCTTTTTGAGACGTATTCTTGGACTCCCAGCTGTGATCAAATATGAAACAATGTGTGCAGAAATAGGCATACACACAATGGAATACTGGGCCTGGTCCACCTCAATAAAGTACTGGTTACGCTGCCATTTTCGCTGCTCTCCATCAAGCCTGCTCGCTGATTTGCTCAAAGACTCCTATAAATCAAGATGGTATCAGTTCCTCGAAAAAAAGATTGAATCTTTAGGCATCGAGCTGGAGCCCCTGTACAATTCTAACGAGCAATACATTTTCCATAATATCCTAACCAGACTAAAGGATGTCGAGAGACAAAATATTATGGCAGCTGTAAACAAAATTTGCTCCCCCATATTCTATGATTTAAATATCTTAGATAGCAGAGCCAATTACGTCACTAAATTAATAATCCCAGCCCAACGTAGGGCTTTTATGCTGGCCCGGTTGAATCTTTTTCCCTCAGCATTTGTCTGGGGAAGATATCAAAACATCCCTAGAAACAAGAGATTCTGCAGATGCTCTATGAATGTCCCGGACACTGTAGAGCATATTCTCTTCCATTGCCCATTGTACGGTACGCTCCGTCAACGTGTGCTGTCCCCCCTTTTGGGTGGTCTGGAACCCCAGCAAGGTGAATGTGTGGGATTCTGCCTATCCGACGTTGACCAAAGGGTAACGGCGGGGGTAGCTGAGTTTTTGGTAGCAGCCCTCCAAGGAGCAGGTTAATAAGGAAAACCACTGATTCTATATGTATATATATATATATGTATGTAGCCAACTGCTGCCTTTTTATATATATCTCAAGGCTTTTACATGTTATTTTCTCTTTTATGGTTTTATTTGCATAATGCCTAATAAAGGTTTGATTTCAAAGAAAGAGGATTCACAGTCTCTGTCCACTTATAACAGTTTTAGCCTTTCCTTAACTTTTAATTAAACAAATCCGAATTTGCAGGGTATATTCCAGCTTCTTTAAACTCCTTTCAACGCTTCCGCTTTAAAGAGTCTTTGCTAGGTACTTTAAACAGAGCCGGAAGACTGACTTCCTTTTTAGCGTCTCCCGCTTTCAGCCAAAATTCATCAAATTAGGTCCAAATAAAGCCTCGGATTTCTTACTCACGAGTGTGTTGTTTCAGTTCGTTAGTTCAGAGAAGAAAGGTCAGCGCCGATCAGCAGCATCCGCGCGGCTTCACTTCCGCGGAAAGAGCGATGGATTCACAGCACCGCTACCCCCTCCACGTTCCGAAACCCCTTACGGGGTCTCTTCTGCGTTTCCGAGGTCGCTCCTGGTGCCCGCCGAATCCCACGGCCACGGGCTCACTCTACCCGTGGTTTTTCTGCGTGGGTCGTCGCTGTGCCGCAGCGCACGACCCTTTCCCGCGGAGCCCCTCTTCAGCAGCTGAAGAGGACCGCCATTGCTGAACGCGCCGCCTCCGGAAGTCCTATACTTAATTCATCTTAATTAACCAATTTTAACTTATAGACCTCAATTTAAACAACAATACTCATTCTTTACACCCTTTTCTAAGGTCGATCCAAATTCCCTTCCACGAATTTCCCAATTTTTATATTAATTGCAAAACAAAATAACAGAAAAACAACATATAATTATTCACCCTTTGGATTCTAAATCTCTCACCCCCCCCCTTTCCCGGTTTCGATCCCCAAAAAATGTCCATCAGTCCATCAACTATCAGCCTGGAGATCTCACGTCCGACGCCCTCAAATCTCTCTCAGTCCCTCTCTGCCGGTTTTTTTGGTAGTCCTTTATATTAGACATCAGGTCTCGGAGAAGCTCTGTCCCTATAGGGTCTATGTTTCTTCCAACCAGACCTCCATGTTCAAAAGTGGAGCCCAAATCTTGTTTCTTGTTGCTTTTAAGTCCAAATGTCCCAAATGTCCCCAAAGCTCCAACTTTCGCCTTGATCAGATTTGTAATCCATAGGTCTTCAGATCTCCCCATAGGGAGATCCCTCCATTCTTCATTCTCTAATTCAAACCAAGCTCTCATAATCCAAATCTTGTTTTTCTTAGCATCTATCTTAGCAGGCCTCTGGCTCTCCTTTGTCGTCTGTGGTATTTCAGCTCCTCCTTCCCACTCCTTTGAAACAGCACATATGTCTTCTTGTTCAGCTGCATAGGTTTCTTGAGTCAAGTCCTTGACACATTCAACAAGTTTGTTTACTTTTAAATTCAAAGTTGTAGCATTTGTAGCCAAAGCTTCACTCTGACCTTGTAACTTTCCCAAGAGAAAAAACATTCTATCCAGCTCAGCCTGTATTTTTCCACCTGCAGCCATTGTAATGTCTCAGAACCCCCTCTAGAGGGATTCTAGTTACTTAATATTCCTTCCACCTCCAATCCAACATTCAAGTTAATTTGTTTCTATTCTTCTTTATTTTCAACAGTTTAAAGTCAAATTGTAACAAAAATAACCAGCAAAGATAGCAGAAACCATTTTTTTTTCCTTTTCCAACTTTGACAGCTAATTTGACAGCTGTCAAACTCTTTATGTCTCCTCAGCAGGCTCTCTCGCGGATCACTCCCGGGTCCCGGGGGGTTGCACTTCAGCTCTTAAAATCAGTTCTTATCCTCCAGCAAATTTACTTATATTGCCAAGTCGTGGAATTAATAGCTTTTATCCCGTAAAGAGAAGGATGTTCTCTCAACCTTAGTTATCAATTCTTGCTTTAATTTATCTACAGGAAGGGGAGACGGACTTCCTTTTAGCACCTCCCCCGATCGTGCCAAATTCAGAAAAAACGATTTTTAGTTCCAATTTCTGTACTACTCACGGGTTGTTACTTTTAAAGTCCAAATGTTCAAAGAAAGAAGTCAGCGCTCTCCGGCCATGACATGCGGCTTCGCTCCGTATTGGAACACCCACTCTCTGTTATCGCAGGTGGGAGGAGCAGTTGCGCTAAGACCAGACCACGTCTTTACCAAAGATCTGGTTCTGACTCTGATTCTGATTCTGATTCTCTGGTTCTGGCTCTCTATCAAGGGCTGTTTCAGACTCAGGCTGTGGCTGTTGCTCTGGTTCCGGTTCTGGCTCTTTATCAGGTTCTGGTTCTGAATGAGGGCTTGGTTCTGGCACTGATTCAGGGTCTCGCTCTGGCTCTGGCACTCTATCAAGGACTGTTTCAGACTCAGGCTGTGGCTGTGGCTCTGGCCCTGTTTCCATTCTTACAATGGAATGTACACAAAACAATAATCCTTTCTATATAAATATTCCAATACACTCTGAAAGCATAATAAATCCTTAATTGTTCTCCACCTCCTTTTAGTTCCTTTATCACTCGAATGCTAGCACGGAGTCAAAACTATTATTGTATTTTTGAACATATCTTGTATAACCATCGCATTTTTCTGCAAATTTTTGCTTTGAGATTCCTCTGAGTTTGCTAGTCAATTGAGCCGTCTCCACCAATTCCTGTAATTTGATTTGCCAATCTGTTATTTTTGTTTGTTTTTTTTTAAATTATTGCATTTTCACAATGTACACAAACACAGACAATACACAACACAGACATACAAACACAAAGACAAACACATGTAATTTCAATTCCCTAATTTCTTAACCACTTTCCCTGACTTCCCCACACCTCCCCCTCCTGCATCCCAACTTCAATAGTTAACTCAGCAAGTTCTTATCTCTAACTTTTATCTTATTAATATTTTACTTAATTCTTCTTAATTAACCAAATTTGACTTGTAAACCTCAATTAAACCAAAATACACATCCTTTACATACTTTTCTAAGGTCGACCCAATTTCCCTTCCACAAATTTCCCAATTTTTATATTATTTACAAACCAAAATAACAGAAAACAACATATAATTATGCACCCTTTGGGTTCCAAAACTCTCGCCCCCCCTTTCCCGGTTTCGATCCCCAAAGAATATCCATCAATGTATCAACTCTCAGCCCGGATCCCTCACGTCCGAGGCCCTCAAATCTCTTTCAGCCCCTCTCTGCCGGTTTTGTTGGTAGTCCTTTATCGTGAACATCGAATCTCGGAGAAGCTCTGTCCCGAAGGGGTCTACTTTTCTTCCAACCAGACCTCCGTATTCAAAAGTGGAGCCCAAATCATGTTTCTTGTTCCTTTTAAGTCCAAATGACCCAAATGTCCCAAAAGCTGCAACTTTCACCTTGATCAAATTTGTAATCCATAGGTCTTCCGATCTCCCCATAGGGAGATGTCTCCAATCCTCATTCTCAAGTTCAAACCACATTTTCATCATCCAGGTTTTGTTATCTTTGTAATCCATTTTTACAGGCCTCTAGTTGTCCTTTTTCACCTGCAACATTTCAGCTCCTCCTTCCAACTCCTCTGAGTCTGCAAACATCTCTTCTTGTTCAGCTGCAAAATTTTCTTGAGTCAAGTCCTTGGCACCATCAACAAGATCGTTTACTTTAGAATTCAAGGTCATAACATCTGTAGCCAGAGCTTCACTCTGTTCTTGTAATTTTCCCACGAGAAGAACATTCTATCTAGCTCAGCCTGTATTTTTCCATCTGCAGCCATTGTAATGTCTCAGGACCCCCTCTAGAGGGGCTCTGGTTACTTAGTATTCTTTCTCCAACAGTCTAGTTACTTTGTTTTTATTTTTTCTTTATTTTCAATGACTTAAAGTCAAATGTATCAGAAATAACCAGCAGAAATAACAGAAGGCAATTTTTTCTAGTTTTGACAGCTCGTTTGACAGCTGTCAAACTCTTTATCTCTCCTCAACAGGCTCTCTCGCGGATCGCTCCCGGATCCCGGGGGGTTGCGCATTAGCTCCTTAAAATCAGTTCTTGTCCTCCAGCAAAATACTTATAATGCCAAATCATGGAATTAATAACTTTTTTTCTTGCAAAGAGAAAAGTGGTCTCTCGACCTTAGTTGTCCAATTCTTGCTTTAAGTTGCCTACAAGACGGGGGGGGCGGACTTCCTTTTAACGCTTCCCCCGGTCGTGCCGAATATAAAAGAAAACTTTTAAAGTCCAATTTCCGTACTACTCACGGGTTGTTACTTTTGCAGTCCAATTGTTCAAAGGAAGAAGTCAGCGCTCTCCGGCCATGGCTCGCGGCTTCACTCTGTAGAAGAAGCGGTCTACTCACAGCACCACGCCACTCTCCGTCACCCACTCCGAAGCCTTTAAAAAGGCTTCTTCGTGGGTCGGGGAGGGCGCGAATGGTGCCCACCGAGTCACCACGTCCACAGGCTTCCGCGCCTGTGGTTTCTGAGAGTCCCCGCGTCGCCGCCGCGGCATGACCCGTCTTCCACAAAGCCGATTCCCTCCGGAGCTCGGAGGCAATCCACCATTAGCCAAGCACACTAACCCGAAAGTCCGCGAATCTGTTATTTTTGGAGCCTCGTGATCTTTCCATCCCTTGGCCACAAGTATACGAGCTGCTGCGGTTGCATACAAGAATACCTCTCTTAGATTTTTTGGGATCTCTTTATCTAAAATACTTCATAGAAATGCCTCCGTTTTTTTCGTAAAAGTTATCCCCATCATTTTTTTTTTATTCATCGTATATCCCCCCCCCCCAAAAAAAAATCTTACTCTTTTCACACGTCCACCACATGTGGCTCATGTCACCATTATTTCCTCCACATCTCCAACAAGCATTCGCCAAATTTTTATCCATTCTTGATCATCTGGAAGGAGTGAGGTACCACCTATGAGCCATTTTCATCATGTTCTCTCTTATATTATAGCTGGCTGTAAATTTCAAATTTACATTCCATCAGTTTCCCCCATCTTTTAGCATAATTGGACGGCCCACATCTTGGGCCCACTTTATCATTGAAGCCTTAACCTCCTCATCCATTACTTCATAGTCTAAAAGAAGTCTATACATTTTTGTGATTATTTTGGTTTTACTATTCAGTAGTTCTCTTTCAAATCTTGAAGGCTCCTTTTCAAAACCTATCTGCTTATCCTGTCTGAACACTTCATTCACCTGGAAGTAATCTAGCCAAGTAGAAAAGTGATCTTTTATTTTCTCATAACTTATCAATATTAGTTGACCCTCCTCCTCCCCCCCTTAATATTGTGTTATACGTTATCCAGTTCTCTTTGATGTTGTTGCTTTTTTTAACAGCGATTGCTTCTAGTGGAGAGTTCCATCTTGGGGTTTTCTGTTCCAAATATCTTTTGTATTTTCCCCATACCTTATATATAGCATTTCTTATTATATGATTTGAAAAACTCCTATGCGTCTTTATTTTCCCATAATTATGATAGCCATGCCACCCAAAACGGGTGTTGAAGGAAAGCATTGCTTTTGCACATGACCATGGCATGATGGGAAGCATTGCTTCTGCACATAACTGTGGCATGATGGGAAGTCTTGCTTCTAAGCTTTGTTCTGCTCATGCTGCACAAACCGTGCTGATGCTAAGACATTCCCTCATCACCCTGGTACGTTCTGTTCACCTTGAGTTCACACCATATCAATCTGTACTTACCCCTCCTTGTACATTCCTTTTCGTACCACTCTGGTACGGGCAGTCCGAAACCATGCCTGTGTAAACTCCGCGTTCCTTTTCCCAACCTTTAACCTGTCTATGATTAATGTCCTAGGCAGAGATTATGGTCCAAACTTGCCCATCTGGGAATAGATCCGCACCTCCTCTCCCTAATTATTTCCCTTTATTCAAACACCACAGCCCGCGTCCGAAGCGGTCCCAACGGCTCCCTCACTACTCCATTTCCAACGGCCAAGGGCGTCCGACAAGGTTGTCTCTTGGCCCCTTTATTGTTTAATCTCTATCTTCACGATGCAATTTCCACTTTGAAGCTAGCATCTAAGTATCCTCCTCACTTAGCAGGCCACCCCGTTGCTTCCCTTTTCTATGCTGATGATGCCGTCATCTTATCCAGAACAGCTGCGGACCTAGCAAATGCAGTTAATGCATTTGTCGCCTATTGTAAGGCGGAAGCTCTTAACATTAATTATAAAAAATCGAAAGTCCTCCACTTCACTCGTTCCCGCAAACTCAAGTTGGAGCCGCTTAAGATCACAGGTGGCTACTTAGAAAAGGTAAAAGCCTTTAAATATCTAGGCATAATATTCACTTATAATCTGTCCTGGACCACCCATCTACAATCTGCCTTTCTCGCTGCAACTACGACCTCTAACACCATAGTCCGATTTTACCACCAGAAGGGCGGCAAACATCTTCCAGCAGCAATACAAATATTTAATGCCAAAGTTGTCCCTAAATTATTATATGGATGTGAAGTATGGACTACAGCAATATCAGGTAACTTGGATCGCCCTCTTCATATGTTTCTGAGATCTCTTTCCGGCGTCCCAAGATGTGTCTCAGGTGCAGCCCTACGACTCGAGTTCGCCCAGCCCTCAATTGTTAAAAGAGCATGGAGTCGAGCCATTTCCTACAGCTTCCACCTATTAGCATCGGATGCTCGAATTAGAGGTGGTTTTTCCAATCTGATCCTAAGAGACATTCATAATTCCCCTTGGAAAACTACAATTAACCTCAAATTCCGCTCTCTTCTCAATTTGAATTGTAAAACTGTTCTTAACTTAGAGTGTATCAGCCCGGCGGCCCTACCTCTAATCAAAAAGAAACTACAGCAACTTGACTTCTCTAACACAGCCTCCTATGCAAGAGGACCGTGTTCAGGCCTAGCCCTAGCTATTCCACCCCCTGAAGGGATCCCTCTATACTGCTTCACAATTTCCTCGGAGGCTAAGCGTAGGGCCTTTACCTGTGCCCGTCTCAACTGTTTTCCTACAGCAGTTCTGTCGGGTCATTATTCCAGAGTTCCCAATCGCAAATAGAACATGCACCTGTAATGACACGACCCTGGAGACAATGGAACATGTAATGCTCTTCTGTCCCAACTGGACAGTTGAAAGATCTCGGTTTTTAACTCCCCTCGTGAATAAGCTTCATCTCCCAATCCAGCCTTGGATAGTGTCCCTCCTTTTGCAGGATTCTGATTGTTGGATTACCGAGATGACAGCTAACTTCCTGCTTAGTGTGATGAAGAGGAAAGCGGCACTAACTTCTTCCTTAACATCACAGCTGCAGTCGATATGCCGCACAACCGAACGAAGTTCCAAGTAGCCTTATTGCACAAGGACAATCGAGTTAGGACATATCTGAGGAGCTGAAGGACCCTTTAACGGTCCTCCTCCAGCCTCAGCAGTTTTTTTTTCTTTCTTTAAGTAATCGCCCAGGATGATATCTACCTTTACCTCCCCACCCCCATTTTATGTTGTTATTTCAATGTATATCATGCTATGGCCACACGGCTAATGCAATAAAATGAAATGAAGAATGAATAATTAATGTCTTATATGGAACCCTTGCTTTGTACTTATGTTAACCAATCAGCAACAAGCACACACGTGGCAAACGCTGTATAATATCCAATAAAAGGGAGTCTCCGAGGCTTGCTCGAGAGACGCCTCCCGTATGACACCTACCTACTCATCTGTCGTTCATTTCAACCCAACATCTGGTGACCCTCGACGTGCCAGATCCCTTTACGCAGCCTCATACTTCACTCGACTGGAAAAGTCTCAGCGCGCTACACCGTGAGTATGTGGGGGGGGGGGGAGCTTACAAAGTCCCAAAAAGAGCATGCTAAAGAGCAGTTTCATTTAGTCAGACAGAGAGTAGCAGGTGTGCATATTTCCTTGAAAGAAATTGAACGATTGTTATGTCATATTGCTTGCGAGTGCCCCTGATACCCAGAAATAGGGTCCTTGGGGATGGAGACTTGGCATTCATTGTCTGCTCACTTGGCAGAAGTGTGCGGATGCCGTCGCTAGATTAGGTCCCCAGGCGTCTCCGTCGGCACCCGCACCAGACAATTCCCCACCAACTGCCCTGCCACCTGCCCTTTTAGCCGCAACAGACAATCTACCTCCTTACCCAAAGCTTTTGCCTCCATCGCAACTTTCTCTAACCCCCCCTTCGCCTCAGCCCACATCCCCCCCACCCCCCCTACCCTCCCTCCTTCGCCTGCTCCTACAGGAGCTGTGCGTGCTGCACTTTTTCAAGCTAGACAGGAAGGAATTCTTTCCTTGGAGGAGGAGGCGGGGTGGGCCGGGGAACTGCCGTCTGCTTTCCCTATTTCTTATACTAACCCTGGCACTGCGCAACAACAAATTATGTATGAGACGCTTCCTTATTCTATTCTGAGAGAATTAAGGAAAGCCATTACTGATTCCGGCTTAAAATCCACTTATGTGACAGGAATGCTGGAGGGAATAGCAACTGGTTATACAATCCTACCTCAAGATTGGAAAGATCTGATGCGCATGCTGTTATCCCTGGCTTGGTATGTAGTTTTTGAAAGTGAATTTTGTTATTGGGTTTCAGAACTCACAGGGTTAAAGAGTTCTGTGTGACGTCTCTTACCTGAGGCGTGGTTAGAAACTTCTACGGGAGTGGCTTGACTCCGAGAGTTTCAGTCTGGTTTCGTTTTTGCGAAGAGAGGACGCAATGGGTGAGCTTTCACCAGGTTTGAAGTTACGCTGTTAAACTTCATGATTAAAGGCTAAGAAGATAAGAAACGCCTGTGTGTTTGGATTTATTACCACAAGCTGCAATTGCTTCACCGCTGTGTTTATCTCTGCTACCGGCAAGAGGGAGAGGCAGGAAGGATTTTTGGATCAGCACGGACAGGCTGCAGAGCTGTGCAGGGAAGTGTGCTGGACTCCATGTTTGTCTTTCTTGGAACTCATGGCAACTCTGACCTCTCCGTTGCCATAAATTTAAGCATTGCTCAGTAGCCCTGGCTGATCCACAGCATTCAGCCAACCAACATTTTAGTCGCACCGTGACCTGTGTGCAACGTGCCTTTCGCAAAGTCCCTGTCTCAGGACAACCACTTAGCTCCTTTGTTAAGCAACAACATTCGGAGCCCTACCATCAATTTATAGATAGATTGAAAGAACCAGTCACTAGGCAGATTGATGATGCTACAGCTCAAAATGAATTGATGAAAAAATTGGCTTTCGAAAATGCAAGTACTGACTGCAAAAGGGTTTTGCAGTCGATCATACATCGCCCTAAATATGACCTGGCCGATATGATTCAAGCCCGTGCAGATGTTGGAAACCAGAGTCATGCGATGTCCTTGCTTGCTGGTGCCATCCAGGCTGGCAACAAGCCCATTGGGAACTGCTTCAACTGCAAGCGCCCAGGTCATTTTGCTAAACAATGCAGAGCCCCTGGCGGGGGTGCAAACAGGAATGATGGTGCCACTAAGGCTAAGCCTTCCAAGAAATGCCCGAAGTGCGGTAAAGGCTACCATTGGGCAAATCAGTGCAGGAGTTCGGGAAACTCCTTAGGGGCCCGGACAAATAGGGAGCCCTCCGCCGTTAGTCTCCACTATTAAAACCATCTCAAAGGATACACGCTCTGATTTTACCATCGACTTAATTAATCAAGAAACCAAAGACACTGTTTTAAAATGTTCCTTTTCCTTTTCCTTTTATTTTTTTGTATTTGCGGGGACGGGGATGGGGGTGGGATGGATGTTTAGTTGGGAATTTGTTTGATTTTAATGGATTTGTAATTTTTATAGTTTTTGTTTTGTTGGGGTTTTTTATTGTTTTAAGGTCTTATTGTCTTATTGTATTGTTTTTGTTTTCTGGGGTTTTTTATTGTTTTAAGGTCTTATTTTGTTCTTAAGGGGAAGGGTCAGGGCTGCCGGGGAGTGGGTCCCAGCCAACAAAATGGCTGGGGCATGTTCCACAGAGGGGGATGCGCTGGGACAACCGATCTCAGTGATCACGGGTAGGAGGAGGAGTTACGCTAAGACCAGACCATGTCATTACAGAGGAGGCAGGTTTAGTCGTTGTCTGAGGACTATTCCTGCCTCCGGGTCTGGTCTTGTCCGGACGGATACTAGAATCAGCAAGGGATACCCACATAGCCTGAAGGTGCTGCTGTGCAATGCCAGGTCAATGATTCGTAAGACCACTGCCATCCATGACTTGATCATGGATGAAGGATTTGACCTGGCTTGTGTAACAGAGACTTGGTTGGATGAAGCAGATGGGCCTGTTCTTGCCGCTGCTTGTCCACCAGGTTTCTCTTACGCACAGCAACCCAGGCCTTGTGGGCGGGGAGGGGGGGTTGCAGTGATTTTTAGGGAGTCATTAGTTTGCACCAGGCGTCCTATTGGGAAGACCCAGTTTTCTGAGTGCATGTTCTGGAAGTTGGGCAATAGGGGCAATACAGGATTCCTTTTGGTGTACCGACCTCCCCGCTGCACCAAGGATTCCCTGCCCGAGCTGCTTCAGGTCGTGGCGGATGTTCTCCTGGAGACACCTAGTTTGGTTGTCCTAGGGGATTTTAATATCCATGCCGACACGACCTTACAAGGGGCCGCTCGGGACTTCGTGGAAAGCATGGCCTCCATGGGGCTGTCCCTGAATAAGTTTGGCCCAACCCATAGCCGCGGACATGCCTTGGACCTGGTGTTTACCTCCATGGATGTTGGTGTTCTGACACTAAGTAAAAGCGAAACAAAAGAAGTGCCATGGTCAGACCACTTCCTGGTGCAACTTGACTTCTCCGCGACCCTTCCCCTCTGCAGGGAGGTGGGACCGATTCGGATGGTCCGCCCCCGCCACTTAATGGATCCAAATGGTTTCCAGAGAGTGGTAGGGGATGCTTTATCCCATGTTGATGGCCTTTCAGCTGATTCCCTGGTGGCCCGCTGGAATGTGGAGTTAACCAGGGCTATTGACTGTTTGGCTCCGAAGCGCCCTCTCCGATTGCATGGAGCCCGGACAGCCCCGTGGTATTCCACGGATCTGAGGGCAATGAAACAATCGTTGAGACGGCTAGAGCGCCGGTGGCGGACGACCCATTCTGAAGCTGACCGGACACAGGTTAGAGCTCAGTGTCGAGCCTACCAAGTGGCGGTAGCGACGGCGAAGAAGGCTTTCTTCGCCGCCTCTATTGCATCTGCAGAAAACAGCAGCAGGAGACTTTTTCAGGTGGTCCGCAATTTAGCGGAACCACCTGCTACATCGGGGCCCAGTACGGGCCACATGATCTCCTGCAATGATTTTGCAAAGTTTTTTGCAGATAAAGTCGCTCAGATTCGGGAAGAGGTAGACGCCACCGTGGGAGCAGGGCCGGGGCGGGAGAGTGCTAGAGTTTTGTCTAGTCAAGTTGAGTGGGATCAATTCCAATCTGTTACCTCCGAGGATGTGGACAGGCTGCTTGGACGAGTGAAACCAACCACCTGTCTCCTTGATCCTTGCCCATCCTGGCTTATAAAAGCTAGCCGGGAAGGGCTGGGCGATGGGCTTCGTGGGGTGGTGAATGCTTCCCTCCGTGAGGGAGCCTTCCCAGACCCGCTGAAAGAGGCGGTTATTAAACCGCTTCTTAAAAAACCATCTTTAGATGCGGCCACGATGGCCAACTATCGCCCAGTCTCAAATCTTCCATTCTTGGGCAAGGTGATTGAGCGAGTGGTTGCTGAACAACTCCAGGCACGCCTGGAAGAAGCGGACCATTTGGATCCCTTCCAATCGGGATTCAGGCCTCATCACGGGACTGAAACTGCCTTGGTCGCACTGGTTGATGATCTCCGGCGGGCTAGGGACAAAGGTGAGAGCTGTTTCCTAGTTCTGCTGGATCTCTCAGCGGCGTTTGATACCATCGACCATAACATCCTTCTGGACCGTCTTGAGGGGCTGGGAGCTGGGGGCACTGTCATACAGTGGTTCCGCTCCTTCCTCCTGGGCCGTGTTCAGAAAGTGGTGGTGGGGGATGAGTGTTCAGACCCCTGGGCTCTCACTTGTGGGGTGCCTCAGGGTTCTGTCCTCTCCCCCATGCTTTTCAACATCTACATGCAGCCGCTGGGAGAGATCATCAGGGGGTTTGGGCTGGGTGTTCATCAGTATGCAGATGATACCCAGCTCTACCTTTCTTTCAAATCAGAACCAGTGAAGGCGGTGACAGTCCTGTGTCAGTGTCTGGAGGCGGTTGGAGGATGGATGGCGGCAAACAGATTGAGATTGAATCCTGACAAGACAGAAGTACTGTTTCTGGGGGACAGGAGGCGGGCAGGTGTGGGGGATTCCCTGGTCCTGAATGGGGTAACCGTGCCCCTGAAGGACCAGGTGCGCAGCCTGGGAGTCATTTTGGACTCACAGCTGTCCATGGAGGCACAGGTTAAATCCGTGTCCAGGGCAGCTGTGTATCAGCTCCATCTGGTACGTAGGCTGAGACCCTATCTGCCCGCGGACTGCCTCGCCAGAGTGGTGCATGCTCTGGTTATCTCCCGCTTGGACTACTGCAATGCGCTCTATGTGGGGCTACCTTTGAAGGTGACCCGGAAACTACAACTAATCCAGAATGCAGCAGCCAGACTGGTGACTGGGAGCGGCCGCCGAGACCATATAACACCGGTCTTGAAAGACTTACATTGGCTCCCAGTACGTTTCCGAGCACAATTCAAAGTGTTGGTGCTGACCTTTAAAGCCCTAAACGGCCTCGGTCCAGTATACCTGAAGGAGCGTCTCCACCTCCATCGTTCTACCCGGACACTGAGGTCCAGCACCGAGGGCCTTCTGGCGGTTCCCTCATTGCGAGAAGCCAAGTTACAGGGAACCAGGCAGAGGGCCTTCTCAGTAGTGGCGCCCGCCCTGTGGAACGCCCTTCCAGCAGATGTCAAAGAGAACAACAACTACCAGACTTTTAGAAGACATCTGAAGGCAGCCCTGTTTAGGGAAGCTTTTAATGTTTGATGTACCATAGTATTTTAATATTCTTTTGGAAGCCGCCCAGAGTGGCTGGGGAAACCCAGCCAGATGGGCGGGGTATAAATAATAAATTATTATTATATTATTATTATACCTGGTGAAATTGTGCTTATGCCCACCCAATTGGCGGGCCCACTACCTCCTAAAGTCGCAGGTTTAATTTTACCCAAATTTTCTGTGGCAAAAGAAGGAATCCAGGTTATTCCAGGAGTTCTGGATCCTGACTATGTGGGCACAATAATGGTTCAACTTTGGAGCCACATGCCCATGCAGTTAAAGAAGGGTGAGTCCTGGACGCATTTGGTGGTGCTCCCTTCTCACCCTACTGTTTCTATTATTGATAGTAATTTGCACGAGCTCTCTCCTTTTTCTCCACAGCTGTTAGCTGTAATCCAGCGGATTGGTCATCAGAAACTTCTTCGTAAGTACAAGATAAATGGCAAGGTTCTGGAAGGCTTGATTGACACAGGCACGGACATTTCTGTAATTTCCAGTAGTTGCTGGGACCCCACGTGGCCCCTTGAGTCTGCCTCTGCAGTTTGGGGTGTAGGTGGACCTCAAACCTCTTCCCAAAGCATACAGTGGCTGCCTGTTTCTCTGCCTGATAGCTCTGAAACCATTGCATATATCCAGCCCTGTGTGTTAAAAATCCATCTCAATCTGTGGGGCAGAGACTTACTACAACAATTACAAGCTACCATTCAATTAAATGAGTAAGCTTGCACTCCCCCTCCACTGGAAATCAACCACCCGGGTATGGATAGAACAATGGCCCATAACGGGGGGAAAGCTACTTGCTTTAGTGCTCATTTTCAGCGTTTTGTTTTTGCCTCTTTCTGCTTCCGCTCTTAATAGCGGTAACTCCACACCAACAAATGTGTGGGAATCTTTTGCAAAGACCCTCAATATTTCTTCCTTTTGCCTAACCCAACAGGTATCAATAGGTGAAATCCTTGGCTGTGCCTTATCCCTGTTTGCCATGACCCTTTTGACATACAAAATGATACCTGGTTTTTCCCATCCCTACCCCAAAACGATTCTCTCCTCACCCTTGGTTATTCCGGTTACCACAACTGGGGTAACCAAGTGCGCCGACGCCCACCTTTGGCCATTGATTTGTTGACCCCATACGTGGCTTCTTTTAATGTCACCTGTGCCCGTATGGTCAATTGCACAAAATCCAACTGTGTGGAAATGGGCAAGGATAATTTCCAGTGCTCTAATTATGTCAATATTTCTTATGTATATAAATACAAAGAACTACCTGCTGGCTGGTTCTGGGCGTGTCCTGGCTATACATTTAATTACATTCCAGCAAACATCAGCCATGGCACACCCTGCTGCTTAAGCCGTTTGTCCATCGTATTACCCAAAAAGCATCATTTGACCCGCTCTCGATATCGCCGCTCTATTGCATTGACTAACGATTGTGACGATTCAATTTCTCTTCCCAGTAGGTCTGAATATATCTCTTTAGCTGTTTCTCTCCTAGGAGTCCCTGGATTGGCTGTACGCAATAGTAGGAACATTAACTCTTTAGCTTGTTCTGCAGCAAAAGCCCTGAATTTTACTTCTCAGAGTGAACTCCAGCATGGTCTTCTGCAGAACCGCGCTGCTATCGATTATCTATTGACGCTTCATCATTACGGCTGTGAACAAGTGGACGACATGTGTTGTTTTAATATTACTGATAATTCCAAAGCCATCCAAAAGCAAATCTCTCATTTGCAAAATCTTACACACCACATTAAACAGGATGTTGGACTTTCTGGCCTGTGGGACTCATTCACCCAGTGGCTCACTGGCTGGTTGCCAAACCTGAATTGGCTTCGTAATCTCTTTCAATATGCCATTATTATAATATGTATATTGATTTTGCTATGTTGCTTCCTCCAATGCATTCCTGGACTCATAAGTCTTTTGTCTCGATTTCTCTCTCCCCCTCAGCCACCCAATAAAATCATTGCTGCCTACTTTGCGAAATTGCAGCACCAGCAGTAAACATTAGGGGAGATGTGGCGAACTTATTTCGGGCATGCGCTGGCATACCACGCATCCCGAAGTATTTTTGTCTTATTCACCCAGAACACCTCGCAAATAAGAAAAGAAAGGGGGAGATGAAGGAAATCATTGCTTTTGTACATGACCATGGCATGATGGGAAGCATTGCTTCTGCACATAACTGTGGCATGATGGGAAGTCTTGCTTCTAAGCTTTGTTCTGCTCATGCTGCTCAAACCGTGCTGATGCTAAGACATTCCCTCATCACCCTGGTACGTTCTGTTCACCTTGAGTTCACACCATATCTGTCAGGGAACTGCCATCGGAGCCAAGAGTGGAGGTAAGGCTCCCCGACCATGCAGGAGAAGGGACCAGCAGAGGAGGAGGGCGCTAAGGAGCAGGGAAACGCCAATGCTTGGCTGCCGATCAGCGGGCACAGCAGCCAGGCAAGCAACCAGTAAAAGTGCCCAAGCCAGACCCCCCCCCAAGCAGCCATAGCCATAGAGGTGGTGCTAGAACTCCCTAATGGACACCCAATCAAGGTTAAGGCACTGCTGGACTCAGGCAGTTCCTGTAATTTTTTCAGCAAGGATTTCGCGCTGGAGCACCAGTTACACCTCCTGCCGCTAGAGTGCCCCTTACAAGTAACGACCATTGATGGCAGGGAACTCCTGGGAGGGGAAGTGACGCACCAGACTCCCCCCATGAGAATGAGGGTCTCCAGACACACAGAAACCCTTGCCTTTCATGTAGCCAGACTGGCAGGACCACCAGTCATCCTGGGAATGAGCTGGTTGGCGCTACATGATCCAGTGGTGGCATGGCACCAGCGGACAGTGACCTTTGGGTCAGCTCACTGTTTGGAACACTGTCACGGTGGGGAAGTCCCGAGGGTAGCCTTGGCCCAGGTAGCAGGAATGGCAGTGGGAGAAAAGGGGAAGATACCACCACAATACACTGACCTGCAGGATGTTTTCAGCGAGAAGGAAGCGGATAAACTACCCCCCCATAGGCCCTTCGACTGTCAAATCAACCTACTACCAGGAGCTCAGCTGCCAGTGGGTAAATTGTAAGCCATGTCGGACAAGGAGATGCAGGAGTTGTGGTAGTTTATTGACAAGAACCTGAAAAGAGGGTTCATAAGGGAATCAAGGGCGGTGGGAGGCAGTCCAGTGATCTTTGCGGACAAAAAGGACACTAAACAGCCCAGATTGGTCGTAGAATTCAGGTCCTTGAACCTTGTATCGGAACCCGTGACCTTCCCAATGCCCAGGATTGACGATATTTTAACCCGGGTGAGGAAGGGAAAGATCTTTACCAAGCTGGACCTTCAGGGGGCGTACAATTTGATTAGGATGAGGGAAGGGGATGAATGGAAAACCACCATGTTCACCCCTCTGGGAGCCTTTGAGTACCTCGTTATGCCCTTCGGATTACAATCAGGCTCTGCCTGTTTTCAATCTTTCATGCACCATGTGTTGGGATCCTTGCTATACAAGAATTGCGTGGCCTTTCTAGATGACGTGTTAATCTATTCGGACAATGAGGAGCAACACGTTCGGGACGTT
This sequence comes from Podarcis bocagei, assembly GCF_964188305.1. Lineage (NCBI taxonomy): Eukaryota > Metazoa > Chordata > Lepidosauria > Squamata > Lacertidae > Podarcis > Podarcis bocagei. The sequence goes on from NC_138131.1 coordinate 13,066,346, forward strand.
CGGGAAGTGCTAAAGAGGCTACAGGAACACCAGTTGTGGGTCAAATTGGAGAAGTGCCAATTCCACGCACGAGAGGTCGAGTTCCTGGGATACAGGTTGTCGGACAAGGGCCTAGCTATGGACCCAAGCAAGGTGCAGGCGGTGCTGGAATGGAAGGCCCCCAAGACCCGGAAGGACGTGCAGAGGTTCCAGGTGTTTGCGAACTTCTATCGGAAGTTCATCAAGAACTTCGCCCACTTAACCGCACCCATCACCGATTGTCTCAGTAGCAAAAGGAAGTTCGTCTGGACAGAAGAGGCACAGCAATCTTTCGAAAGGCTAAAAAAGGCGTTTGCTTCGGAAGAGCAGCACAAGATCCAGGGGCGCAGCACAAGATCCAGGTGTGCACGGATCATAAGAATCTAGAGTACTGGAGGACTGCACGAGTACTCAACCAACGACAGGTGCGGTGGGCTCAAGAATTCTCCAAGTTTTTCTTCGAGATTCAATACGTGCCGGGAGAGGAAAACGTCAGAGCAGACGCCCTCTCCCGGAAGCCGGAGTATCTGGAAGGAGAAGGACCACCAGAAGCACGACATGTGATTCCCGAGAACCGATGGGTGTGGGGGGGAGTGTTAGTTGACATACGAGAACTAGTAGGACTGACGAGGGACGACGAGTTCGCCCAAATGAAAATCCGGGAACTCAGAGGCACGGGGGGAAACCATGGGGGGTTTGAGGAGAAAGATGGGGTACTATATTACAGGGGAGCACTATATGTACCAGGGGATGACTTGAGGAGAAGGGTACTCAAACAACTCCATGATAACCCGACGGCGGGGCATTTCGGTCAACACAAGACCATGTTGCTGGTCACCAGGCAGTTCTGGTGGCCAAGGGTGAGGGAAGATGTACGGGAGTACGTACGAGGGTGTGACTGCTGCCAGCGAGCAAAGGGGGAGAGGGCGGCGCCCGCGGGACTACTGGAACCTTTACCCACACCGGGAAAACCATGGGAGGTGGTGTCCATAGATTTTATGACAGATTTGCCCAAATCGAGAGGGAAAACAGCTGTCATGGTGGTTGTAGACCTGTTAACAAAAATGTGCCATTTTATCGCTTGCTCGCATGCGGTGACGGCAGAGGAAACTGCCAGGCTGTTTGTGGATCACATCTTCAGACTGCATGGCGCCCCCTTGAGGGTTTTGTCCGACCGAGGGAAGCAATTTACTTCCCGGTTCTGGAGGAAGTCGAGGTGAACTTCCCGGTTCTTGCTGGAAGTCGAGGTGAGCTTCTAGACGGCCAGACACCCAGAGACTAACGGACAAGCGGAAAGAGCGAACAGTATACTCCAACAATATCTACGCTGCTATGTCAGCGAGAGGCAGAACGACTGGGTGGATAAACTGGGGCTGGCAGAATTTGCGTACAATAACGCAGAACACGTGTCGACGGGGATGAGCCCGTTCATGGCCAATTACGGGTGTCATCCCAGGGCTTTCCCAGGGGGTGGGGAGGAGAGGTGGAGTGTGCCAGCAGCGGAGCAGTTTGTGGAAGAAATGGAAGTCTTACACCAACAACTTAAAATGAACTTGGAAAGGGCCAAGGAAGTGTATAAGAGGCATGCAGACAAGCACCGCAGGGAAGGAGAAACCATACGGGTGGGGGACCGGGTGTGGTTGTCAACCCAGGGGTTACCTTTCAAGGGAGGGTTCAAGAAATTGCGGCCCAGGCGGCTGGGACCTTTCGAGGTAACCCAGCAGGTCAATCCAGTGGCCTTTCGGCTCAAGTTGCCGACCAGTATGAAACTACGCCCGGTGTTCCATAGGTCCCTACTCTCTCTGTACAGGGAGGGGCTGGAATTTCCGGGGCGAGAGAGAGAGGTCCCCACTCACCCACGCATAGAGGAGAGGGAACTCAGCAGTCAAGCCACGGAAATACTTGATTCAAGATTGAGAGGAGGGGAAGTGGAGTATTTGGTGGCTTGGGAGGGGGAACCTGAGTCGGAAAACACGTGGGTTCCTGCGGAGACCATCAGGGATGAGGATCTCAGGGGGGAGTTTCACAGCAGGTTCCCAAGGAAGCCCAAACCGGTAGCGAGGTTCTGGGAGGAGCAATTTGGCACTACAGATGAGGAAGAAGAGTTTGTGGGGTTTCCGGCCTCCGATGAGGAGGAAGGAGAGGAATCTGAGGGTGAGGAATCGGACTGGGAGGGTGATCCGATACGAAGAGATAGCAGCAGGTGGAGAGCTATGTTTGAATCTTCAGAGGATGGGGGTAGGTCCTTCAGGGGATTTCCCGCATCGCCGTCAGAGGGAAGGGAGGAATTTAGGCCAAAGGAACGGGACGGAGGTGAGGGGGGTTCTGGGGGGAGGTGGATGTCAGGGAACTGCCATCGGAGCCAAGAGTGGAGGTAAGGCTCCCCGACCATGCAGGAGAAGGGACCAGCAGAGGGAGAGAGAACACTCCCTCTGGGGAAGGTTATCAGCGTGACACCGGGGAGGAAGGGGAACAGGGAAGGACTTCGGAGAGAGGGCTCCAAGACTCTTCCACAGAGACCAGCGGGGAGAGTCCAGGACCTCAGCTGGCTACGCCTACTCTGCGCAGAAAACTTCCGCGCAGGGAGGCTAGGTGGAGACTGGGTGTCAAGGAATTTTTATGTTGGAAGAAATTCAGGAAACGCCCACTGACGGATTCTGCCAGCGACTGACACAGCCACGGAGGAAGGGCTGTCCAGCCAGGGAAAGGTTTAGCCAGGCAACGTTGCCTAGAACTTCAGCATCCTTTACGCACGAGCAACCCCAATTCCCATTACAATATCCATCTGTACATTTCTTTTCGTACCACTCTGGTACGGGCAGTCCGAAACCATGCCTGTGTAAACTCCGCGTTCCTTTTCCCAACCTTTAACTTGTCTATGATTAATGTCTTATATGGAACCCTTGCTTTGTACTTATGTTAACCAATCAGCAACAAGCACACACGTGGCAAACGCTGTATAATATCCAATAAAAGGGAGTCTCCGAGGCTTGCTCGAGAGACGCCTCCCGTATGACACCTACCTACTCGTCTGTCGTTCATTTCAACCCAACAGGGTGTCATGACCTTCTAGATCTAAAATATCCCAATTTTTTAATAAATACCAGTCTTTCAACAGGAGAAGACATGAGGCTTCGTAATATAGCTTAAAATCCGGTAACCCGTAGCCACCTCTTTCTACAGTATCTATTAATATCTTGTGCTTTACTCTTGGTCTTTTACCCTTCCACAAAAATTTATAAATTTCTTTTTGCCACTTGTTGATACTGCTGGTCTTTCCTGTAATTGGAATCGTTTGGAATAGAAAGAGTAGCTTCGGTAAAACTATCATTTTAATTACCGAAATGCGGCCCAGGAATAATAAATTTAACCTTGTCCATGTCTCCAACTGTCTTTTGATATCTTTCCAACAATGGGTATAATTATCTTCATATAAGTTAATATTCTTTGGTGTTATCCATAATCGTAAATACTTGATTTTGGGGTAGATTTTAATGTGTATTATTTGTTCTAATTCTGCTTTTTCATCTGGCGGCATATTTTTAAATAATAGTTTTGTCTTGTTTAAATTCATTTTGAACCCCGCAACTTTACCGTATATTATTTCCAACGCCTTTCTTAAACTCTGTTTTGGTTGCTCCGTAGTTATAATTAAATCGTCAGCAAATGCCCTCATTTTGTAACTTCTATTTCCCAGCATAATCCCTTTTATTTCTTTTTCTTCCCTAATTTGTTTACATAAAACTGCCAATGTTAATATGAAAACTAAGGGGGATAGTGGGCGACCTTGTCTGACCCCTTTACTGATTTCACACTCCTGTGATAAATTTCCATTGATTATGATTTTAGCTTTTTGTTTTGATTATATTGCTTCAATCCCTCTTATATACTTTATACCAAAATCCGTTATGGTGTAACAGACCTTTCATAAATTTCCAGGATACCCTGTCGAAAGCTTTTTCTGCATCTATAGCCATTAAGACTGCCTTCTTTTCTATTCTTAAATCTAAATACGCTAATAAGTTTATAATGTTTCTAGTGTTGCTATAAATGTGCCTCCCGGGCAAAAAGCCAGCTTGGTCATTGTGTATCATCATCTGGAAGCCTTTTTTTGATCTTTCGGCTAACATATTTGCATATAATTTATAATCGTTCTTTAGAAGTGCGATAGGCCTATAGTTGTTAATAAGTAGATTGTCCGTTCCCTGTTTTGGAATTAATGCAATAAGGCTGTCTTTCCAAGAATCCGGCATGGTTCCGTCTTTTAAGATGTTGTTCATGATACTTCTTAATGGGTCAGACAGTAAGTCCTCCATTTTTTTATAATATATTGCCGGTAGGCCGTCTGGCCCTGCTGGCTTTCCTATCTTTGCTTCCTTAATTGCTCTTTGAATTTCGTACGATGTAATAGGGGCATTCAACAGTTCTTTTTGTTCTTTAGTAAGTTTCGGAAGACAGTTCTATTCTAAATGTTCTTTAACTTCTTCTGTTGTTTCATTTCCTTCCTTATAGATTTCTCTAAAGAATTCGAGAAATCGTTTCTCTATTTCTTTAGGGTTGTTTATTATTTTGCCTTTGCACTTAACTCTATTTATATGCCTTTCTGCCTCTCTCTTCTTTAATCATCATCATCAACCTTTTTTCGACCGTCAGTCAGAAAAAGAAGTACATTTGTCAATACGCAGTTAAAAGCTCCAGGAAAATTTTAGAACTTAGCCAACACTAAAATGGGCTAAACAGATAGCCCCATATCAATACAGTCAATTATAATCTTGCGACGCTTAAAAGCTAAAAAAAGAAATTTGGCCACCAAGGAAGGTATAGCTCTAGTGACGTTATTCAGCAAGTGTAAAACCTGGTTTTCTCCGGATAGGAAGCTAGATTGACATAGAAGTGGGTCTATAAAATTATGTCTAAGCTCTGTATAAGAAGGGCAAGTCAAGAGAATGTGTTCGGTGGACTCAACCACACCCATGGCACAATGACAGGTTCTCTGGGCGTATGGTACTCCCCTGTACCTTCCCCACAATATCGCAGAGTCAAGGACATTTAATCTAGCTGCTGTAAGAAGTCTACGGTATTCCACATAGTGAATTTCTGCAAGGTAGGGGGCTGGTATGGTCCGATAAATCTGGTCCCCTAGGAACATCCCTGGTTTTACCTGGCCTATGTCCTCTTGTCTGGCAATGTCACTCAGTCTCCGGGAGATCACAGCTCTAGCTTGATTGTACGTCATAGACTCAAAGTAAAGGTGAGACAATCCGCAGGATTGAACCTCGTTAGTGACCTCCCTTTCCCACGATAATTGGAAATCGTCCCTCAATATCAAGGGGGCAATACCCACTGGTTTAAAACAAAGCTTGAGCCATAGCCAGAGCTTCGTCTTCAAGGCCACATGCCGTAGAGCTTGCCAGCCGACTTCTAATCTCATAACCGCGCCCGCTACCAAGGGGGGAATCCTAAGGATGGCTCTAAGGAATCGCGTTTGGATAGAATCCAATTTCAAAAAATCCCTACGGGAGCCTAAAGAGATGCCCACCAAAAGAAGGGGGAGGACTTGTCAGTGTTTGTAAAAAGCAAAAAAAGATGGAAAGGGTTCTGACCTCCCTTTGTCTCCTCAGCCTGGTCCTCGGACCCTTGTCGGCACAAAAGAGTCCACGAGAATATCCTTGCAGAGTTTTATTCTTAAAAGTCCTTGTGCAAAACACGACTGAATACACACCAGCACCAACCAACCCAAACACCAGCCACAGCCCAAACTAACATTTCTCACTTATATATACAACTTGGTGCAGACCGCTGAGTCATGCTGACCCAGCTTTATTCGCATTAAAGAAACAGCGGCCATTTTATCCGTGACACCCCTTCTGTTTCTTAAATGCGAAAAACCCCAACAGAAACAATACATACATACAATACGTTATATACACAAACCCAGTTTTGTCATCAATTCATTATGACATGTTGCTGGCAAAGGCTTGGTAAACAAATCAGCAATATTATCTTGTGATTGACAATACTCCAGTTTGATTACCCCATTCTGTACACAATCTCTCACATTCACATGACGGATAGCAATATGTTTTGATGCGGATTTCATTATTTCTAAGCCCGCTAATGCAATGCACGATTGGCTATCTTCATACACTTGGATAGGCAAATCTACTTTACAATCTAGATCTTTCAGTATCTGTATAAACCACATGATTTCATTGCATGCTAGCGACAGGCTCCCATATTCTGCCTCACAGGATGAGGTCGCAACAAATCCTTGTTTCTTTGACCTCCATCCAATTATGGAATCATAACCATTCCACTTGTAGATTTTCTAGTAGCTACACAGCTTCCCCAGTCCGCATCAACAAATACTTCCAGTTTTTCATCTTGTGTACTAGATATCTTTAAACATACATTAATGTCCCCTTTAGATATCTGATAAGCCTTTTCAAAGCACACCAATCGGCAGTACTGGGTTTAGATACACGTTGGCTCAGAACATTTGTAGCACATGCAATGTCTGGCCTTGACCACTGGCTTAAATACAACAGTGATCCTATTTTTTGAGTGATACAACTCAGGCTGATCAAATTCATCATCACACACTGTCTTTGGGAAATCTGGTGTCATGGGAGTCTGAACTGGCTTTCAGTTTTTCATGCCAAACTGCTCTATCAAATGAAGAATTTTCTCTTTCTGGCTCAACAGGAAGCTTCCACCAGCTTCCTGCCTTACTTCTACTCCCAAGTAATTGCTTACAGGCCCTAAGGCTTTAAGCTTAAACCTCTTTTCCAATTGACTTGTGAGCTTCTGGATCTCATCTGTGGAACTCCCTGCCACAAGCAAGTCATCAACAAAGACTAAGAGCATTAGATATTTGTTGCCTGTCCCCTTGGTGTACAGACATGGATCAGCCACACTCCTTTTAAAACCAATTTTTACAAGGGCTTCATTTAAACACTGGTTCCAACACCTTCCACTTTGTTTGAGACCATAAACAGCCTTTCTCAAACGCCAGACTGCACCATTCCCCTCTTCAAACCCAGGGGGTTGTCTCATTAACACTTCATGGTCTAAATTTGCATGCAGATATGCAGCATCAACATCAAAATGGTGCACTGCTAGTTGTCTTACAGCAGCAATGGAAAGCATTAAACGAAAAGCTTCACTCTTTACCGTGGGAGAAAACACTTCATCATAACTCTCCCCTTTAATCTGAGTGAACCCTCTGGCTACTAATCTGGCTTGAAAACGTGGTTCCCCAGATGCAAGGGTTTTCCTTTTGTAAACCCACTTGCATGACACCACTCTGCCACCAGGTGGCGGCATTATGACCTCAAACACTTTGTTACGTTTAAAAGAGTCCATTTCTTCTTTCATAGCTTGTTCCCACAAAGCACGTTCCCCAGGGGGTAAGTCTAAGACTTCATGATAACTTTGTGGTTCCACACAACTCACATTGCATACTCTCACTCCTCCTAGGGTCCAACGTTGAGGAGGTACACCCTTGTTTGAACGCTGGGAGCGTCTAGGCACAACTACTTCTTCTTCCCCCCTTATCGCTGGCTCTTCTTCCTCTTCCTCTAGAGAAGTATTATCTATTGCCACATCTTTTGGGGAAATCTGTGCCTCTTCCTCATCCTGCTCCTGTGTTGCCAATGGCTGAGAAGAAGCCTCTTCTCTTACTTGCAGGGGCAGTAGGCAGTCAGGGTTGGCATGGATCGCAGTCCATCTGTCCTGGTCAGCGAAGTCTGCGCTTCGTGACAGAACCACGCGTCCTGGGCATAAATTGAAACGCCACCCTTTGCCATAGGACTGATATCCCACAAACCGCAGTTTCTGCGCTCTAGCGCCCCCTTTCTGGCGCTGAGCTTTGGGAATGTTTACATGTGCCCAAGAACCCCAATTATGGAGCATTGTCCACTCTGGTTCTTTGCCAAACAACATACGATATGGTATATCTTTTATAGAGCTAGACCAGGTTCTATTAATCAAAAAGTTCGCAGTCAGAAAAGCCTCGCCCCACAGCCTATGGTTGTGGCCCAATCCTGCATCCACTAGCAGGCAGTCCTTTACTGACTGTATCACAGCCCCACGTCTTTCACACAGACCATTTTCAGCAGGGCTATAAGGGTTAGTCAAACGGTGAGTGATCCCCTTACGTCGCAACCATGTCCCAAATTGTTTGTTCAGAAATTCTCCGCCCCTATCTGTTTGCAACTGCACAACAGGGCGAGCAAAGAGGTCCCCACTCACCCACGCATAGAGGAGAGGGAACTCAGCAGTCAAGCCACGGAAATACTTGATTCAAGATTGAGAGGAGGGGTAGTGGAGTATTTGGTGGCTTGGGAGGGGGAACCTGAGTCGGAAAACCATCAGGGATGAGGAGCTCAGGGGGGAGGCCAGACACTAGTACGAAAAGGGTTTTAGAACTAATTCAAGAATTTGGTCAAGTTGCAGGATTCAAGTTGAATAAACAAAAAACTAAAGTTTTGGAGATTTTTTTTTTCATTTTAAAATTTTTATTTTTTATTGATTTCCAACTATTTGTACAATTTGTCCATATTTCAACTCATCTTTTCAATTTTGAACTTCCTTCAACGTCATTGACAATCATTCGTAGTTATATCTTTTGGTACACATTCCACTCTTTCATATTGCCATTTGTTCCTCCCTTCATACATTATTCCCAATAAACAATACTTGTTGGTTCTTTACAGTGCCTCTTTAAATCCCACTAGCGTTGTATTTACAGTACATTTGTTCTCCAGATAACCCACAAATTTCCCCCAGTCCTCAATAAACTTTTGATCCTTAATGTATCTAATTTTTCCTGTTAATTTGTCCAATTCTGCATATTCTGTCAGTTTTGCTCTCCACTCTGCTACCGTTGGGATTTCTTCCTGCTTCCACTTCTGGGCCACCACAATTCTGGCTGCCATTACCGCATACTGGAAAAGTTTGCAGTCCTTTCTTCTAATGTCCTTTCCCACAATACCTAATAAGAAGGCTTCTGGCTTTTTTACAAAGGTATATCTTAACATCTTTTTCATTTCATTGTAAATCTCGTCCCAGAAGTTTTTAACTTTCTTACATTCCCACCATTGATGGTAAAAAGTCCCTACTTTTTGTTTACATTTCCAGCATTTGTTATCTACCTTGTACATCCTTGCCAGTTTTACGGGTGTCATGTACCACCTATAGAGCATCTTCATCACATTTTCCCTCAATAACGTACATGCCGTAAATTTTATGTTCACTCTCCATAACCTTTCCCAGTCCTCCAATTGAACATTATAGCTAAAATCCCTTGCCCATTGTACCATCACTGATTTCACTTCCTCATCCTTCGTATTCCACTCCAACAGTATTTTATACATTTTTGACAGATTTTTATATTCGTTGTTAATTATGTCTCTTTGGAATATTGATTCTTTTTCCTCATAACCCCTTTCCTTCATCTCCTTTTTGAACATTTCATTTATCTGAAAGTAGTGCAGCCAATCGTATGTGAACACTTTGACCTGATCGTATGATTTTACTTTCCACTTCCCTCCTTCATTGGTAACCATTTCTCCATACTTTCCCCACTTTTCTCTCATATTGACTTTCTTTACACACATTATCTCCAACGGGGATAGCCAATGTGGAATTTTGGGTTCCAGTATGTTTTTATATCTATCCCAAACCTCTATTAGTGGACCCTTAAAGATGTGACTACCAAATCCCTTATGCACCCTCTTTTTATCACACCATAGATACGCATGCCACCCAAATTTGTTATTGAACCCTTCCAGTTCTAATAATTCTTTCTTTTCCAACTTTACCCATTCTTTTATCCAACACAGACATGCTGCCTCGTAATACAATCTCATGTCTGGTAGGGCGAAGCCACCTCTTTCTTTTGCGTCTGTTAATAACTTGAATTTAATTCTGGGCTTCTTCCCTTCCCAGACATATCTTGAAATCGCTTTTTGCCATTCTTTAAAGTCTTTTGTACCTTTTATTATGGGTATCGTTTGGAATAAAAATAACAACTTAGGGAGCACCATCATTTTAACCATAGATATTCTTCCCCAGAATGATAGTTTCATTCTGGCCCAGACCTCCAGATCTTTTTTAATTCCATTCCAAACTGGGGTATAGTTGTTTTGGTATAGATCAATGTTCTTATTAAAAGCCAAATTCCCAAGTATTTAACCTTTTTAACAACCTCAATTTCTGTCTGTTGTTGTAATAATTCAATCTTATCTTGGTCCAAATTTTTAACAATCATTTTAGTCTTTCTCTTATTCAGTTTGAATCCTGCTATCTTCCCAAATTTTTCCATCTCATCTAAAATCTCCCTTATGCTTTCTGTAGGTTCTTCCACGGTTAGGACCACATCATCTGCGTAAGCTTTGACTTTGTACTCATTTACACCTAATGTCACCCCTTTAATTTGCTTATTTTGTCTTATTGCATTTAATAAGACTTCCAAAACCACTATAAATAGCAACGGCGAAAGGGGGCATCCCTGTCTTGTTCCTTTAGATATTTTTATGTCTTCAGAAATAACGTTGTTAACTATCAGTCTTGCTTTCTGTTCTGTATAAATTGCCTTTATACCTTTTAAGAACTCTTGGCCCACCTCCATAACCTCCAAATTTTCCAACATGAAATCCCAGACTACATTATCAAAAGCTTTCTCCGCGTCTACGAAGATTAAGCTCGCTGGTTTGTCGCACCTGTCGGACAGATACTCAATGAGATTAACTATATTTCTTGTATTGTTTCTTATTTGTCTGCCCGGAAGAAAACCCACTTGGAGTTTAAAAATTTAACAGCTATGGAAAGGGAGAGGTTCCAGAATGAAACAGGGTTGACAGTGGTCAAGAAGGTGAAATACTTGGGGATTAATATGACATCTAAGAATGTGAATTTGTTTAAAGATAATTATGAGAAATGCTGGACAGAAGTTAAAAAGGATCTAGAAATATGGTCAAATTTGAAGCTTTCCTTGTTAGGCCGAATTACAGTTATTAAGATGAATGTATTGCCTAGAATGTTAGATTTATTTCAAGCATTGCAAATTCTTGACAAGATGGACTGTTTCAAGAGGTGGCAGAAAGACATTTCGAAATTTGTCTGGCAGGGCAAAAAACCCAGAATAAAGTTTAAAATTTTAACGGATGCAAAGGAAAGAGGGGGATTTGCCCTGCCGGACTTAAAACTGTACTATGAATCAGCAGCTTTTTGCTGGATGAAAGAGTGGCTGCTCCTCGAGAATACAGATACTTTGGACTTGGAAGGTTTTAATAATGTATTTGGATGGCATGCATATCTATGGTATGATAAGGTTAAAGCGCATAAAGCTTTTAAAAATCACATTGTTAGGAAAGCATTATATAATGTCTGGATCAGATACAAAGATTTGTTGGAAAATAAAACCCCAAGCTGGCTATCGCCAATGGAAGCTAAAGCCGTGAAAAAACTTAACATGGAGGCCAAATGGCCAAAATATTGGGAAATTTTGGAACAAGAGGGAGATAAACGGAAATTACAGAGCTATGAGAGATTGAAGTCTAAAGTACGAGACTGGCTCCATTACTATCAAATAATGGAGGTGTATAAACAGGACAGGAAAATTGGCTTCCAGGTGGAGAAATCAAAACTAGAAACAGAACTGTTAGAACCCAATGCTAAGAATCTGTCAAGAATGTATAATATGTTGCTGAAATGGAATACACAATATGAAACAGTTAAATCTGCTATGATTAAGTGGGCACAGGGCATTGGTCATAACATTATGTTTGCTGACTGGGAACAGTTGTGGACCACCGGTATTAAATTCACGGCATGTAATGCCTTAAAGGAAAATATTATGAAAATGATCTATAGGTGGTACATGACCCCAGTCAAGCTAGCAAAAATTAACCATTTGCCTGATAATAAGTGTTGGAAATGTAAAGAAACTGAAGGTACTTTTTATCACCTTTGGTGGACGTGCCCGAAGATTAAGGCTTTCTGGGAAATGATATATAATGAAATGAAAAAGGTACTTAAATGTACTTTCCCTAAGAAACCAGAGGCCTTTCTCTTGGGCATTGTCGGCCAATTGGTGCCAAAGAAAGACAGAACTTTTTTTATGTATGCTACAACAGCAGCAAGAATACTCATCGCAAAGTATTGGAAGATCTACCCACTCTGGAAGAATGGCAGATGAAGGTGATAGACTACATGGGACTGGCTCAAATGACCGGCAGAATCCGTGACCAGGGGAAAGAGACGGCGGATGAAGACTGGAAGAAATTTAAAATTTATCTTAAGAAACATTGCAAAATTAATGAATGCTAAAATGTTGAGGTTTTAGAAAAAAGGGGATTACAGCTGTAAAAGATTAAGTATAAGAAAAGAATAAGGGAAAATTCGATAAAACCAAGGGGCAGGATTTGCTGAAACAAATTTGGAAATTGGGATGCAGAAAGGGGAGGTATGGGGAAGTCGGTGAAGTAAGGTTTAAGAAAAAAGGACTCGACTTCCGGAGGCGGCGCGAAACGGTAATGGCGGTCCTCTTCGCTCTGTGAAGGGGAGCTCCGCAGAAACGGGTCGTCCGCTACGGCACAGCGGAGACCCATAAAGATAAACCACAGGCAGAGTGAGCCTGTGACCGTGGGACTCGGCGGGCACCAGAAGCGCCCCCCGAAACGAAGAAGGAACCCCATAAGGGGCTCCGGAACGTGGAAGGGTGGTGCGGTGCTGTGAGTTGATCGCTCTTTCTGCGGAAGTGAAGCCGCGCGGCTGCTACCGATGAGCGCTGACCTTTTTTCCTGGAGCAATTGATTTAAAACTACAAACCCGTAAGTAAGGGGAAATTAAGAAATCTTGGGACTAAAGAGACTGAATTTGGCTGAAAGCGGAAGATGCAACCAGGAAGTCCGTCTCCCGACCGTGCTTAAAGAACTAAAGTAAAGATTTTGACAAGCTGGAATCGCTTAAAAAAAAAAAAGGTTTTAAAAGTGTGGCTTATTGTGCAACAACTGAATTTGCTTTCAAGAGACTTTTAAGAGATTAAGAGACAATTTCGTTTTACTTTTCTTGGTTACCCCCCCTTTTCTTTCTGGATTGTTTAAAAGAAGCCCAATTCACGGGCTGTCAGGCTAAAGGCAAAAAGAACTGTCAAACTGCTGAATCTGGCTAACTGTCGAAAGTGTTACATTGGAGCGTTACAATTTGGATACAAATGGGGAAGTTATTTCTCGCACCTCTTTGAGACTTTGTTTTAACTTTGGGAAGTTCTGCATCGCAAAAGGGAGCTGAAGGATCCTTTCAACGTGTTTTAAACTGCTGGGATTTTAATGGCGGAACAACTCTATTCTTTCCTTTGAGACATTGTTGCACTCCCCCTAGAGGACTGTGGATTTACAATTGTCTGGGATTTGCCTTCTGTTTTGATTTTCTGCTGCCTTGCTGTTTACTCTCTGGAACTGACTTTCCCATGGGACTGCACATAGCTTGACCTTGGCACGTAGACAGGATTGGAATGAGTGGCACGGGGAAAGCAAGATTGGCTAAAACGAAAGCTAAACAATTAGTAAAAACAACTCTGACTTCTCAGCCACGCAGATCATCTGTCCCAGCTGTTTTAGGGATACAAGAAGGAGAAGCTGAGCAGACATCATTAGAGGATATGGCTACAGGAGGATCTTCTGCACTTTTAGAACAATTTTTGGGATAATTGGAAAGTTTAAATAAAAAGGCAGACGAGCATTCGACAAAAATTGACCAAGCCACAGCCAGCATTAATAAATTGACTGAACAAGTTGCTCAACATACACAAGCAATCGGGAATCTACAGGAAGCAACTCTAGAAAATCGCAAACTGGCTGAGGAAGCTAATCAAAAAGCTGTGGAAGCCAATCAGAAAGTTGAAGCAATACAGGTGGAAGTAAAACCTTTGCACAAACAAATTAACGAACAGCAGGCCTACCTGTCTATGATTGAATTAAGAAATAGGGAAAATAATCTCAGATTGAGAGCCATCCCGGAACTTGAACAGGGGGATTTGATTGGTTATTTGTCATCAGAATTTTCAAAGTTCTGGGCCATTGAAGAAGATAAGGACTTCAAAATCGTAAGTGCTTTTAGACTGGGAAGAGTGGTGAGGAAGGACAGATCCAGAGACTGTTTGATCATTTTGAGATCCAAGCAAGAGAGAGACAAAATATTAGGCCTTCATTTCGAAAAATCACTTGATATTCAAGGCAACAAGGCAGAAATCTACAAAGATATCCCGAAACAACTTTTGGACCTTAGATCTACATACACAGATTTAACAAGATTGTTGAGAAGCAACTCAATTCCCTTTAGGTGGGAATTTCCTCAAGGATTATCCTTTAACTTCAAAGGAAAGAAATTCAAAATTAAATCAGCAGAAGACCAACAAAAATTTCTAGACGACCACGGAGAGGACCTTCAGAAAGGAGCAGTAGGACCTGGGTCTTGGCCACCACCTCCGCCAGTACCAGCACCTGTACCCGCACCCTTGGGACCAGAGGATCAAAAGGAAAAGACACCACCACCAAAGGAATAGCGGATTGATCCAGGATGTCTCTGCAGCTTCTTAGTTGGAATATTAATGGCGGGAATTCCCCGGAAAAAAGGACAAGAATATTTCATATAGTGAAGAAAGAACAATTGGACATTATTTGTTTGCAGGAAACCCATGTGACTAGGCTCCACAGAAAAGTGCTAATTAACAAAAGACTAAGCCAAGAATTTATATCATCGGACAGAGTCAAAAAAAGAGGAGTGGTGATTTATGCAAAGGAGAGCCTATCACCAAAGTTTTTATTTAAAGATGAACAAGGAAGAATTTTGGCAATTGAGATTCAGACTCAAGGAGAAAAGTTTTTGATACTAGGAATATATGCACCGAATGAGGGGAAATCAGAATTTTACAAGAAACTGCATGAGACTATGCTGGATTATCTGGACTATAGCAACATCATTATGATGGGAGATATGAATGGGGTGGTCTCTATAAATATGGATAAGTCACAAAATCAAAATTTGACAAAAGACGGCAGACTACCTAAAACTTTATTTGAGCTAACTGACAACATGGACCTGATTGACATCTGGAGGACAAAGAACCCCCTAGGAAAAGAAGGAACATTCTTTTCTGAAGCCCATCTGACATGGACAAGAATCGACCAAATATGGATAACTAGAGGACTGGCACCTAAGACTAGAAAAGTGGAAATCTGCCCAAAAACCTGCTCCGACCATAACGCCATGAAAATGGAAATTAGACTAACCCCAATCGGTTCCTTCAGATGGAAAATGAATGACACCTTGTTAAGAGATCAGGAGGTTGTGAAGAAGGCCCAGAAGACATTACAAGACTATTTTGAAATAAATCTGAATACCACAGTGGAAAAAAGAGTAATCTGGGATGCAAGTAAAGCTGTTATGAGAGGGTTTTTGATACAACAGAACACGATAAAGAAAAGACTCTGGAATGAAAAAAAGGACAAGATTTTAGAGAAGATAAGAGATGGTGAGAAAAAATTAAGATCAAAACCCAAATCTCAGGAGATTCTGAGAGAAATCAAATTCCATCAAGCACAATATGCCAAATTGATAAATCAAGAAGTAGAGTGGAAAATTAAATTAATGAAACAAAGATCATTTGAATCAGCAAATAAGTGTGGGAAACTGCTAGCATGGCAGTTGAAAAAGAGACAAAAATTGAACACGGTTACAAACCTAGAGATTGAAGGGAGAAATATTCAGAAACCTGAGGAAATTAGAAAGTGCTTCCAGAGATACTTCAAACAACTTTACACGCAAGGGCTGCAGAAAGAGACTGAGATAGACCAATTTTTAAAAATAAATGGACTACCAAAATTATCCCAGGAAAAGAGAACAGCTCTGAACTATAAAATAACACAACAAGAAATTGAAGGTGCCATTCAGAATATGCAACTAGGCAAATCTCCAGGACCAGATGGACTCACCTCCAAGTATTATAAGACATTGAAAGATCTCTTGATTCAACCACTAATGGAGGTGTGTAATCAGATCATGGAGGGGAAGAAGGCACCGGAATCGTGGAAAGAAGCTTTCATCACATTGATACCTAAATTGGAAACTGAAAAGACTCAATTTAAGAACTACCGTCCCATCTCACTCCCAAATGTGGATTACAAAATTTTTGCAGACATTCTGCCAAGTAGACTTAAAAAAGTGTTAAATGAAGTAATTCATAAAGATCAGGCAGGCTTTCTCCCAGGCAGACATTTGTCTGATAATACTAGAAATATTATTGACATTTTGGAACTTCTGCAAAGTAATATCAATACAAAAGCAGTGTTAATTTTTATTGATGCGGAGAAGGCATTTGACAACATCTCTTGGAAGTTTATGAAGAAAAACCTTGAAGGGATGGGAGTGGGACGGGGGTTTGAAAATGGAATAGAGGCAATTTATTCAGAACAAAAAGCTAAATTGATAGTTAACAATGTGGTGACAGAAGAGTTCAAAATTGAAAAAGGAACACGACAAGGGTGCCCCATATCCCCTTTGTTATTTATATCAGTCCTGGAGGTGCTTTTGAATATGATTAGGGAGGACCGGTTGGTGCAAGGAATACAGGTTGGAGTGAAACAGTACAAACTTAAAGCTTTTGCAGATGACTTGGTTTTAACATTACAGGAGCCAGAATCTAGTACGAAAAGAGTTTTAGAATTGATTCATGAGTTTGGTCGGGTGGCGGGATTTAAACTGAACAAGCAAAAAACTAAGGTTTTGGAGAAAAAATTGACACCTTTGGAGTCAGAAAGGTTTCAGAAAGAGACTGAATTAAATGTGGTTAAAAAGGTGAAATACCTAGGGGTTAACTTGACTGCTAAAAACTTGAACTTATTTAAAAATAACTATGAAAAATGTTGGTCAGAAATCAAGAAGGATCTAGAAACTTGGTCAAGATTGAAACTTTCCTTGTTGGGTCGAATTGCAGCTATAAAGATGAATGTATTGCCAAAGATGTTGTTTTTATTTCAAACCCTACAGATTGTGGACAGAGTGGAATGTTTTGGAAAGTGGCAGAGAGATATTTCTAAGTTTGTCTGGCAGGGCAAAAAACCCAGAATAAAATTTAAAATTCTAACTGATGCAAAGGAAAGAGGGGGATTTGCCCTGCCGGACTTAAGGTTATATTACGAAGCTGCAGCTTTCTGCTGGATGAAAGATTGGTTACTCTTAGAAAACACTGATGTCCTAGATCTGGAAGGGTTTAATAATTCTTTTGGTTGGCATGCATATCTGTGGTACGACAAGGTAAAAGTTCATAAAGGGTTTAAAAACCATATTGTCAGGAAAGCAATATTTATTGTCTGGACAAAGTATAAAGACTTATTAGAAAATAAGACCCCAAGGTGGTTATCACCAACTGAGGCTAAGGCCCGGAAAGGACTCAATATGGAGGCCGGCTGGCCGAAATATTGGGAAATAATAGAAAAAATTGGAGACAATTGGAGGTTGCAGAGCTTGGAGAAATTAAAGAATAAGGTGCGAGATTGGTTACATTACGCTCAAATTAAAGAGGTTTTTAATCTAGACAGAAAGAAAGGATTCCAGGTGGAAAAATCGAAATTAGAAACAGAATTGTTAGAACCAAAGACCAAGGTACTTTCTAGAATGTATAACTTGCTGCTTGAATGGAATACTCAGGATGAGACAGTTAAATCAGCTATGATAAAATGGGCTCAGGACATTGGATATAACAAGATGTTTGCGGACTGGGAAAGGTTATGGACCACCGGAATGAAATTCACGGCATGTAATGCCCTGAAGGAAAATATTATGAAAATGATATATAGGTGGTACATGACCCCAGTCAAGCTGGCAAAAATATATCACCTGTCTGATAATAAATGTTGGAAATGTAAGGAGGCTGAAGGGTCATTCTTTCACCTCTGGTGGACTTGTCCAAGAGTGAAGGTCTTCTGGGAAATGATCTACAATGAGTTAAAAAAGATATTTAAATATACCTTTACTAAGAAACCAGAAGCCTTCCTCTTGGGCATTGTCGGCCAGAAAGTGTTAAAGAAGGACAGAACCTTTTTTATGTATGCGACTACAGCAGCAAGAATTCTTATTGCAAAATATTGGAAGACACAAGATTTGCCCACACTGGAAGAGTGGCAGACGCAATTGATGGATTACATGGAACTGGCTGAAATGACTGGCAGAATCCGAGATTTGGGAGAAGAAACAACGGAAGAGGATTGGAAAAAGTTCAAGGACTATTTACAAAAACAGTATAAATTGTATGAATGCTAAGAAACTGCACGATTTAGAAAAATATGGTTCCAGTAACTTGATTGTGAGATATTGAAAATTAAGTGAGATGCAAGAAAGAATTGAAACTTAAAGTAATATTATGTTTATTTTAAGTTATAAGTAATTGACAAAATTTGCTTTAAGCTTAGAAAGATAACATTTGAGAAGTACAAAATAAGAAATCAAAGATGGTAACAATTTGCTGATACTTTTATTATAGAGAATGCAGGGTAAGGGAGATGTGAGGAAGTCCAGTTAGTTATATAAAAAAGGTTATGAATAGTTGTGTTTTTTCTTTTTTCTTTACTTTTCTTTTTCTATATTGTTTGTGGGTGTAATTGTATCTGTTTTCTTTTTTGGTTTGTTATTTTTTTGGGGAAGGGAATTTGTGTGTTTATTGTGTGCTTTTTATTTTATGTTTGAAAATTGAATAAAATATTTATTAAAAGAAAAAAGGACTCGAAATTATACATGTTTGTTTATGTGTTTGTTTGTTTGTATTGTGTAATGTTTGTGTTTATAAAAATTGTGAAAAACCAATAAAAATTTTATTTTTTAAAAAAGAGGATCTCAGGGGGGAGTTTCACAGCAGGTTCCCAAGGAAGCCCAAACCGGTAGCGAGGTTCTGGGAGGAGCAATTTGGCACTACAGATGAGGAAGAAGAGTTTGTGGGGTTTCCGGCGTCCGACGAGGAGGAAGGAGAGGAATCTGAGGGTGAGGAATCGGACTGGGAGGGTGATCCGGTACAAAGAGATAGCAGCAGGTGGAGAGCTATGTTTGAATCTTCAGAGGATGGGGGTAGCTCCTTCAGGGGATTTCCCGCATCGCCGTCAGAGGGAAGGGAGGAATTTAGGCCAAAGGAAAGGGACGGAGGTGAGGGGGGTTCTGGGGGGAGGTGGATGTCAGGGAACTGCCATCGGAGCCAAGAGTGGAGGTAAGGCTCCCCGACCATGCAGGAGAAGGGACCAGCAGAGGGAGAGAGAACACTCCCTTTGGGGAAGGTTATCAGCATGACACCGGGGAGGAAGGGGACCAGGGAAGGACTTCGGAGAGAGGGCTCCAAGACTCTTCCACAGAGACCAGCGGGGAGAGGCCAGGACCTCCGCTGGCTATGCCTACTCTGCGCGGAAAACTTCCGCGCAGGGAGGCTAGGCGGAGACTGGGCGTCAAGGAATTTTTATGTTGGAAGAAATTCAGGAAACGCCCACTGACGGATTCTGCCAGTGACTGACACAGCCACGGAGGAAGGGCTGTCCAGCCAGGGAAAGGTTTAGCTAGGCAACGTTGCCTAGAACTTCAGCATCCTCTACGCACGAGCAACCCCAATTCCCATTACAATATCAATCTGTACTTACCCCTCTTTGTACATTCCTTTTTGTACCACTCTGGTACGGGCAGTCCGAAACCATGCCTGTGTAAACTCTGCGTTCCTTTTCCCAACCTTTAACCTGTCTATGATTAATGTCTTATACGCAATAATTAATGTCTTATATACAACCCTTGCTTTGTACTTATGTTAACCAATCAGCAACAAGCACACACGTGGCAAACGCTGTATAATATCCAATAAAAGGGAGTCTCCGAGGCTTGCTCGAGAGACGCCTCCCGTATGACACCTACCTACTCATCTGTCGTTCATTTCAACCCAACAGGGTGTCATGACCTTCTAGATCTAAAATATCCCAATTTTTTAATAAATACCAATCTTTCAACCAGAGAAGACATGAGGCTTCGTAATATAGCTTCAAATCCGGTAACCCGTAGCCACCTCTTTCTACAGTATCTATTAATATCTTGTGCTTTACTCTTGGTCTTTTACCCTTCCACAAAAATTTATAAATTTCTTTTTGCCACTTGTTGATACTGTTGGTCTTTCCTGTAATTGGAATCGTTTGGAATAGAAAGAGTAGCTTCGGTAAAACTATCATTTTAATTACCGAAATGCGGCCCAGGAATGATAAATTTAACCTTGTCCATGTCTCCAACTGTCTTTTGATATCTTTCCAACAATGGGTATAATTATCTTCATATAAGTTAATATTCTTTGGTGTTATCCATAATCCTTAATACTTGATTTTGGGGTAGATTTTAATGTGTATTATTTGTTCTAATTCTGCTTTTTCATCTGGCGACATATTTTTAACTAATAGTTTTGTCTTGTTTAAATTCATTTTGAACCCCGCAACTTTACCGTAGCCATATATTATTTCCAACGCCTTTCTTAAACTCTGTTTTGGTTGCTCCGTAGTTATAATTAAATCGTCAGCAAATGCCCTCATTTTGTAACTTCTATTTCCCAGCATAATCCCTTTTATTTCTTTTTCTTCCCTAATTTGTTGACATAAAACTTCCAATGTTAATATGAACATTAAGGGGGATAGTGGGCGACCTTGTCTGACCCCTTTACTGATTTCACACTCCTGTGATAAATTTCCATTGATTATGATTTTAGCTTTTTGTTTTGATTATATTGCTTCAATCCCTTTTATATACTGTATACCAAAATCCATATGGTGTAATAGACCTTTCATAAATTTCCAGGATACCCTGTCGAAAGCTTTTTCTGCATCTATAGCCATTAAGACTGCCTTCTTTTCTATTCTTAAGTCTAATTACACTAATAAGTTTATAATGTTTCTAGTGTTGCTATAAACGTGCCTCCTGGGCAAAAAGCCAGCTTGGTCATTGTGTATCATCATCTGGAAGCCTTTTTTTGATCTTTCGGCTAAAATATTTGCATATAATTTATAATCGTTCTTTAGAAGTGCGATAGGCCTATAGTTGTTAATAAGTAGATTTTCCGTTCCCTGTTTTGAAATTAATGCAATAAGGCTGTCTTTCCAAGAATCCGGCATGGTTCCGTCTTTTAAGATGTTGTTCATGATACTTCTTAATGGGTCCGACAGCAAGTCTTCCATTTTTTTATAATATATTGCCGGTAGGCCGTCTGGCCCTGGTGGCTTTCCTATCTTTGCTTCCTTAATTGCTCTTTGAATTTCGTACGATGTAATAGGGGCATTCAACAGTTCTTTTTGTTCTTTAGTAAGTTTTGGAAGACAGTTCTGTTCTAAATGTTCTTTAACTTCTTCTGTCGTTTCATTTCCTTCCTTATAGATTTCTCTAAAGAATTCGAGAAATCGTTTCTCTATTTCTTTAGGGTTGTTTATTATTTTGCCTTTGCACTTAACTCTATTTATAAGCCTTTCTGCCTCTCTCTTCTTTAATTGCCATGCTAATAACCAGGCTCAGGTTCTGTTTCAGGCTGTGTCTCTGTTTCAGGCTTCGGCGCTGTATCAAACACTGTTGCAGACTCAGGCTGTGGCACTATGGCTGTGGCTGTGGCTCTGGTTCTGTTTCAGGCTCCGGCGCTGTTTCAAGCCCTGTATCTGCCTCTGCCTCTGTTTCAGGCTCTGGCACTCTATCAAGCACTGTTTCTGGCTCTGGCTCTCTTTCGCGCTCTGGTTCTGAATTAGGGTTTTGTTCTGGCTCTGGCTGTGTCTCTGGATCTGGCTGTGTCTCTGCTTCAGGCTCCTATGCTGTATCAAGCATTGTATCAGGTTCTGCCTCTCCCTCTGCCCCTGGCTACGTTTAAGCGTCAGGCTCAGTTTCAGACAGTGTCTCTGTTTCAGGATCCAGCACTCTATCAAGCACTATTTCAGACTCAGGCTGTGGATCTCGGCTGTGGCTCTAGGCTCCGTTTGTGGCTCTGTCTGTGGCTCTGGCTCTCTTTCAGGGTCTGGTTCTGAATGAAGATCTGGTTCTGACTCTGATTCAGGGTCTCATGATGGCTCTTCCTCTGCCTCTGAGCCAGCCATGTTTCAGGGTCTGGCTTTCTTTCAGGCTCTGGTTCTGAATTAGGGTTTTGTTCTGGCTCTGGCTGTGCCTCTGGCTCTGGCTCTGACTCCAGCTCCAGCTCCGGCACTGTATCAAGTACTGTTGCAGACTCAGGCTGTGGCTCTAGGCTGTGGCTGCAGCTATGTTTTGCGCTCCGGCCCTGTATCAAGCCCTATTTCTGGCTCTGGCTCTGGCTTTCTTTCAGCTCTGTCTCTGGCTCTGATTCATGGTCTCACTCTGACTCTGATTCAGGGTCTCGCTCTGGCTCTGGCAATCTATCAAGGACTGTTTCAGACTCAGGCTGTGGCTGTGGCTCTGCCTCTGCTTCAGGCTCAGGCTCTGTTTGAGGCTCTGTCTCTGTTTCAGGCTCCGGCACTGTATCAAGTACTGTTGCAGACTCAGGCTGTGGCTCTAGGCTATGGCTGTTGCTGTTGCTCTGGTTTGGGCTGTGGCTCTTTTTCAGGCTCTGGTTCTGAATGAGGGCTTGGTTATTGCACTGATTCAGGGTCTCGCTCTGTCTCTGGCTGTGTCTCTGTTGCACCTCAAATGGTGGTTTGTTGTTGTTGTTGTTGTTATTTTATTTTCTTTCTGGGGTGGGACAAATGTTTAGTTGGCGCGGGGATTATTTTAAGTTTAGCATAATTGTTTCTTGCTTTGTTTTTCTTTTACTATTTTTTTAGGTTATTGTATAGTTTGTATTTTGATTTTTAAGGGGAAAGGGTCAGGGCTGCCTGGGAGGGGGCCTCAGCCAACAGAATGGCTGGGGCAGTTTCCCTACGGGGGGATGTATTGGAACACCCAGTCTCTGTTATCGGGGGTGGGAGGAGCAGTTGCGCTAAGACCAGACCACGTCTTTACCGAAGATCTGGTTCTGGTTCTGACTCTGATTCTGATTTCTTTAGGGTTGTTTATTATTTTGCCTTTGCACTTAACTCTATTTATATGCCTTTCTGCCTCTCTCTTCTTTAATCATCATCATCATCATCAACCTTTTATTCGACCGTCAGTCAGAAAAAAAAGTACATTTGTCAACATGCAGTTAAAAGCTCCAGGAAAATTTTAGAACTTAGCCAACACTAAAATGGGCTAAACAGATAGCCCCATATCAATACAGTCAATTATAATCTTGCGACGCTTAAAAGCTAAAAAAAGAAATTTGGCCGACTTCCGTTGGAGCGCGGAACCCGTTGCAGGCGAGGGTTTTTTCCGGTGGGAAAGCCCTAGCTTTTTTGGCCGAAAAAGGAGGTTTTTAGGGCGAAAAAAACCTCTTGTCGAACCTCTGGAGGGTGTCTAGAGGTCCAGGTTCCCGGCGGTGCCTGAAAGCTGTCCGGCCGGCCGCCAGGTAGCCTCCGAAAAAGAGGTGAAGAGTGCGGCGGAACGAGCAGCGGGCAATCGGGCAGCCATTGCAGCGGCTAACTAGCGAAGCCCCGAGCCTGCAGGGAATAGCGCTCCGCTCTCGAAATATAGAAATTCGGATTCATAACATCTAAACTTGTAAGAACTGGTGAGTAATAACAACAAGGAAGTCTCCGATTAAAAAAAGAGAAGAGCTCGAGTTCAGCGGTCGTCTGACATCATTAAAAAGGCGCAGGGCTGTATGCAGAGCCTAAAGCGAAAGTAAGTTGCCGCTAGCGGTTACTGTTTCTGTCTCCCCTGTAACTGTTACTGTTTGGAACTACGGTGAACTACGTTAAGAAGAAAGTAACCTTTTTTTCTTCACAAGAAAGAAGAGAGGGAGGATATCAAGGGGGAGCAGAGGAGCTCCGTGATAAAATAGAGATCTCAGCTGTAATTGAGGCAACAGAAAGATAGAGAGAACTATTTGGCAATATTCCTGTGAACATACTGTCACGTTAAGAAGAACCTCCGACGCCATATTAACCCTAGGTTAAGAAGGACCTCTGACGCCATATTAAGTGACTTTAAAAGACTTTAAAAGACATTTTGACAGAGAAGATAAAAATACTTTAGCGTCTTTTTGGGTGGTTTTTGGGGGTTCTCGTTTACTATTTTTTTCTGTTCTCTACCTTTGTTTCGAAAAGTGAACAGCTGAAGGTGGGCAGCTGGAAAAATCATTTAAGAATTTTTCTCCCAAACTCGGTAGGGTTTGAGTCCCCCCAGTGGTCTAAACTAAACATTACAATTTGATGCTGAAAACCTCTTTTGAGGTACCTTAGGACTTGTGAAATAACAGAGAAATAATTGTTTTTGAGAGACCTCTCCCTCTCCTAATGGACTGACTTTATCTGAACCACTTAGCACCAAAAAGTTTTGCAAGGGATAAATAAAATAAGCATAGACTATTACAGACTTATTGGAACTTGAAATTTGGAATATATCTGAAACCTTAATTTGATTTTTTCTATTTATTTTTTCTATTATCTTTTGGACTACATTTGGAACTTCAAATTAGAGTGCAGCTTAATTATCGCCCTGGTAGGACTAGCCCGAATGGGGGCAAGGAGAATACGGACAGAGTCGACAGACAACTAACTCCCCTCAAATTTTAGTGGGGGACGTGACAATAGTCAACTATACGACTTGGAGGGCGAAGTGCTAAAAAAGTTGTAATTTGTAATTTTTTTTCTTAGTCTGTATTTCCTGTTTCTGGTGGTTATTCCAAGAATATCTAAGTGTATTTGCAATTGTAATTGGTAAGGAACTACACAGTATTAATATTTGATACTTCGAAATCTAAAAAAATGTAGCACACACAGAAAAAAGGGGCAGAGGGGGGGGACTCCAACAGATAGGAGAGCCTCAAAGCAGGAAACAGACTTTAGAACAGAAATATTGAAGATGTTTGCAGAAATAAAACAAAGCGAAAAAAACTTGGAGACAAAATTAGAACAGATAGATAAAAAAATTGGGAATATGGACAAAAAGATTGAGGAGACAGTCAGTGAATTAAAAGGACAGATTAAAGAGGTTTCAAAGAGAGTGGATGAGGGATTTAAGAAGACAAAACAGGAAATGAACGAGATGAAGCGGGAAGAAGAGAAGATGAAAAATGAGATTGCAGATTTAAATAAAATACAGGAAGAAATAAAAGATTCTATTGCGATGAACGAACTGAAACAGAAAGAAGTGAATTTGAGACTGAGGCAAGTACCGGAAATACAAAATGAAAATATAAAAGGAAGATTGATAAAGGAAATTGCGCAGTGGATGGAGCTATCGGAGGAAGAAGTGGCAAAGACAATACAAAATGCATTCAGAATGAAAATTAAGTCAAGTAAGATAAAGAAATTCCCGGGGGATTGTTTAATTACTTTCAAAGATAGAGAGATGAGAAATTTGATTTTGCAAAGGAACAGAGAGAAGAGATTATATATTGATGGGAATTACATAATTATATTTAAAGACATCCCAATAAGGTTGCTGAAACGAAGAGAAGCATACAAACCACTGGTGCAATTGCTTAAGAAAAACAAGATTGATTTCAGATGGGAATTTCCGGAAGGAGTCTCGTTCTTTTACAAAGGGGTAAAAAGAAGATTGACAAGTCCTGAGGAAATAGGAAAATTTACAAGAAGATACAAAGAATTACAACTGGGAGAGGAAGAGACCAAAGGGGCAGAAGGAGGAATAAGATTAAGGGAGGAATTTGAATCAGGAGAAGAAGAAGAACAGACCGGGAAGGAAACAGAAGAAGAGGAAGAAGAAGAAGAAGGAGAAGAGACAGAAAGACTATAAGGTTAAAACTCAAATTTAAATAGTGGTAAGAAGAATGACGCTAAAATTATGGAATTGGAATATTAATGGGATGAACGATAAGAAAAAACGGAACAGAATTGAACATATCCTAAAAAAGAAGAATTTGGACATCATATGCCTACAAGAAACGCACGTGGCCAAAAAACATAGGAAAATTCTGATTAACGAAAGGTTAGGGAATGAATTTATTTCCTCGGATAAGGAGAAAAAAAGAGGTGTTGTATTATATATCAAAAACAAAATTGAATCTCACCAATTATTTAAGGATGAAGAAGGGAGAATTATAGCGGCTCAAATTAGCTGGCAAGGTGAAAAACTGATAATTGTCGGGATTTACGCACCAAATGGGAACAAGACAGAATTTTTTAGACTATTGGAGGGGAAACTATTTGAATACATGGATCAAAAAATCATAATAATGGGAGACATGAACGGTGTGGTCTCAACAGAAATGGACAGATTAAGAAAAGTGAAGAATAAAGAAGGGAAGCTACCTAAGACATTTTTCACGATGACTAAGAATTGTAATTTAATCGATATTTGGAGACTCAGGCACCCATTGGAAAAGCAATTCACATACCACTCAGAACCGAATCAATCAATGTCAAGAATAGATCAAATATGGGTATCGAATGAGTTAACCCCAAGAATTCAAAAAATCGAAATACAGGCCAAAGTGATCTCAGACCACAATCCAATAGAAATGGAGTTAAAAGGCTTTGAAGAGCGAACTTTTAGGTGGAGGTTGAATGATAACTTATGGGATGATCAAAAGTTCGTCGAAAAAACACAAAAAAACCTATCTGAATACTTTATGGACAACATGGACAAAGGGACAAAAATGAGTGTGGTGTGGGACGCAAGTAAGGCAGTAATGAGGGGCCTTTTTATCCAGCAGAACGTGTTGAAAAAAAATAACAAAGAAAAAAAGACAAAAGAGATTTTAAGACAGATTATGAACAATGAACAAAAACTGATTAAAAAACCCAACAACAAGAAGATAAAGCAGGAAATAAAGACTCTCCAAACCCAATTTGCAATGTTGATAAACAAAGAGGTTGAATGGAATATTAAAAGGTTAAGACAGAAAAGTTTTGAGTTTGCTAATAAATCAGGAAAATGGCTCGCTTGGCAGGTTAAGAGGAGAAAAGAACAAAACACAATCAGTAAAATTGAGGTAAATGGAGAAGAAACAACAGATCCGAAAGAAATCAGGAAAGGATTCGTGGATTTTTATAAGCAATTATATAGGAATAAAGAAAGGAATAACAAGAAGAAAATAGAAAGATATTTAAAAGAGAAGATGGTGAGGAAGAGCCCGACAGACCAAAAAGAACAGTTGAATGCCCCAATACATAAAGAAGAAGTAGAAGAAGCGATAAAAGAATTAAAAAGAGGAAAGGCACCGGGCCCGGATGGGTTTACATCTAGTTATTACAAAGAAATGAAAGACACATTGGCGACCCCGTTGATCGAAGTAATGAACAACATCTTAAAAGAAAGGGACATTCCAGAAACATGGAAAGAGGCATTTATTACAATAATTCCAAAACAAGATTCGGACCTAACCCAAATTAAGAACTACAGGCCTATCTCGCTACTAAACACAGACGATAAGATCTTTGCAGGAATTCTAGCTAAGAGATTAAAAAAGATATTAATAAAAATTATACACAATGACCAAGCGGGTTTCCTACCGGGCAGACAAATAAGAAACAACACAAGAAATATAGTAAATGTCATTGAATATCTGTCCGATAGATGTGATAAACCAGCAAGCTTAATATCCGTGGACGCGGAGAAAGCTTTCGATAATGTAATCTGGGAATTTATGATGAAAAATTTGGAGGTAATGGGGGTGGGCCAAGAATTCCTTAATGGTATAAAGGCAATTTATACAGAACAGAAGGCAAGACTGATAGTTAATAATGTCATTACTGAAGATATAAAAATATCTAAAGGAACAAGGCAGGGATGCCCGCTTTCGCCATTGTTATTTATAGTGGTCCTGGAAGTCCTATTAAATGCAATCAGACAAAATAAGCAAATTAAAGGGGTAACATTAGGTTTAAATGAGTATAAAGTCAAAGCCTTCGCAGATGATGTGGTTTTGACTGTGGAAGAACCTATAGAAAGTACAAAGGAGATTTTGAATGAGATGGAACAATTTGGAAAGATAGCAGGATTCAGATTGAATAAGAGAAAGACCAAAATGATTGTTAAAAACATGGACCAAGATAAGATTGAACTATTACAGCAACGAACAGAGATTGAGGTGGTAAAAAAGGTTAAATATTTGGGAATTTGGCTTTCTAGCAAGAATATTGACTTATACCAAAACAACTACATCCCAGTTTGGAAAGGAATAAAGAAAGATCTGGAGGTCTGGGCCAGAATGAAATTATCATTCTGGGGAAGAATATCTATGGTAAAAATGATGGTGCTTCCTAAGTTGTTATTTTTATTTCAAACTATACCCATAATAAAAGGTACAAAAATTTTCAAAGAATGGCAAAAGGCGATCTCAAGATATGTCTGGGAAGGGAAGAAGCCTAGAATTAAATTTAAGTTACTAACAGACACAAAAGAAAGAGGTGGCTTCGCCCTACCAGACATGAGACTGTATTACGAGGCAGCATGTTTGTGCTGGTTAAAAGAATGGGTAAAGTTGGAAAACAAGGAACTATTAGATCTGGAAGGGTTCAATAATAAATTCGGGTGGCACGCGTACCTATGGTGCGACAAAAAGAGGGTGCACAAGGGATTTGGTAATCACATTTTCAGAGGTTCACTAATAGAGGTTTGGGATAGATACAAAAACATACTGGAACCAAAAGTCCCGCACTGGTTATCCCCGCTAGAGATAATGTGTGTCAAGAAAATTACTATGAGAGGAAAGTGGGGAAAATATGGAGAAATGGTTACCAACGAAGGAGGGAAGTGGAAAGTAAAACCATATGACCAAGTTAAAGTGTTTACATATGATTGGCTGCACTATTTTCAGATAAATGAAATGTTTAAAAAAGAGTTGAAGGAAAGGGGTTATGAGGAAAAAGAATCAACTTTCCAAAAAGATGTAATAAATAATGAATACAAAAATCTGTCAAAAATGTATAAAATACTGTTGGAGTGGTATACGAAGGACGAGGAAGTGAAATCGGTGATGGTTCAGTGGGCAAGGGATTTTGGATACAATGTCCAACTTGAGGATTGGGAAAGGTTGTGGAGAGAGAATATAAAGTTTACGGCATGTACGTTATTGAAGGAAAATATGATGAAAATGCTCTACAGATGGTACATGACTCCCGTTAAATTGGCAAAGATATATAAGGTTGATAACAAATGCTGGAAGTGTAAACATAAAGAAGGGACATTCTTTCATCAGTGGTGGGAGTGTAAGAAAGTTAAAAGTTTTTGGGAAGAGATTTACAACGAAATGAAAAAGATGCTAAGATATACATTTGTGAAAAAACCTGAAGCTTTTTTATTAGGTATTGTAGGAAAGGACATCAGAAGAAAGGACTGCAAACTTTTCCAGTATGCTGTAACGGCAGCCAGAATCGTATTGGCCCAGAAGTGAAAGCAGGAGGAAATTCCAACGGTAGAAGAGTGGGGAGTAAAACTGACAGAATATGCAGAACTGGATAAATTAACAGGGAAAATCAGATATACTAAAGATCAAAAATTTATTGAGGACTGGGGGAAATTTGTGGGTTATCTGGAAAATAACTGTGGTGTAAATACAACGCTAGTGGGGTTTAAAGAGGCACTGTAAAGAATTACTAAGTATTGTTTATTAGAAATAATGGAGGAAGGGAGGAACAAATGGCAATATGAAAGAAGGAAATGTGTACCAAAGTTATTGCTACGAATGATTGTCAGTGACGTTGCAGGAAGTCTAAAATGGATATGATTTGTTGTATTATGGATAAAATGTATGACTAGTTGGATTAATCTTATAATAAAATAAAAAAAAGAAATTTGGCCACCAAGGAAGGTATAGCTCTAGTGACGTTATTCAGCAAGTGTAAAACCTGGTTTTCTCCGGATAGGAAGCTAGATTGACATAGGAGTGGGTCTATAAAATTATGTCTAACCTCTGTATAAGAAGGGCAAGTCAAGAGAATGTTTTCGGTGGACTCAACCACACCCATGGCACAATGACAGGTTCTCTGGGCGTATGGTACTCCCCTGTACCTTCCCCACAATATCGCAGAGTCAAGGACATTTAATCTAGCCGCTGTAAGAAGTCTACGGTATTCCACATAGTGAATTTCTGCAAGGTAGGGGGCTGGTATGGTCCGATAAATCTGGTCCCCTAGGAACATCCCTGGTTTTACCTGGCCTATGTCCTCTTGTCTGGCAATGTCACTCAGTCTCCGGGAGATCACAGCTCTAGCTTGATTGTACGTCATAGACTCAAAGTAAAGGTGAGACAATCCGCAGGATTGAACCTCGTTAGTGACCGCCCTTTCCCACGATGATTGGAAATCGTCCCTCAATATCAAGGGGGCAATACCCACTGGTTTAAAACAAAGCTTGAGCCATAGCCAGAGCTTCGTCTTCAAGGCCACATGCCGTAGAGCTTGCCAGCCGACTTCTAATCTCATAACCGCGCCCACTACCGAGGGGAGAATCCTAAGGATGACTCTAAGGAATCGCGTTTGGATAGAATCCAATTTCAAAAAAATCCCCACGGGAGCCTAAAGAGATGCCCACCAAAAGAAGGGGGAGGACTTTCATTTGAAAGAGTCTCAAAGCTATCTTCACTGATTGAGCCTGATTCTTGGCATATAAGGATCTAATCTGGATGGCTGCTTTAGATGCGTTAGTTGTTATATAGTCTCTATGGGCCAGAAAAGACCTATTTGACCGTATTACTTGTCCCAGATATTTAAAGCAGTTAACCTGCTCTAAGGGGATCCCGTTCATCGACCATCGATGGAGTCTCGGTCGGGCGGAGAAGACCATCATCTTGGTCTTAGCATAGTTGGGTTGGAGCTCATGCTGATCACAGTATTCATGTAGAGCTTGCAACATTCTCCTCAGTCCAATAGGGGATCTGGCAAGAAGTGCGGCGTCATCCTCATACAGAAGAACATTCAAAGATCGGCCTGCTAATTTGGGGGGTGGGGGGTGGAAAGCATCCTTGGCCATGTGAGTCACCAGTGAGTTAATGTAAAAATTAAACAATGCTGGGGCCAATAGACAACCCTGTCTTACCCCTCTATTGGTGGTAACAGGGTTGGAGACTAGGCCTTTATTGTCTAGCCTGATTCTCAGGAAGGTGTTTGTATGGAGGCTGATAATCAGATGAAGGAGACGACGATCGATCTTTGTAGCAGCCAGTTTTGTCCATAGCTGCTTTCTAGAGATTCGATCAAATGCCTGCTTAAGGTCAATAAAAGCCACATGAAGAACCGTTGGGGCTTTGCCGGCATACTTTTCCGCCAGGTGATTCAAGGTTAATATTTGGTCTGTAGTAGATCTTCCAGGGCGAAAACCCGCCTGTTCATCGGCAATGATATTGTCGTCCTCCATCCATTTCGATAGTTTGTTTAGCAGGTACCCCGAGTAAATCTTCCCAATGATTGGACTAAAGTTGCTCGGCTCTGTACGTGGGCCTTTCTTATGTATTAATACAATCAACGCCGAGCTCCAGCTTGAGGGAAATTTTGCAGTTTTGTTTATATACGTGTAAAGTGCTGCTAAAAGTGGGATCCACCAATCTTTATTTGCTTTGATGGCATCAATGGATATAAGGTCATCACCGGGGGCTCTCTTCTTTAATTGCCATGCTAATAACCAGGCTCAGGTTATGTTTCAGGCTGTGTCTCTGTTTCAGACTCCTGCACTGTATCAAACACTGTTGCAGACTCAGGCTGTGGCACTATGGCTGTAGCTGTGGCTTTGGTTCTGTTTCAGGCTCTGGCACTGTATCAAGCACTGTTTCAGGCTCAGGCTCAGGCTCAGGCTTCTGCTCTTTATTAGGCTTTGTCTCAGTCTTTGGCTCTAGCACTTATTCTAGCTCTATTTCAGGCTCGGCCTGTGTCTCAGCCTTTGTCTCTGTTTCACGCTGTTTCTCTGTTTCAGGCTCCGGCGCTGTTTCAAGCCCTGTATCTGCCTCTGCCTCTCTTTCAGGCTTTGACACTCTATCAAGCACTGTTTCTGGCTGTGGCTCTCTTTCAGGCTCTGGTTCTGAATTAGGGTTTTGTTCTGGCTCTGGCTGTGTCTCTGGCTCTGGCTCTGACTCCAGCTCCAGCTCCGGCACTGTATCAAGTACTGTTGCAGACTCAGGCTGTGGCTCTAGGCTGTGGCTGCAGCTATGTTTTGCGCTCCGGCCCTGTATCAAGCCCTATTTCTGGCTCTGGCTCTGGCTTTCTTTCACCTCTGGCTCTGAATGAGGCTCTGGCTCTGGCTCTGATTCATGGTCTCACTCTGACTCTGATTCAGGGTCTCGCTCTGGCTCTGGCTCTGGCACTCTATCAAGGACTGTTTCAGACTCAGGCTGTGGCTCTGCCTCTGTTTCAGGCTCAGGCTCTGTTTGAGGCTGTGTCTCTGTTTCAGGCTCCGGCACTGTATCAAGTACTGTTGCAGACTCAGGCTGTGGCTCTAGGCTGTGGCTGTGGCTGTTGCTCTGGTTTGGGCTGTGGCTCTTTTTCAGGCTCTGGTTCTGAATGAGGGCTTGGTTATGGCACTGATTCAGGGTCTCGCTCTGTCTCTGGCTGTGTCTCTGTTGCACCTCAAACGGTGGTTTGTTGTTGTTGTTGTTATTTTCTTTCTGGGGTGGGACAAATGTTTAGTTGGGGCGGGGATTATTTTAAGTTTGGCATAATTGTTTCTTGCTTTGTTTTTCTTTTACTATTTTTTTAGGTTATTGTATAGTTTGTATTTTGCTTTTTAAGTGGAAAGGGTCAGGGCTGCCTGGGAGGGGGCCTCAGCCAACAGAATGGCTGGGGCAAGTTCCCTACCGGGGGGGGGGTGTATTGGAACACCCAATCTCCTCTGGTGGGAGGAGCAGTTGCGCTAAGACCAGACCACGTCTTTACCGAAGATCTGGTTCTGACTTTGATTCTGATTCTCTGATTCTGGCTCTCTATCAATGGCTATTTCAGACTTAGGCTGTGGCTGTGGCTCTGGCTCTGTTTCCATTCTTACAATGGAATGTAAACAAAACAATAATCCTTTCAATATAAATTTTCCAATACATTTTGAAAACATAATAAATCCTTAATTGTTGTCCACCTCCTTTTAGTTCCTTTATCACTTGAATGCTAGCACGGAGTCAAAACTATTATTGAATTTTTGAACATATCTTGTATAACCATCACATTTTTCTGCAAATTTTTGCTTTGAGATTCCTCTGAGTTTGCTAGTCAATTGAGCCGTCTCCACCAATTCCTGTAATTTGATTTGCCAATCTGTTATTTTTGGAGCCTCGTGACCTTTCCATCCCTTGGCCACAAGTATACGAGCTGCTGCGGTTGCATACAAGAATACCTCTCTTAGATTTTTTGGGATCTATTTAACTAAAATACTTCATAGAAATGCCTCTGTTTTTTTCATAAAAGTTATCCCCATCATCTTTTTTAATTCATCGTATATTCTCCCCCCCCAAAAAAAAATCTTAATCTTTTCACATGTCCACCAGCGGAGGTCCTGGACTCTCACCGCTGGTCTCTGTGGAAGAGTCTTGGAGTCCTCTCTCCGAAGTCCTTCCCTGCTCCCCTTCCTCCCCGGTGTCACGCTGATAACCTTCCCCAAAGGGAGTGTTCTCTCTCCCTCTGCTGGTCCCTTCACCTGCATGGTCGGGGAGCCTTACCTCCACTCTTGGCTCCGATGGCAGTTCCCTGACAGATATGGTGTGAACTCAAGGTGAACAGAACGTACCAGGGTGATGAGGGAATGTCTTAGCATCAGCACGGTTTGAGCAGCATGAGCAGAACAAAGCTTAGAAGCAAGACTTCCCATCATGCCACAGTTATGTGCAGAAGCAATGCTTCCCATCATGCCATGGTCATGTGCAAAAGCAATGCTTTCCTTCATCTCCCCCTTTCTTTTCTTATTTGCGAGGTGTTCTGGGTGAATAAGACAAAAATACTTTGGGATACGTGGTATGCCAGCGCATGCCCGAAATAACTTCGCCACATCTCCCCTAATGTTTACTGCTGGTGCTGCAATTTCGCAAAGTAGGCAGCAATGATTTTATTGGGTGGCTGAGGGGGAGAGAGAAACCGAGACAAAAGACTTATGAGTCCAGGAATGCATTGGAGGAAGCAACATAGCAAAATCAATATACATATTATAATAATGGCATATTGAAAGAGATTACGAAGCCAATTCAGGTTTGGCAACCAGCCAGTGAGCCACTGGGTGAATGAGTCCCACAGGCCAGAAAGTCCAACGTCCTGTTTAATGTGGTGTGTAAGATTTTGCAAATGAGAGATTTGCTTTTGGATGGCTTTGGAATTATCAGTAATATTAAAACAACACATGTCGTCCACTTGTTCACAGCCGTAATGATGAAGCGTCAATAGATAATCGATAGCAGCGCGGTTCTGCAGAAGACCATGCTGGAGTTCACTCTGAGAAGTAAAATTCAGGGCTTTTGCTGCAGAACAAGCTAAAGAGTTAATGTTCCTACTATTGCGTACAGCCAATCCAGGGACTCCTAGGAGAGAAACAGCTAAAGAGATATATTCAGACCTACTGGGAAGAGAAATTGAATCGTCACAATCGTTAGTCAATGCAATAGAGCGGCGATATTGAGAGCGGGTCAAATGATGCTTTTTGGGTAATACGATGGACAAACGGCTTAAGCAGCAGGGTGTGCCATGGCTGATGTTTGCTGGAATGTAATTAAATGTATAGCCAGGACACGTCCAGAACCACCCAGCAGGTAGTTCTTTGTATTTATATACATAAGAAATATTGACATAATTAGAGCACTGAAAATTATCCTTGCCCATTTCCACACAGTTGGATTTTGTGCAATTGACCATACGGGCACAGGTGACATTAAAAGAAGCCACGTATGGGGTCAACAAATCAATGGCCAAAGGTGGGCGTCGGCGCACTTGGTTACCCCAGTTGTGGTAACCGGAATAACCAAGGGTGAGGAGAGAATCGTTTTGGGGTAGGGATGGGAAAAACCAGGTATCATTTTGTATGTCAAAAGGGTCATGGCAAACAGGGATAAGGCAGGAGCCAAGGATTTCACCTATTGATACCTGTTGGGTTAGGCAAAAGGAAGAAATATTGAGGGTCTTTGCAAAAGAGATAAGATGGTGGCGCGTGTAGATGCAGCGGCTGGTTGCTCCTCAACTCAGAATTTGGCTTTTTTGTCCTGCCAAAATAGACTTGTTTATAGTCGGCAGGACATGTTATCTATTCGGCTAAGGAGTGAGTGCTGCACAAATTGTGAGTGTCTCCGCGTCTGCAAGGAAGATTTTTTCACTTCAAAGAACTGGGGAGTAAAGAGACACAGGAGAGACCGTAAACAGAAGAGAGGCTGCAGAGGAGGAAGGCGATTAAGGCAATTAAGTTTGAAGACACAACATTATAACTTACCGCTTCCCAGCATTTTCTATGCGAATGTGAGATCTTTGGTGAATAAGCTGGAGGAGTGGAAATTGTGGATAGCAACGGAGAAAACTGTGAGTGAATGCTGTCTTCTGCTGCTTACAGAAACTTGGCTGACACCAATTATTCCTGACTCAGCCATAGAACTAACAGGCTATACAGTGTTCCGCCATGATAGAACAGAGGACTCTGGTAAAAGAAGGGGGGGAGGTTTGTGTGCATACGTGAATAACAGCTGGTGCACAAACCACGCTGTGATAGCCAGTCATTGCTCCCCAACTGTGGAATTTATGACGCTTAAATGCAGACCTATATATCTCCCCCGAGAATTTACAGCAGTACTGATAACTATAGTATACATTGCACCTGATGCGAACATCAATGAGGCAATGGGTCTTCTGCATGATGCCATCAGCAGACAACAAGGCAAGTATCCCGAGGCTGCATTTCTTGTATGCGGGGATTTCAACCAGGCAGATTTGAAAGTGGTCCTACCTAAATTCTATCAACACATAAAGTGTGCAACCAGGGGAGAAAGGACTCTGGACAGGCTGTATACAAATGTCAAACAGGCCTATAAGGCCGAACCACTGGCACATCTAGGCCAATCTGATCCTGTGTCCCTGCTCCTGAGGTACTGCTCCAGCACCGGAGGTACTGCTCCAGCACCGCGTTCGCCCGTTCCGTCTGGCCATCAGTCTGTGGGTGGTAAGCAGATGAGAGACAGACCTCTGTTCCGAGGGCCTGGGGCAAAGCACGCCAAACCCGGGACGTGAACTGAACGCCACGGTCGGACACCACACGCTCAGGTAGGCCATGCAGGCGGAAGACATGCTGAAGGTACAGCTGAGCGGTTTCCTTAGCTGAGGGTACGGATGGGCAGGGGGCACAGTGCACCATCTTCGTGAAATGGTCGGAGAAAACTAGGAGGCAGGTACAGCCCCGAGACGGGGGTAGCTCCACTACAAAGTCCAGAGAAACTGTGTGCCAAGGACGTGGTGGAACCGGCAATGGCTGAAGAAGGCCGGGGGGTCGCCCGGTAGGCCCCTTGGCCCGCCTGCAGACATCACAACCAGCGACGTAGCAAGCCACGTCAGCCTTCAGACGGGGCCACCAAAACTCACGGCTTACCAGATGGGTGGTCCGATACCGCCCAAAGTGCCCCGCTGCTGGAGCATCATGGGTCATCCGGAGAACCTCAGCCCGCAGCGGCCCTGGTGGGATGTACAGACGCCCGTGGTGCAGCAGAAGACCCTGATGCAAGACCAGCCCTGGATACTGAGGGCATGACCCTTCGGCCAGTTCCCGGAGTCGTTCCTGGGCCCAAGCGTCGACCCGCTGCTGTTCCCGCACCCGAGCCTGCAGTGGCTCAACCTCCTGGGTGGCCAGGAATGCAGCTGGTGGTAGGATCGTGGTGGGTACTGCGTGCTGTACCGTGTCTGCGTTGTCTTCAGGTTTCCGGGACAGGGCATCCGCCTTCTGGTTTTGGGAGCTAGGGATGTAGCGGATCCGGAACTGGAACCGGGAAAAGAACAACGCCCACCGGATCTGCCTTTGGTTCAGCTTGCGGGTGGTCTGGAGGTATTCCAGGTTCCGGTGGTCGGTTCTCACCTCCACCGGGTGTCGAGCCCCCTCAAGATGGTGGCGCCAAACCTCAAAGGCCACCTTGATGGCCAGTAGTTCCCGCTCCCACACGGTATAGTTACGCTCCGCTGGGAGGAGCGAATAGTAGGCGCAGGGTAAGAGTGGCGCTTCCGGTCCGCACTGCTGAGACAAGACGGCACCGAGAGCCGTACTGGAGGCGTCAGTCTCTACCACAAAGGGTCGAGAAGGATCCAGATGTTGCAAGATTGGCGCTCTCTGGAAAGAGGCCTTCAACCCTTGAAATGCCTCCTCTGCCTCTTTGTCCCAGGAAAACGGCGTCTTGGGGCGCAGTAGCCGGGTCAACTGGGTGGTGCGATGAGCATAATCCGCAATGAAGGTCCGGTAATAGTTGGCGAACCCCAGGAAACGCTGTAGGTCCTTGCGGTTCCGAGGTGCCGCCCATTCTCGAACCGCTGCCACCTTCCCAGGATCCATCTGCACCCCACCTGGTGAGAGTCGGTGACCCAGGAAGTCCACTGACCGCTGATGGAACTCGCATTTGCTGAGCTTCGCATACAGACGGTGCTCGCGCAGGCGCTGCAGCACGGTCCGGACATGACCCTCGTGGCGCGCCGGGTCACGGGAGTAAACCAGAATGTCATCCAAGTACACCACCACGTACTTGTCTAGCAAGTCCTGGAACACGTGGTTGATGTACCGTTGGAACACAGCAGGCGCGTTGCACAAACCGAAGGGCATAAGTAGGTATTCGAACTGCCCGTACCGGGTCCCGAATGCTGTCTTCCACTCATCCCCGGCTCGGATCCGAATCAAATTGTAGGCACCCCGGAGGTCTAGCTTGGTGAACACCTGTGCCCCTTGCACCCGCTCCAGTAACTCCGAAATAAGGGGCAAGGGGTACCGGTCTGGGATGGTAATTTTATTCAGGGCCCGGTAATCATGGCAAAGGCAGAGCTCCCCACATTTCTTTTTAACAAAGAGCACTGGCGCAGCAGTGGGCGAGGTAGAAGGCCTAATGAACCCACGCTCCAGGTTCTTGCGCAAGAAGTCCTGCAAAGCCTCGCGCTCTGGCTCTGTTAAAGAGTATAAGTGACTTACTGGTAGGGGTGCTCCGGGCTGGAGGTCTATGCCGCAGTCAAAGGACCGATGCGGCGGCAGCTGGTCTGCCCCCTGTTCCTCGAACACGTCATGATAGTCCCGGTACTCAGCGGGGAGCGTTGCAGCAGCCTCCTCAGTGGGCGCAGCTGCTAGCATCTCAGTCTCAGCAGAAGAACTTGGGTCTGGGAAGTGTACAGTCCGTTTGACCCAGTCAATCTGCACATTGTGAGCCTCCAGCCAGTCCATCCCAAGCACCAGGGGGAACTGGGGCATGGAGGCAATATCCAAAGTTCGCATCTCACAGTGCTGCTGGAGGCACACGACCAGGGGCTGGGTCTCCTGAGTAACGGCACCCGAACGCAGGAGCCGTCCGTCGATTGCCTCCACCTGTACCGGTTCTGGCTTGTTCCGAAGTGGCACCCGATGCTGGGCAGCAAAAGCAGCGTCCATATAGGAGCGGGTTGCCCCCGAATCCACTAGAGCATGGGTAAGAATCCAGGGTCCACCTGGAGGGTATAGACGTACCGGAACCATAAGGTGTTGTAGTTCAATTGGTGCGGCCCCATTCTGTGCTGTTTGGGACCCCAGGTAGCCAGGGCCATCAGCTACTGGGGTTGGCGGTTTCCCCTGTGGCTGGCGATTCTCAGGACAGGACTGGGCATAGTGTCCGCTTCCGCCACAATAGAGACATAGATTCCCCTCCCGACGCCGCGACTTCTCTGCGGGGGAGAGGCGTGGCCGCACTGCCCCAAGCTGCATAGGTTCCTCCAATGACTCAGCTGTGCCTGTGGGGCTGCTGGTAGAAACTGGTGCCGAGAACTGGAAGTGCCGGCGGCCCCGAGCCTGACGAAGGTCCTCTAACCGATCGTCTATCTGTAGACTCCGTTGAATGAGGGAGTCTAGCGTGGTGGGGCGTTCCATAGTGGCCAGCTGGTCCAGTATCTCGTCTGAAAGCCCCTCGAGATACTGGTCCCGAAGAGCAGAGTCATTCCAGGTCAAGTCCTGTGCCAGCAGCCGGAATTCCTTGGTGTATGCGGCCACCGTGGACTTGCCCTGTTTCAACCGCCGAATCGCACGGTTGGCTTGACTCCCCTTCTGGGGGTTGCCGAACGCGGCCTCCAACAGATTGCAAAACCCCACATAGTCCGCCAGCAAAGGGGAGTCCTGCCTGAGCAGCGGCAACGCCCACTTGGCCGCCTGGTCTTTTAACAAACTAATCAAAAAGTGCACCTTGGTGCGGTCGTCAGGGAAGTTCCGGGTGCGCCCCTGAATGTACAGCTTGGCCTGGGCAAGAAACATGGGAAAGCTGGCCGGGGCCCCATCAAATTTCTCAGGCAAAGCCACTGGGTACTTGCCAGGAGCCGGGGCGTCGGCCCCAGGAGCCGGGAGGGCGTCCAACCGCTGCTGAAGTGCCGTAACCACGTTACTGAGCTGCTGCACGGTGTGTGTCAAGGCCTGGTTCTCCTGGGCTATTGCCAACAGTCTAGCCGCTTGGTCGGCCATGGCCTCTGACTCTTCCCGAACGCACCCCAACAAAGAGGGAGTGCGGGTGTGGCGGGAGCAAACTGTGCTGGTCCCGGGGGGGAAAGGTTCTAATACCGTATCCGAAGTTCAGTCCAGAGTCACTAGCAGGGTAGACGATCACTAGATGAGACGCGAGGTCCGAAACAGGGAGCCGGGCGGGGGAGCAGGAACGCTGGTAGGGCAGCAGCAGGAAGCCAGGCGGGTAACAGGAACACTGGTAGAGCAGAAGCAGGGAGCCAGGCGGGGAACAGGAACACTGGTGGGTCAGCAGCGGGCAGCCGGGCGAGGAACAGGAATACCAGAGAGTCAGGAGCAGGAAGCCGGGCGAGGAACAGGCACACCGGGAGTGCAGATCTAGGTCTGGGTCAAGCAGGTACTCCACAACCACGTTGCTCCCGCAACCTGGGACCGGGCTGCCTAACCTTTATCTTCTTCTAAGCCCGGGGGCGCTGGAGCGGCTAGGATCTGAGGATCAGGAAAGCACTCAGCGTCGGCTACTGGAACAGTTTGAACTGCTAGAGGACCACAGTAGGCGACTCACA
This sequence comes from Podarcis bocagei, assembly GCF_964188305.1. Lineage (NCBI taxonomy): Eukaryota > Metazoa > Chordata > Lepidosauria > Squamata > Lacertidae > Podarcis > Podarcis bocagei. The sequence goes on from NC_138131.1 coordinate 13,106,590, forward strand.
GAGCGGCTACACCAGTTGCAGAGCCAGGCGGGACCTGAGGGTCAACAGAGGCAGCAGCTAGAAGCCGATGAGTGCCAGCCAAGACCATCCAGTGGGACTCTAAAGAGAGAGTCAGGAGAGATTGCTGGAGACCCCACAAAAGGGGCTCAGCAAGCACCAGCAGAGATGGCAGATTTCCAGTCTTCCCAAGTTGTAAATATTGGGGGAGGCATCCCTTTTGAACTTCTCTCAGAGAGCAACTGGCTGAGTTGGTCAATTAAAATGCAGCAGTTGTTAAGGAGAGATGGACTATGGGACTGTGTTGAAACTGAGGTTATGAGAACTGACTCTGCTGAGAAAAAACGGCTAGATGAAAGGGCCCGTGCCCAAATTATGCTGTGTTTGAGCAACTCTCAGTTATTGCATGTAGCAAATGCCAGCACAGCGTTTGAGTGCTGGAATTTATTAAGGGCAATGCATGTCAGAGAAACTGCTGGAACTATAATTTCTCTGACCAGAAGGCTGTTCAGGACTGTTATGAAAGAAGGTGAGAGTTTGGCAACTCATCTTCAAACGCTGAAATCTCTGTTTCTTCAACTACAGCAGAGAGGTAAGCGTTATGATGAGACTGACCAAACCTACATTATCCTTTCAAGTTTTCCTGAAAGCTGGTTGCCTGTGATTAACAGCATGGAGAGTATGCGTCCCCGAGATCTGACCCTTGAGTATGTGGTTGGCAGATTGACCGAAGAAGCAGAAAGAAGGTCAGATAGACAGGCTGAACTCCAAGAACGGAGGAGTTACAGCCGAGGGGGCCAGCAGCAGAATCTGCCAATGGAGCAACGCCAAGGTTTGGACTTGGCCATGGCGGTGAGGAGATGCTATAGATGCAACCAACCCGGGCATCTCCAACGTCAATGCAGGGCAAGACTTCCAGGAGACGACATGGAGCAGAGACAGCAATCGACACAGAAACGTAAGCAGAAGGGGTTCTCTTCAGGGAAGAAGAACATGCGTTCTGCTCAGTTTGTGTCTGCATTTTTTCGAGAGGAGAGAAAGATACCTCGAGGAACATGGTTGCTGGACTCTGGCAGCAGCAGGATTATCTGCAATAGTCGGGAGGGCTTTAGGACCCTGGAGAAGCCAGCTGATGGAAAAGACTCAATTTATCTTGCTGATGGTCGTAGAAGCAAGATTGATGGCCAGGGAACATGTTTCCTGCAGTGCTTGAACACTACTCTACCAGAGACTCTGTTTGTCAGCAGTTTGGACTATTGTTTACTGTCTGTAAGCTGTTTGATTAATGCCGGGTCTAGTGTTAAGTTCACGCAGGATGGCTGTCTGATAAATAATGGAACTCAGGTATGTGGCCATGCAAAGATGGAAAATGGGTTATATGTAATGCAGGACAAGCCTGTTAAAGCAGCCCAGGTGGTTCAGGATAATTTGCCAGTTCATAAGGGGTGTGTACATGAACTGCACAGAAAACTGGGTCACGCCAATTTCCGTGTGCTTTCAGAGATGCAAAAGGTGTGCAAGAACCTAAAAGTAAATAGCTGTAACTGTTTCCTAGATTGCAATGTATGTAAAATGGCCAAATCTAAGAGGAAGCCTGTGGCTTCTAAAAGCGACAGAGTATCTAAAGAGGTTTTAGAACTTGTCCATTGTGACGTGATAGGCCCTTTTCCACAGAAGACTGAAGGGGGCGCCAGATATGCTTTTCTGGTAATAGATGACAAATCACGTTTTAGTTGGTTGTTTTTGTTAAAGCAGAAATCTGAGTGTTTCCCCACATTCAGAGAATGGGTTGCCCAAGCTGAAAAGCTCTTTGCTTGCCCTGTTGTGCAGTTGCAAACAGATAGGGGCAGAGAATTTCTGAACAAACAATTTGGGACATGGTTGCAACGTAAGGGGATCACTCACCGTTTGACTAACCCTTATAGCCCTGCTGAAAATGGTCTGTGTGAAAGACGTGGGGCTGTGATACAGTCAGTAAAGGACTGCCTGCTAGTGGATGCAGGATTGGGCCACAACCATAGGCTGTGGGGCGCGGCTTTTCTGACCGCAAACTTTTTGATTAATAGAACCTGGTCTAGCTCTATAAAAGATATACCATATCGTATGTTGTTTGGGAAAGAACCAGAGTGGACAATGCTCCATAATTGGGGTTCTTGGGCACATGTAAACATTCCCAAAGCTCAGCGCCAGAAAGGGGGTGCTAGAGCGCAGAAACTGCGGTTTGTGGGATATCAGTCCTATGGCAAAGGGTGGCGTTTCAATTTATGCCCAGGACGCGTGGTTCTGTCACGAAGCGCAGACTTCGCTGACCAGGACAGATGGACTGCGATCCATGCCAACCCTGACTGCCTACTGCCCCTGCAAGTAAGAGAAGAGGCTTCTTCTCAGCCATTGGCAACACAGGAGCAGGATGAGGAAGAGGCACAGATTTCCCCAAAAGATGTGGCAATAGATAATACTTCTCTAGAGGAAGAGGAAGAAGAGCCAGAGATAAGGGGGGAAGAAGTAGTAGTTGTGCCTAGACGCTCCCAGCGTTCAAACAGGGGTGTACCTCCTCAACGTTTGACCCTAGGAGGAGTGAGAGTATGCAATGTGAGTTGTGTGGAACCACAAAGTTATAATGAAGTCTTAGACTTACCCCCTGGGGAACGTGCTTTGTGGGAACAAGCTATGAAAGAAGAAATGGACTCTTTTAAACGTAACGAAGTGTTTGAGGTCATAATGCCGCCACCTGGCGGCAGAGTGGTGTCATGCAAGTGGGTTTACAAAAGGAAAACCCTTGCATCTGGGGAACCACGTTTTCGAGCCAGATTAGTAGCCAGAGGGTTCACTCAGATTAAAGGGGAGAGTTATGATGAAGTGTTTTCTCCCACGGTAAAGAGTGAAGCTTTTCGTTTAATGCTTTCCATTGCTGCTGTAAGACAACTAGCAGTGCACCATTTTGATGTTGATGCTGCATATCTGCATGCAAATTTAGACCATGAAGTGTTAATGAGACAACTCCCTGGGTTTGAAGAGGGGAATGGTGCAGTCTGGCGTTTGAGAAAGGCTGTTTATGGTCTCAAACAAAGTGGAAGGTGTTGGAACCACTGTTTAAATGAAGCCCTTGTAAAAATTGGTTTTAAAAGGAGTGTGGCTGATCCATGTCTGTACACCAAGGGGACAGGCAACAAATATCTAATGCTCTTAGTCTTAGTTGACGACTTGCTTGTGGCAGGGAGTTCCACAGATGAGATCCAGAAGCTCACAAGTCAATTGGAAAAGAGGTTTAAGCTTAAAGCCATAGGGCCTGTAAGCAATTACTTGGGAGTAGAAGTAAGGCAGGAAGCTGGTGGAAGCTTCCTATTGAGCCAGAAAGAGAAAATACTTCATTTGATAGAGCAGTTTGGCATGAAAAACTGAAAGCCAGTTCAGACTCCCATGACACCAGATTTCCCAAAGACACTGTGTGATGATGAATTTGATCAGCCTGAGTTGTATCACTCAAAAAATAGGATCACTGTTGTATTTAAGCCAGTGGTCAAGGCCAGACATTGCATGTGCTACAAATGTTCTGAGCCAACGTGTATCTAAACCCAGTACTGCCGATTGGTGTGCTTTGAAAAGGCTTATCAGATATCTAAAGGGGACATTAAATGTATGTTTAAAGATATCTAGTACACAAGATGAAAAACTAGAAGTATTTGTTGATGCGGACTGGGGAAGCTGTGTAGCTACTAGAAAATCTACAAGTGGAATGGTTATGATGTTTGCCAATTCCATAATTGGATGGAGGTCAAAGAAACAAGGATTTGTTGCGACCTCATCCTGTGAGGCAGAATATGGGAGCCTGTCGCTAGCATGCAATGAAATCATGTGGTTTATACAGATACTGAAAGATCTAGATTGTAAAGTAGATTTGCCTATCCAAGTGTATGAAGATAGCCAATCGTGCATAGCATTAGCGGGCTCAGAAAGAATGAAATCCGCATCAAAACATATTGCTATCCGTCATGTGAATGTGAGAGATTGTGTACAGAATGGGGTAATCAAACTGGAGTATTGTCAATCACAAGATAATATTGCTGATTTGTTTACCAAGCCTTTGCCAGCAACATGTCATAATGAATTGATGACAAAACTGGGTTTGTGTATATAACGTATTGTATGTATGTATTGTTTCTGTTGGGGTTTTTCGCATTTAAGAAACAGAAGGGGTGTCACGGCTAAAATGGCCGCTGTTTCTTTAATGCGAATAAAGCTGGGTCAGCATGACTCAGCGGTCTGCACCAAGTTGTATATATAAGTGAGAAATGTTAGTTTGGGCTGTGGCTGGTGTTTGGGTTGGTTGGTGCTGGTGTGTATTCAGTCGTGTTTTGCACAAGGACTTTTAAGAATAAAACTCTGCAAGGATATTCTCGTGGACTCTTTTGTGCCGACAAGGGTCCGAGGACCAGGCTGAGGAGACAAAGGGAGGTCAGAACCCTTTCCATCTTTTTTTGCTTTTTACAAACACTGACAAGTCCTCCCCCTTCTTTTGGTGGGCATCTCTTTAGGCTCCCGTAGGGATTTTTTGAAATTGGATTCTATCCAAACGCGATTCCTTAGAGCCATCCTTAGGATTCCCCCCTTGGTAGCGGGCGCGGTTATGAGATTAGAAGTCGGCTGGCAAGCTCTACGGCATGTGGCCTTGAAGACGAAGCTCTGGCTATGGCTCAAGCTTTGTTTTAAACCAGTGGGTATTGCCCCCTTGATATTGAGGGACGATTTCCAATCATCGTTGGAAAGGGAGGTCACTAACGAGTTTCAATCCTGCGGATTGTCTCACCTTTAGTTTGAGTCTATGACGTACAATCAAGCTAGAGCTGTGATCTCCCGGAGACTGAGTGACATTGCCAGACAAGAGGACATAGGCCAGGTAAAACCAGGGATGTTCCTAGGGGACCAGATTTATCGGACCATACCAGCCCCCTACCTTGCAGAAATTCACTATGTGGAATACCGTAGACTTCTTACAGCAGCTAGATTAAATGTCCTTGACTCTGCGATATTGTGGGGAAGGTACAGGGGAGTACCTTACGCCCAGAGAACCTGTCATTGTGCCATGGGTGTGGTTGAGTCCACCGAACACATTCTCTTGACTTGCCCTTCTTATACAGAGCTTAGACATAATTTTATAGACCCACTTCTATGTCAATCTAGCTTCCTATCCAGAGAAAACCAGGTTTTACACTTGCTGAATAACGTCACTAGAGCTATACCTTCCTTGGTGGCCAAATTTCTTTTTTTAGCTTTTAACCGTCGCAAGATTATGATTGACTGTATTGATATGGGGCTATCTGTTTAGCCCATTTTAGTGTTGGCTAAGTTCTAAAATTTTCCTGGAGCTTTTAACTGCGTATTGACAAATGTACTTTTTTTTCTGACTGACGGTCGAAAAAAGGTTGATGATGATGATTAAAGAAGAGAGAGGCAGAAAGGCATATAAATAGAGTTAAGTGCAAAGGCAAAATAATAAACAACCCTAAAGAAATAGAGAAACGATTTCTCGAATTCTTTAGAGAAATCTATAAGGAAGGAAATGAAACAACAGAAGAAGTTAAAGAACATTTAGAACAGAACTGTCTTCCGAAACTTACTAAAGAACAAAAAGAACTGTTGAATGCCCCTATTACATCGTACGAAATTCAAAGAGCAATTAAGGAAGCAAAGATAGGAAAGGCACCAGGGCCAGACGGCCTACCGGCAATATATTATAAAAAAATGGAGGACTTACTGTCTCACCCATTAAGAAGTATCATGAACAACATTTTAAAAGACGGAACCATGCCAGATTCTTGGAAAGACAGCCTTATTGCATTAATTCCAAAACAGGGAACGGACAATCTACTTATTAACAACTATAGGCCTATCTCACTTCTAAAGAACGATTATAAATTATATGCAAATATTTTAGCCGAAAGATCAAAAAAAGGCTTCCAGATGATGATACACAATGACCAAGCTGGCTTTTTGCCCGGGAGGCACATTTATAGCAACACTAGAAACATTATAAACTTATTAGCGTATTTAGACTTAAGAATAGAAAAGAAGGCAGTCTTAATGGCTATAGATGGAGAAAAAGCTTTCGACAGGGTATCCTGGAAATTTATGAAAGGTCTGTCACACCATAACGGATTGTGGTATAAAGTATATAAAAGGGATTGAAGCAATATAATCAAAACAAAAAGCTAAAATCATAATCAATGGAAATTTATCACAGGAGTGTGAAATCAGTAAAGGGGTCAGACAAGGTCGCCCACTATCCCCCTTAGTTTTCATATTAACATTGGAAGTTTTATGTCAACAAATTTGGGAAGAAAAAGAAATAAAAGCGATTATGCTGGGAAATAGAAGTTACAAAATGAGGGCATTTGCTGACGATTTAATTATAACTACGGAGCAACCAAAACAGAGTTTAAGAAAGGCGTTGGAAATAATATATGGCTACGGTAAAGTTGCGGGGTTCAAAATGAATTTAAACAAGACAAAACTATTAGTTAAAAATATGTCGCCAGATGAAAAAGCAGAATTAGAACAAATAATACACATTAAAATCTACCCCAAAATCAAGTATTAAGGATTATGGATAACACCAAAGAATATTAACTTATATGAAGATAATTATACCCATTGTTGGAAAGATATCAAAAGACAGTTGGAGACATGGACAAGGTTAAATTTATCATTCCTGGGCCGCATTTCGGTAATTAAAATGATAGTTTTACCGAAGCTACTCTTTCTATTCCAAACGATTCCAATTACAGGAAAGACCAGCAGTATCAACAAGTGGCAAAAAGAAATTTCTAAATTTTTGTGGAAGGGTAAAAGACCAAGAGTAAAGCACAAGATATTAATCAATACTGTAGAAAGAGGTGGCTACGGGTTACCGGATTTGAAGCTATATTACGAAGCCTCATGTCTTCTCTGGTTGAAAGATTGGTATTTATTAAAAAATTGGGATATTTTAGATCTAGAAGGCCATGACACCCTATTGGGTTGAAATGAACGACAGACGAGTAGGTAGGTGTCATACGGGAGGCGTCTCTCGAGCAAGCCTCGGAGACTCCCTTTTATTGGATATTATACAGCGTTTGCCACGTGTGTGCTTGTTGCTGATTGGTTAACATAAGTACAAAGCAAGGGTTCCATATAAGACATTAATTATTGCATATAAGACATTAATCATAGACAGGTTAAAGGTTGGGAAAAGGAACGTTTACACAGGCATGGTTTCGGACTGCCCGTACCAGATTGGTACGAAAAGGAATGTACAAGGAAGGGTAAGTACAGATTGATATGGTGTGAACTCAAGGTGAACAGAACATACCAGGGTGATGAGGGAATGTCTTAGCATCAGCACGGTTTGTGCAGCATGAGCAGAACAAAGCTTAGAAGCAAGACTTCCCATCATGCCACAGTTATGTGCAGAAGCAATGCTTCCCATCATGCCATTGTCATGTGCAAAAGCAATGCTTTCCTTCAACAGCCGTTTTGGGTGGCATGGCTATCTTAATTATGGGAAAATAAAGACGCATAGGAGTTTTTCAAATCATATAATAAGAAATGCTATATATAAGGTATGGGGAAAATACAAAAGATATTTAGAACAGAAAACCCCAAGATGGAACTCTCCACTAGAAGCAATCGCTGTTAAAAAAAGCAACAACATCAAAGAGAACTGGATAACGTATAACACAATGTTAAGGGGTGAGGAGGAGGGTCAACTAATATTGATAAGTTATGAAAAAATAAAAGATCACTTTTCTACTTGGCTAGATTACTTCCAGGTGAATGAAGTGTTCAGACAGGATAAGCAGATACGTTTTGAAAAGGAGCCTTCAAGATTTGGAAGAGAACTACTGAATAGTAAAACCAAAATAATCGCAAAAATGTATAGACTTCTTTTAGACTACGAAGTAATGGATGAGGAGGTTAAGGCTTCAATGATAAAGTGGGCCCAAGATGTGGGCCATCCAATTATGCTAAAAGATGGGAAAAAGTGATGGGATGTAAATTTGAAATTTACAGTCAGCTATAATATAAGAGAGAACATGATGAAAATAGCTCATAGGTGGTACGTCACTCCTTCCAGATGATCAAGAATGTATAAAAAATTGGCGAATGCTTGTTGGAGATGTGGAGGAAATAACGGTGACATGAGCCACATGTGGTGTACGTGTTAAAAGATTAAGATTGCTGCCCAGGAAGACTCTCCTGTGGTGAGTGCCTGAGGGCCCTGCTCTTGCCACTTACCATCTGGCTTGGGGCGGGGCCTGGGGCCTCACAAGGACTGCTCTGCTGCCCAGGAAGACTCCCCTGTGGTGAGTGCCTGAGGGCCCTGCTCTTGCCACTTACCATCTGGCTTGGGGCGGGGCCTGGGGCCTCACAAGGACTGCTCTGCTGCCCAGGAAGACTCTCCTGTGGTGAGTGCCTGAGGGCCCTGCTCTTGCCACTTACCATCTGGCTTGGGGCGGGGCCTGGGGCCTCACAAGGACTGCTCTGCTGCCCAGGAAGACTCCCCTGTGGTGAGTGCCTGAGGGCCCTGCTCTTGCCACTTACCATCTGGCTTGGGGCGGGGCCTGGGGCCTCACAAGGACTGCTCTGCTGCCCAGGAAGACTCCCCTGTGGTGAGTGCCTGAGGGTCCTGCTCTTGCCACTTACCATCTGGCTTGGGGCGGGGCCTGGGGCCTCACAAGGACTGCTCTGCTGCCCAGGAAGACTCCCCTGTGGTGAGTGCCTGAGGGCCCTGCTCTTGCCACTTACCATCTGGCTTGGGGCGGGGCCTGGGGCCTCACAAGGACTGCTCTGCTGCCCAGGAAGACTCTCCTGCGTGAGTGCCTGAGGGCCCTGCTCCTTCTTGCCACTTACCACCTGGCCTAGGGAGGGTCTGACAGGCCTCACAAGGACTGCTCCTGCCACTTACTATCTGGCCCAGGGTGGGGCCTCACAAGGATGGTTGTTGCCATTGATGCTGCTACTGCCCAGGAGGACCCGGAGGAGTGCAGAGCTCTTTTTAACATGTTTTGTTTTGTTTTTGTTTTTTAATATTTCCCTTTCCCTTTTGATTCTATATATGGGGGTGGGATGGATGTTTGGGTGGGCGGGGGAATTTGTTAGATTTTGATGAATTTGTTAATTTTTGCAGTTTTTGTTTGTATTGTTTTATTGTTTTCTGGGTTGTTTTTGTTTTTTGTTTTTATTGTTTTAAGGTTTTATTGTTCTAGGCTGCGAAAGAATAATATTAATTGCCATCAATGGAGGCCACTATGAGGCCTGGGATTGCTACCGTGGAGGGGCGAGGGAGGTATGGCGGTGGGGGCAGATGTTACAGGCGAAGGGGATCGAGATATGGATACGCTCGTACCCTTTCCAATCTGCGCCCCATCCCGAGGGACGAGGGTAGGGTGAGCAAGGATTACTCACCTCCGTCACTGGTGCTGTGCAATGCCAGGTCTATAGGCAATAAAACCGCCACCCTGCGAGATTTCTTTATCTCGCAGGGGGTCGACCTGGCTTGTGTGACGGAGACCTGGGTGCGCGAAGGGGCAACAGTTACCTTACGAGAGATGGCGCCCCCGGGTTTCTCTGTCCTCCACCAGTCGCGGACTGTGGGCCGGGGGGGAGGGGTGGCATTATTAATCCGGGAAGATTGTCCTTTCAGGGCTCTACCATCGCCATCGATCCCCGGCATCGAATGTGTTGGCCTAGTGTGGGGCTCCGAGGAGAGCTTGGCTGTCTGGCTGGTGTACCGGCCACCTAGCGCACCAGCAGCCACCCTGTCAGGCCTATTGGAGGCGGTGGCCGGCTGGGCCTTGGAGTTCCCTAACCTATTGGTATTGGGGGACTTCAACATCCATGCTGATGCCACTCCCTCCTCACAGGCTCTGGACCTGGTGTCTTCCATGGCGACACTAGGGCTCTCCCAGTTTGTTTCGGGCCCCACACATCAAGCAGGCCACACGCTGGATTTGATCTTTGGCGTCGGTATAGATGTGATCATGTCTCCTTCGACGAAGGTGCCATGGTCTGATCACTATGCTCTGAAAGCCAGGATTGACTTTCCACCCCCACCTTGCTTAGGTGGCGAGCCAATTTGGGCTCGCCCGCAGAGGCTGATGGACCCTGAGAGATTCCGCCAAGCCTTGCGGGACCTTGCTCCCCCTGGCGACTCATTGACTGAGCTTGTTGAGGGCTGGAATACCCAGCTCCTGGCAGCCATCGATGAGATCGCACCTAAGCGCCCTCTGCGACCCCGCAGAAACCGGGCTCCCTGGTTTACCGAGGAGCTCCGGAAAATGAAGCGGGACCTCAGACGGCTAGAGCGAGTATGGCGGGGTGCCCGTGACGGAGCCTCAAGAACATCTTATAGGGCTTTTATGAAAACCTACGAGATGGCGGTGAAGGCTGCTAAGAAGTCATACTTCTCGGCCTCCATTGCATCCGCTAGCTCTCGCCCAGCGCAATTATTTAGTATAATCAGGTCTTTAACGTCCCTTGAGGGACAGCCAAATTTAAATAACAAATTGACACACGGCTGTGAGGCATTTGCGAGCTTTTTTGCGGAGAAGGTCTTGTCGCTCCGCCATGACCTCCCTGCCAATTTGGATACAATAAAGGAACTGGAGGCCCCTCGACTGTCCTCGGGTCCAGTATTGGACCACTTCGACCAGATATCCCCAGCCGATGTGGACAGACTCCTCCGAGCTGGAAAGCCCACCACCTGTCCTCTCGACCCGTGCCCGTCTTGGCTGATTAGAGCGTGTCCAGACGAGGTACGGGCCCTCCTGGGGGATATCATCAATTTGTCCCTTGGCACGGGGACATTCCCAGGGGAACTGAAGGAGGCAGTGGTGCGCCTGCTCTTAAAGAAAACATCATTAGATCCTTTAGATCTATCCAATTACCGCCCGGTTTCGAATCTTCCGTTCCTGGGTAAGGTGATTGAGAGAGCGGTTGCTGAACAGCTTGGTGGGTTTCTGGATGAAACATCGGCTCTGGATCCATTCCAGTCCGGCTTCCGTGCTGGTCATGGGACCGAGACGGCTCTGGTCGCCCTAACAGATGACCTTCGTAGACAGCTGGATCGAGGTGGGTCGGGGCTGCTGATTCTTCTAGATCTATCAGCAGCTTTCTACATGGTCGATCACGAACTTCTGGACCACCGCCTTGCCGACGTGGGGATCCAGGGCACAGTCCTTCAATGGCTGCACTCGTTTCTCTCTGGTCGGGGACAGAGGGTGGCGCTTGGGGGGGAATTGTCATCACGCCACTCCTTGGTGTGTGGAGTACCCCAGGGTGCGATACTCTCCCCGATGCTTTTCAACATCTTTATGCGCCCCCTCGCCCAGCTTGTTCGGAGTTTTGGGCTGGGTTGTCATCAGTATGCCGATGACACCCAGCTCTATCTGTTGATGGATGGCCATCCTGACTCGGCCCCAGACACACTGACCAGATGTTTGGAAGCTGTGGCTGGATGGTTACGTGGGAGCCGGTTGAAGCTAAATCCTTCGAAGACAGAGGTCCTGTGGCTGGGACGGGGCGATATGGGATTGGGGGGGCAACTCCCATCTCTTGCGGGGGTGCAATTAGTGCCAGCACCGTCCGTTAAGAGTTTGGGTGTAATCTTCGACACCTCCCTTTCCATGGAGGCGCAGATTGCAGCTATAACAAAGGCGGCATTTTTCCATCTCCGCCAAGCTAAGCAGTTGGCTCCTTACCTCTCTCGCCCTGACCTAGCCACTGTGATCCACGCGACGGTCACCTCCAGACTGGATTATTGTAACTCGCTCTACGTGGGGCTGCCCTTGAGACTGACCCAGAAACTCCAGCGGGTGCAGAATGCTGCAGCGAGACTCCTTACGGGGTCTTCGCTGCGAGATCACATTCACCCGGTGCTATACCAGCTGCACTGGCTCCCGGTGGAGTACAGGATCAGGTTTAAGGTGCTGGTTTTAACCTTTAAAGCCCTATATGGCCTAGGACCCTCGTACCTACGGGACCGCCTCTCCTGGTATGCCCCCCAGAGAAACCTACGGTCTTCAAATAAAAACACCCTAAAGATCCCAGGCCTCAGAGAGGTTAGGCTGGCCTCAACTAGAGCCAGGGCTTTTTCGGCTGTGGCTCCGATCTGGTGGAACACTCTGTCACAAGAGACCAGGGCCCTGCGGGACTTGACATCCTTCCGCAAGGCCTGCAAGACAGAGCTGTTCCACCAGGCCTTTGGCCAGGGCACAGCCTGACTCCCTCCCTCGGCAATCTTCGCAGAGCTCTGGCCCAATAGTTGCTAGTGGCTTGAATTAATTAATTTTTACAATGAATGATTTTAGAATGTTGTTTATGTTGTACTTTTGTACTGTTTTATTGTTGTTAGCCGCCCTGAGCCTGGCTTCGGCTGGGGAGGGCGGGATACAAATAAAATTTATTATTATTATTATTATTATTATTATTATTATTATTATTATTATTATTATTTTGGGGGGGAAATATACGATGAATTGAAAAAGATGATGGAGAACAGAGGCATAATCCCCGCCCCAACTAAACATTTGTCCCACCCCAGAAAGAAAATAACAACAACAACAACAAACCACCGTTTGAGGTGCAACAGAGACACAGCCAGAGACAGAGCGAGACCCTGAAGCAGTGCCATAACCAAGCCCTCATTCAGAACCAGAGCCTGAAAAAGAGCCACAGCCCAAACCAGAGCAACAGCCACAGCCACAGCCACAGCCACAGCCTAGAGCCACAACCTGAGTCTGCAACAGTCCTTGATACAGTGCCGGAGCCTGAAACAGAGACACAGCCTCAAACAGAGCCTGAGCCTGAAACAGAGGCAGAGCCACAGCCACAGCCTGAGTCTGAAACAGTCCTTGATAGAGTGCCAGAGCCAGAGCCAGAGCGAAACCCTGAATCAGAGTCAGAGGGAGAACATGAATCAGAGCCAGAGCCAGAGCCAGAGCTGAATGAAAGCCAGAGCCAGAGCCAGAAATAGGGCTTGATACAGGGCCGGAGAGCAAAACATAGCTGGAGCCAGAGCCAGAGCCACAGCCAGAGCCAGAACAAACCCTAATTCAGAACCAGAGCCTGAAAGAGAGCCAGACCCTGAAACATAGCTGGGTCAGAGGCAGAGGAAGAGCCATCATGAGACCCTGAATCAGTGTCAGAACCAGATCTTCATTCAGAACCAGACCCTGAAAGAGAGCCAGAGCCACAGACAGAGGCACAGACGGAGCCTAGAGCCACAGCCGAGATCCACAGCCTGAGTCTGAAATAGTGCTTGATAGAGTGCTGGATCCTGAAACAGAGACAGTGTCTGAAACTGAGCCTGATGCTTAAACGTAGCCAGGGGCAGACGGAGAGGCAGAGCCTGATACAGTGCTTGATACAGCATAGGAGCCTGAAGCAGAGACACAGCCAGATCCAGAGACACAGCCAGAGCCAGAACAAAACCCTAATTCAGAACCAGAGCCTGAAAGAGAGCCAGAGCCAGAAACAGTGTTTGATAGAGTGCCAGAGCCTGAAACAGAGGCAGAGGCTGATACAGGGCTTGAAACAGCGTCGGAGCCTGAAACAGAGAAACAGCGTGAAACAGAGACAAAGGCTGAGACACAGGCCGAGCCTGAAATAGAGCTAGAATAAGTGCTAGAGCCAAAGACTGAGACAAAGCCTAATAAAGAGCAGAAGCCTGAGCCTGAGCCTGAAACAGTGCTTGATACAGTGCCAGAGCCTGAAACAGAACCAGAGCCACAGCTACAGCCATAGTGCCACAGCCTGAGTCTGCAACAGTGTTTGCTACAGCGCCGGAGCCTGAAACAGAGACACAGCCTGAAACAGAACCTGAGCCTGGTTATTACCATGGCAATTAAAGAAGAGAGAGGCAGAAAGGCTTATAAATAGAGTTAAGTGCAAAGGCAAAATAATAAACAACCCTACAGAAATAGAGAAACGATTTCTCGAATTCTTTAGAGAAATCTATAAGGAAGGAAATGAAACAACAGAAGAAGTTAAAGAACATTTAGAACAGAACTGTCTTCCAAAACTTACTAAAGAACAAAAAGAAGTGTTGAATGCCCCTATTACATCGTACGAAATTCAAAGAGCAATTAAGGAAGCAAAGATAGGAAAGCCAGCAGGGCCAGACGGCCTACCGGCAATATATTATAAAAAAATGGAGGACTTACTGTCTGACCCATTAAGAAGTATCATGAACAGAGACTTCCGGGTTAGCGCGAAAGGCTAATGGCGGATTCTCTCCGAGCTCCGGAGGGAATCTGCTCTGTAGAAGAAGGGTCTTGCCGCTGCGGCGACGCGGGGACCCTCAGAAACCACAGGCGCTGAAGCCTGTGGACTTGGGGACTCGTCGGGCATCATTTGCGCCCCCCCGACCCACGAAGAAGCCTTTTTAAAGGCTTCGGAGCGGGGGACAGAGAGTGGCGCGGTGCTGAGAGTAGACCGCTTCTTCTACGGAGCGAAGCCGCATGCCATGGCCGGAGAGCGCTGACTTCTTTCTTTGAACATTTGGACTTTAAAAGTAACAACCCGTGAGTAGTACAGAAATTGGAACTAAAAATCGTTTTTTCTGAATTTGGCACGATCGGGGGAGGTGCTAAAAGGAAGTCCGTCTCCCCTTCCTGTAGATAAATTAAAGCAAGAATTGATAACTAAGGTTGAGAGAACATCCTTCTCTTTACGGGATAAAAGCTATTAATTCCACGACTTGGCAATATAAGTAACTTTGCTGGAGGATAAGAACTGATTTTAAGAGCTGAAGTGCAACCCCCAGGGACCCGGGAGTGATCCGCGAGAGAGCCTGCTGAGGAGACATAAAGAGTTTGACAGCTGTCAAATTAGCTGTCAAAGTTGGAAAACGAAAAAAATATTGGTTTCTGCTATCTTTGCTGGTTATTTTTGTTACAATTTGACTTTAAACTGTTGAAAATAAAGAAGAATAGAAACAAATTAACTTGAATGTTGGATTGGAGGTGGAAGGAATATTAAGTAACTAGAATCCCTCTAGAGGGGGTTCTGAGACATTACAATGGCTGCAGGTGGAAAAATACAGGCTGAGCTGGATAGAATGTTTTTTCTCTTGGGAAAGTTACAAGGTCAGAGTGAAGCTTTGGCTACAAATGCTACAACTTTGAATTTAAAAGTAAACAAACTTGTTGAATGTGTCAAGGACTTGACTCAAGAAACCTATGCAGCTGAACAAGAAGAGATATGTGCTGTTTCAGAGGAGTGGGAAGGAGGAGCTGAAATGCCGCAGACGACAAAGGAGAGCCAGAGGCTTGCTAAGATAGATGCTAAGAAAAACAAGATTTGGATTATGAGAGCTTGGTTTGAATTAGAGAATGAAGAATGGAGGGATCTCCCTATGGGGAGATCTGAAGACCTATGGTTGGTGATCTACGTTAAAGAGAAATTGGAACCCAAAATAATCTGCAAAGATGAGGAGGGGAGGATCTTGCGGATCCAAATTACCCATCAAGGGGAAAGATTTAATGTAGTATCAGTCTATGCCCCAAATACAAACAAAACTGAGTTCTTTAAAAAATTGGAACAAGTATTACTAGAACTAGAAAATTATAAATTAATCTTACTAGGTGATCTGAATGGAGTCCCTGAACCTGAGATAGATAGAAGCGAAAAAAGAAGGAAAGGGAAGCAAGGGAAACTCCCAAAAACCTTTTATGATCTCCAAGAAAACTTAGACCTGATTGACATCTGGAGGTTTAAAAACCCAACAGGAAAACAGTTTACGCACTTCTCAGGAGTACACCAGAGTTGGGGAAGAATAGACCAGATCTGGGTCTCCAGAGAGCTCTCGATAAGATCGGTGAAATGTGAAATAGAGCCCAGAACACTCTCGGACCACAACCCAATCTTTCTGGAAATAAAGTTTAAGCCATTAGGACCATACAGATGGAGAATGAACGACTACTTATTGGAACAGGATGAGATTATTGGTAAGGCAAAGAACATCTTGAAAGAGTATTTTGACCTAAACCTGAATAAAGGAACCAAAATTGATGTGGTCTGGGACGCAAGCAAGGCAGTACTTAGAGGCTTCCTGATTCAACAGAATAAATATAGAAAGAATTTGAGAGAAGCAAAGAAGGAAGAAATAGTTAAGCAATTAAAAGAAGCAGAGGGGAAATTAATAATAAACCCTGGGGATGTGAGGACCAAACAAATCTGCAAATTATTACAAACCCAATACACAACATTGCTAAATCAAGAAATAGAATGGGGAATAAAAATGATGAAACAAAAGTATTTTGAGTCGGCAAATAAAACGGGTAAGTTGCTAGCGTGGCAACCGAGAAAAAGGAAAAAACAAAGTGTGATCAATAAAATTAAATTGGAAGACCAAATAATAGAAGACCCCAGTGAGATAAAGGGAAAGTTCCTCCAGTACTATGAAACCTTGTACAAAAAGAAGGAGGACGAAGATATAAATGAGATAGGAAGGTATCTGGAAAGGAATGGAGGGGAACAACTGTCAGAGGAAGAAAAGGCACTCCTAAATGAACCAATAACGGTGGAAGAGGTCAGGGACGTAATCAAGAAAATGAAACCTGGGAAGGCCCCAGGCCCAGACGGCCTCTCTCAAAAATACTATAAAACTTTAGAGGAATATTTGGCCCCGGTACTTTGTAACGTAATTAACAACATTTTGCAAGGAGGGGAAATACCTGATTCGTGGAGAGAGGCGCATATTACAGTAATACCTAAAGCAGATTCCCCCTTCATGGATCACTGCCTTGCCGTGGCGAAGGGGCTTGAAGAACTCAGAGAAGCTATGAACTATGCCGAGCAGGGCACCCAAGATGAACAGGTCATAGTGGAGAGTTTTGACCAAACGTGATCCACCTGGAGTAGGAACCGGCAAGCCACTCCAGTATCCCTGCCAAGAAAACTCCATGGACAAAGACAACAGGCATATAAAAGTTATGACACTGGAAGATGAGCCCCTCAGGTCGGAAGGTGTCCAACATGCTACTGGGGAAGAGCGGAGGACAAGTACAAGTAGATCCAGAGCTGATGAAGCGGCTGGGCCAAAGCCGAAAGGACGCTCAGTTGCGGATATGCATGGAAGCGAAAGGAAAGTCCAATGCTGTAAAGAAAAATATTGCATAGGAACCTGGAATGTAAGAACCATGAACCTGGGTAAGTTGGATGTGGTCAAAAATGAGATGGCGAGAATAAATATTGACATCCTGGGCATCAGTGAGCTAAAATGGACGGGAATGGGCGAATTCAGTTCGGATGACTATCATATCTACTACTGTGGGCAAGAAACCCGTAAAAGAAATGGAGTGGCCCTCATAGTCAACAAAAGAGTGGCGAAAGCTGTACTGGGATGCAGTCTCAAAAATGATAGAATGATCTCGATACGAATCCAAGGCAGACCTTTTAACATCACAGTAATCCAAGTTTATGCACCAACTACTGGTGCTGAAGAAACTGAAATTGACCAATTCTATGAAGACTTACAAGACCTTATAGAAGTGACACCAAAGAAGGATGTTCTGCTCATTATAGGGGATTGGAATGCTAAAGTAGGGAATCAAGAGATAAAAGGAACAACTGGCAAGTTTGGCCTTGGAGATCAAAACGAAGCAGGGCAAAGGCTAATAGAGTTCTGCCAAGAGAACAAGCTGGTCATCACAAACACGCTTTTCCAACAACACAAGAGACGACTCTACACATGGACATCCCCAGATGGGCAACATCGAAATCAGATTGATTATATTCTCTGCAGCCAAAGATGGAGAAGCTCTATACAGTCAGCAAAAACAAGACCTGGAGCTGACTGTGGCTCAGATCATCAGCTTCTTATAGCAAAATTCAAGCTTAAACTGAAGAAAGTAGGAAAAACCACTGGACAGGTAAGATACAATCTAAACCAAATCCCTTATGAATACACAGTGGAAGTGAGGAACAGGTTTAAGGATTTAGATTTGGTGGACAGAGTGCCTGAAGAACTATGGGTGGAGGCTCGCAACATTATACAGGAGGCAGCAACTAAAACCATCCCAATGAAAAAGAAATGCAAGAAAGCAAAGTGGCTGTCCAACGAGGCCTTACAAATAGCGGGGGAGAGAAGGCAAGCAAAATGCGAGGGAGATAATGAAAGATACAAGAAATTGAATGCAGATTTCCAAAGAATAGCAAGGAGAGACAAGAAGGCCTTCTTAAACGAGCAATGCAAAGAAATAGAGGAAAGCAACAGAATGGGAAGAACCAGAGATCTGTTCAAGAAAATCGGAAATATGAAAGGAACATTTCGTACAAAGATTACCATAATAAAGGACAAAAGTGGTAAAGACCTAACTGAAGCAGAAGACATCAAGAAGAGGTGGCAAGAATACACAGATGAATTATACCAGAAAGATATGGATGTCTCATACACCCCAGGTAGTGTGGTTGCTGACCTTGAGCCAGACATCCTGGAGAGTGAAGTCAAATGGGCCTTAGAAAGCACTGCAAATAACAAGGCCAGTGGAAGTGATGGTATTCCAGCTGAACTGTTTAAAATTTTAAAAGATGATGCTGTTAAGGTGCTACACTCAATATGCCAGCAAGTTTGGAAAACTCAGCAGTGGCCAGAGGATTGGAGAAGATCAGTCTACATCCCAATCCCAAAGAAAGGCAGTGCCAAAGAATGCTCCAACTACCGCACAATTGCACTCATTTCACACGCTAGCAAGGTTATGCTTAAAATTCTACAAGGAAGGCTCAAGCAGTATGTGGACCGAGAACTCCCAGAAGTGCAAGCTGGATTTAGAAGAGGCAGAGGAACCAGAGACCAAATTGCAAACATGCGCTGGATAATGGAGAAAGCTAGAGAGTTCCAGAAAGACATCTACTTCTGCTTCATTGACTATGCAAAAGCCTTTGACTGTGTTGACCACAGCAAACTATGGCAAGTTCTTAAAGAAATGGGAGTGCCTGATCACCTCATCTGTCTTCTGAGAAATCTCTATGTGGGACAAGAAGCTACAGTTAGAACTGGATATGGAACAACTGATTGGTTCCAAATTGGGAAAGGAGTACGGCAAGGCTGTATATTGTCTCCCTGCTTATTTAACTTATATGCAGAATTCATCATGCGAAAGGCTGGGCTGGATGAATCCCAAGCCGGAATTAAGATTGCCGGAAGAAATATCAACAACCTCAGATATGCAGATGACACAACCTTGATGGCAGAAAGTGAAGAGGAATTAAAGAACCTTTTAATGAGGGTGAAAGAGGAGAGCGCAAAATATGGTCTGAAGCTCAACATCAAAAAAACGAAGATCATGGCCACTGGGCCCATCACCTCCTGGCAAATAGAAGGGGAAGAAATGGAGGCAGTGAGAGATTTTACTTTCTTGGGCTCCATGATCAGTGCAGATGGTGACAGCAGTCACGAAATTAAAAGACGCCTGCTCCTTGGGAGAAAGGCGATGGCAAACCTAGACAACATCTTAAAAAGCAGAGACATCACCTTGCCAACAAAGGTCCGTATAGTAAAAGCCATGGTTTTCCCAGTAGTGATGTATGGAAGTGAGAGCTGGACCATAAAGAAGGCTGATCGCCGAAGAATTGATGCTTTTGAATTATGGTGCTGGAGGAGACTCTTGAGAGTCCCATGGACTGCAAGAAGATCAAACCTCTCCATTCTGAAGGAAATCAGCCCTGAGCGCTCACTGGAAGGACAGATCGTGAAGCTGAGGCTCCAATACTTTGGCCACCTCATGAGAAGAGAAGACTCCCTGGAAAAGACCCTGATGTTGGGAAAGATGGAGGGCACAAGGAGAAGGGGACGACAGAGAATGAGATGGTTGGATGGTGTTCTTGAAGCTACCAGCATGAGTTTGATCAAACTGCGGGAGGCAGTGGAGGACAGAAGTGCCTGGCGTGCTCTGGTCCATGGGGTCACGAAGAGTCGGACACGACTAAACGACTAAACAACAACAACAAAGCAGATTCAGATACACTCGATATAAAAAACTACAGACCAATATCATTGCTCAATAACGACTATAAGCTCTTTGCAGGAATAATGGCGAATAGATTAAAGAAATATCTGAATAGAGCGATCCATAAAGATCAAGCCGGATTCCTGCCCGGCAGGCAGATAAAGGACAACGTAAGACATGTAGTTAATATAATTGAATACTTGGAACTCAGGATCGATATCCCTGCTGCCTTAATTTTTATAGACGCCGAAAAGGCTTTTGACAACGTATCTTGGCACTTCCTTATAAAATGCATGGAGAAGGCAGGAATATGAGGGCCATTCCTAGAAGGCATAAGGGCGATTTACTCAGACCAAAGAGCGAAACTAATCATTAATAGTAACTTGACAAACTCATTTACGATCACAAAAGGCACAAGGCAGGGGTGTCCTCTATCACCCCTGTTATTTATCATGGTCCTGGAAGTTATACTGAACAAAATAAGAGAAACATCGGAAATAAGAGGGATCAAAATTGGTACAAAAGAATATAAAGTAAAGGCTTATGCCGATGACCTAGTAATCTCAATAGAAGACCCCACAAAAGGGATAAATACAGTCATTGAGTTAATGGAGGAATTTGGAAGGTTATCTGGGTTCAAACTAAACAAAGTTAAAACAAAGATGTTGATAAAAAATGTAGATGAACAATCAAAAAACAAAATCGAGCTGGAATCCGGGATAAAGACATCGAAAAAGGTTAAATATTTGGGTATTTGGGTCTCCCCCAAAAATATAAATCTGGTGGAAGACAATTATAATAGAACTTGGAGAGAGTGCAAAAAAGACCTAGACAGCTGGAGTAGACTACAGCTCTCTTGGGAGGGGAGAATGGCTGCCATCAAAATGAGTATCCTCCCAAAAATGATATTCTTATTTCAAAACATCCCAGTAGTCAGGGGCACAACAATGTTCAAGGACTGGCAGAGAACCCTGTCTAGATTCATCTGGCAGGGTAAAAGGGCCAGAATTAAATATAAGCTGCTCACTGACAGAAGAGATAGAGGAGGGTTTGCGGTCCCGAATTTGCAACTATACTACGAGGCCTCGTGCCTTTGCTGGATTAAAGAATGGATAGTTTTAGATAACACCGACCTATTGGACTTGGAGGGCTTTGATGCCAGGTTTGGGTGGCATGCATACTTATGGCACGATAAGGGGAGAGTGCATAAAGGATTCTCCAACCATATTATAAGAGGGGCGTTGCTGGAAGTATGGAATAGATGCAAGAGACTGGTAGAAAAGGACACCCCATGGTGGCTGTCACCCATCAACATCCTAGTAATTAAGAAATTAAACATGGAAGGTAAAAGGTGGACATATGCTGATCTTCTGAGAAGATCTGATAAAGGATGGGAAATCAGGCCCTACGAAGAGCTAAAAGATAAATTAATGGGGTGGCTACAATTCCATCAAATTAATGCCTTATGGAATGAACATAAAAAAGCCGGAATGAGTAAGAACAAGTCTAAGTTCCAGCTAGAAATAATAGAAGGGAAGTCTAAACTCTTAACCAAAATGTACAACCAACTACTAGACTGGGACACTATGGACGAGGAGGTCAAAGAGGTTATGATTAAGTGGGCCATAGACTTAGGATACCCCCTAGACTATGAAAGATGGATAAAACTATGGAACAAGGATATGAAATTCTCAGCCTGTGTCGGACTCCGAGAAAACATGGAAAAGATGATGTACCGTTGGTATATCACGCCAACAAAATTAGCTAAAATGTATAAAACCGGGGATAAGACCTGTTGGAAATGTAAGAAGAAAGAGGGAGATTTTCTCCATATGTGGTGGACCTGCGAGGAAGTAAAGAGGTTCTGGGGCTTTGTTTATGACGAATTAAAAAAGATTCTAAAGTACACCTTCCCTAAAAAGCCTGAGGCATTCCTTCTAGGAATGGTGGGGGATGAAATCAAGAAAGACGACCAAACCCTATTCCAGTATGCAACAGTAGCCGCTAGGATACTGTTAGCACAGAATTGGAAAATACCTAACGTCCCAACAATCAGAGACTGGCAAACCAAGTTAATTGAGTATATTGACTTAGCAATGATGACACAGAAGATCAGGCAACAGAAAAACACCAAATTCATTAATGATTGGAATAAATTTCTCTCATACATGGAGACGATTTTAGGAAACATCAAAATCACAGTAGGCATAATATAAAAACTGCGAGGTAGAAATAACGGTTAGCAAAAGACACTGCTGAATATATTACTGAGTTACAGCTCACGCCGTGGTGGTGGGAAGTCAAACACTGTAACAGATTTGTATAATGATCTAGTATCTAAACAGTATGGAATCTGATTTCGGTTTTGTTTATTTTTCTCTTTTTTTCTTGTTTTGTTTTTATGGATGATGTACATGTGTTTTTATTTGTTGGAATAAAAATAAAGGTTTTAAAAATTAAAAAAAAAAAAAGACCTATGGATTACAAATCTGATCAAGGCGAAAGTTGGAGCTTTGGGGACATTTGGGACATTTGGACTTAAAAGCAACAAGAAACAAGATTTGGGCTCCACTTTTGAACATGGAGGTCTGGTTGGAAGAAACATAGACCCTATAGGGACAGAGCTTCTCCGAGACCTGATGTCTAATATAAAGGACCACCAAAAAAACCGGCAGAGAGGGACTGAGAGAGATTTGAGGGCCTCGGACGTGAGATCTCCAGGCTGATAGTTGATGGACTGATGGACATTTTTTGGGGATCGAAACCGGGAAAGGGGGGGGGTGAGAGATTTAGAATCCAAAGGGTGTGTTATGTACTGAGTTGAATAGGATCCAAACTGCAGCAGTCTGATTGGTCCTAGAACAATAGGATTCAGAATGCAGCAGTCTGATTGGTCCAAGAACAATGCAGCAGTATGATTGGTTGGCAGGAACCACCCAATCATGCTCCAGATATAAGTGAATCCACAACCTGATTGGCTTACAGTAGAATTCCAGAATTAACCAATCATGTGCAGCCCATTGTGTAAATAATGTATATAAAGCAGATACTTTGAGGGGACTTTCATTCATTCCTCCTCACCACTATGAGCTGAATAAAGAGCATGAAATCACTTTGCGACTCTGAGTATATTTCACTGGCGACGAAGGTGGGATCCCGCTGAGCTGACTGCCACACACAGCACTCTGAGCTTTACAATGTATTGGAATGCATTGACCTTATAAGGAGTTATGCCCCCCCCCCTCTGGGCAGTGTAACCCTATATCGTTTGTGGGTGGGTTAAAGCCAGGACCGGATGTAGGTAACGTGAGACATTGGAATGCAGCCATGCTGCTGGAGAGGAACAAAGAGTAATAAACGGACTGGAGGGAGAGGAGAAGTCTGAATTGAGCTGCCCTCCGTCCTTGGAAATATTGCTGGCCCCTGTGTCTTTATTTTATGCTTAAAAAGCACCATTTGTAACGGCGGGCTCCGACAAGTGGTGCCCCGTGTGAGGCTAACTTAATAGAAGAGGTAACTTAAAGAAAAGAGGCAAAACTTGAAGCAAACAGTCTGAGGCAGACCAAGAGGATTTTAAAAGAAACCGTGAGAGGTTTTTCTATCCAAGCAGTGGATATCATTGACTTACCACGCCCGGCAAGGGTTGCACAGCGCTGAAGCATCTTAGGATCCCTGGTGAGTCCGATCCCTTCTCTTATATTATATTGATTTTTGAAAAATGGGCAGCTCTTTGTCTAATCCCCAACAGAAATTTTTAAAAGACTTAAAATTTCTCCTCTCCTCCAACAAATTGGAAGTTCCGGAGGGTGATTTGATACAGCTCATTCTGGCCTTTGATGAACATTCTCCCTGGGACTTGGGTGTAATTGCAAATGGAACTTGGGAATTGAAACTTTGGGACAAGATTGGTGAACATTTTCATGAGCTCCCCAGCATCAGTACTCGGATTTTAAATGCTTGGTGCAAGGTTCGATATGCTATGGGTTCTTTATCACCAAAAAATATCTCCCTGGCTGCATTGCCAACACAACCTCCAGCTTCCTTAATCCAGACTGCTGTGTTAGAGTCTGCTGTGTTAGCCTCTGTTCCGATACTTGCCTTACCAGCACTTGCTTTGCCAGCAGCTCCAGACCCCAAACCTCCAGACTACAGTTCCTCACCAGAGGACCCAATCCTGCAAAAATACCGTGGTCTGGCTGGCAATAGTCCTAATCTTTCAGAGGCAGACCCAGCTACCTCTTTTCAATGTGCAGTCCTGGCCTGTTCCTTAATTCAGGATACTATGGCATTCCCTGTTATTGTGCCCCCTGCTGGTGCTCCAGCAGGAACTCAAGCCCAGCACCAACCTTTTGACTTTAAAATCTTGAAAGAGCTTCAATTGTCAGTAAGGACAAATGGATTTCAAGGCCCATTTACACAGGCTCTTTTGGAAGCCACATTAGCCCAGCCTTTGGTTCCAGATGACATCAAGCTTTTGGCACGTACAGTGTTACCCCCATCAGCAGGTGTTTTGTTTGCCCACGAATGGGAAACTGCCTGCCATGCTCCAGCCTTGTTACAACAAATCAGGGGAAATAATCCAAATATTACCCTCGCAGATGTCATAGATGCCATGATGGGGCGTGGCCTTTTCGCTCAGGCTTCAGTACAAGCCACACTGCTGCAGATCTTATTGAGGGATACTGCTCTTGCTGCTAAACAAGCAATGAGAAAAATCCCAGAACCCAGTATTCAATCAAGGTGGAGTTCAATCAGGCAAGAGGCAAGAGAATCATATTCTTCCCTTATGGACAGGCTGCTTACAGCAGTGAGTCGTCTAATTGAAAACCAGCCTGTAGCCACCGATACAACGTTTCCAGCGTGGCAAACCAGGATCACCGATACCTCAGTGTGGGTAGAACGGTGGCCTCCACCAAAAGGAAAATCCGCAGCAATGGCACCATCTTGTTTCTGAACAGCTTATTTCTGAACAATTGACTTTCGGCCACATTGAACCATCTTCATCCCACTGGCTCCAGCAGGCAGGGAACGGTTTGCTTTACATTGCCAGTATATCACAATTCGCAGCCCAACAAGCGATATCAGTGGATTGTCCTGCCTCAAGGCATGCGGAACTCCCCTACACTTTGTCAACATTTTGTGGATGAAACATCGAAACCTTTCCGCATGCGCCACCTAGAGGTGCTGCACACGAGCTGCATCTGCCGGTGTTTGCTACACCATTGTTGCCAGCAGGAATTTTATATGCTCAGGCAGAACAAGAAGAAGACTATCTGCATTATAGAATGGCTACATCTACCGCACACCCCACCAAAAAACATTTATTCTATACTTGAATCCACATCAGACATTGTTATCAAAGGACGTTCACAAGCGATAACTTTAAGCGGTTATGATGTTACCTCAATTTATATACCTTTCTCACAGACTGAACAGCAGCATTTATTGATCACAAATGCTGCCGTGCAAATTGCTTTGGCAGATTTTATAGGTGTCATCATTTTTAACCCTCCAAAGGATGACCGTTTGACATTTCTGACACAGGTCACCTATGTTTTGGCTACCCCCTTGTCTCTCACACCTCTCCCCTCTGCATTGACCCTTTTCACGGATGGAACAAGAAGTAGGGGAGTAGTGACGTGGGAGGAGGGAGGACAATGGAAATGTTATTTACCCCTTCACAGTCTTCTGCCCAGTGAGCTGAGCTAGCAGCTGTGATTCTTACCTTTCAATCCTTTCCTACTCAACCTTTCAATCTTATTGTGGATACTCAGTATGTATATCGCCTTTTTGTTATTTTACCAATATCTTGTATAACTCCTTCCTTGGATTCTGACTTGTTTTCCTTGTTTCTTACCCTGCAGGCCTTACTTCAGCATAGAGAGTTCCCTTATTATGTTGCACATCTTCGCTCCCACACATCGCACCCAGGGTATTTAGCAGAGGGCAATGCAAGAGCAGATGCAGCATTGAAGGACATTTCTACCTTTTCTCTCTTTTCTTTTCTTTTCTTTTTTTATAAAATATTTTATTCAATTTTCAAACATAGAATGGAGAATCACATAGCAAACATACCAACAAACAATATAGAAAAGAGAAAGAAAAAAAAGAAAGGGGAAAAAAGAAAAACACAACTGTTCATAATATTTTTATATAACTAACTGGACTTCCTCGCATCTCCCTACCCTGCATTCTCTATAATAAAAATACCAGCAAATTATTACCTTGTTTCAATTCTTATTTTATACCTCTCAAATATTATACTTCTAATCTTAAAGTAATTTTTGACAATTAGTTGAAACTTAAGTTGAACATAATATTATTTTAAGTTTCGACCTTTTCTTGCATATCACTTAATTTTCTAAATCTTTCAGACGAGTTGCTGGAACCATGCTTTTCTGAATCGTGCAATTTCTTAACATTCATACAATTTATATTGTTTTTGTAAATAGTCTTTAAACATTTTCCAATCCTCTTCCATTGTTTCTTCTCCCAAATCTCGAATTCTGCCAGTCATTTCGGCCAGTTCCATATAGTCCATCAGTTGCGTCTGCCACTCTTCCAGTGTGGGCAAATCTTGTGTCTTCCAGTGCTTTGCGATAAGTATTCTTGCTGCTGTGGTTGCATACATAAAAAAAGTTCTGTCCTTCTTTAACACTTTCTGGCCGACAATGCCCAAGAGGAAGGCCTCTGGTTTCTTAGTGAAGGTATATTTAAATACCTTTTTTAGCTCATTGTAAATCATTTCCCAGAAGGCCTTCACTCTTGGACAGGTCCACCAGAGGTGAAAGAATGTCCCTTCAGCCACCTTACATTTCCAACATTTATTATCAGACAGGTGATATATTTTTGCAAGTTTGACTGGGGTCATGTACCACCTATATATCATTTTCATAATATTTTCCTTCAGGGCATTACATGCCGTGAATTTCATACCGGTGGTCCATAACCTTTCCCAGTCTTCAAACATAATGTTGTACCCAATATCCTGAGCCCATTTTATCATGGCTGATTTAACTGTCTCATCCTGAGTGTTCCATTTAAGCAGCAAGTTATACATTCTAGAAAGTACCTTGGTCTTTGGTTCTAACAATTCTGTTTCTAATTTCGATTTTTCCACCTGGAATCCTATTTTTTTGTCCAAATTAAAGACCTCTTTAATTTGAGCGTAATGTAACCAATCTCGCACCTTATTCTTCAGTTTCTCCAAACTCTGCAACCTCCAGTTGTCTCCGATTTTTTCTATTATTTCCCAATATTTCGGCCAACCGGCCTCCATATTGAGTCTTTTCCGGACCTTAGCCTCCATTGGTGATAACCATCTTGGGGTCTTGTTTTCTAATAAGTCTTTATACTTTGTCCAGACAATAAATATTGCTTTCCTGACAATATGGTTTTTGAACACTTTATGAACTTTTACCTTGTCGTACCACAAATATGCATGCCAACCAAAAGCATTATTGAACCCTTCCAGATCTAGGACATCAGTGTTATCTAAAAGTAACCAATCCTTCATCCAGCAGAAAGCTGCAGCTTCATAATATAACCTTAGGTCCAGGGTATTTAGCAGAGGGCAATGCAAGAGCAGATGCAGCATTGAAGAACATTTCTGCCTTTTCTCTCTTTTCTGATCCTATACTATGTCATAACACCTTTCGCCTTCCTGCGAAAGCATTGGCAAAGCATTTTTCTATTCCCTTGGCCCAAGCAAGGGATATAGTTTCCCTATGTGCTTCTTGTCCTAAATCTCAGCTGGCCATTACTTTTGATGCTGTCAATCCTAGGGGCACGTCTGCATTGGCGTGTTGGCAGATGGATGTCACACACACACCTGTGTTGGCTCCACTCTCCAAGGTTCACCTCACGGTGGACACCCACTCTGGACTCATATGGGCTACGCCCATGAGGGGAGAAACAGCTTGGCATGTCATTCAGCACACTATCCGCTGTTTCTCAGTCATGGGTAAACCTGCGCGTATCAAAACTGATAATGGTCCAGCATATATTTCTAAAACATTTTCGGAATTTTGTATGTTGTGGAATGTGAAATTAACTCATGGCATACCCTTTAACTCCGCAGGTGGAAAGAGCACACCTGACGTTCAAAACACTATTGCTTAAACAGCTTGGCGGCCGAAGCATACCAACAGCAGATATCCCTTCGGCTGTTCACCAAGTTCTTTTTGTACTTAACCATCCTTTTATATCCACATCTTAGGACCCATTACCCCCGCTTAATTGCATTTTAGGAAGGAGGAGGCACTCCCCCGCCCCTTGGTGGTGTACCGACGCTTGCCTGATCCTGCGTGGCATGGACCTGTCCCGCTGATCACGTGGGGACGAGGGTACGTGGCAGTGGACATCGAGGACAAGCCTTTGTGGTTTCCAGCTCGATGTGTGCGGCCATGGCAAGCCTCTTTAACCGCGGATGCGCCTTCCTAACCATTTGCCTTGCCATCCTTTGCTGCACCGTTATACAAGGAAGAGAAGCAGACGACCCAATACAGTTGAAACCACCTTATCGGCTGGGAAGCAGCTGTCGTCTGAATCCTACTCTGGCTGGCAGCATCCACGGCTCAGCCACTTTCGAACTATAAGAACAGCATTATTGAATAAGACTTTTAGGGGAGAAAATTATCATAAGATATGGAGGAATAATATTTTTGTACAAGATATGATTAAGTTTACCAGTTTATTGCATGCTTCTAAATGTTGGTTATGTATGCACATAACGCCTTTTGCGAGTCATTCAGGCATAATGCTTCATGGCGTGCCTGTCAATGGATCTTTTCAATTTACAAATATTATATCCCCTAAGCAATCTTTTTGGCCCCCAGTACACTTGACCCTCCATAAGCCTGCCCCCCATTCATTTTCAAATTAAGGAGGGGAAAGAATCATGGGGCATATATCCAAACTGTCAATATACATTGAATTTCACTTTTAATAGCTCTTGTTCTCTTACAGGAACATACAATGACCAATCTCAGTGCTATAGAAGTGACACCAGTGCATGGCTAATAAACTAGAAAGGAAGCCTACCATGCAGCTTGGAATCAGAATTCTTATATTCTTGGCTTCCGGATGGAAGTTGGCTTCGACATTTATTGATTTTAGTGATCATTATAGTAGTTATTTGCATTATTTTGTGTTGCTGTATACAATGTATTCCTTCTTTAATTTCTGTATGTACTGCATGGTTCTCCAGTCCGCAGCCCGCTTCCGGTCTCACATGAGTCGTCTATCGCTCTCGATATAACCGTATTGGTACTGATTAATTAAATAAAGAAAGAGGGCATGTGGGAGTCATAGCCATGGTAAAGGCTTGTAATATTGCAGGGTGCCCCCTGACCTCGGC
Organism: Podarcis bocagei; assembly: GCF_964188305.1. Classification (NCBI taxonomy): domain Eukaryota; kingdom Metazoa; phylum Chordata; class Lepidosauria; order Squamata; family Lacertidae; genus Podarcis; species Podarcis bocagei. The sequence continues at coordinate 13,135,933 of NC_138131.1, forward strand.
TGACCAGCACTCTGAGCTTTACAATGTATTGGAATGCATTGACCTTATAAGGAGTTATGCCCCCCCCCCTCTGGGCAGTGTAACCCTATATCGTTTGTGGGTGGGTTAAAGCCAGGACCGGATGTAGGTAACGTGAGACATTGGAATGCAGCCATGCTGCTGGAGAGGAACAAAGAGTAATAAACGGACTGGAGGGAGAGGAGAAGTCTGAATTGAGCTGCCCTCCGTCCTTGGAAATATTGCTGGCCTCTGTGTCTTTATTTTATGCTTAAAAAGCACCATTTGTAACGGCGGGCTCCGACAGGCCCCATTCACCCTCCGGGACTTCCAGAAACGTAAGGTCCCCACAATGGGGGTGGGGACCTTCAGGGTGCAATACCGAGGGCGGACACGGCAACTGGACTTGCTCATGGTCAAGGGCCCCTACATTAGCTTACTGGGATTGGCATGGTTTGGACCACTGGGGCTAGCCATCACCGGGGTGAGCCACACTACCTTACAAGTGGACGTGGACGCCATCTGCAAGAAATTTCCAGGGGTTTTCGATGGGAAATTGGGACAGTATATGGGGGCCCCCCATTGCTCTACAGCTTGACCCCGCAGTACGACCGGTCAGGCTCAAGGCCCGCCGGGTCCCGTTCTCCCTGAAACCCCGTATAGACGAAGAATTGGACCGGCTCGTGGAGCAAGGAGTGCTGGAGCCGGTGCCTAATGCCCCCTGGGAAACCCCACGCCATCCGCCACATCCGTTCGTCGCCTTTCCACCCTGCCACCAATGGCCAAGCAGAACGCATGGTGCGGACCACCAAGGACACCCTTCACCGCATGACGCAAGGGGATTGGGAGTACCGCCTTGCCACATTCCTCCTAGCACAGCACAGCACCCCCAGCTCAACGACTGGCCGGAGCCCTGCTGAACTACTAATGGGTCGGCGCCTTGCAATCAGATTGGACCGCCTTCACCCCGATAGAGCTCAGGATGAGGTAGTGGTGGGGGAAGGCAGGAACCCCCGGACCTTCGAGGCCCAGGACCCAGTGTACGCAAAGAATTTTGGGGCAGGCCCAGCATGGGTACCCACCACAGTCACCAGGGTCACTGGCCCCGTGTCGTACGAGGTGTTATTGGTTTCAGAACTCACAGGGTTAAGGAGTTCTGGTGACGTCTCTTTCCTGAGGCGTGGTTAGAAACACATACGGGAGTGGCTCGATGCTAAGTTTTTCAGTCTGGTTTCGCTTTTGTGGAGAGAGGACGCAAGATGTGTGCGTTGTCGCCCGGAGAGATTTAAGAGATGTTTTACTTCATGATTAAAGGCTAACAAGATAAGGAACGCCTTTGTGTCTGCTCTGAATTTATTACCCACACTGGCTGCAATTGCTTCTCACCGCTGTGTATGCTCTGCTATCGGCAAGAGGCAGAGGCAGGAAGGATTTTTGGATCGGCACAAACAGTCTGCAAGCTGCGCAACAGGAAGCGTGCTGGACTCCATGTTTGTTTTTCTTGGCACTCATGGCAACTTTGGCCTCTCCGTTGCCATACGAGGTGCTAACGGATGGGGGGCAATGCTGGGGCCGCCACTGCGACCAGATACGGCGACGATTCCCAGGAGAAAACCAGGAGGAGGAAAGGTCAGAGGAGTCCCAAGGGAACAGAGGGGCAGTGAGGCCCATAGACCAGGAGGGGCCAGCAGGAGAGGCAGAATCAGTAAATACAGAGAGGACCCGCAAGGCCGAAAGGACACCGGAACCAGAACCACAACTGAGCGAGCCGGTTGCGCCAGACCAAACAGGCCCATCACAGCCAGCATCCTTGGAACACGAGCCAGAACCTGAACCCCAGACCAGGGAACACCACAGGCCGCAACGCACACGTAGGCTGCCGGCGTAACTCGAGGACTATGAATGCGACCTCCCGGGCAGGACTGGAACTTAGAGGGGAGGGGTGTTATGTACTGAGTTGAATAGGATCCAAACTGCAGCAGTCTGATTGGTCCTAGAACAATAGGATCCAAATTGCAGCAGTCTGATTGGTCCGAGAACAATAGGATTCAGAATGCAGCAGTCTGATTGGTCGAAGAACAATGCAGCAGTATGATTGGTTGGCAGGAACCACCCAATCATGCTCCAGATATAAGTGAATCCACAACCTGATTGGCTTACAGTAGAATTCCAGAATTAACCAATCATGTGCAGCCCATTGTGTAAATAATGTATATAAAGCAGATACTTTGAGGGGACTTTCATTCATTCCTCCTCACCACTATGAGCTGAATAAAGAGCATGAAATCACTTTGCGACTCTGAGTATATTTCAGGGTGTATAATTATATGTTGTTTTTCTGTTATTTTGTTTTGCACTTAATATAAAAATTGGGAAATTCGTGGAAGGGAATTTGGGTCGACCTTAGAAAAGGGTGTAAAGAATGAGTATTGTTGTTTAAATTGAGGTTTATAAGTTAAAATTGGTTAATTAAGATGAATTAAGTATAATAATAATAAGGTAAAAGTTGGGGACAAGAACTTGCTGAGCTAATTATTGGAATTGGAATACAAGAAGGGGAGGTGTGGGGAAGTCAGGGGAAGAAGTTAAGAAAATAAGGATTTGAAACTATACTTGTTTTTTTAGTTGTTTTTGTTTGTGCTTTTGTGTTTGTTTAAAACTTTAATAAAAATGTATTTTTTTTAAAAAAAGAAGAAGTATCATGAACAACATCTTAAAAGACGGAACCATGCCGGATTCTTGGAAAGACAGCCTTATTGCATTAATTCCAAAACAGGGAACGGACAATCTACTTATTAACAACTATAGGCCTATCACACTTCTAAAGAACGATTATAAATTATATGCAAATATTTTAGCCGAAAGATCAAAAAAAGGCTTCCAGATGATGATACACAATGACCAAGCTGGCTTTTTGCCCAGGAGGCACGTTTATAGCAACACTAGAAACATTATAAACTTATTAGCGTAATTAGACTTAAGAATAGAAAAGAAGGCAGTCTTAATGGCTATAGATGCAGAAAAAGCTTTCGACAGGGTATCCTGGAAATTTATGAAAGGTCTATTACACCATATGGATTTTTGTATACAGTATATAAAAGGGATTGAAGCAATATAATCAAAACAAAAAGCTAAAATCATAATCAATGGAAATTTATCACAGGAGTGTGAAATCAGTAAAGGGGTCAGACAAGGTCGCCCACTATCCCCCTTAATGTTCATATTAACATTGGAAGTTTTATGTCAACAAATTAGGGAAGAAAAAGAAATAAAAGGGATTATGCTGGGAAATAGAAGTTACAAAATGAGGGCATTTGCTGACGATTTAATTATAACTACGGAGCAACCAAAACAGAGTTTAAGAAAGGCGTTGGAAATAATATATGGCTACGGTAAAGTTGCGGGGTTCAAAATGAATTTAAACAAGACAAAACTATTAGTTAAAAATATGTCGCCAGATGAAAAAGCAGAATTAGAACAAATAATACACATTAAAATCTACCCCAAAATCAAGTATTAAGGATTATGGATAACACCAAAGAATATTAACTTATATGAAGATAATTATACCCATTGTTGGAAAGATATCAAAAGACAGTTGGAGACATGGACAAGGTTAAATTTATCATTCCTGGGCCGCATTTCGGTAATTAAAATGATAGTTTTACCGAAGCTACTCTTTCTATTCCAAACGATTCCAATTACAGGAAAGACCAGCAGTATCAACAAGTGGCAAAAAGAAATTTCTAAATTTTTGTGGAAGGGTAAAAGACCAAGAGTAAAGCACAAGATATTAATCAATACTGTAGAAAGAGGTGGCTACAGGTTACCGGATTTGAAGCTATATTACGAAGCCTCATGTCTTCTCTGGTTGAAAGATTGGTATTTATTAAAAAATTGGGATATTTTAGATCTAGAAGGTCATGACACCCTGTTGGGTTGAAATGAACGACAGACGAGTAGGTAGGTGTCATACGGGAGGCGTCTCTCGAGCAAGCCTCGGAGACTCCCTTTTATTGGATATTATACAGCGTTTGCCACGTGTGTGCTTGTTGCTGATTGGTTAACATAAGTACAAAGCAAGGGTTGTATATAAGACATTAATTATTGCATATAAGACATTAATCATAGACAGGTTAAAGGTTGGGAAAAGGAACGCGGAGTTTACACAGGCATGGTTTCGGACTGCCCGTACCAGAGTGGTACGAAAAGGAATGTACAAGGAGGGGTAAGTACAGATTGATATTGTAATGGGAATTGGGGTTGCTCGTGCGTAAAGGATGCTGAAGTTCTAGGCAACGTTGCCTGGCTAAACCTTTCCCTGGCTGGACAGCCCTTCCTCCGTGGCTGTGTCAGTCGATGGCAGAATCCGTCAGTGGGCGTTTCCTGAATTTCTTCAAACATAAAAATTCCTTGACGCCCAGTCTCCGCCTAGCCTCCCTGCGCGTAAGCTTTCTGCGCCGAGTAGGCGTAGCCAGCTGAGGTCCTGGACTTTCCCCGCTGGTCTCTGTGGAAGAGTCTTGGAGCCCTCTCTCCGAAGTCCTTCCCTGGTCCCCTTCCTCCCCGGTGTCACGCTGATAACCTTCCCCAAAGGGAGTGTTCTCTCTCCCTCTGCTGGTCCCTTCTCCTGCATGGTCGGGGAGCCTTACCTCCACTCTTGGCTCCGATGGCAGTTCCCTGACATCCACCTCCCCCCAGAACCCCCCTCACCTCCGTCCCGTTCCTTTGGCCTAAATTCCTCCCTTCCGTCTGACGGCGATGTGGGTAGTCCCCTGAAGGAGCTACCCACATCCTCTGAAGATTCAAACATAGCTGTCCACCTGCTGCTATCTCTTCGTACCGGATCACCCTCCCAGTCCGATTCCTCACCCTCAGATTCCTCTCCTTCCTCCTCGTCGGACGCCGGAAACCCCACAAACTCTTCTTCCTCATCTGTAGTGCCAAATTGCTCCTCCCAGAACCTCGCTACCGGTTTGGGCTTCCTTGGGAACCTGCTGTAAAACTCCCCCCTGAGATCCTCATCCCTGATGGTCTCCACAGGAACCCACGTGTTTTGCGACTCAGGTTCCCCCTCCCAAGCCACCAAATACTCCACTTCCCCTCCTCTCAATCTTGAATCAAGTATTTCTGTGGCTTGACTGCTGACTTCCCTCTCCTCTATGCGTGGGTGAGTGGGGACCTCTCTCTCTCACCCCGGAAATTCCAGCCCCTCCCTGTACAGAGAGAGTAGGGACCTATGGAACACCTGGTGTAGTTTCATACTGGTCGGCAACTTGAGCCGAAAGGCCACTGGATTGACCTGCTGGGTTACCTCGAAAGGTCCCAGCCGCCTGGGCCGCAATTTCTTGCACCCTCCCTTGAAAGGTAACCCCTGGGTTGACAACCACACCCGGTCCCCCACCCGTATGGTTTCTCCTTCCCTGCGGTGCTTGTCTGCATGCCTCTTATACACTTCCTTGGCCCTTTCCAAGTTCATTTTAAGTTGTTGGTGTAAGGCTTCCATTTCTTCCACAAACTGCTCCGCTGCTGGCACACTCCACCTTTCCTCCCCACCCCCTGGGAAAGCCCTGGGATGACACCCGTAATTGGCCATGAACGGTGTCAGGGGCTCAGGAGCAGAGGTACAGGGGAGAGAGGAGATGGAGAGCGAAGGGGAAGGATCTGAGGGCAGCGTAGGGGAGTACGACAGTGACCCGAGAGATTCCATGAGCTTCTCCAGCAAATCAGAAGATTCCCAGAAGGAGGCGCCGATGGTCAGGGCAAGGGGGGTCCCAGGGGAGACACACCAGAAACAAGGGGCAGCGGGGACTCCCAAAGCAGCAGCTGGAGATCAGGACCAGCTTCCCCACCAGAGCGTAGTGGGGGGGAAGAGTCCCAGGTGTCAGGGGCAGCGTCTCCTCCAGCAGGGAGAGAATATGAGTCGGGACTGACCACGCCTCTGTCGGAGAGTGGGGGAACGGAGGGGAGGTCAGGTCCAGCTAGCCTCCCAGAAGGGGGAAGCAGTGACAGGAGCAGTGTAACGGTCAGGAGGAAGGTTGCCGGCTGGGCGCGCGCGCCAAGTTCGAATGTACAGGCGCGCGGGACAGCAGAAAACCCGGATGGGGAACCAGGTCCTAAAGCCTGCCGGAGGCAGGGGGAAGACTCAGGGGACTCAGCGTCAGAAGAGTCTAGGAAGGGCGAAACCCCAGCTGACAGGCGGACCAAGAGGAGGAAAGAGCAAAGGAAGAGGTGGAGCAAGGCTAGGGTCTTAAACTGGTGTCTGGGGGGAGGAGACTCAGACGGAGCTTCGGCGGTCTAGAGTTTCAGACGTAGAGCTGCACGCTGCTGATGTGAAAGACAAACTGAACTTCAATAAAGACTTTTGTATATAACAACGTACTGGCGTTGGTCCTTTGTGAGCTGGGACCTCGGGCAGCTCTGACAAACGGGCTCATCCCCGTGGACACGTGTTCCGTGTTATTGTACGCAAATTCTGCCAGCCCCAGTTTATCCACCCAGTCGTTCTGCCTCTCGCTGACATAGCAGCGTAGATATTGTTGGAGTATACTGTTCGCTCTTTCCGCTTGTCCGTTGGTCTCTGGGTGTCTGGCCGTCGAGAAGCTCACCTCGACTTCCAGCAAGCTCATGAGCTTCCTCCAGAACCGGGAAGTAAATTGCTTCCCTCGGTCGGACAAAACCCTCAAGGGGGCGCCATGCAGTCTGAAGATGTGATCCACAAACAGCCTGGCAGTTTCCTCTGCCGTCACCGCATGCGAGCAAGTGATAAAATGGCACATTTTTGTTAACAGGTCAACAACCACCATGACAGCTGTTTTCCCTCTCGATTTGGGCATATCTGTCATAAAATCTATGGACATCACCTCCCATGGTTTTCCCGGTGTGGGTAAAGGTTCCAGTATTCCTGTGGGCGCCGCCCTCTCCACCTTTGCTCGCTGGCAGCAGTCACACCCTCGTACGTACTCCCGTACATCTTCCCTCACCCTTGGCCACCAGAACTGCCAGGTGACCAGCAACATGGTCTTGTGTTGACCGAAATGCCCCGCCGTCGGGTTATCATGGAGTTATTTGAGTACCCTTCTCCTCAAGTCATCCCCTGGTACATATAGTGCTCCCCTGTAATATAGTACCCGATCTTTCTCCTCAACCCCCCCATGGTTTTCCCCCGTGCCTCTGAGTTCCCGGATTTTCGTTTGGACGAACTCGTCGTCCCTCGCCAGTCCTACTAGTTCTCGTGTCTCAACTAACACCCCCCCACACACCCATCGGTTCTCGGGAATCACATGTCGTGCTTCTGGTGGTCCTTCTCCTTCCAGATACTCCGGCTTCCGGGAGAGGGCGTCTGCTCTGACGTTTTCCTCTCCCGGCATGTATCGAATCTCGAAGAAAATCTTGGAGAATTCTTGAGCCCACCGCACCTGTCGTTGGTGGAGTACTCGTGCAGTCCTCCAGTACTCTAGGTTCTTATGGTCCGTGCACACCTGGATCTTGTGCTGCGCCCCTATTAACAAATGTCTCCAGCGCCTAAAGGCTTCATAAATAGCCAGCAGTTCTCGATCATACACCGTGCAGTTTTGCTCAGACTTGCTCAGCTTCCTCGAAAAGAATGCGCACGGCCTCCAGCTGGACTTGTCTCCCGGCTGGAGAAGCACCGCCCCTACCGCTCTGTCTGACGCGTCTGTCTCCAACCTCATTGGCTTTTGCAGATCCACGTGCAAGAGCTGCTCTTCCGAAGCAAACGCCTTTTTTAGCATTTCGAAAGATTGCTGTGCCTCTTCTGTCCAGACGAACTTCCTTTTGCTATTGAGACAATTTGTGATGGGTGCGGTTAAGTGGGCGAAGTTCTTGATGAACTTCCGATAGAAGTTCGCAAACCCCAGGAACCTCTGCACATCCTTCCGGGTCTTGGGGGCCTTCCATTCCAGCACCGCCTGCACCTTGCTTGGTTCCATAGCTAGGCCCTTGTCCGACAACCTGTATCCCAGGAAATCGACCTCTCGTGCGTGGAATTGGCACTTCTCCAATTTGACCCACAACTGGTGTTCCTGTAGCCTCTTTAGCACTTCCCGAACGTCCCGAACGTGTTGCTCCTCTAAAGGGAAGTCTTCTTTCTGCACATAACTGTTAGTCTCTTTCTGCACAAAACTGCTCCATTATGGGGAAGCCTTGCTCCCCTTTTCTCTTGCTTTAGAAATCTTGCTTGTAGGCTTTTCCCTGCTTTTGCACACACTGTACGAACCTGCTCTTCATGCCTAGCTGACCACATCTACAGAACTTGATTGTTACATTGTTTCATGCTATGATCAATCATTAGTAACAGACATCCTAAGCTCATGGAAAACAAACTGTACGTGCTCTTCATGCCTAGCTGACCACATCTACAGAACTTGATTGTTATATTGTTTCATGTTATTAGTAATTGTTTGTGCCATATTAATCTCTAGTTACAATTTAATTAGGAGGCTTCATGCCTGTCTAGTTCTAGCTCCGATTCTCAGCCTTTAATGTATCAGTGATAAATGATCATATGTAAATCCCACCTCTCACAGGTAATCCCCACCTTGTACTTATGTTAACCAATCACAAGTTTCTGTGTGTATGTATCAACCAATCAGCCACAGGCCCACCTGTGGCAATGCTTACAATATTCAATAAAATAGGCTCCCAGGGCCCGCCCTGACAGACGCCTCATGTTACACCTGCCTCTCTCGTCTCCCGTGATTTTTCATTCCTACACTCCTTGTTGTCCGAATAGATTAACACGTCATCTAGAAAAGCCACGCAATTCTTGTATAGCAAGGATCCCAACACATGGTGCATGAAAGATTGAAAACAGGCGGAGCCTGATTGTAATCCAAAGGGCATAACGAGGTACGCCCCCTGAAGGTCCAGCTTGGTAAAGATCTTTCCCTTCCTCACCCGGGTTAAAATATCGTCAATCCTGGGCATTGGGAAGGTCACGGGTTCCGATACAAGGTTCAAGGACCTGAATTCTACGACCAATCTGGGCTGTTTAGTGTCCTTTTTGTCCACAAAGAACACCGGACTGCCTCCCACCGCCCTTGATTCCCTTATGAAGCCTCTTTTCAGGTTCTTGTCAATAAACTACCACAACTCCTGCATCTCCTTGTCCGACATGGCGTACAATTTACCCACTGGCAGCTGAGCTCCTGGTAGTAGGTTGATTTGACAGTCGAAGGGCCTATGGGGGGGGTAGTTTATCCGCTTCCTTCTCGCTGAAAACATCCTGCAGGTCAGCGTATTGTGGTACCTTCCCCTTTTCTCCCACTGCCCTTCCTGCTACCTGGGCCACGGCTACCCTCGGGACTTCCCCACCGTGACAGTGTTCCAAACAGTGAGCTGACCCAAAGGTCACTGTCCGCTGGTGCCATGCCACCACTGGATCATGTAGCGCCTGTGCTGTTTTATTGGCCGTGACCCCCGCTAATTGATTTACAAACCTCGATTAGCGGTTTATTGCTGACCGGCACGCTTCCACTCCAGCTCTTCCGTCACGGTTCAGCAGAGCTTCGCACAGCGTTGTAAAACTGTCACCTGCTGGATTCAGCTTCCAGACAAACACACGAGTCCCGTTTGTCTCTATACAGCTTTTATTTCCAACATTTCTCAGGTATTTCCGGGGCTAGTTGCAGCCATCACTGCCCTGCGTCTGTTCCCCACAGCGCACATAGTGGGACTGGCAAACTTTTGCCCGAAGCTCCTCCCAAGCTTCTAAAATTGACGTCAGAATGGTGAGGCATCATGGGAACAACTTAACCTCTTAAGTTCCAACTCCAACACCCCCCCTTGCATCACATTCTGACCACACCTTTTTGAGTTCAACACCTTCCCCTTTGCCTTGTGCTCTTTTCCAGCATCTTTCCCAGGCACCTGTTGAACCCCTTCAAGTTCCTTGAAAAACTTCTCCAGAGCGAACCCCAAAAAAAGTTCCAACTCCAACAGCGCCAACCAGCTCATTCCCAGGATGACTGATGGTCCTGCCAGTCTGGCTACATGAAAGGCAAGGGTTTCTGTGTGTCTGGAGACCCTCATTCTCATGGGGGGAGTCTGGTGCGTCACTTCCCCTCCCAGGAGTTCCCTGCCATCAATGGTCGTTACTTGTAAGGGGCACTCTAGCGGCAGGAGGTGTAACTGGTGCTCCAGCGCGAAATCCTTGCTGAAAAAATTACAGGAACTGCCTGAGTCCAGCAGTGCCTTAACCTTGATTGGGTGCCCATTAGGGAGTTCTAGCACCACCTCTATGGCTATGGCTGCTTGGGGGGGGGGTCTGGCTTGGGCACTTTTACTGGTTGCTTGCCTGGCTGCTGTGCCCGCTGATCGGCAGCCAAGCATTGGCGTTTCCCTGCTCCTTAGCGCCCTCCTCCTCACAGTCAGCAGCCCCCACCATTCTTTGCCATGCCTTCCTTTGAGGGCAGACCCTGGCAAAATGCCCTGGCTGTAGGCAGAGGAAACACTTCTTGGCTGTTTTTTCCTCTTTCCCCTCCTTCTTTCGTCCTTCGTTGGAGTTTGAAACCCCGCACGCTCGTGCCCCCAATCTCCATTGGTTCCTCGGGCTGGGAAAGTGGCTCTTGTCAGCATCGCCCTAGAGCCAGTGCGCCAACTGGACTCATGTACCTCAACCCCGACTGGGCTAGGCGAGCTGGGAAGCACCGCCAGAGACCTCCTTCTCACAGGAACAGGTCGCAGTGCTGTGGACTCACAGCTCAGAGCTGAGAGCACCGGATTCACTGTCTCAATAATACAGTCGTTGCACAGCAGAGTTTTGCAGAGTCTTGCAGAGTATAAACCACTCGGAGAGCAGCTCTGTAGAAAAACTATATACAGAGCTGAATATTCTAAGCATAAATCAATGCTACACTGAGAGTCTGCAGCTGCACTTAGCAGCAATCTTATCTCTAGAATCTCTAACACTCTCACTTTCTCCGATACACTGACTGACTGTCTCTCACTCACACACACAAATATGTTGCTGGGCAGAATAAGTAGATAGGCAGGACATGCCTCCTCCTCTCTGGAGAGTCAGCAGAGACCATCAGGAGATCATCAGGAGATTCTTGGGTATGGGAGGGGTGAAATCTCCTCATCCTCCGGTATTTCAGGAATGCGGTTGTCATGCCAACGCTCTCCTCTCCACTCCCGTCTCTCTTGCGCGCGCGCTTCTTGCCATACTCCAATCGCAAGCACAGCCTTAGTCAGCTGATCCATCGACTGAGGGCGGGGCGCGCGGGAAAGTTCGTCTTTCACTGAGGGGGATAAGCCTTCCTCAAACAGCATTTGCACTGGTTCCGAGCTCAGTTCCCACCCCAGTTTATGGATAAGCATCGCAAAACGCGACCAGTACTCTCTAAGTGTCTGGCCCCCTTGTTTGCACGCCATTAGTTCCCTGCGTGTCACACTCTGCTCCACTCCACTTGCGAACATGGCGTCCATGGCGCCAATTTTTTCCCGAAGATCCTTTAGGGCAGCATTCTGCGTCGCCATTGACTCATGATGCTGCCTGTCCTGTCGTGGTGCGCGAGCAACGTCAGGGACTGACTGATTGCTGTAATGGGAATTGGGGTTGCTCATGCGTAAAGGATGCTGAAGTTCTAGGCAACGTTGCCTGGCTAAACCTTTCCCTGGCTGGACAGCCCTTCCTCCGTGGCTGTGTCAGTCGCTGGCAGAATCCGTCAGTGGGCGTTTCCTGAATTTCTTCCAACATAAAAATTCCTTGACGCCCAGTCTCCGCCTAGCCTCCCTGCGCGGAAGCTTTCTGCGCAGAGTAGGCGTAGCCAGCGGAGGTCCTGGACTCTCCCCGCTGGTCTCTGTGGAAGAGTCTTGGAGCCCTCTCTCCGAAGTCCTTCCCTGGTCCCCTTCCTCCCCGGTGTCACGCTGATAACCTTCCCCAAAGGGAGTGTTCTCTCTCCCTCTGCTGGTCCCTTCTCCTGCATGGTCGGGGAGCCTTACCTCCACTCTTGGCTCCGATGGCAGTTCCCTGACAGATATGGTGTGAACTCAAGGTGAACAGAACGTACCAGGGTGATGAGGGAATGTCTTAGCATCAGAACGGTTTGAGCAGCATGAGCAGAACAAAGCTTAGAAGCAAGACTTCCCATCATGCCACAGTTATGTGCAGAAGCAATGCTTTCCTTCATCTCCCCCTTTCTTTTCTTATTTGCGAGGTGTTCTGGGTGAATAAGCCAAAAATACTTCGGGATACGTGGTATGCCAGCGCATGCCCGAAATAAGTTCGCCACATCTCCCCTAATGTTTACTGCTGGTGCTGCAATTTCGCAAAGTAGGCAGCAATGATTTTATTGGGTGGCTGAGGGGGAGAGAGAAACCGAGACAAAAGACTTATGAGTCCAGGAATGCATTGGAGGAAGCAACATAGCAAAATCAATATACATATTATAACAATGGCATATTGAAAGAGATTACGAAGCCAATTCAGGTTTGGCAACCAGCCAGTGAGCCACTGGGTGAATGAGTCCCACAGGCCAGAAAGTCCAATGTCCTGTTTAATGTGGTGTGTAAGATTTTGCAAATGAGAGATTTGCTTTTGGATGGCTTTGGAATTATCAGTAATATTAAAACAACACATGTCGTCCACTTGTTCACAGCCGTAATGATGAAGCGTCAATAGATAATCGATAGCAGCGCGGTTCTGCAGAAGACCATGCTGGAGTTCACTCTGAGAAGTAAAATTCAGGGCTTTTGCTGCAGAACAAGCTAAAGAGTTAATGTTCCTACTATTGCGTACAGCCAATCCAGGGACTCCTAGGAGAGAAACAGCTAAAGAGATATATTCAGACCTACTGGGAAGAGAAATTGAATCGTCACAATCGTTAGTCAATGCAATAGAGCGGCGATATCGAGAGCGGGTCAAATGATGCTTTTTGGGTAATACGATGGACAAACGGCTTAAGCAGCAGGGTGTGCCATGGCTGATGTTTGCTGGAATGTAATTAAATGTATAGCCAGGACACGTCCAGAACCAGCCAGCAGGTAGTTCTTTGTATTTATATACATAAGAAATATTGACATAATTAGAGCACTGGAAATTATCCTTGCCCATTTCCACACAGTTGGATTTTGTGCAATTGACCATACGGGCACAGGTGACATTAAAAGAAGCCACGTATGGGGTCAACAAATCAATGGCCAAAGGTGGGCGTCGGCGCACTTGGTTACCCCAGTTGTGGTAACTGGAATAACCAAGGGTGAGGAGAGAATCGTTTTGGGGTAGGGATGGGAAAAACCAGGTATCATTTTGTATGTCAAAAGGGTCATGGCAAACAGGGATAAGGCACAGCCAAGGATTTCACCTATTGATACCTGTTGGGTTAGGCAAAAGGAAGAAATATTGAGGGTCTTTGCAAAAGATTCCCACACATTTGTTGGTGTAGAGTTACCGCTATTAAGAGCGGAAGCAGAAAGAGGCAAAAACAAAACGCTGAAAATGAGCACTAAAGCAAGTAGCTTTCCCCCCGTTATGGGCCATTGTTCTATCCATACCCGGGTGGTTGATTTCCAGTGGAGGGGGAGTGCAAGCTTACTCATTTAATTGAATGGTAGCTTGTAATTGTTGTAGTAAGTCTCTGCCCCACAGATTGAGATGGATTTTTAACACACAGGGCTGGATATATGCAATGGTTTCAGAGCTATCAGGCAGAGAAACAGGCAGCCACTGTACGCTTTGGGAAGAGGTTTGAGGTCCACCTACACCCCAAACTGCAGAGGCAGACTCAAGGGGCCACGTGGGGTCCCAGCAACTACTGGAAATTACAGAAATGTCCGCGACTGTGTCAATCAAGCCTTCCAGAACCTTGCCATTTATCTTGTACTTACGAAGAAGTTTCTGATGACCAATCCGCTGGATTACAGCTAACAGCTGTGGAGAAAAAGGAGAGAGCTCGTGCAAATTACTATCAATAATAGAAACAGTAGGGTGAGAAGGGAGCACCACCAAATGCGCCCAGGACTCACCCTTCTTTAACTGCATGGGCATGTGGCTCCAAAGTTGAACCATTATTGTGCCCACATAGTCAGGATCCAGAACTCCTGGAATAACCTGGATTCCTTCTTTTGCCACAGAAAATTTGGGTAAAATTAAACCTGCGACTTTAGGAGGTAGTGGGCCCGCCAATTGGGTGGGCATAAGCACAATTTCACCAGGTAAAACAGTGTCTTTGGTTTCTTGATTAATTAAGTCGATGGTAAAATCAGAGCGTGTATCCTTTGAGATGGTTTTAATAGTGGAGACTAACGGCGGAGGGCTCCCTATTTGTCCGGGCCCCTAAGGAGTTTCCCGAACTCCTGCACTGATTTGCCCAATGGTAGCCTTTACCGCACTTCGGGCATTTCTTGGAAGGCTTAGCCTTAGTGGCACCATCATTCCTGTTTGCACCCCCGCCAGGGGCTCTGCATTGTTTAGCAAAATGACCTGGGCGCTTGCAGTTGAAGCAGTTCCCAGTGGGCTTGTTGCCAGCCTGGATGGCACCGGCAAGCAAGGACATCGCATGACTCTGGCTTCCAACATCTGCACGGGCTTGAATCATATCGGCCAGGTCATATTTAGGGCGATGTATGATCGACTGCAAAGCCCTTTTGCAGTCAGTACTTGCATTTTCGAAAGCCAATTTTTTCATCAATTCATTTTGAGCTGTAGCATCATCAATCTGCCTAGTGACTGGTTCTTTCAATCTATCTATAAATTGATGGTAGGGCTCCGAATGTTGTTGCTTAACAAAGGAGCTAAGTGGTTGTCCTGAGACAGGGACTTTGCGAAAGGCACGTTGCACACAGGTCGCGGTGCGACTAAAATGTAAAGGTGTTAATTGCGCTTGGGCTGGTATATTACCATACGGACCAGCACCAAAGAGTTGGTTGGCTGAATGCTGTGGATCAGCCAGGGCTACTGCGCAATGCTTAAATTCACTTTCAAAAACTACATACCAAGCCAGGGATAACAGCATGCGCATCAGATCTTTCCAATCTTGAGGTAGGATTGTATAACCAGTTGCTATTCCCTCCAGCATTCCTGTCACATAAGTGGATTTTAGGCCGGAATCAGTAATGGCTTTCCTTAATTCTCTCAGAATAGAATAAGGAAGCGTCTCATACATAATTTGTTGTTGCGCAGTGCCAGGGTTAGTATAAGAAATAGGGAAAGCAGACGGCAGTTCCCCGGCCCACCCCGCCTCCTCCTTCAAGGAAAGAATTCCTTCCTGTCTAGCTTGAAAAAGTGCAGCACGCACGGCTCCTGTAGGAGCAGGCGAAGGAGGGAGGGTAGGGGGGATGTGGGGATGTGGGCTGAGGCCAAGGGGGGGTTAGAGAAGAAGAGTTTGGATTTGATATCCCGCTTTATCACTACCCGAAGGAGTCTCAAAGCGGCTAACATTCTCCTTTCCCTTCCTCCCCCACAACAAACACTCTGTGAGGTGAGTGAGGCTGAGAGACTTCCGAGAAGTGTGACTAGCCCAAGGTCACCCAGCAGCTGCATGTGGTGGAGCGGAGACACGAACCCGGTTCCCCTGGTTACGAGTCTACCGCTCTTAACCACTACACCACACAGAAAGTTGTGATGGAGGCAAAAGCTTTGGGTAAGGAGGTAGATTGTCTGTTGCGGCTAAAAGGGCAGGTGGCAGGGCAGTTGGTGGGGAATTGTCTGGTGCGGGTGCCGACGGAGACGCCTGGGGACCTAATCTAGCGACGGCATCCGCACACTTCTGCCAAGTGAGCAGACAATGAATGCCAAGTCTCCATCCCCAAGGACCCTATTTCTGGGTACCAGGGGCACTCGCAAGCAATATGACATAACAATCGTTCAATTTCTTTCAAGGAAATATGCACACCTGCTACTCTCTGTCTGACTAAATGAAACTGCTCTTTAGCATGCTCTTTTTGGGACTTTGTAAGCTCCCCCCCCCCCCCACATACTCACGGTGTAGCGCGCTGAGACTTTTCCAGTCGAGTGAAGTATGAGGCTGCGTAAAGGGATCTGGCACGTCGAGGGTCACCAGATGTTGGGTTGAAATGAACGACAGACGAGTAGGTAGGTGTCATACGGGAGGCGTCTCTCGAGCAAGCCTCGGAGACTCCCTTTTATTGGATATTATACAGCGTTTGCCACGTGTGTGCTTGTTGCTGATTGGTTAACATAAGTACAAAGCAAGGGTTCCATATAAGACATTAATTATTCATTCTTCATTTCATTTTATTGCATTAGCCGTGTGGCCATAGCATGATATACATTGAAATAACAACATAAAATGGGGGTGGGGAGGTAAAGGTAGATATCATCCTGGGCGATTACTTAAAGAAAGAAAAAAAAAACTGCTGAGGCTGGAGGAGGACCGTTAAAGGGTCCTTCAGCTCCTCAGATATGTCCTAACTCGATTGTCCTTGTGCAATAAGGCTACTTGGAACTTCGTTCGGTTGTGCGGCATATCGACTGCAGCTGTGATGTTAAGGAAGAAGTTAGTGCCGCTTTCCTCTTCATCACACTAAGCAGGAAGTTAGCTGTCATCTCGGTAATCCAACAATCAGAATCCTGCAAAAGGAGGGACACTATCCAAGGCTGGATTGGGAGATGAAGCTTATTCACGAGGGGAGTTAAAAACCGAGATCTTTCAACTGTCCAGTTGGGACAGAAGAGCATTACATGTTCCATTGTCTCCAGGGTCGTGTCATTACAGGTGCATGTTCTATTTGCGATTGGGAACTCTGGAATAATGACCCGACAGAACTGCTGTAGGAAAACAGTTGAGACGGGCACAGGTAAAGGCCCTACGCTTAGCCTCCGAGGAAATTGTGAAGCAGTATAGAGGGATCCCTTCAGGGGGTGGAATAGCTAGGGCTAGGCCTGAACACGGTCCTCTTGCATAGGAGGCTGTGTTAGAGAAGTCAAGTTGCTGTAGTTTCTTTTTGATTAGAGGTAGGGCCGCCGGGCTGATACACTCTAAGTTAAGAACAGTTTTACAATTCAAATTGAGAAGAGAGCGGAATTTGAGGTTAATTGTAGTTTTCCAAGGGGAATTATGAATGTCTCTTAGGATCAGATTGGAAAAACCACCTCTAATTCGAGCATCCGATGCTAATAGGTGGAAGCTGTAGGAAATGGCTCGACTCCATGCTCTTTTAACAATTGAGGGCTGGGCGAACTTGAGTCGTAGGGCTGCACCTGAGACACATCTTGGGACGCCGGAAAGAGATCTCAGAAACATATGAAGAGGGCGATCCAAGTTACCTGATATTGCTGTAGTCCATACTTCGCATCCATATAATAATTTAGGGACAACTTTGGCATTAAATATTTGAATTGCTGCTGGAAGATGTTTGCCGCCCTTCTGGTGGTAAAATCGGACTATGGCGTTAGAGGTCGTAGTTGCAGCGAGAAAGGCAGATTGTAGATGGGTGGTCCAGGACAGATTATAAGTGAATATTATGCCTAGATATTTAAAGGCTTTTACCTTTTCTAAGTAGCCACCTGTGATCTTAAGCGGCTCCAACTTGAGTTTGCGGGAACGAGTGAAGTGGAGGACTTTCGGTTTTTTATAATTAATGTTAAGAGCTTCCGCCTTACAATAGGCGATAAATGAATCATAGAATCATAGAATCATAGAGTTGGAAGAGACCACAAGGGCCATCAAGTCCAACCCCCTGCCAAGCAGGAAACACCATCAGAGCACTCCTGACATATGGTTGTCAAGCCTCTGCTTAAAGACCTCCAAAGTAGGAGACTCCACCACACTCCTTGGCAGCAAATTCCACTGTCGAACAGCTCTTACTGTCAGGAAGTTCTTCCTAATGTTTAGGTGGAATCTTCTTTCTTGTAGTTTGGATCCATTTCTCCGTGTCCGCTTCTCTGGAGCAGCAGAAAACAACCTTTCTCCCTCCTCTATGTGACATCCTTTTATATATTTGAACATGGCTATCATATCACCCCTTAACCTCCTCTTCTCCAGGCTAAACATGCCCAGCTCCCTTAGCCGTTCCTCATAAGGCATCGTTTCCAGGCCTTTGACCATTTTGGTTGCCCTCCTCTGGACACGTTCCAGTTTGTCAGTGTCCTTCTTGAACTGTGGTGCCCAGAACTGGACACAGTACTCCAGGTGAGGTCTGACCAGAGCAGAATACAGTGGCACTATTACTTCCCTTGATCTAGATGCTATACTCCTATTGATGAGGCCCAGAATTGCATTGGCTTTTTTAGCTGCCGCGTCACACTGTTGGCTCATGTCAAGTTTGTGGTCAACCAAGACTCCTAGATCCTTTTCACATGTACTGCTCTCAAGCCAGGTGTCACCCATCTTGTATTTGTGCCTCTCATTTTTTTTGCCCAAGTGCAATACTTTACATTTCTCCCTGTTAAAATTCATCTTGTTTGTTTTTGCCCAGTTCTCTAATCTGTCAAGGTCGTTTTGAAGTGTGATCCTGTCCTCTGGGGTGTTAGCCACCCCTCCCAGTTTGGTGTCATCTGCAAATTTGATCAGGATGCCCTTAAGTCCATCATCCAAGTCGTTGATAAACCCTGTGGCACCCCACTAGTCACTCTTCTCCAGGATGAAGAAGAACCATTGATGCGCACCCTTTGGGTTCGGTCAGTCAGCCAGTTACAAATCCACTGAGTGGTAGCATAGTCAAGACCGCATTTTACCAGCTTCTTTACAAGAATATCATGGGGCACCTTGTCAAATGCCTTGCTGAAATCAAGGTAGGCTACATCCACTGCGTTCCCTTCATCTACCAGGCTTGTAATTCTGTCGAAAAATGAGATCAGGTTAGTCTGACATGACTTATTTTTCAGAAATCCATGCTGACTATTGGTGATCACAGCATTCCTTTCTAGGTGCTCACAGACTGTTTGCTTAATGATCTGCTCCAGAATCTTCCCTGGTATTGATGTCAGACTGACTGGGCGGTAATTATTTGGGTCCTCTCTTTTCCCCTTTTTGAAAATAGGGACAACATTTGCCCTCCTCCAGTCTGCCGGGACTTCGCCTGTTCTCCAGGAATTCTCAAAGATGACTGCCAGTGGTTCTGAGATCACATCTGCCAGTTCTTTTAATACTCTTGGATGCAGTTCATCTGGCCCTGGAGACTTGAATACATCTAAACTAGCCAAATATTCTTGTACTATCTCCTTAGTTATTCTGGGCTGTGTTTCCTTTGCTGAATCATTTGCTCCAAATTCTTCAGGTCGGGCATTGTTTTCTTTATCGGAGAAGACTGAGGCAAAGAAGGCATTGAGTAGTTCAGCCCTTTCTGTGTCCCCTGTTTGCATTTCACCATCTTCTCCTCTGAGTGACCCCATTGTTTCTTTGTTCTTCCTTTTGCTACGAACATACCCATAAAAGCCTTTTTTGTTGCTTTTAACCTCTCTAGCAAGCCTGAGTTCATTCTGTGCTTTAGCTTTTCTGACTTTGTGTCTACACGTGCTGGCTATTTGTTTGAATTCCTCTTTGGTGGTTTCCCCCATTACTACTATCTCCCTTCCTTTTGCATGCTTGGCCATCTGTTCCAGGAAGGCATCATCTATGTCCTCCGTTTGGCTTGGGGATCTATAGTAAACTCCCACAATGAGGTCTCTGTTATTCTTCTCTCCCTTAATTTTGACCCAAATGCTCTCACTTTGGCTTTGAGGTTCTAAATCTTGGATCTCTTCACAGGTATACACATCCCTGACATATAAGGCCACTCCTCCTCCTTTCTTGTCTGGTCTGTTTCTCTGAAATAGATTGTATCCCCCCATTATTACATTCCAATCGTGGGACTTATCCCACCAGGTTTCAGTGATGCCTATTATGTCATATTTAGTTTGCTGTACCAAGAGCTCAAGCTCATCTTGTTTATTTCCCATGCTTTGCGCATTAGTGTACAGACATTGAAGTCCATTAATCATTCCCCCGTGTCTCTTATTTAAGGTTTTTTCCTCCCACCACTAGGTCCGCGTGCTGTTTGCTCCATTTGGTCTATGACATTTGGATGATCATCTTCATTAATTGATAGACTCCTACCTTCAGGAGCACTGTCTCCCTCCCCCACATTAGTCAGTTTAAAGCCCTCCTGATGAGGTTTCTGAGATTTTTGGCAAAAACATTTCTCCCAACCGTTGTGAGGTGCAGCCCATCACTTGCCAGAAGTCCATCTTCAAGAAACTGCAGTCCGTGATCTAAGAATCCAAACCGTTCCTGTTTACACCATTTGCGAAGCCAGCTGTTCACTTCCACTATTTTCCCCTCTCTCCCTGGGCCACGTCGTTCAACTGGGAGGACAGACGAGATGGCAATTTGTGCATTTAGTTGCTTCAATTTCCTGCCGAGAGCCTCGTAGTCTCTTTTGATCTTCTGGAGGCTATTGCTTGCAGTGTCATTGGTTCCCACATGAACCAAGAGGAAGGGATATTTGTCAGTGGGTTTTATGATTCCTTGCAGTCGTTCAGTTACATCTTGGATCTTAGCCCCGGGGAGACAGCACACTTCCCGAGACATCTTGTCAGGCCCACAGATCACTGCTTCTGTTCCCCTCAGTAGGGAATCCCCTATCACCACTACACGCCTCCTCTTGGGTTTGGTCGGGGTTCTTCCGTGAGCTGTCCGTTCCAAGGTCGCCTGCACATTCCCTGAGGACTGACTTTGCTGCTCGTCTTCATATACCTGATCGACTGTAATGAGGGAGAGATCCTCAAATGGAGTCTGCTCTTCGTCTTCCATGCTAGGGGAGAGGACCTCAAAGCGATTGTGTATTTCTAAGCAATCAGAGTGAACCCTGGGCCTCCTACTTCTTTGAGTCACGTTTCTCCATATATCTGGCTCCTGTGTTGGCGAACTAGCCTCCTTCTCAGGGGAGTCCCCTGTCTCCTCCTTGGTGGGGACGGTGTGCTCTGTTGCTTCCAAGAAGAGCTCCAGCTCTCTAATTCTTTGGAGCGTAGCTACACGTTCCTCCAGTTGCTGGACTTTGTCTTTTAAAAGGGCAATCAACATACAATTGCTGCAGGTAAAGCTGCCTGCAACCTTTGGCAAGATGGCAAACATTGCGCAGGAATCGCAGGCGACTGCAGCTGTTCCCTCCCCTTCCATCTTGAGATCGTGTCGTTGGGGGTGGCTACAGAGGTCCTCCATCATAAAAAGCTTGAAGACAGGACAAATAACTTCCACCACAAAAAAAACCTAGGTCTCCCCCAACAAACGTTTGAGACTAGCTCCCCTAAATCTAAAAGATGGGTATAACTGCGTGCACCGCTAGGCACGCGCCGCTGCCCTGCAAACTCTGATAAGCTCCTCCCACAGCTAATCCCCTGCCTCAACAGAAACCCTGCCCCCTCTGACCTTTACACAGGGAAAACAGCTAATCAGCCACAAAGAAACACACACACACAAGAAAACCCTTTTTGCTCCTTCTTCAACTGCTGCCCTGCAAACTCTGATAAGCTCCTCCCACAGCTAATCCCCTGCCTCAACAGAAACCCTGCCCCCTCTGACCTTTACACAGGGAAAACAGCTAATCAGCCACAAAGAAACACACACACACAAGAAAACCCTTTTTGTTCCTTCTTCAACTGCTGCCCTGCAAACTGCATTTGCTAGGTCCACAGCTGTTCTGGATAAGATGACGGCATCATCAGCATAGAAAAGGGAAGCAACGGGGTGGCCTGCTAAGTGAGGAGGATACTTAGATGCTAGCTTCAAAGTGGAAATTGCATCGTGAAGATAGAGATTAAACAATAAAGGGGCCAAGAGACAACCTTGTTGGACGCCCTTGGCCGTTGGAAATGGAGTAGTGAGGGAGCCGTTGGGACCGCTTTGGACGCGGGCTGTGGTGTTTGAATAAAGGGAAATAATTAGGGAGAGGAGATGCGGATCAATTCCCAGATGGGCAAGTTTGGACCATAATCTCTGCCTAGGACATTAATCATAGACAGGTTAAAGGTTGGGAAAAGGAACGCGGAGTTTACACAGGCATGGTTTCGGACTGCCCGTACCAGAGTGGTACGAAAAGGAATGTACAAGGAGGGGTAAGTACAGATTGATATGGTGTGAACTCAAGGTGAACAGAACGTACCAGGGTGATGAGGGAATGTCTTAGCATCAGCACGGTTTGTGCAGCATGAGCAGAACAAAGCTTAGAAGCAAGACTTCCCATCATGCCACAGTTATGTGCAGAAGCAATGCTTCCCATCATGCCATGGTCATGTGCAAAAGCAATGCTTTCCTTCAACACCCGTTTTGGGTGGCATGGCTATCTTAATTATGGGAAAATAAAGACGCATAGGAGTTTTTCAAATCATATAATAAGAAATGCTATATATAAGGTATGGGGAAAATACAAAAGAAATTTGGAACAGAAAACCCCAAGATGGAACTCTCCACTAGAAGCAATCGCTGTTAAAAAAAGCAACAACATCAAAGAGAACTGGATAACGTATAACACAATATTAAGGGGGGGAGGAGGAGGGTCAACTAATATTGATAAGTTATGAGAAAATAAAAGCTCACTTTTCTACTTGGCTAGATTACTTCCAGGTGAATAAAGTGTTCAGACAGGATAAGCAGATAGGTTTTGAAAAGGAGCCTTCAAGATTTGAAAGAGAACTACTGAATAGTAAAACCAAAATAATTGCAAAAATGTATAGACTTCTTTTAGACTACGAAGTAATGGATGAGGAGGTTAAGGCTTCAATGATAAAGTGGGCCCAAGATGTGGGCCGTCCAATTATGCTAAAAGATGGGGGAAACTGATGGAATGTAAATTTGAAATTTACAGCCAGCTATAATATAAGAGAGAACATGATGAAAATGGCTCATAGGTGGTACCTCACTCCTTCCAGATGATCAAGAATGTATAAAAATTTGGCAAATGCTTGTTGGAGATGTGGAGGAAATAACGGTGACATGAGCCACATGTGGTGGACGTGTGAAAAGAGTAAGATTTTTTTTGGGGGGGGATATACGATGAATTTAAAAAAAATGATGGGGATAACTTTTACGAAAAAAACGGAGGCATTTCTATGAAGTATTTTAGATAAAGAGATCCCAAAAAATCTAAGAGAGGTATTCTTGTATGCAACCGCAGCAGCTCGTATACTTGTGGCCAAGGGATGGAAAGATCACGAGGCTCCAAAAATAACAGATTCGCGGACTTTCGGGTTAGTGCGCTTGGCTAATGGCGGATTGCCTCCGAGCTCCGGAGGGAATCGGCTTTGTGGAAGACGGGTCATGCCGCGGCGGCGACGCGGAGACTCTCAGAAACCACAGGCGCGGAAGCCTGTGGACGTGGTGACTCGGTGGGCACCATTCGTGCCCTCCCCGACCCACGAAGAAGCCTTTTTAAAGGCTTCGGAGCGGGTGACGGAGAGTGGCGTGGTGCTGTGAGTAGACCGCTTCTTCTACAGAGTGAAGCCGCGAGCCATGGCCGGAGAGCGCTGACTTCTTCCTTAGAACAATTGGACTGCAAAAGTAACAACCCGTGAGTAGTACGGAAATTGGACTTAAAAAGTTTTCTTTTATATTCGGCACGACCGGGGGAAGCGTTAAAAGGAAGTCCCCCCCCCCGTCTTGTAGGCAACTTAAAGCAAGAATTGGACAACTAAGGTCGAGAGACTACTTTTCTCTTTGCGAGAAAAAAAGTTATTAATTCCATGATTTGGCATTATAAGTATTTTGCTGGAGGACAAGAACTGATTTTAAGGAGCTAATGCGCAACCCCCCGGGATCCGGGAGCGATCCGCGAGAGAGCCTGTTGAGGAGAGATAAAGAGTTTGACAGCTGTCAAAATTAGAAAAATTTGCCTTCTGTTATTTCTGCTTGTTATTTCTGATACATTTGACTTTAAGTCGTTGAAAATAAAGAAAAAATAAAAACAAAGTAACTAGACAAATTGGGAAATTTGTGGAAGGGAAATTGGGTCAACCTTAGAAAAGTATGTAAAGGATGTGTATTTTGGTTTAATTGAGGTTTACAAGTCAAATTTGGTTAATTAAGAAGAATTAAGTAAAATATTAATAAGATAAAAGTTAGAGATAAGAACTTGCTGAGTTAACTATTGAAGTTGGGATGCAGGAGGGGGAGGTGTGGGGAAGTCAGGGAAAGTGGTTAAGAAATTAGGGAATTGAAATTACATATGTTTGTCTTTGTGTTTGTATGTCTGTGTTGTGTATTGTCTGTGTTTGTGTACATTGTGAAAATACAATAATTTTTTTTTTAAAAAAAACAAACAAAAATAACAGATTGGCATATCAAATTACAGGAATTGGTGGAGACGGCTCAATTGACTAGCAAACTCAGAGGAATCTCAAAGCAAAAATTTGCAGAAAAATGCGATGGTTATACAAGATATGTTCAAAAATACAATAATAGTTTTGACTCCGTGCTAGCATTCGAGTGATAAAGGAACTAAAAGGAGGTGGAGAACAATTAAGGATTTATTATGCTTTCAGAGTGTATTGGAAAATTTATATAGAAAGGATTATTGTTTTGTGTACATTCCATTGTAAGAATGGAAACAGGGCCAGAGCCACAGCCACAGCCTGAGTCTGAAACAGTCCTTGATAGAGTGCCAGAGCCAGAGCGAGACCCTGAATCAGTGCCAGAACCAAGCCCTCATTCAGAACCAGAGCCTGATAAAGAGCCAGAACCGGAACCAGAGCAACAGCCACAGCCTGAGTCTGAAACAGCCCTTGATAGAGAGCCAGAACCAGAGAATCAGAATCAGAATCAGAGTCAGAACCAGATCTTCGGTAAAGACGTGGTCTGGTCTTAGCGCAACTGCTCCTCCCACCTGCGATAACAGAGAGTGGGTGTTCCAATATGGAGCGAAGCCGCATGTCATGGCCGGAGAGCGCTGACTTCTTTCTTTGAACATTTGGACTTTAAAAGTAACAACCCGTGAGTAGTACAGAAATTGGAACTAAAAATCGTTTTTTCTGAATTTGGCACGATCGGGGGAGGTGCTAAAAGGAAGTCCGTCTCCCCTTCCTGTAGATAAATTAAAGCAAGAATTGATAACTAAGGTTGAGAGAACATCCTTCTCTTTACGGGATAAAAGCTATTAATTCCACGACTTGGCAATATAAGTAACTTTGCTGGAGGATAAGAACTGATTTTAAGAGCTGAAGTGCAACCCCCCGGGACCCGGGAGTGATCTGCGAGAGAGCCTGCTGAGGAGACATAAAGGGTTTGACAGCTGTCAAATTAGCTGTCAAAGTTGGAAAAGGAAAAAAAAATGGTTTCTGCTATCTTTGCTGGTTATTTTTGTTACAATTTGACTTTAAACTGTTGAAAATAAAGAAGAATAGAAACAAATTAACTTGAATGTTGGATTGGAGGTGGAAGGAATATTAAGTAACTAGAATCCCTCTAGAGGGGGTTCTGAGACATTACAATGGCTGCAGGTGGAAAAATACAGGCTGAGCTGGATAGAATGTTTTTTCTCTTGGGAAAGTTACAAGGTCAGAGTGAAGCTTTGGCTACAAATGCTACAACTTTGAATTTAAAAGTAAACAAACTTGTTGAATGTGTCAAGGACTTGACTCAAGAAACCTATGCAGCTGAACAAGAAGACATATGTGCTGTTTCAAAGGAGTGGGAAGGAGGAGCTGAAATACCGCAGACGACAAAGGAGAGCCAGAGGCCTGCTAAGATAGATGCTAAGAAAAACAAGATTTGGATTTTGAGAGCTTGGTTTGAATTAGAGAATGAAGAATGGAGGGATCTCCCTATGGGGAGATCTGAAGACCTATGGATTACAAATCTGATCAAGGCGAAAGTTGGAGCTTTGGGGACATTTGGGACATTTGGACTTAAAAGCAACAAGAAACAAGATTTGGGCTCCACTTTTGAACATGGAGGTCTGGTTGGAAGAAACATAGACCCTATAGGGACAGAGCTTCTCCGAGACCTGATGTCTAATATAAAGGACTACCAAAAAAACCGGCAGAGAGGGACTGAGAGAGATTTGAGGGCCTCGGACGTGAGATCTCCAGGCTGATAGTTGATGGACTGATGGACATTTTTTGGGGATCGAAACCGGGAAAGGGGGGGGGGTGAGAGATTTAGAATCCAAAGGGTGAATAATTATATGTTGTTTTTCTGTTATTTTGTTTTGCAATTAATATAAAAATTGGGAAATTCGTGGAAGGGAATTTGGATCGACCTTAGAAAAGGGTGTAAAGAATGAGTATTGTTGTTTAAATTGAGGTCTATAAGTTAAAATTGGTTAATTAAGATGAATTAAGTATAATAATAATAAGGTAAAAGTTGGGGACAAGAACTTGCTGAGCTAATTATTGTAATTGGAATACAAGAAGGTGAGGTGTGGGGAAGTCAGGGAAAGATGTTTAGAAAATAAGGATTTGAAACTATACTTGTTATTTGTGTTGTGTTTGTTTGTGTTTTTGTGTTTGTTTAAAACTTTAATAAAAATGTATTTTTTTTAAAAAAAAGAAGTATCATGAACAACATCTTAAAAGACGGAACCATGCCGGATTCTGGGAAATACAGCCTTATTGCATGAATTCC
The DNA here is from genome assembly GCF_964188305.1 of Podarcis bocagei. Lineage (NCBI taxonomy): Eukaryota > Metazoa > Chordata > Lepidosauria > Squamata > Lacertidae > Podarcis > Podarcis bocagei. Next base: position 13,162,446 of record NC_138131.1, read on the forward strand.
AAAACAGGGAACGGACAATCTACTTATTAACAACTATACGCCTATCGCACTTCTAAAGAACGATTATAAATTATATGCAAATATTTTAGCCGAAAGATCAAAAAAAGGCTTCCAGATGATGATGATACACAATGACCAAGCTGGCTTTTTGCCCGGGAGGCACATTTATAGCAACACTAGAAACATTATAAACTTATTAGCGTATTTAGACTTAAGAATAGAAAAGAAGGCAGTCTTAATGGCTATACATGCAGAAAAAGCTTTCGACAGGGTATCCTGGAAATTTATGAAAGGTCTATTACACCATATGGATTTTGGTATACAGTATATAAAAGGGATTGAAGCAATATAATCAAAACAAAAAGCTAAAATCAAAATCAATGGAAATTTATCACAGGAGTGTGAAATCAGTAAAGGGGTCAGACAAGGTCGCCCACTATCCCCCTTAATTTTCATATTAACATTGGAAGATTTATGTAAACAAATTAGGGAAGAAAAAGAAATAAAAGGGGTTATGCTGGGAAATAGAAGTTACAAAATGAGGGCATTTGCTGATGATTTAATTATAACTACGGAGCCACCAAAACAGAGTTTAAGAAAGGCGTTGGAAATAATATATGGCTACGGTAAAGTTGCGGGGTTCAAAATGAATTTAAACAAGACAAAACTATTAGTTAAAAATATGTCGCCAGATGAAAAAGCAGAATTAGAACAAATAATACACATTAAAATCTACCCCAAAATCAAGTATTAAGGATTATGGATAACACCAAAGGATATTAACTTATATGAAGATAATTATACCCATTGTTGGAAAGATATCAAAAGACAGTTGGAGACATGGACAAGGTTAAATTTATCATTCCTGGGCCGCATTTCGGTAATTAAAATGATAGTTTTACCGAAGCTACTCTTTCTATTCCAAACGATTCCAATTACAGTGGTGCCTCGCAAGACGAAATTAATTCGTTACGCAAGTTTTTTCTTCTTGTGAGTTTTTCGTCTTGCGATGCACGGTTTTCCATAGGAAAGCATTGAAAATCAATTAATGCGTTCCTAGGGAAACCGACTTCAGACCAGGTCCGGGGACAGTCTGTCCCCCGACCTCTTCTGAAGGCTGGGGGGGGGGGAACAAGGGCTTTTCTTCCCACCCCCAGCATTTTAAAAAAAACCGGGACAGCGGAGGGCTTCTCCGCTGTCCGGGGCGATCTTAAAATGCTGGCGGGTGGCATTTTAAAATCGCCCCGGGACAGCGGAGGACTTCTCCGCTGTCGGGGCGATTTAAAAGCCCCTGGGAAGGCAGGCAGGGGGGACAAAGACTTTTGCCCCCCGCCAGCCTTCAGAAGAGGTCCTGGACCTCTTCTGAAGGCTGGCGGGGGCGAAAGTCTTTGCTCCCCCCGCCTGCCTTCAAAAGCTGTCCGGCCCAGGCTTCGCGGACCTCTCCGCCAGCAGCGGCAGCGCTGCCGCTGCTGGCGGAGACTTGCCGGCATGCAGAAGCCTGCGCGCAGCGCGCCCAGGCTTCGCGGACCTCTCCGCCAGCAGCGGTAGCGCTGCCGCTGCTGGCGGAGACTCTCCTGCCTTCAAAAGCCGTCCGGGATAGCAGGAAGCGCTTCCCTGCTATCCCGGAATGCTTTTAAAATGCTGGCGCTGGGGAGCAAAGCCTTTCGGCCCCCGCCAGCCTTCCTGGACCTCTTCTGAAGGCCGGAGGGGGGGGGGAAAGGCTTTGCTCCCCACCGCTAGCATTTAAAAGAGGTCCCCAGAGATTTCCCTATGGGCTTTCGTCTTGCGAAGCAAGCCCATAGGGAAATTCGTTTTGCGAAGCGCCTCCAAAACGGAAAACCCTTTCGTCTAGCGGGTTTTCCGTCTTGCGAGGCGTTCGTCTTGCGGGGTACCACTGTACAGGAAAGACCAGCAGTAATAACAAGTGGCAAAAAGAAATTTCTAAATTTTTGTGGAAGGGTAAAAGACCAAGAGTAAAGCACAAGATATTAATAGATACTGTAGAAAGAGGTGGCTACGGGTTACCGGATTTGAAGCTATATTACGAAGCCTCATGTCTTCTCTGGTTGAAAGATTGGTATTTATTAAAAAATTGGGATATTTTAGATCTAGAAAGTCATGACACCCTGTTGGGTTGAAATGAACGACAGACGAGTAGGTAGGTGTCATACGGGAGGCGTCTCTCGAGCAAGCCTCAGAGACTCCCTTTTATTGGATATTATACAGCGTTTCCCACGTGTGTGCTTGTTGCTGATTGGTTAACATAAGTACAAAGCAAGGGTTGTATATAAGACATTAATTATTGCGTATAAGACATTAATCATAGACAGGTTAAAGGTTGGGAAAAGGAACGCAGAGTTTACACAGGTATGGTTTCGGACTGCCCGTACCAGAGTGGTACGAAAAGGAATGTACAAGGAGGGGTAAGTACAGATTGATATTGTAATGGGAATTGGGGTTGCTCGTGCGTAAAGGATGCTGAAGTTCTAGGCAACGTTGCCTGGCTAAACCTTTCCCTGGCTGGACACCTCCACCTCCCAGAACCCCCCTCACCTCCGTCCCGTTCCTTTGGCCTAAATTCCTCCCTTCCCTCTGACGGCGATGCGGGAAATCCCCTGAAGGACCTACCCCCATCCTCTGAAGATTCAAACATAGCTCTCCACCTGCTGCTATCTCTTCTTCCGGATCACCCTCCCAGTCCGATTCCTCACCCTCAGATTCCTCTCCTTCCTCCTTGTCGGAGGCCGGAAACCCCACAAACTCTTCTTCCTCATCTGTAGTGCCAAATTGCTCCTCCCAGAACCTCGCTACCGGTTTGGGCTTCCTTGGGAACCTGCTGTGAAACTCCCCCCTGAGATCCTCATCCCTGATGATCTCCGCAGGAACCCACGTGTTTTCCGACTCAGGTTCCCCCTCCCAAGCCACCAAATACTCCACTTCCCCTCCTCTCAATCTTGAATCAAGTATTTCCGTGGCTTGACTGCTCTATGCGTGGGTGAGTGGGGACCTCTCTCTCTCGCCCCGGAAATTCCAGCCCCTCCCTGTACAGAGAGAGTAGGGACCTATGGAACACCGGGTGTAGTTTCATACTGGTCGGCAACTTGAGCCGAAAGGCCACTGGATTGACCTGCTGCGTTACCTCGAAAGGTCCCAGCCGCCTGGGCCGCAATTTCTTGAACCCTCCCTTGAAAGGTAACCCCTGGGTTGACAACCACACCCGGTCCCCCACCCATATGGTTTCTCCTTCCCTGCGGTGCTTGTCTGCATGCCTCTTATACACTTCCTTGGCCCTTTCCAAGTTCATTTTAAGTTGTTCGTGTAAGGCTTCCATTTCTTCCACAAACTGCTCCGCTGCTGGCACACTCCACCTCTCCTCCCCACCCCCTGGGAAAGCCCTGGGATGACACCCGTAATTGGCCATGAACGGGCTCATCCCCGTGGACACGTGTTCCGCGTTATTGTACGCAAATTCTGCCAGCCCCAGTTTATCCACCCAGTCGTTCTGCCTCTTGCTGACATAGCAGCGTAGATATTGTTGGAGTATACTGTTCGCTCTTTCCGCTTGTCCGTTGGTCTCTGGGTGTCTGGCCGTCGAGAAGCTCACCTCGACTTCCAGCAAGAACCGGGAAGTTCACCTCGACTTCCTCCAGAACCGAGAAGTAAATTGCTTCCCTCGGTCGGACAAAACCCTCAAGGGGGCGCCATGCGGTCTGAAGATGTGATCCACAAACAGCCTGGCAGTTTCCTCTGCCGTCACCGCATGCGAGCAAGCGATAAAATGGCACATTTTTGTTAACAGGTCTACAACCACCATGACAGCTGTTTTCCCTCTCGATTTGGGCAAATCTGTCATAAAATCTATGGACACCACCTCCCATGGTTTTCCCGGTGTGGGTAAAGGTTCCAGTAGTCCCGCGGGCGCCGCCCTCTGCACCTTTGCTCGCTGGCAGCAGTCACACCCTCGTACGTACTCCCGTACATCTTCCCTCACCCTTGGCCACCAGAACAGCCTGGTGACCAGCAACATGGTCTTGTGTTGACCGAAATGCCCCACCGTTGGGTTATCATGGAGTTGTTTGAGTACCCTTCTCCTCAAGTCATCCCCTGGTACATATAGTGCTCCCCTGTAATATAGTACCCCATCTTATCAGAGTTTGCAGGGCAGCGGCGCGCGCCTAGCGGCGCGCGCAGTTAGATCCATCTTTTAGATTTAGGGGAGCTAGTCTCAAACGTTTGTTGGGGGAGATCTAGGTGTTTTTTTTTGTGTGGGGGGGGGAAGTTATTTGTCCTGTCTTCAAGCTTTTTATGATGGAGGACCTCTGTAGCCAACCCCAACGACACGATCTCAAGATGGACGGGGATGGAACAGCTGCAGTCGCCTGCGATTCCTGCGCAATGTTTGCCATCTTGCCAAAGGTTGCAGGCAGCTTTACCTGCAGCAATTGCATGTTGATTGCCCTCTTAAAAGACAAAGTCCAGCAACTGGAGGAACGTGTAGCTACGCTCCAAAGAATTAGAGAGCTGGAGCTCTTCTTGGAAGCAACAGAGCACACCGTCTCCACCAAGGAGGAGACAGGGGACTCCCCTGAGAAGGAGTCTAGTTCACCAACACAGGAGCCAGATATATGGAGAAACGTGACTCAAAGAAGTAGGAGGCCCAGGGTTCACTCTGATTGCTTAGAAATACACAATCGCTTTGAGGTCCTCTCCCCTAGCATGGAAGACGAAGAGCAGACTCCATTTGAGGATCTCTCCCTCATTACAGTCGATCAGGTATATGAAGACGAGCAGCAAAGTCAGTCCTCAGGGAATGTGCAGGCGACCTTGGAACGGACAGCTCACGGAAGAACCCCGACCAAACCCAAGAGGAGGCGTGTAGTGGTGATAGGGGATTCCCTACTGAGGGGAACAGAAGCAGTGATCTGTGGGCCTGACAAGATGTCTCGGGAAGTGTGCTGTCTCCCCGGGGCTAAGATCCAAGATGTAACTGAACGACTGCAAGGAATCATAAAACCCACTGACAAATATCCCTTCCTCTTGGTTCATGTGGGAACCAATGACACTGCAAGCAATAGCCTCCAGAAGATCAAAAGAGACTACGAGGCTCTCGGCAGGAAATTGAAGCAACTAAATGCACAAATTGCCATCTCGTCTGTCCTCCCAGTTGAACGACGTGGCCCAGGGAGAGAGGGGAAAATAGTGGAAGTGAACAGCTGGCTTCGCAAATGGTGTAAACAGGAACGGTTTGGATTCTTAGATCACGGACTGCAGTTTCTTGAAGATGGACTTCTGGCAAGTGATGGGCTGCACCTCACAATGGTTGGGAGAAATGTTTTTGCCAAAAATCTCAGAAACCTCATCAGGAGGGCTTTAAACTGACTAATGTGGGGGAGGGAGACAGTGCTCCTGAAGGTAGGAGTCTATCAATTAATGAAGATGATCATCCAAATGTCATAGACCAAATGGAGCAAACAGCACGCGGACCTAGTGGTGGGAGGAAAAAACCTTAAATAAGAGACACGGGGGAATGATTAATGGACTTCAATGTCTGTACACTAATGCGCAAAGCATGGGAAATAAACAAGATGAGCTTGAGCTCTTGGTACAGCAAACTGAATATGACATAATAGGCATCACTGAAACCTGGTGGGATAAGTCCCACGATTGGAATGTAATAATGGGGGGATACAATCTATTTCAGAGAAACAGACCAGACAAGAAAGGAGGAGGAGTGGCCTTATATGTCAGGGATGTGTATACCTGTGAAGAGATCCAAGATTTAGAACCTCAAAGCCAAAGTGAGAGCATTTGGGTCAAAATTAAGGGAGAGAAGAATAACAGAGACCTCATTGTGGGAGTTTACTATAGATCCCCAAGCCAAACGGAGGACATAGATGATGCCTTCCTGGAACAGATGGCCAAGCATGCAAAAGGAAGGGAGATAGTAGTAATGGGGGAAACCACCAAAGAGGAATTCAAACAAATAGCCAGCACGTGTAGACACAAAGTCAGAAAAGCTAAAGCACAGAATGAGCTCAGGCTTGCTAGAGAGGTTAAAAGCAACAAAAAAGGCTTTTATGGGTATGTTCGTAGCAAAAGGAAGAACAAAGAAACAATGGGGTCACTCAGAGGAGAAGATGGTGAAATGCAAACAGGGGACACAGAAAGGGCTGAACTACTCAATGCCTTCTTTGCCTCAGTCTTCTCCGATAAAGAAAACAATGCCCGACCTGAAGAATTTGGAGCAAATGATTCAGCAAAGGAAACACAGCCCAGAATAACTAAGGAGATAGTACAATAATATTTGGCTAGTTTAGATGTATTCAAGTCTCCAGGGCCAGATGAACTGCATCCAAGAGTATTAAAAGAACTGGAAGATGTGATCTCAGAACCACTAGCAGTCATCTTTGAGAATTCTGGGAGAACAGGCGAAGTCCCGGCAGACTGGAGGAGGGCAAATGTTGTCCCTATTTTCAAAAAGGGGAAAAGAGAGGACCCAAATAATTACCGCCCAGTCAGTCTGACATCAATAGCAGGGAAGATTCTGGAGCAGATCATTAAGCAAACAATCTGTGAGCACCTAGAAAGGAATGCTGTGATCACCAATAGTCAGCATGGATTTCTGAAAAATAAGTCATGTCAGACTAACCTGATCTCGTTTTTTGACAGAATTACAAGCCTGGTAGATGAAGGGAACGCAGTGGATGTAGCCTACCTTGATTTCAGCAAGGCATTTGACAAGGTGCCCCATGCTATTCTTGTAAAGAAGCTGGTAAAATGCGGTCTTGACTATGCTACCACTCAGTGGATTTGTAACTGGCTGACTGACCGAACACAAAGGGTGCTCATCAATGGTTCCTCTTCATCCTGGAGAAGAGTGACTAGTGGGGTGCCACAGGGTTCTGTCTTGGGCCCGGTCTTATTCAACATCTTTATCAATGACTTGGATGATGGACTCAAGGGCATCCTGATCAAATTTGCAGATGACACCAAACTGGGAGGGGTGGCTAACACCCCAGAGGACAGGATCACACTTCAAAACGACCTTGACAGATTAGAGAACTGGGCAAAAATAAACAAGATGAATTTTAACAGGGAGAAATGTAAAGTATTGCACTTGGGCAAAAAAAATGAGAGGCACAAATACAAGATGGGTGACACCTGGCTTGAGAGCAGTACATGTGAAAAGGATCTAGGAGTCTTGGTTGACCACAAACTTGACATGAGCCAACAGTGTGACGCGGCAGCTAAAAAAGCCAATGCAATTCTGGGCTGCATCAATAGGAGTATAGCATCTAGATCAAGGGAAGTAATAGTGCCACTGTATTCTGCTCTGGTCAGACCACACCTGGAGTACTGTGGCCAGTTCTGGGCACCGCAATTCAAGAAGGACACTGACAAACTGGAACGTGTCCAGAGGAGGGCAACCAAAATGGTCAAGGGCCTGGAAACGATGCCTTATGAGGAACGGCTAAGGGAGCTGAGCATGTTTAGCCTGGAGAAGAGGAGGTTAAGGGGTGATATGATAGCCATGTTCAAATATATAAAAGGATGTCACATAGAGGAGGGAGAAAGGTTGTTTTTTGCTGCTCTGGAGAAGCGGACACGGAGCAATGGATCCAAACTACAAGAAAGAAGATTCCACCTAAACATTAGGAAGAACTTCCTGACAGTAAGAGCTGTTCGACAGTGGAATTTGCTGCCAAGGAGTGTGGTGGAGTCTCCTTCTTTGGAGGTCTTTAAGCAGAGGCTTGACAACCATATGTCAGGAGTGCTCTGATGGTGTTTCCTGCTTGGCAGGGGGTTGGACTCGATGGCCCTTGTGGTCTCTTCCAACTCTATGATTCTATGATTCTATGATTCTATGATCTTTCTCCTCAAACCCCTCATGGTTTCCCCCCGTGCCTCTGAGTTCCCAGATTTTCGTTTGGGCGAACTCGTCGTCCCTCGCCAGTCCTACTAGTTCTCGTGTCTCAACTAACACTCCCCCCCACACCCATCGGTTCTCGGGAATCACATGTCGTGCTTCTGGTGGTCCTTCTCCTTCCAGATACTCTGGCTTCCGGGAAAGGGCGTCTGCTCTGACGTTTTCCTCTCCCGGCACGTATCGAATCTCGAAGAAAATCTTGGAGAATTCTTGAGCCCACCGCACCTGTCGTTGGTTGAGTACTCGTGCAGTCCTCCAGTACTCTAGGTTCTTATGGTCCGTGTACACCTGGATCTTGTGCTGCGCCTGTTAGGATATTTCCGTTCCACCTTAAAAGGGAGCAGGCTTTGTGAATAACAGAGTCTGTGCATGTCCTGTTCACAGGATGTTTATGTTCTGCTGTTCCTTTCGTTTTCGCAGTCGGTCGAAGACACTGACTCAGAATGGTCATGCTTTTCTTTGTTCTGTTCAACGCTAAATAAAGTCTGTAAAATATGCTCTTCTGTGGTGCAAGCTTTCTGCCTGTGTTTACTGCTGATAAACAGTGTGCACGAGCCCTGGAATGCAGCCTATCTATCTCTGAGGCTTCGTGTCACTAACTGCTGGATCTGCCTGACTACGGGAGATCGATGGACGTCCGGCAGCCGGCTTGGGGCTATGATGGACTATATCTCCCTGGCAGTTTCCCAACAACAAGGTTTCGGGCCCAGATTCACAGCACCTACAGGAGAGTAAAGCTGCAACAGACTGCGTTTAAGAGGTACGGGGGAAAAGCGAAAGAAAGGGATGCTTTTCTGTTTACCTCGGCAGGAGCCTTTGAACTCCGGAAGGCTTAATTGGCCTGGGAGCTGCGCCAAAGAGGCTTCGTGATTAATGGCTGCCAAGATAAAGAGTCTCTGAAGTTATAAAGGCTCACGGCTCAAGCAAAAGCTGGAAATGGAGTTTTTCCAAGCTTATGAGGCAAATGATGAGTGTCCTAAGTTGCATGGGCAGAATTATGAAACCTGGGCAAAATGGTGTGAAAGTTTGCTGCGTCAGTTTGGGGTGTGGCATACCGTGTCTGAGCCCCCTCCGGTTCCTCTGACAGAGAAATGGAAAGGCCAAAATTCGAAGGCGATAGACGTAATAGTCTTATCCGTATCTCTTGAGGAAATTAAGACGCTTGCTGGCAACACCACTGCACATGGGATGTGGAATGCTTTGAAAGCTGCTCACCAGCCAGTCATCCCAGCCCAGAGTTTGACTGCATCGGAGGTCCTAGCTGTTTCCCAGAATGCGAGTGAATGCAGGGATGCTGAGGGCACCGGTTGCAAGCTGCAGGGGGAGCTGACCGTTACGTCATCCCAGACAGCATTCCAGCCTCCAGGGGGAGCCAAGGAGTCGGCAGCTGAGAGCTCTGTTTCTTGTGAGAACCAAGGTCATCGCCTTTGCAGAGGCCGGAAAGGAAAAGGTAAACAGAGGCAGACACAGACGTCTGCAGATGGCCCGAAGCAGAGGGAGGGTGAAGAGCCCGCACCAGGGAAAAACAAAGCGTTGTTTGCTGGCACTGCTTCACCAAAGGCTAAAGGCACGTCTGCTGGCCAGGAGCAGGGGGGCAAGCTGCAAAAGCCCACACCGGTGGAAAACAAGGGTTTGCTTGCTGTAAAGACTGCTCCAACAGCCAAAGGCAGGTTTATTGTTGATTCAGGTGCGAGCTGCCACATTTCGAAGGATCGCCACCTCTTTATCTCCTTCAAGCCTCAAGAAGGTGAGATCCACCTGGCTGATGGAAGGACGTTGCAAATTGCAGGAGAAGGGACTGTGAAACTTGCAAGTCTGCACACTACCATCAGTAATGTACTTTTTGTTCCAGGAGCTGCAAGCAACTTGCTCAGTGTTCCACAGCTTACTGGGCGTGGTTTTCAGATTTCCTTCAAGAGGAGCGTCTGTGTCATCAGTAAAGGCAAAGAGGACTATTTGCATGCAAAGTTTATGGATGGTTTGTTCCATATAACTTATGACGACACTGCTGTTGTATCTAATGCTGATTCTTGTTGTGTTGCACAAACTAACAAAGTTCTTCATGCAGGTTGCATTCACGATGCACATCGAAGGTTTTGTCACCTCTCTTGGAAGGCACTGGCCAAGATGCCAGAGGTGGTTGAGGGTTTGAACATCAAACCCTGTAAGTTTCACATGAAATGTGTATCTTGTGCAGAGAACAAGGTGAAGGTTGCTCCAAAAGGCAAGGAGTCTAGCAGGCAGGCTTCCAAACCCTACCAGCTAGTGCATGCGGACCCGGTTGGGCCACTTGCGCCCTCTTTAGGAGGAGCAAGGTACTTCATGGTTCTGATTGATTCTTTTTCCAGGTACATTCATGTGTTTTTTGCTCGAACAGAAATAGCAAGCGTTTCCGAAGTTTAAGGCATTCTGTGCTTGGTTGGAGAATGTGCACGGTAAACGTATTGCCTGTTTGTTTACCGATCGGGGCTGGGAGTTTACTTCTCAGCAGTTTGAAGCTTTCCTGACATGTCAACGCCCAGATCACCATGGATGAATGGGCTTGCGGAGCGGGCAAATCAGACATTGCTGCAAGGAATGAAAACCTTGTTGCATGATGCCAATCTCCCTGATAAGTTTTGGGGGGAAGCTCTGGGGAATTTGGTTTACACCTTTAATCGCAGATTGTCATCACCCATTGGCTGTACCCCCTATGAGAAGATGTTTGGCAAGAAACCCAACATCAAACACATGAAAATCTTTGGTTCTGACATGTGGGTACACTCCCCACAAACCAACAAGCTTGGGAAGCGTGGGGCACATGGTTTGTTCATGGGGTACGAAAAAGGTGCATACAGGGTATGGATGACTAACTCTAAGTCCATTAAGTTCACAAGGAGTGTTGAGTACAATCCTAAGTGGGGGGAAAATGTGGGAATTTTCCAGAGTTACCCAGAGGAGGATGAAGGTGATGTCAAGCAAGCAGCTAAAGATGAGAAAGCTGCTGATGATGATGATGATGAGGAGGAGGAGGAGGAGGAGGAGGGTGATGATGATGATGATGATCAGAGTTCGGATTCCAGTTCAGTGGGCGGCGCTGCTGCTGGTGTCAGTGACAGTGACAGTGATGACACAGCAGACTACAAGAGCCTGCGCATGTCCTGTTCACAGGATGTTTATGTTCTGCTGTTCCTTTCGTTTTCGCAGTCGGTCGAAGACACTGACTCAGAACGGTCATGCTTTTCTTTGTTCTGTTCAACGCTAAATAAAGTCTGTAAAATATGCTCTTCTGTGGTGCAAGCTTTCTGCCTGTGTTTACTGCTGATAAACAGTGTGCACGAGCCCCGGAATGCAGCCTATCTATCTCTGAGGCTTCGTGTCGCTAACTGCTGGATCTGCCTGACTACGGGAGATCGATGGACGTCCGGCAGCCGGCTTGGGGCTATGATGGACTATATCTCCCTGGCAGTTTCCCAACAGCGCCCCTATTAACAAATGTCTCCAGCGCCTAAAGGCTTCATAAATAGCCAGCAGTTCTCGACCATACACTGTGTAGTTTTGCTCAGACTTGCTCAGCTTCCTCGAGAAGAATGCGCACGGCCTCCAGCTGGACTTGTCTCCCGGCTGGAGAAGCACCGCCCCTACCGCTCTGTCTGACGCGTCTGTCTCCAACCTCATTGGCTTTTGCAGATCCACGTGCAAGAGCTGCTCTTCCGAAGCAAACGCCTTTTTTAGCCTTTCGAAAGATTGCTGTGCCTCTTCTGTCCAGACGATCTTCCTTTTGCTACTGAGACAATCGGTGATGGGTGCGGTTAAGTGGGCGAAGTTCTTGATGAACTTCCAATAGAAGTTTGCAAACCCCAGGAACCTCTGCACGTCCTTCCGGGTCTTGGGGGCCTTCCATTCCAGCACCCCCTGCACCTTGCTTGGGTCCATAGCTAGGCCCTTGTCCGACAACCTGTATCCCAGGAACTCGACCTCTCGTGCGTGGAATTGGCACTTCTCCAATTTGACCCACAACTGGTGTTCCTGTAGCCTCTTTAGCACTTCCTGAATGTCCCGAACGTGTTGCTTCTCGTTGTCCGAATAGATTAACACGTCATCTAGAAAGGCCACACAATTCTTGTATAGCAAGGATCCCAACACATGGTGCATGAAAGATTGAAAACAGGCAGAGCCTGATTGTAATCCAAAGGGCATAACGAGGTACTCAAAGGCTCCCAGAGGGGTGAACATGGTGGTTTTCCATTCATCCCCTTCCCTCATCCTAATCAAATTGTACGCCCCCTGAAGGTCCAGCTTGGTAAAGATCTTTCCCTTCCTCACCCGGGTTAAAATATCGTCAATCCTGGGCATTGGGAAGGTCACGGGTTCCGATACAAGGTTCAAGGACCTGAATTCTACGACCAATCTGGGCTGTTTAGTGTCCTTTTTGTCCGCAAAGATCACTGGACTGCCTCCCACCGCCCTTGATTCCCTTATGAACCCTCTTTTCAGGTTCTTGTCAATAAACTACCACAACTCCTGCATCTCCTTGTCCGACATGGCTTACAATTTACCCACTGGCAGCTGAGCTCCTGGTAGTAGGTTGATTTGACAGTCGAAGGGCCTATGGGGGGGGGGTAGTTTATCCGCTTGCTTCTCGCTGAAAACATCCTGCAGGTCAGCGTATGGTGGTGGTACCTTCCCCTTTTCTCCCACTGCCATTCCTGCTACCTGGGCCACGGCTACCCTCGGGACTTCCCCACCGTGATAGTGTTCCAAACAGTGAGCTGACCCAAAGGTCACTGTCCGCTGGTGCCATGCCACCACTGGATCATGTAGCGCCAACCAGCTCATTGCCAGTATGACTGGTGGTCCTGCCAGTCTGGCTACATGAAAGGCAAGGGTTTCTGTGTGTCTGGAGACCCTCATTCTCATGGGGGGAGTCTGGTGCGTCACTTCCCCTCCCAGGAGTTCCCTGCCATCAATGGTCGTTACTTGTAAGGGGCACTCTAGCGGCAGGAGGTGTAACTGGTGCTCCAGCGCGAAATCCTTGCTGAAAAAATTACAGGAACTGCCTGAGTCCAGCAGTGCCTTAACCTTGATTGGGTGCCCATTAGGGAGTTCTAGCACCACCTCTATGGCTATGGCTGCTTTGGGGGGGTCTGGCTTGGGCACTTTTACTGGTTGCTTGCCTGGCTGCTGTGCCCGCTGATCGGCAGCCAAGCGTTGGCGTTTCCCTGCTCCTTAGCGCCCTCCTCCTCACAGTCAGCAGCCCCCACCATTCCTTGCCATGCCTTCCTTTGAGGGCAGACCCTGGCAAAATGCCCTGGCTGTAGGCAGAGGAAACACTTCTTGGCTGTTTTTTCCTCTTTCCCCTCCTTCTTTCGTCCTTCGTTGGAGTTTGAAACCCCCCGCGCTCGTGCCCCCCCAATCTCCATTGGTTCCTCAGGCTGGGAAAGTGGCTCTGGTATTTCAGGAATGCGGTTGTCATGCCAACGCTCTCCTCTCCACTCCCGTCTCTCTTGCGCACGCGCTTCTTGCCGTACTCCAATTGCAAGCACAGCCTTAGTCAGCTGATCCATCGACTGAGGGCGGGGCGCGCGGGAAAGTTCGTCTTTCACTGAGGGGGATAAGCCTTCCTCAAACAGCATTTGCACTGGTTCCGAGCTCAGTTCCCACCCCAGTTTATGGATAAGCATCGCAAAACGCGACCAGTACTCTCTAACTGTCTGGCCCCCTTGTTTGCACGCCATTAGTTCCCTGCGTGTCACACTCTGCTCCACTCCACTTGCGAACATGGCGTCCATGTTTTTCAAAGATCCTTTAGGGCAGCATTCTGCATCGCCATTAATGGCCTGATCCATTCCCTAGCAGCGTCCTGAAGATGCCCGATAACGTAAGCAACTCTCCCCTCATCATCAGCAAAGTCATCATACTGCAGTTCCAGCGCGTACTGTACCTCCGTCTTGAATGCATTATAGTCTCTTGGGTTCCCCCCAAACTTGTGCACCAGTCCCGGTACCTTCTTTGCGATGGGGGTGGGCCTTCCCCGGGCATCCTGAGTCCTCCATTCATCTAGCCGCGCCTCTAACACAGCAAGCTGCTTTTCCAAATCTCGGTTTCTCTCCTCCAGATTTGGCGCTGCCGCTGCTCCCTCTCCGGCGCCTGCTCCTCCGGTTTGACTCATTATGCTGCCTGTCCTGTCGTGGTGCGCGAGCAACGTCAGGGACTGACTGATTTCTGTAATGGGAATTGGGGTTGCTCGTGCGTAAAGGATGCTGAAGTTCTAGGCAACGTTGCCTGGCTAAACCTTTCCCTGGCTGGACAGCCCTTCCTCCGTGGCTGTGTCAGTCGCTGGCAGAATCCGTCAGTGGCCGTTTCCTGAATTTCTTCCAACATAAAAATTCCTTGACGCCCAGTCTCCGCCTAGCCTCCCTGCGCGGAAGCTTTCTGCGCAGAGTAGGCGTAGCCAGCGGAGGTCCTGGACTCTCACCGCTGGTCTCTGTGGAAGAGTCTTGGAGCCCTCTCTCCGAAGTCCTTCCCTGGTCCCCTTCCTCCCCGGTGTCACGCTGATAACCTTCCCCAGAGGGAGTGTTCTCTCTCCCTCTGCTGGTCCCTTCTCCTGCATGGTCAGGGAGCCTTACCTCCACTCTTGGCTCCGATGGCAGTTCCCTGACAGATATGGTGTGAACTCAAGGTGAACAGAACGTACCAGGGTGATGAGGGAATGTCTTAGCATCAGCACGGTTTGAGCAGCATGAGCAGAACAAAGCTTAGAAGCAAGACTTCCCATCATGCCACAGTTATGTGCAGAAGCAATGCTTCCCATTATGCCATGGTCATGTGCAAAAGCAATGCTTTCCTTCATCTCCCCCTTTCTTTTCTTATTTGCGAGGTGTTCTGGGTAAATAAGACAAAAATACTTCGGGATACGTGGTATGCCAGCGCATGCCCGAAATAAGTTCGCCACATCTCCCCTAATGTTTACTGCTGGTGCTGCAATTTCGCAAAGTAGGCAGCAATGATTTTATTGGGTGGCTGAGGGGGAGAGAGAAACCGAGACAAAAGACTTATGAGTCCAGGAATGCATTGGAGGAAGCAACATAGCAAAATCAATATACATATTATAATAATGGCATATTGAAAGAGATTACGAAGCCAATTCAGGTTTGGCAACCAGCCAGTGAGCCACTGGGTGAATGAGTCCCACAGGCCAGAAAGTCCAACGTCCTGTTTAATGTGGTGTGTAAGATTTTGCAAATGAAGAATGTTCGTTTTTTGAGACTTCCGGTTTGGGATCGCAAGCAGCAGGGAGCGTGGAGAAGCCGCTGAGAGCTTCTCCGAGCTTTACGGGGGCTTGGGGGCGTCGCAAAGGCACTGCGACCACCAAAATCTCAAGGGGGTACCCTTGAGGGATAAGCTATCCAGCAGCGTTGGAATGGCTCCGAAGTTTTTTTGGTGTTTTTTTTTTAAAGGCTCGAGAACGACGGGACTGAGAAACGTGAATGGTAAGCTCTGCGGACCCCGTGTAACGATGCCTCTAGCTCCTACTGGAAAAGCGACAAACCTCCGTAACTTTAAGAACAGAACTCTTTGTGTTTTTGGAGTAATTCTGTGTAAAAAGTTTTGGATTAAACACTAAGGGAGCTCTGGATGAGAAAAGATTTGATTGAGGAGCCCGACCTGTTTTTCAGAGTGAAAATGGCGCAGGATAATTAGTTGTAGAAGTGAAGAAAGGAAGCGGCTATTCACCCGCTGTAGAAAACAGAAAAGTGAAAGTCCTCAGCTATTTTTTAAGCGAGGCAAAGGGAACTAAAATAATATTGAAACAACTGAACAGACCTCTAGAAACTTTGTATTCCTTTTGGGGGAAGACATTAAAAATAAAAAAAAACAGAGTGGTTACAAAGAAACAAATATTCCTTTTAAACGCCAATATTGAAACATTAGGGGGAAAGAGGGAGAGGGAAGAAAGGACGAAAACAGAATAATGGCTTTAAAACAAAATAAACTTGGACATTAACCCACTCCCTCCTCCTCTTAAAAAAACCTTAGATTTTTTGTCTTTCTCCTTATCCTTGAATTGTTTGGAACTCTTCATGAACTGAACATACAGGGATACAGACTAATTTTTATTTGAATACCTACTTCTGCCTTTTGCATGACTGGACTTAAATTTGAATATCTCAGACTCTTAAAGGTTTGGAAATTTGGAATGGACTATTGAAGGACACATCTCTACTCATTTCTACCTATTTGTTGGATTGGATTTGATGCTTGGTTTTTCAGACCTCTGATTCTTTTATAAGTATAGCCCAATATTGGATTAAGCCAGCAAGTGGCTGAAGAAAAAAGAAGCTAGAAGTCAAGTAAATAATTTATCTCCCCCTTTTTTCACTACCTGGGGAGACCTGACTGTGTGGAGCATATCGTACTGTACATTAGGGATTGGGCTTACTTCTTATTTTCCTGTTTATTCATATTTTCTTCCTCTACGAACTGCCTCGAGGTTCCCCGCTCCTTTCCTTGACCACAAAGATTTGGTTACTGAGACCAACCCTTAAACATGGATGCATCCTCCTGGTGAAATGGTGGAGTCGGTCTAAGTTGAATAAGTGGCCGAAGGTTAAACAGAAAGAAGGAAAGGGAGCCTTTAGATAAAACAAAATTTAGATATATGTTAAATTGAAGCTGCTGCCTTTAATGTCAGTTTGGTGCTCTGTTTGTTGTTATATTTTTTCCTCTTCCTCTTTTTTTCAATTTTTTTCTCATTACAAAGGTATCCTTGTAAAACTGATAGATTATTATGGATCTTCCTATAGGGCCCTTATCGTTACACAGCTAATAAGCCTTTAATAAGTCTATTATTGCAATAATTTGGAATAACTGGCATTAGCTGTGAAGTTATGTTAGACTCTATTTAGATTTGGAATCGATAGATTGTAAGTTTATCAACTGGGTCTTTAATTTTGGAAATTAACTGTTATCTGGGAATATATTGTTTGATAATTAATTAGACTGGGATTAGATTGTGCGCCCTCTAGGGGAGAGAACAAATATTACAAGGGATTTAATTAAACAATTAGAGGAGGAGAAAATGTCGGGGGGAAATGGAAAAAAGATAGGAGGAACACCATCGGAAAGGAAAACATCTCGACAAGAAGAGATTAAGGATTTAGACATTTTGTGGCTAAAAATAAAAGAGGAGTTCAAACAGAGTGAAATACATATGGAGAAAAAACTAGGAGAGATGCATGAGATGATAGATAAGAAAATAGAGGGAGCAGTAGGAGAATTGTCAAGCAAAATCAAAGACTTGACAGCCCGGTCAAAGACTTTAGAAGAAACAAATAAAAAAATTCAAAAAGAAATGAAAGAACAGAGAAGGGAGACAGATAGGATAAAGGATGAGATAGGAGAACTTAACAGAACCCAAGATCAGACTTTGGATAATTTGGCATTGATTGAAATGAAACAAAAACAGTTAAATTTGAAATTTAGAGGAGTAGGAGAAGAAATAAATGAAAACATTAAAGAAAAAATGATCAAAGAATTAGCGAAGTGGTTAGAACTGAAAGAAGAAGAGGTGGCATATACGATGGAAAACGCGTTTAGAATAAAAACAAAGAACAAACAATCAAAACCAAAAAAAGTGTTAGGAGATTGTTTAGTCATTTTTAATTCAATAGAGATGAAAAATATGATATTAAAAACAAGCTACCAAAAGAGATTAATTATTGATGGCAGACCAATCATCATCTTTAAAGAGATACCAACTAGATTTCTGTGCAGAAGGGAAGGTTACAAACAGTTGGCAAGTGTCCTAAAAAAGAATAATATACAATATAGGTGGGAGTTCCCGGAAGGGATCTCCTTTTTTTATAAAGATAAAAGATTCAGGATTGCAGAGATTCAAAAGGTGAAGAAATTTCTGCGTAGATACGAGAGAGAGTTAGGAAGAGTAGAGGAGAGACAAGAAGGGAAAAGTGAAGACCTAGAGGAGAAAAGAAAGAGAAATAAATTAACAAAAAATAAAGAAGATATAGCTAGAGAAGGAGAAGTAGATGAAGAGGAAGAGGAAGAGATAGTAACGGAAGAGGAGGAAGAAGAAGAGGAAGTGAACAGAGAAAACAAAACCACTCGAATTTAAATTATTAGCTGTTGATAAACGGGAAAACAGTCAGTATAATGAACTTGAAAGTTTTGTCGTGCAATGTGAATGGTCTGAATGAAAAAACTAAAAGGAATAAAATAGTAAATGTGTTGAAAAGAAAGAACTTACATCTAATCTGTCTACAGGAGACACACGTAACTAAAAAGCACAAACATATTTTGATACACAAAAAATTGGGGGCTGAATTTACAAATTGTATAGCGGAAAAGAAAAGAGGGGTAGTGTGATGGGATGATTAGCTGCTTGTGCGTAAAATCGTGGTCCCTCAGAGTTTGTGCAACTCCACAAACCTCTGTGTGTGACAGAGCTCCTCAAACATGTCTGGCCTAGTCACTCGTAGATTCCGACAGTGGCTGTCTGCGGAAGCGCTTCCAGCATAGAAGCTCCTTAACGGAAACGCGTCTTCTGGACTCACGACGTGGCAGCTTCCGGCGAAGCATGGGTCTCCCTATGGGAGCTTCTGACACCTCCCCGCTGTTCTCGCTGGACGTGTCCCTGATCCCTCCCTCTTCCCTGCTAGTTCCTGCTTTAGCTGCTGCGTCTCTCTCCGCATTAATGAGACCCTCCTCCAGAGACCCCTCTCTCCCCCTGCTGGTCCCTGCTTTCGCTGCTGACTCCCTCCCAGCCTCTGTGAGCCCTTCCACCTCCCTTTCCTCCGATGGCAGTTCCCTGACATCCACCTCCCCTCCATGGCCCCCTTCCCCCCCGCCCATTCTCTCTCCTCTGGGCGGTGAGGAGATAAAACCCCGAAAAGAATCCTCTTCATCTTCAGACGTCTCGAACATTTCCCTCCATCGGTCTTCGTTCCGGCTCACTGAATCCTCCTCCTCCTCGGAATCAGGGAACCCCTCCAACTCTTCTTCTTCGTCGGTGGTGGCAAAGTATTCCCTCCGGAACCTCGCCACTGGCTGAGGTTTACGTGGGAACCTCTGATGAAAAGTTTCTATTAAAACCTCGTCATCTACATCCTCTGCCATGACCCAGGTGTTTTCCGACTCCGGCTCCCCTTCCCACATTACCAAATACTCTACTTGATCTCCCTTCCACCTGGAATCGAGAATCTCTGCTACATGGTAGCTGTGTTCCTTCTCCTCCATTGCTGGTCCCCTATTGACCCTCCCTTCTCTGTCCCCTTTATACGGTGACAACAACGACCTGTGGAAAACTGGGTGCAGCTTCATGTGGTTCGGTAACCGGAGTCTGAAAGCCACTGGGTTGACCTGCTGCGTGACTTCAAATGGGCCCAGTCTTTTGGGTCTTAACTTCTTACAACCCCCTTTGAATGGTAACCCTTGGGTTGACAGCCACACCTGGTCCCCCACCCTAATGCTTTCACCTTCTCTTCTGTTTTTGTCTGCCTGCCTCTTATATTCCTCCTTAGCCCTGTTTAAGTTAAGTTGGAGCTGGCGATGGATCGCTTCCATTTCTTCTACGAACTGTTCTGCAGCTGGAACGCTCCAGTTCTCCCCTTCCCCCCCTGGGAAGGCTCGGGGATGGCACCCGTAATTAGCCAAAAAGGGGCTCATCCCCGTGGACACGTTCTCTGCATTGTTGTAGGCAAATTCTGCCAACGCCAGCTTCTCCACCCAATCATTCTCTCTGTCATTCACATAACACCTCAAATATTGCTGGAGGACGCCATTAGCTCTTTCCGCCTGCCCGTTGGTTTCAGGATGCCGGGCAGTTGAGAAATTAACCTCTACATGCAGTAAGCTCATGAGCTTCCTCCAGAACCTGGAAGTAAATTGTTTCCCTCGGTCTGAAACCACCCTCAAGGGGGCGCCATGCAACCTAAACACATTTTCTACAAACAATTTAGCGGTTTCTTCTGCCGTGACCGCATGTGAGCAGGCTATAAAGTGGGCCATTTTGGTTAACAGGTCTACCACAACCATGATGGCTGTTTTCCCTCTGGACCTTGGCAGATCAGTCATGAAATCTATTGCCACTGTTTCCCATGGTCTTTCAGGTGTGGGTAGTGGTTCTAATAACCCTGCCGGTGCCCGCCTCTCCCCCTTGGCTCGTTGGCATTGGTCACACCCTCTCACATACTCCCGCACATCTTCCCTGACCTTGGGCCACCAAAATTCCCTGGTAACCAGCCACATGGTTTTGTGTTGCCCAAAATGCCCTGCTGTGGGGCTATCGTGCAGTTGCTTGAGTACCTTCTCCCTCAATTCACCTTCAGGTATATATAACGCTCCCTTGTAATACAACGCCCCGTTTCTCTCCTCAAAACCCCCGGGTTTGTCTCCCTCCCTCCTGAGACCCCTGAGTTTGTCCTGGGCGTATTCATCATGCACCGTTCCCTCTACCAGTTCCCTTTGCCCCACCAATGCCGCCCCACACACCCAGCGGTCCTCTGGAATGACATGGGTCTCTTCGGGTGCTCCCTCCCCCTCCAAATATTCAGGTTTGCGTGAGAGAGCGTCCGCCCTAACGTTCTCTGGGCCTGGCACGTAACAAATCTCAAAGTTAAATTTGGAAAACTCCTGGGCCCATCTCAACTGCCGTTGGTTGAGCACTCTCGCAGTTCTCCAATACTCTAGGTTCTTATGGTCCGTGCACACTTGCACCTTATGTTGTGCACCAATTAGCAGGTGCCTCCATCTCCGGAAAGCCTCATGAATAGCAAGAAGTTCCCGGTCGTACACCGTGTAGTTCCTCTCGGATTTGTTCAGCTTTCGCGAAAAGAAGGCACACGGTCGCCACTCTGACTCCTCCTTCCCTGGCTGCAGAAGAAGAAGCACCGCCCCTATGGCTCTGTCAGATGCGTCTGTTTCGACCCTCAGCTTTTTTTGTAAATCCACATGCAGAAGTTGTCCTTCAGAGGCGAAGGCCCTTTTCAGTTCCTCAAACGCTCGCTCCGCCTCCGCAGTCCAAACAAATTTCTTCTTACTGCTGAGACAGTCCGTAATGGGCGCCGTCAGGTGTGCAAAGTTTCGGATGAACTTACGATAAAAGTTTCCAAACCCTAGGAACCTCTGCACATCCTTCTTGGTTTTGGGTGTTTTCCATTCCAGCACTGCCTGGACCTTGCCGGGATCCATGGCCAATCCCTTGTCTGACAGGCGGTACCCCAGGAATTCCACCTCCTTGGTATGAAACTGACACTTCTCCAGTTTCACCCACAGCCTGTTGGCTTGCAGCCTGCTCAACACTTCTCTGACGTCTCTCACATGCTGCTCCTCATTCTCCGAATACACCAACACATCATCTAGGAAGGCCACGCAATTCTTGTAGAGCAAAGGCCCCAGTACGTGGTTCATAAACGATTGAAAGCACGCTGAGCCTGCTTGTAATCCAAATGGCATAACGAGATATTCAAATGCCCCCAAAGGGGTGAACATGGTGGTTTTCCATTCATCCCCTTTCCTTATACGTATCAGGTTGTACGCCCCCCTTAGATCCAGCTTTGTAAAAATCTTTCCCTTCCGCACCCTGGTCAAAATGTCATCAATCCTGGGCATAGGGAAAGCCACTGGTTCTGTCACTGCATTTAACCCCCTGAAATCACACACAAGTCTCGGCTTGTCCGTGTTCTTTTTATCCACAAAAAACACTGGGCTACCCCCCGCTGCTTTGGACTCTCTGATGAAGCCTCTCTTCAGGTTCTTGTCAATGAACTCTCGCAGCTCCTGCATTTCTCTGTCTGACATGGCATACAACTTGCCTACAGGAAGCTGTGCTCCAGGGAGTAAATTGATCTGACAGTCAAAGGGCCTATGCGGGGGTAGTTGGTCGGCTTCCTTCTCGCTGAACACGTCGCTGAGATCTGCATATTGTGGTGGTACCTTCACCTTCTCCATTACTTCTGTCCCTGCTAGGGTGGCTTGGGCCCCTGCTGAACCCTTTTCCCCTTTGCAGTGTTCTAAGCAATGTGCTGAACCAAAGGAAACCACTCTCTGATGCCAGCCCACCAGCGGATCATGTAGCGCTAGCCAGCTCATTCCCAAAATAATGGGAGCGCCTCCCAAGGTGGCCACATTAAACGCTATCAGTTCTGTGTGCCTTGCCATCCTCATTATCATTGGGACGGTCTGCAAGCTGACTCCTCCTCCCAACAACTCCCTGCCATCGATCGTGGTCACCTGCAGGGGGTTGCTTAAAGGGATCGTCTGTATCTGGTGTTCAGCAGCAAACTCTTTGCTCATAAAATTGCAGGAGCTGCCTGAGTCCAACAGCGCCTTTATTTTTAGGGGGTGTCCATTTTGCAGCTCTAGCGACACTTCAATCACTAGAGCAGGTTGAGGAGCTTCTGGCACGGGCACTTTCACTGCTCTTTGGCCTGGCTGCTGTGCCCCGACTGTGGCAACCAGGCGTTGGCTTTTACCTGCTCCGGTTCTCCCTGCTCTCTTCCCTCAACAGCTCCCACCATCCCTTGCCATTCCTTCCTCTGGGGGCAGACTCTGGCAAAGTGGCCTGGCTGTTGGCAGAGATAGCATTTCCGGGCGCCTTTTCCCTCCTTCTTAGCCCCCTCACTGGGCTTTGAAACTGCGCGCGCGTGCGCTGTTCCGATTTCCATCGGCTCTGCCGGCGGGAAAGTTGTCTCTGGAATCTCAGGAATGCGGAACTCCTTCCAGCGTTCCCCTTTCCCTTCCCTCCTCTCCAAAGCTCTCGCCTCCTGGCGCGCTCCTATAGTCAGCGCAGATTTAGTCAGCTGATCCATGGAATCCGCCCTAGGACCCCGGGACAGTTCGTCTTTCACGGCCGAAGCCAGGCCTTCTTCAAATAGCATTTGAATGGGCGCCGCCGATAAGTCCCAACCCAATCTGTGAACCAGCATAGTGAACTCAGTCCAGTACTCACGGACAGATCGGCTTCCCTGCTTGCAAGCCATTAGCTGTCTGCGCACCACTCCCTCCTCAATATCGCTGGAAAACATGAGATCCATTGCACGAAAGAACTTCATGGTGTCCTTTAGGACGTCATTGTGCGTTGCCATCAGGGGCCTAACCCAGTCTCTCGCCCCCCTCTCAAGATGCCCAATCACGAAAGCAACTCGCGATTCCTCGTCAGGGAATTCATCAAACTGCACATTGAGGGCATATTGCATCTCTGTTCTAAAGGAATGATAGTCCTTGGGGTCCCCCCCAAATTTCTGCACCAATCCTGGTACCTTTCTGTTGAACTGGGTGGCTCTCCCCTTCTTGTCTGCATCCTGAGCCCTTCTCTCCTCAAGCCTAGCCGTCTGCAGCGCCAATTGGATTTCCAACGCTCGGTACCTATCTTCCAAGCTTGGACCCGCTCCAACTCCTGCCTCTCCGGCTCCGGCTGGGTCGCTCATGACGCCTTCTCCTGCACAGGCAGCTTACAAAGACTGTCGGAATGCTGTGATGGGATGATTAGCTGCTTGTGCGTAAAATCGTGGTCCCTCAGAGTTTGTGCAACTCCACAAACCTCTGTGTGTGACAGAGCTCCTCAAACATGTCTGGCCTAGTCACTCGTAGATTCCGACAGTGGCTGTCTGCGGAAGCGCTTCCAGCATAGAAGCTCCTTAACGGAAACGCGTCTTCTGGACTCACGACGTGGCAGCTTCCGGCGAAGCATGGGTCTCCCTATGGGAGCTTCTGACACCTCCCCGCTGTTCTCGCTGGACGTGTCCCTGATCCCTCCCTCTTCCCTGCTAGTTCCTGCTTTAGCTGCTGCGTCTCTCTCCGCATTAATGAGACCCTCCTCCAGAGACCCCTCTCTTCCCCTGCTGGTCCCTGCTTTCGCTGCTGACTCCCTCCCAGCCTCTGTGAGCCCTTCCACCTCCCTTTCCTCCGATGGCAGTTCCCTGACAGGTAGTGATATATGTGAAAGAAAAATGGGAACCCCAAATGATTTGTAAAGATGATGAAGGAAGGATTTTGGGAGTACAAATCAATTTCCAGGGGGGAAAATATAATGTGATAAATATATACGCCCCAAATCTGAACAAATCGGAATTCTTTAAAAAACTAGACCAAATTTTATTAGGGTTAGAATGTAACAAGACGATACTACTCGGAGACTTTAATGGAGTACCGAATCCAGAATTAGATAGTGTCAGGGGTACAGGGACAGAGGCACAGGGAAGGCAGGAAATGGAGAGCGATGGAGTGGAATCCCAGGAGAGCGAGGAAGAGGATAGCAATGACGCAGGGGATTCCATGAGTCTCTCCAGCGAATCAGAGGATTCCCAGAGAGGGGCGCCTGTGGTAAGGGCAAGGGGAGCCCCGGGGGGAAAGTGTCAGGAGCGGGGGGCCAGCAGGGGACCCCAAAGCGGCAGCTGGGAATCAGGGCCAGCCTCCCCACCAGAGTGCAGCGAGGGAGGGGGAGGTTCCAGTGTGTCAGAGGGAGCAGCTCCGGCGACAGAGAAAGGGGAGGGATCAGAGTAAGCCGTTCTCAAGGAAGGGGAGGAAAGCAATCAGGGGAGTAGCATAACTGTCAAAAGGAAGGTCAGAAGTTGGGCGCGCGCGCCAAGTTCAAATGAGGAGGCGCGCGGAAGAACAGGGAGCCCGGAGGAGGAGGGGCCAGGACCCAAAGCCCGCAGGAGGGGGCAGGAGCAGTCTGGAGACTCCGCTTCAGGAGAAAGCAGGAGGGGAGGAACCCCGACGGGCAGAAAGACCCTGCGGAAAAGGAAAGAGAGAAAAAGGTGGAGCAGCGTTAGCTTATTAAGCTGGTGTAGGGGAGGGACCGATTCAGAGGGGACTTCTAATGTCTAGGAGAAAGAGACGCGGGGCTGCACGCCTCGGTTGTGGAACCATTAATGAACTGCAATAAACATCCTTGTACATAAGAAGAGCTTGGCGTTGGTCTTTGGTGAGCTGAGACCTGAGGCAGCCCTGACAGTAAGTCCCCTCCCAAAAGTACGCAAAAAAATTTTTGCGACGCTCACGAAGTTTGGCGGCCATGAGTATGGAGGAGCAGATAGCTGATCTACGCAACGCAGTCTCCCAGCTTACCACTGCGGTAGTGGTCTCCCAGAAGAAGGGGGAAGAGGCAGAGAAGCGATGCCAGGATCTGCAAGCCAGGTGGGATCATGCATGCCAAGTGGGATTCCCGGGGTCCAGATCTGCAGGCGTAGGACTGGGCAGAAGGGGAGGCAACTTGGTAGCCCACTTCGATGGGAACCTGAAGCAGTACCCCAGTTTTCGAGCAGACGTCGAATATGCGTTGCATTTGCTTCGCGACGACTTTAAAGATGAGGAGGAGAAGGTGGGTTTCATTGTGTCCCACTTGCATGGGGAAGCGAGGGCTTGGCTGCGCAATCTGTGGCGCGAAGATTGTCCTGCTCGAAGGGACTCAGATGAATTTATCAAAGCCATGGACGCTTGCTTCCAATCTACCGTGGATGTGGATGTAGCACGCAAAGAGATGCATGGTTTAAGGCAAGGCAAGGCTACAGTACGTCAGTACCATGCTAGGTTTTTCGCCTTGCTGAATGTACTGACATGGCAGAAAGACTCCCTGGCAGTAAGAGACTTGTTTTGGGAGGGGTTGTCTGGCCCTGTAAAGGATGAATTGGCAAGGGGGGACAGACCTCAAACCCTAGCTGAAGTTGTGCAGAGGGCGCTCGCCATTGGAGTGCGCCACGAAGAACGCCCTTGGCACAATGAGGAGGGTCACCAGCTTCACACGCCATCTAGAGCGCCTCCTTTCTTTCCCAAGGATCTAGGACGTACGCGTCCCTCACCTCAGCTGCAGGCAGGGGAGGAGCCAATGGAACTGGGTGGTGCAAAGGCTCAGTCAGCTGCCGGAGCCCCAGCGTCCGGAGCAGTCAAGCCGAAGCCTCCTAGAGGGAACAGGAAGTGTTACATCTGTGACAGTGCGATGCACATGGCCAAAGAGTGTCCCCAGAGGCTCCAGAAGCACACTGCAGCCTTAGCAACAGTAACTGCAGCAGCACAACCTGAAGAGCAATTTCAGGGAAACGGGAATGCCTGGCTGGAAGCAGAAATGCTGGGGCACAGCCAGGCGAGTCAGTAAGGCAGTCCCCAGCGCTTTTGCAGCATACAGACCCCCTGCCACCCAAGCCAGTGGTGCAACTCACTGCAACTCTCCAGCTGCCTGATGGACGCACCCTGGAAGTTCCCATTACAATTGACAGTGGAAGCAACGCAGACTTCGTGGGGGTGCATTTCGTCAAGCAGCATCGCATACAGCTCCTACCAGCCACGCTGCCATTGGACGTCGTCACAGTGGATGGCAGGAAGCTGCTGGGTGGGCAGGTGGTATAACAGACGCCACCCATGGTAATGCAGATTGGCAATCACCGAGAAGTCATCAGTTTCAACGTCACCCGCCTGTCAGACACGCCTATAGTGTTAGGCATGAGTTGGCTGGATAGGCACAGCCCAACCATGGCGTGGTACCAGCGGCAGATCACTTTCAGCTCGTCCTATTGCGCGCAGCATTGCATCCAAATCGCTCAGGAGGAGGAAGGCCAGGAGGAGGGGCAGCAGCTAAGCCTCAGCATGGCGCAAGTAGTACCCCTCAAGTACAAGGGGTTTTTGGAGGTCTTCTGCGAAAAGGAAGCCGACCAGTTGCCACCCCACCGGCCCTACGATTGCACAATTGACCTCTTGCCGGGGACAACGCTGCCGCCTGTGAAGCTGTATTCCATGTCCGAGGATGAGTTGCAGGAGCTCAGAGAGTTCATAGATCACAACCTGCAGCGGGGATTCATCCGAGAATCAAAGGCTGTAGGGGGCAGTCCTGTGTTTTTCGTGAAGAAGAAGGACACGCCCCAAAAAAGACTGATAGTGGACTTTAGATTCATAAACTCTAAGACAAAGCCCGCGGCCTTTCCCATGCCCAAGATTGACGACCTGCTCGCGACGGTGCAGAAAGGAAAGATATTCACCAAGTTGGATCTCCGCGGAGCTTACAATCTCATACGCGTGCGAGAGGGTGATGAGTGGAAGACGGCCATGTTCACGCCGTTGGGCACCTACGAATACAGAGTTGTGCCGTTTGGTCTCCAGAATGGCTCCCACTATTTCCAAGCTTTTATGCACCACGTGCTAGCGGGACTCCTCTACAAGAAGTGCGTATGTTTCCTCGACATTCTGATCTTCTCGGAATCGCCGGAAGCTCACGAGAGCGACGTTAAGGAGGTCCTGCAGAGGCTACGGGAGCACAAGCTCTACGCCAAGCTGGAGAAGTGCCAATTCGACGTGACGGAGATGGATTTTCTAGGCTATAGGCTGTCAGACAGGGGACTTGCCATGGACAGCGCCAAGGTCCGCGCGGTGTTGGACTGGAAAAGCCCGCGAAATCGGAAGGAGGTCCAAAGGTTCGGCGGCTTCGCCAATTTTTACCGCAAGTTCATCAGGGGTTTCGCCAGGGAGACGGCAGCTATCACGGACACTCTCAGCTCCAAGAAGAAGAAGTTCACCTGGACAGACCAGGCGGAGCAGTCCTTCCGGAGACTTAAGAGTCTCTTCGCGTCCGAAGAACAGCTGCTACACGTGAATCCCGGCAGGCCCATGAGAGTTGAGACTGACGCATCTGACAGAGCGGTGGGGGCCATCCTTTTACAGGAAGACCCGCAGGGGAACTGGAGGCCCTGCGCTTTCTACTCCCGGAAGCTCAGCAAGTCGGAACAGAACTACACCATCTGGGACAGGGAGTTGCTGGCCATCCACGTGGCTTTCAAGGCGTGGAGGCACTTCCTCATCGGAGCCAAGCACACCGTGCAGGTCCGCACGGACCACAAGAATCTTGAGTACTGGTGCACGGCGAAGCTACAGAGCCAGAGGCACATACGCTGGGCAGAGTTCTTTGCGGACTTTGATTTCAGGATTGAGTACATCCCAGGCGACAACAATGTCATAGCAGATGCGCTCTCCAGGAAACCGCAGTATCTCGAGGAAGCGGCACCTGTGGCAGCCAAGCACATTTTTGCACCGCAGGCGTGGGCGTGCGCTTCAGCCGCCGTGGACCTGGAGGCGGTGCGTCACGCGCTGCAGACGGATCCGTTCACACAGTCCAAGATGGAAGAGGTGCGGAGAGGCACAGCGAGGGACGACGAGTTCCAGATACGCGACGGCCTGCTAACCCGTAAAGGTGCTCTCTACGTTCCGGGAGACGATCTCCGCGCGAAGGTTCTGCAGCAGTTGCACGACGCACCCAGCGCTGGCCATTTCGGCAAGGAAAAGACGGCGGAATTAGTGGCCAGAGACTTTTGGTGGCCCCAGATGCGAGGAGAGGTTGCGGACTACGTCGCCAGGTGTGACACTTGCCAAAGGTCCAAGCCAGTGCACCAGAAGCCAGCGGGACTGCTGGAACTGTTGGAGACGCCACTGCAACCGTGGGAGAGGGTGGCGCTGGACTTTGTCACTGATCTGCCCAGTTCGCAAAGCAAGACGGCGGTGCTTGTGGTTGTAGACCTGTTCACCAAGATGGCGCATTTCATTCCTTGCGCGAAGGTGGCGACAGCGGAGCAGACCGCCAAACTGTTCATAGACCACGTGTTCAGGGTGCACTGCTTGCCGCGATCCATCCTGTCCGACCGCGGTCGCCAGTTCGTTTCCAGTTTTTGGCAGAAGCTCCTGGGTATCCTGAACGTCAAGATCAACTTAGCGTCGGCGAGACACCCGCAGACCAACGGCCAAGCGGAAAGGGTCAACGCCATCATGCAGCAGTACCTGCGCTGTTACGCCAATCAGAAGCCTGCGACTTGGGTGGACTACTTGCCGATGGCCGAGTTTGCCTACAACAACACGAAGCACGCGTCCACGGGGGTGACGCCGTTCTTCGCCAACAATGGGCGGCATCCCAGAACCTTTCCGGGAGTGGAGACGACGGTGCAGGGAGCGACTCAGGGAGCGGAGTATTTGGCCGCAGAATTGCAGGAGGTCCACGAGGAGCTCCGACGGCACTTAGAGCTGGCTAAACACGCCTACAAGGTGCAGGCAGACAGGCACAGGAGGGCAGGGGAAGACATACAGGTGGGGGACTGGGTATGGTTGGCAGCCCAGGCGGCGCCTACCAAGTCGTTAGCCAAGAAGAAGCTAGAACACAGACAGCTGGGGCCATACCAATTTGAGGCCAAGATCAACCCCGTAGCTTATCGGTTGGCCCTCCCAGAAGGTTCCCGAATGCACCCGGTCTTTCATAGGTTGGTGCTTACGCCCTACAAAGCCCCACACAGGTTTCAGGAGCCAGGGACGGCACCGGACCCACGCAGGGAGTCCCCAAGGGGGGGGGAGTCACCGAAGGCCGAGACACTTAACGAGGTCACAGAAATTCTGGACTCGAGATGGGGGGCGGAGGGAGTAGAATACCTCCTCGCCAGAGAGGGTACCCCGGCCAGTGCCAATAGTTGGGTGCCGGGCTATGCTCTGGAAGAACCCCTTCTTAAGGACGAGTTCCATGCACTCTTCCCTCACAGGCCCATGCCAGCGGAATTTTTCGACGACTGGCTTTTTATGCCTACACTTTCAGGCAGCACCTTCCGGGGGTTCTCCTCAGCAGAGGAGACCACGCCAGAATCGAGTCCTCCAAGGGGATCGTGCTCGGGGGTGGACACGGATCGCTCTTACTGGTGGGATGACCAACCAGAGGATGAGTGGCGCAGGAGCTTGCTGAGGGGGCCCTGGCAAACAGCAGCGTCCGAAGAGACAGGGGGAGGGGAGGACATGGACGTGTTAGGAGAGGACCTTGGTTTCGAGCACACATGCAATGAGCTGGAAGCAGAGACGACTGACGTCGACGAACTGTATCCAAGATCTACCCCAGCGACTGAGGAGCTTCCGGAACCTGCACCCGAGCAGCGGGAGGGGGGAAGGGGGGGCTTTGAGGGGGGGATGGATGTCAGGGGTACAGGGACAGAGGCACAGGGAAGGCAGGAAATGGAGAGCGATGGAGAGGAATCCCAGGAGAGCGAGGAAGAGGATAGCAATGACGCAGGGGATTCCATGAGTCTCTCCAGCGAATCAGAGGATTCCCAGAGAGGGGCGCCTGTGGTAAGGGCAAGGGGAGCCCCGGGGGGAAAGTGTCAGGAGCGGGGGGCCAGCAGGGGACCCCAAAGCGGCAGCTGGGAATCAGGGCCAGCCTCCCCACCAGAGTGCAGCGAGGGAGGGGGAGGTTCCAGTGTGTCAGAGGGAGCAGCTCCGGCGACAGAGAAAGGGGAGGGATCAGAGTAAGCCGTTCTCAAGGAAGGGGAGGAAAGCAATCAGGGGAGTAGCATAACTGTCAAAAGGAAGGTCAGAAGTTGGGCGCGCGCGCCAAGTTCAAATGAGGAGGCGCGCGGAAGAACAGGGAGCCCGGAGGAGGAGGGGCCAGGACCCAAAGCCCGCAGGAGGGGGCAGGAGCAGTCTGGAGACTCCGCTTCAGGAGAAAGCAGGAGGGGAGGAACCCCGACGGGCAGAAAGACCCTGCGGAAAAGGAAAGAGAGAAAAAGGTGGAGCAGCGTTAGCTTATTAAGCTGGTGTAGGGGAGGGACCGATTCAGAGGGGACTTCTAATGTCTAGGAGAAAGAGACGCGGGGCTGCACGCCTCGGTTGTGGAACCATTAATGAACTGCAATAAACATCCTTGTACATAAGAAGAGCTTGGCGTTGGTCTTTGGTGAGCTGAGACCTGAGGCAGCCCTGACAGATAGGCAATCAGAAAGGGGAAAAAATACTCAAGGGAAACTGCCAGGATCCTTTAATAATTTGAAAGAATGCCTAGATATAATAGACGTTTGGAGATACAAACATGCTTTAGAGCAGTGTTTCCCAACCACTGTTCCGTGGCACACTAGTGTGCCGCGAGATGTTGCCTGGTGTGCCGTGAGATGTTGCCTGGAGGGAGGCGGGCGAGTTGGGTGGCGAGAGGCGGGGCGGCGGCGGCGAGGAGAGGCCGCCCAGCGCGGGGCTCTCGCCGTCTGCCTGCCTGGCTGCCTGCGAGCTCGGCGGGCAGCGCCTCCGTCCGCAGCGCCTGCCTCGCGGCTCTCATTCCCTGCCCCTGCCAAAGCTCACCCAGCCAAGCCGCGCTCTCCTTCCTGCCTCGCTTTGCTGCCTCCTCCCCACCCCACCCCCAAAGCTTGGAGGTTCCCCGGCAAGGGGGAGGGGAAAAAATTGAAACTTACACTTTCGTGCGTCCCTCCCGGCGTGACGCTGCGCGCTGACGTCACGGGGCTGTAATGGTGGTGTGCCTCGAGATTTTTTTCATCAAACAAGTGTGCCTTTGCCCAAAAAAGTTTGGGAAACACTGCTTTAGAGAAACAATTCACCTTTTTCTCAGAACCACATAAGAGTTGGGGTAGAATTGATCAAATTTGGGTCTCGAGGGAGCTGTCATTGAGAATCATAAAGTGTGAAATTCAACCTAGAACTCTCTCGGATCATAATTCGGTAGTTCTGGAACTAAAAGGCAAACCACAAGGCGCGTTCAGATGGAGATTAAACGAATATTTACTGGAAAATGATGAAGTGATTGAAAAAGCTAAAACTACTTTAAAAGATTATTTTGACCTGAACCTTAATACAGAAACAGGTATGGACATAGTCTGGGACGCCAGTAAGGCGGTCCTAAGAGGGTTTTTTATCCAACAAAACAGTTACAGGAGGACGGTAAGAGAACAGAAGAAGGAGGAAATTCTAACACAGCTAAGAGAGTGTGAGAAAAAATTAACAATAAATCCAAAAGATGAACAAAACATTCAAATAATAAAAATGCTGCAATCTCAATATTCAATGTTAACAAGCCAAGAAATTGAGTGGAAAATAAAAATAATGAGACAAAAATATTTTGAGTCAGCTAATAAAACGGGTAAATTATTAGCCTGGCAATTGCGAAAAAGACAGAAACAGAACGTGATAAATAAAATAAAAGTAGATGAGCATTTGATAGAAGTGTTGGAGGGGAATTTCAGCCGGTGGCAGAGGACAGATGGACTCCAGGAGACATAGGTGTAAAAACCCAAACAAAAACGAAAGCTTTATTACTAAGCAAATAAACACAAACTCTGGTGGATGTTATTCCTGCAGGCAAGTAACAAAACTCAGCTTTTTTCCTTTATAGCAACGGTCACCTGCAGCCAATTAATCCCAGAAACTTCTTAAAGGTATACACACATGTTTCTGTGCCGAATGTCCTCTAACACCCCCTCTCGTTCAAACAGAAACAGAAACAAATAGTATTTTAAACAGAACAGAACAGAACATATTTACATATCACACACAGCAACTCCCAACTTTGCTACCAGTCGTGTATGTTTTTCAAAGGTTAACGCTTTTGTGAATACATCCGCCACATTTTGTGCACTTTCACAATACTTCAGCATTATCTGGTTCTGTTTTACATTTTCAGCTACATTTTGATATTTAATTTCCAAATGCTTTGATTTGTTTCTAAACTGGTCAGATCCAGACAAGGTTATTACGGCTTGATTATCTTCCATAACTTGAATAGGATAATTACACTGTACGTTTATATCCTTGAGGATCTGAACATAAAATTTAACTTCATTACATGATTCCGACAATGCACAGTATTCGGCCTCAGTTGATGATGTGGCCACTATACTTTGTTTTTTGGATTTCCAACCTATTAAAGAATCTCCAAATTGAAAAACCATTCCAGAAATTGATTTTTTATCAGGCAGGTTGGCCCAATCGCTGTCAACGTAACACTGCAGTTTTGTAGAACCTGAAGATGGTAATCTTAAACAATAATCAAGTGTTTGCTTTAGATACCGGAAAATGCGTTTTAAACCTTTCCAGGCATTTTCTGTAGGACAGCTTACTAGTCTGCTTAGTATTCCAACTGCATAACTCAAATCTGGTCTGCTCCACAATTAAATGTATAATAAACTTCCAATTATTGAATGGTACATTTCAGGATTTACAGGTTCTGTGCATTCTCCTTCATTTTTGAAAAAACCTATTTCCATTGGGGTTTTTACTCCCTTGCAGTTTTGCATATTGTTTCTTTCAAGTAACTCCATTATTTTGTCTTTTTGACTCAACAAAAAACTTCCATCGTTTGTTCTTTGAATTTCTAAACCGAGATAATTTTTTACTGGCCCCAAATCTCTTACTTTAAATACCTTTCTTAGTTGTTCTGCAAATTTTTCCACTTGCTTGTCACCTTTTGTAGAGTAAAGCAAATCATCAACATAACACAAACACAATTCTTGTTTATCACCCTTTCCTTTAGTGTACAAGCAGTTATCAGCTAAGCTTCTTTTAAAACCAAGATTTTTTAAAGCATTATCAAGACACTCGTTCCAATTTCTAGCTGACTGTTTGAGCCCATAAATTGCTTTGTTCAGCCTATATATAGAATTCTGTTCTCCTGCCTCAAAACCTGGCGCTTGATTCATAAAAATCTCTTCTTGCAGATTTGCGTTAAGATAAGCTGTTTCAATATCAAAATGGTTTACCTTAAACCCACGTTGTGCTGCAAGAGCTAGCAATAAACGTACACTTTCACTCCTTGCAGTAGGAGAAAAGGTTTCATCAAAGCTCTCACCTTTTCTTTGAGTAAAGCCTTGTGCTACCAGTCTGGCTTTGTACTTAACATCACCATCTGCCAAGTGTTTTATTTTATACACCCATCTACAGCCCACTGCCTTTTTTCCTTCTGGCAATGGCTCAATGGTAAAGACATTGTGTTCTGCTAAAGATTTCATTTCTGCTTTCATTGCATTTTTCCACCTTACTATTTCCTGGTGTGGTAACTTTAAAACTTCCTCATAATCACAAGGTTCCTTTTTCACATCAACAGTTTTAACCTTTTGTATAGTAAACCTTTCTGGAGGTACCCCCTTATTGCTTCTTTGTGACCTTCTAACTTGAACACTCTCCCCCTCTGAACTACCTTCCCCTTCTGATTCATCCTGCTCAGGAGAAATTGGTTCAGCTTTAGGAGATTGTGTACTGGGATCCTCATCCCCTGAATCCTCATCACTGTCACTTTCAGAACTTTCTTTAATTTGTGGCTTTTCTTCCTCAGATTTCACAAATTTATCTGTATCATCAGAAGATAACACAACTTCTGAATTTCCATGTAAACGAACCCAACCATCTTGCTCACAAAACTCTGCATGTCTTGATATTACAACTCTGCCACGCCCTAGTGCAAAACGATACCCCTTTGACCAAGTTTGATAGCCAACAAACCTAAGTTTCTTTGCCTTGGGCTCTCCTTTCCTTCTCTGTCCTTTTGGGATGTGAACCCAAGCCCAGCAACCAAAAGTTTTAACATGGTCCAAAAAGGGTTTTTTTCCATAAAGTAAAAAATGAGGGGTGTTGTTAATGGTAGAATGAAACAATCTGTTCTGTATGTAGTTAGCACACAGAATTCCTTCCCCCCAATACTTCCTGGATAGGCCAGAATCACATAGCATTGAATCTAGCATTGTTTGTAAAGATCTTATCTTGCGTTCTGCAACTGAATTTTCTTCAGGCGAAAAAGGACACGATTTACGGTGACTAATACCACGCTTTTTCAACCAAACTTGGAGGGCTTCAGACATGAACTCGCCTCCACGGTCACTTTGCAGCTGGGTAATTTTGTAGGGAAACTGCCTTTCTATATAGTTGACCCAATTCTTAATCAGTTGACCAGTTTCACTTTTATATTTTAACAGATATACCCAAGTATATCAGCTATAATCATCCACAAGAATCAAAAAAAACTTTGCTCCTCCTTCAGACTCTGCAAATGGCCCACAAAGGTCTGAATGTACTAAAGCAAATGGCCTCTTGCTTATTCTAGTACTTTCAGGATAAGACCCTCGCTTACTTTTAGACTCCTTGCAGGTATTGCAGTCTAGAAAAACTGAACATTTTTTCATTTTAATTCCCTTGCTTAATTCTGGCATTTTCGCAATACTGCGGAAATTGGCATGCCCCAAACGACGATGCCACAGATGCTGACACTCATCATGCAAGGCTCTATTATAGGCTTTAACACATGCCCCAGACTCACTTACTAGCTGGTCTTTCAAAACAAACCATTTTGTAGCGACGCTGTAACCACTTTTCCAGCTTTCTCTATTCTACAGCCTGAACCAGAAAAGGTTACTTTAAATCCCTGCTTAACAAGACTTGTAACTGAAAGCAAATTATTTTCTAAACTTGGTACACACAAAACATTGGTAAACTTGGTACTTAAACAGTTGATATTCACACTACCCTTTCCAGCTGATTCATGCACTGTTCCATCAGCTAGTACTATATTTACAGATTTACAAGGCTGCTTCTGCTTTTCTACAAGGGTTTGGGCTGACTTGACAAAAATGTTTGTCGCTGCTGAGTCTAAAATCCAGTCTTGTCCAACGTCGTGACTGGTGCCTCGAACTGCTGCAGAAACATACTGGATTCGATTCTTCCTGTCTCCTCGCTTCCCAGCAAACGCAGGCCGCCTTTGTCTTGTATTTTCTCCCACAGACACAGTGCACTGTCGTACTAAATGCTTAGTTGACCCACAACGATAGCATCTTCTAACTGTGAACGCTGCTTCCTTTCTGCGGTCTACAACCTCTTTAGGATGCCGCTCCTCATCAGTTGCATATCTTTTACTGGACTGCCTCCCATTTCTGGAGTTACGGTGAGGGGTTGTGGCCTTCCTCTGATGGCGTCTTTCCTCCTCATCAAGCAAACGGCCAGTTAAGAAATGCATTGTTAATTGGCTTTCTGGGATTGCTTCCAGAGTCATCACTAAATTGTCCCATGACTCAGGAAGTGAAGACAGCACAATATAAACTTTTCTCTGTTCAGAAAAATGTTCCCCAAGTTCATTTAACTGTGAAAACAAATCACGCATTCTTTGAAGGTGTGTTGAAACACATTCACCCTCACTTAGTCTGGCTCGGTACAAAGCTCTCATTAGAGTAATTTTGCTGCCAGCAGTGTCTCTAATATGTATCGCTCTCAGTGCTTGCCAAATCTCACTTGCTGTTTCAAGGTCTCGCACATGAGATAACTGAGACTTCTCTAAACTCAAAATTAAATTGGCATAGGCTTTGTCCTCCAGCCTTTGGTCTGCTTCATCTACTTCTTCATCCTCCTCTTTTACAGGAGGGTTAACAATAACAGTCCAACATTGTTCTTTCTTTAAAAACGCCTGCATCTGTAAACTCCATGACATATAATTGGACTCTCCCAGTTTCTCTACTGGAAAATAGGAAGCTCCCCCTTGAGCTCCAGCTCCAAGTCCAGCCATGGCACCACCCAGCTTTCAGCTTTCCACTCAGTTCTTACTCACATGTGGCTTGAAGAAAAACGTTCGGCTCCTGGTCCCAAACAGACACTCCCTGCCGATGCCTTCACACAGCCAGCTGCTTGAGAAACGCTGAGTTGCTTCCAGTCTCTGGGTTCTTTTCACGCTCTGTCTCTGCCCACTCAGGACTGGGGACTGGGGACTGGGCCCATAACCTGTTGGAGGGGAATTTCAGCCGGTGGCAGAGGACAGATGGACTCCAGGAGACATAGGTGTAAAAACCCAAACAAAAACGAAAGCTTTATTACTAAGCAAATAAACACAAACTCTGGTGGATGTTATTCCTGCAGGCAAGTAACAAAACTCAGCTTTTTTCCTTTATAGCAACGGTCACCTGCAGCCAATTAATCCCAGAAACTTCTTAAAGGTATACACACATGTTTCTGTGCCGAATGTCCTCTAACAAGAAGATCAAAAAAAAATTAAGGAGAATTTCCTCAAATTCTATGAGAGGCTGTATAAAAAAGAAAAAGAAGAAATATCCCAAATAGAAAAATATTTAGAAGACTACAGCGGGAGGACCATAACAGAGGAAGAAAGAACTCAATTAAATAACCCCATAAAAGTAGAAGAGATCCAAAATGCGATAAAGAAGATGAGAATAGGGAAAGCCCCAGGACCAGATGGACTGTCAACTAAATACTAGAAAGTACTAGAAAGCCAACTAACGCCAGTGCTATGCGACATTATGAATAACATCTTAAGAGGAGGAAGGATACCAGAGACATGGAAAGAGGCTTACATCACGATGATCCCTAAACCTGATACGGATAAGTTGAACATTAAAAATTATAGACCAATATCACTTTTAAATAACGACTACAAAATCTTTGCGGAGGTGAGGGCAAGTAGACTCAAAAAATGTTTGGTAAACATAATACATAAGGATCAAGCAGGATTTCTTCCAAATAGATTTCTTAAAGATAACGTAAGGCATACCATAAACATCATTGAGTACTTGGAGTGCAAGAGTGAGATACTCGCAGCGCTAATTTTTATAGACGCTGAAAAGGCATTTGACAACGTTTCTTGGAAGTTCCTTCTGAAGAGTATGGAGAAAGCAGGGCTAAGGGGCGAGTTTATGGACGGAATAAAAGCAATATATTCAAATCAATCTGCAAAATTGATTATAAATAATAACCTAACAAATTCCTTTAAAATTGAAAAAGGAACAAGACAGGGATGTCCTTTATCCCCGCTGTTATTTATCATGGCATTAGAGATAATCACGAATAAAATAAGAGTAACATCAGAGATCCGAGGGATCCAAATAGGAACAAAAGAATTTAAACTCAAAGCGTATGCGGATGATTTAATGTTATCTCTGGAAAACCCGCAGAAAAGCGTTGGCGTAGCTTTAGAGATGTTAGAAGAATTCGGAAAACTATCTGGATTTAAACTGAACAAATTAAAGACAAAAATGTTGACCAAAAATATGAGAAAAGAGGAAAGTGAAAGATTGGAGATGCAGCATGGAATTAAGGTGGCAAAAAATTAAGATATCTGGGAATCTGGTTAACCACAAAAAATATAAACCTAATCCAGGATAATTACTTTGCAACATGGAAGGAGATTAAGAAAAAGCTAGACATGTGGAACAGAGTGAAGCTCTCGTGGAGGGGAAGAATGGCGGCGATAAAAATGAACTTACTTCCAAAAATGCTGTTCCTGTTTCAAAACATCCCAGTGATTAGAGGTTCTAAAATATTTACGGAATGGCAAAGAACCCTTTCGAAATTTATATGGCAGGGCAAAAGACCAAGAATTAGTTTTAAAATCCTTACGGACCGGAAAGAAAGAGGGGGCTTCTCGGTACCTGATTTAAAACTATATTATGAGGCCGCTAGCCTTTGCTGGATTAAAGATTGGATTAATCTAAAAAATACCGATTTGTTGGACCTAGAGGGTTTCAACAACAGGTTCGGCTGGCATGCCTATTTATGGCAAAATAAAGGAAAGGTACATAAAGGTTTCTCAAATCATATTATAAGAGGGCCCCTTTACAAGGTGTGGGAGAGGAATAAAAAACTCCTAGAATGGAAAACACCCTGGTGGTTATCGACAATGGACATTCTATTAATAAAAAAAATAAATATGGAGGGAGAAAGGTTAACTTATGAAGACCTACTAATAAGATCAGAACGCGGTTGGAAGTTGAGAACTTATGAGGAGTTGAAAGATAAATTAACTAGCTGGATGCAATTCCATCAAATAAATGCAGCATGGATGGAGGATAAAAAAATAGGGATGAACGAAAAGAAATCCAAGTTCCAGATAGAGATAATTGAAGGAAAATCCAAATTATTATCCAAAATGTATAACATATTATTAGAGTGGGATACCAAAGATGAAGAAATAAAGGGGATAATGACAAGGTGGGCAATGGATCTGGGATATAATATAGAGTATGATAAATGGCTGAAAATATGGACTTGTGGAATGAAATTTACGGCATGTGTAACACTCAGGGAAAATTTAGAAAAGATGATGTATAGGTGGTACATCACACCAGCAAAGCTAAGGAAAATGTATAAAACAGGAAATAAGAACTGCTGGAAGTGTAAAACTAAAGAGGGTAATTTTTTCCACATGTGGTGGACATGCGACGAAATGAAGAAATATTGGGAAGATATCTATAATGAGTTAAAAAAAAATATTTAAATACACATTCCCTAAAAGACCAGAAGCATTCCTACTAGGAATAATCGGGGACGAAATTAAAAAAGAAGATAAGACACTATTTCAGTACGCTACAACCGCCGCCAGATTATTAATCGCCCAAAATTGGAAAAACCGAAATACCCCTTCAATTAGAGACTGGCAAACAAAATTATTTGAATTTGTTGAACTTGCGAAATTGACACAAAAAATCAGAAACCCAAAAAATACAAAGTTTATTGACGATTGGAACAAATTTATGATATATATCGAAGGGAATTATGGGAACATAAAAACTATAGCAGGTTTGATATAAATCCTATGATGTGCAAATCATTAACATTTACTACCTGCAGGGAAAACAAACTATGTATCTTAAGAAGCCTGAAAACGGGAGGGATGGAAGTCGCTAGGGCAAAGAAGAATGATCTAAGCTTTTAAAGATATAATGAGATAAATGTGAAAAGATTTAACTGTAATGGTAACGGGTAACACTTTTATGTTATGTTCAGATGTTGGTTATTTTCTTTTATTTTTTGTAATTGTTGATTAGTTTTCTTTTTTTCTGGATATCTACATGAAACTTAATAAAAAGAGATTTTTTTTAAAAAAAAAGATTTTGCAAATGAGAGATTTGCTTTTGGATGGCTTTGGAATTATCAGTAATATTAAAACAACACATGTCGTCCACTTGTTCACAGCCGTAATGATGAAGCATCAATAGATAATCGATAGCAGCGCGGTTCTGCAGAAGACCATGCTGGAGTTCACTCTGAGAAGTAAAATTCAGGGCTTTTGCTGCAGAACAAGCTAAAGAGTTAATGTTCCTACTATTGCGTACAGCCAATCCAGGGACTCCTAGGAGAGAAACAGCTAAAGAGATATATTCAGACCTACTGGGAAGAGAAATTGAATCGTCACAATCGTTAGTCAATGCAATAGAGCGGCAATATCGAGAGCGGGTCAAATGATGCTTTTTGGGTAATACGATGGACAAACGGCTTAAGCAGCAGGGTGTGCCATGGCTGATGTTTGCTGGAATGTAATTAAATGTATAGCCAGGACATGTCCAGAACCAGCCAGCAGGTAGTTCTTTGTATTTATATACATAAGAAATATTGACATAAT
Source organism: Podarcis bocagei (assembly GCF_964188305.1). Classification (NCBI taxonomy): domain Eukaryota; kingdom Metazoa; phylum Chordata; class Lepidosauria; order Squamata; family Lacertidae; genus Podarcis; species Podarcis bocagei. The sequence goes on from NC_138131.1 coordinate 13,202,483, forward strand.
TAGAGCAGTGGAAATTATCCTTGCCCATTTCCACACAGTTGGATTTTGTGCAATTGACCATACGGGCACAGGTGACATTAAAAGAAGCCACGTATGGGGTCAACAAATCAATGGCCAAAGGTGGGCGTCGGCGCACTTGGTTACCCCAGTTGTGGTAACCGGAATAACCAAGGGTGAGGAGAGAATCGTTTTGGGGTAGGGATGAGAAAAACCAGGTATCATTTTGTATGTCAAAAGGGTCATGGCAAACAGGGATAAGGCAGGAGCCAAGAATTTCACGTATTGATACCTGTTGGGTTAGGCAAAAGGAAGAAATATTGAGGGTCTTTGCAAAAGATTCCCACACATTTGTTGGTGTGGAGTTACCGCTATTAAGAGCGGAAGCAGAAAGAGGCAAAAACAAAACGCTGAAAATGAGCACTAAAGCAAGTAGCTTTCCCCCCGTTATGGGCCATTTTTCTACCCATACCGGGGTGGTTGATTTCCAGTGGAGGGGGAGTGCAAGCTTACTCATTTAATTGAATGGTAGCTTGTAATTGTTGTAGTAAGTCTCTGCCCCACAGATTGAGATGGATTTTTAACACACAGGGCTGGATATATGCAATGGTTTCAGAGCTATCAGGCAGAGAAACAGGCAGCCACTGTACGCTTTGGGAAGAGGTTTGAGGTCCACCTACACCCCAAACTGCAGAGGCAGACTCAAGGGGCCACGTGGGGTCCCAGCAACTACTGGAAATTACAGAAATGTCCGCGCCTGTGTCAATCAAGCCTTCCAGAACCTTGCCATTTATCTTGTACTTACGAAGAAGTTTCTGATGACCAATCAGCTGGATTACAGCTAACAGCTGTGGAGAAAAAGGAGAGAGCTCGTGCAAATTACTATCAATAATAGAAACAGTAGGGTGAGAAGGGAGCACCACCAAATGCGCCCAGGACTCACCCTTCTTTAACTGCATGGGCATGTGGCTCCAAAGTTGAACCATTATTGTGCCCACATAGTCAGGATCCAGAACTCCTGGAATAACCTGGATTCCTTCTTTTGCCACAGAAAATTTGGGTAAAATTAAACCTGCGACTTTAGGAGGTAGTGGGCCCGCCAATTGGGTGGGCATAAGCACAATTTCACCAGGTAAAACAGTGTCTTTGGTTTCTTGATTAATTAAGTCGATGGTAAAATCAGAGCGTGTATCCTTTGAGATGGTTTTAATAGTGGAGACTAACGGCGGAGGGCTCCTTATTTGTCCTGGCCCGGGAGTGGGGCCCCTAAGGAGTTTCCCGAACTCCTGCACTGATTTGCCCAATGATAGCCTTTACCGCACTTCAGGCATTTCTTGGAAGGCTTAGCCTTATTGGCATCACCATTCCTGTTTGCACCCCCGCCAGGGGCTCTGCATTGTTTAGCAAAATGACCTGGGCGCTTGCAGTTGAAGCAGTTCCCAGTGGGCTTGTTGCCAGCCTGGATGGCACCGGCAAGCAAGGACATTGCATGACTCTGGCTTCCAACATCTGCACGGGCTTGAATCATATCGGCCAGGTCATATTTAGGGCGATGTATGATCGACTGCAAAGCCTTTTTGCAGTCAGTACTTGCATTTTCGAAAGCCATTTTTTTCATCAATTCATTTTGAGCTGTAGCATCATCAATCTGCCTAGTGACGGATTCTTTCAATCTATCTATAAATTGATGGTAGGGCTCCGAATGTTGTTGCTTAACAAAGGAGCTAAGTGGTTGTCCTGAGACAGGGACTTTGCGAAAGGCGCGTTGCACACAGGTCGCGGTGTGACTAAAATGTAAAGGTGTTAATTGCGCTTGGGCTGGTATATCATCATACGGATCAGCACCAAAGAGTTGGTTGGCTGAATGCTGTGGATCAGCCAGGACTACTGCGCAATGCTTAAATTCACTTTCAAAAACTACATACTGAGCCGGGGATAACAGCATGCGCATCAGATCTTTCCAATCTTGAGGTAGCATTGTATAACCAGTTGCTATTCCCTCCAGCATTCCTGTCACATAAGTGGATTTTAAGCCGGAATCAGTAATGGCTTTCCTTAATTCTCTCAGAATAGAATAAGGAAGCGTCTCATACACAATTTGTTGTTGCGCAGTGCCAGGGTTAGTATAAGAAATAGGGAAAGCAGACGGCAGTTCCCCGGCCCACCCCGCCTCCTCCTCCAAGGAAAGAATTCCTTCCTGTCTAGCTTGAAAAAGTGCAGCACGCACAGCTCCTGTAGGAGCAGGCGAAGGAGGGAGGGTAGGGGGTGGGGGGGATGTGGGCTGAGGCGAAGGGGGGGTTAGAGAAAGTTGCGATGGAGGCAAAAGCTTTGGGTAAGGAGGTAGAATGTCTGTTGCGGCTAAAAGGGCAGGTGACAGGGCAGTTGGTGGGGAATTGTCTGGTGCGGGTGCCGACGGAGACGCCTGGGGACCTAATCTAACGACGGCATCCGCACACTTCTGCCAAGAGAGCAGACAATGAATGCCAAGTCTCCATCCCCAAGGACCCTATTTCTGGGTACCAGGGGCACTCACAAGCAATATGACATAACAATCGTTCAATTTCTTTCAAGGAAATATGCACACCTGCTACTCTCTGTCTGACTAAATGAAACTGCTCTTTAGCATGCTCTTTTTGGGACTTTGTAAGCTCCCCTGACCCCACACATACTCACATATAAGACATTAATCATAGACAGGTTAAAGGTTGGGAAAAGGAACACGGAGTTTACACAGGCATGGTTTCGGACTGCCCGTAACAGAGTGGTACGAAAAGGAATATACAAGGAGGGGTAAGTACAGATTGATATGGTGTGAACTCAAGGTGAACAGAACGTACCAGGGTGATGAGGGAATGTCTTAGCATCAGCACGGTTTTCGCAGCATGAGCAGAACAAAGCTTAGAAGCAAGACTTCCCATCATGCCATGGTCATGTGCAAAAGCAATGCTTTCCTTCAACACCCGTTTTGGGTGGCATGGCTATCTTAATTATGGGAAAATAAAGACGCATAGGAGTTTTTCAAATCATATAATAAGAAATGCTATATATAAGGTATGGGGAAAATACAAAAGAAATTTGGAACAGAAAACCCCAAGATGGAACTCTCCACTAGAAGCAATCGCTGTTAAAAAAAGCAACAACATCAAAGAGAACTGGATAACGTATAACACAATATTAAGGGGGGGAGGAGGAGGGTCAACTAATATTGATAAGTTATGAGAAAATAAAAGATCACTTTTCTACTTGGCTAGATTACTTCCAGCTGAATGAAGTGTTCAGACAGGATAAGCAGATAGGTTTTGAAAAGGAGCCTTCAAGATTTGAAAGAGAACTACTGAATAGTAAAACCAAAATAATTGCAAAAATGTATAGACTTCTTTTAGACTACAAAGTAATGGATGAGGAGGTTAAGGCTTCAATGATAAAGTGGGCCCAAGATGTGGGCCATCCAATTATGCTAAAAGATGGGAAAAACTGATGGGATGTAAATTTGAAATTTACAGTCAGCTATAATATAAGAGAGAACATGATGAAAATGGCTCATAGGTGGTACCTCACTCCTTCCAGATGATCAAGAATGTATAAAAAATTGGCGAATGCTTGTTGGAGATGTGGAGGAAATAACGGTGACATAAGCCACATGTGGTGGACGTGTGAAAAGATTAAGATTTTTTTTGGGGGGGGGGAATATACGATGAATAAGATGATGGGGATAACTTTTACAAAAAAAAACGGAGGCATTTCTATGAAGTATTTTAGATAAAGAGATCCCAAAAAATCTAAGAGAGGTATTCTTGTATGCAACTGTAGCAGCTCGTATATAGAAAGGATTATTGTTTTGTGTACATTCCATTGTAAGAATGGAAACAGGGCCAGAGCCACAGCCACAGCCTGAGTCTGAAACAGTCCTTGATAGAGTCCCAGAACCAGAGAATCAGACTCAGAGTCAGAACCAGAACCAGATCTTCGGTAAAGACGCAACTGCTCCTCCCACCCGCGATAACAGAGACTGGGTGTTCCAATACATCCCCCGTAGGGAACCTGCCCCAGCCATTCTGTTGGCTGAGGCCCCCTCCCAGGCCGCCCTGACCCTTTCCCCTTAAAAAGCAAAATACAAACTATACAACAACCTAAGAAAATAGTAAAATAAAAACAAAGCAAGAAACAATTATGCTAAACGTAAAATAATCCCCGCCCCAACTAAACATTTGTCCCACCCCAGAAAGAAAATAACAACAACAACAACAACAACAACAAACCACCGTTTGAGGTGCAACAGAGACACGGACAGAGACAGAACGAGACCCTGAAGCAGTGCCATAACCAAGCCCTCATTCAGGACCAGAGCCTGAAAAAGAGCCAAAGCCCAAACCAGAGCAACAGCCACAGCCTAGAGCCACAGCCTGAGTCTGCAACAGTCCTTGATACAGTGCCGGAGCCTGAAACAGAGACACAGCCTCAAACAGAGCCTGAGCCTGAAACAGAGGCAGAGCCACAGCCACAGCCTGAGTCTGAAACAGTCCTTGATAGAGTGCCAGAGCCAGAGCCAGAGCCAGAGCCAGAGCCAGAGCCAGAGCCAGAGCCAGAGCCAGAGCCAGAGCCAGAGCCAGAGCCAGAGCTGAATGAAAGCCAGAGCCAGAGCCAGAAATAGGGCTTGATACAGGGCCGGAGGGCAAAACATAGCTGCAGCCACAGCCTAGAGCCACAGCCTGAGTCTGCAACAATACTTGATACAGTGCCGGAGCTGGAGCCAGAGCCAGAGACACAGCCAGAGCCAGAACAAAACCCTAATTCAGTACCAGAGCCTGAAAGAGAGCCAGAGCCAGAAACAGTGCTTGATAGAGTGCCAGAGCCTGAAACAGAAGCAGAGGCAGATACAAGGCTTGAAACAGCGCCGGAGCCTGAAACAGAGAAACAGTGTGAAACAGAGACAAAGGCTGAGACACAGGCCGAGCCTGAAATAGAGCTAGAATAAGTGCTAGAGCCAAAGACTGAGACAAAGCCTAATAAAGAGCAGAAGCCTGAGCCTGAGCCTGAAACAGTGCTTGATACAGTGCCAGAGCCTGAAACAGAACCAGAGCCACAGCTACAGCCATAGTGCCACAGCCTGAGTCTGCAACAGTGTTTGATACAGCGCCGGACCCTGAAACAGAGACACAGCCTGCAACAGAACCTGAGCCTGGTTATTAGCATGGCAATTAAAGAAGAGAGAGGCAGAAAGGCTCATAAATAGAGTTAAGTGCAAAGGCAAAATAATAAACAACCCTGCAGAAATAGAGAAACGATTTCTCGAATTCTTTAGAGAAATCTATAAGGAAGGAAATGAAACAACAGAAGAAGTTAAAGAACATTTAGAACAGAACTGTCTTCCGAAACTTACTAAAGAACAAAAAGAAGTGTTGAATGCCCCTATTACATCGTATGAAATTCAAAGAGCAATTAAGGAAGCAAAGATAGGAAAGCCACAAGGGCCAGACGGCCTACCGGCAATATATTATAAAAAAATGGAGGACTTACTGTCTGACCCATTAAGAAGTATCATGAACAGAGACTTCCGGGTTAGCGCGAAAGTCTAATGGCGGATTCTCTCCGAGCTCCGGAGGGAATCTGCTCTGTAGAAGACGGGTCTTGCCGCCGCGGCGATGCGGGGACCCTCAGAAACCACAGGCGCTGAAGCCTGTGGACTTGGTGACTCGTCGGGCACCATTTGCGCCCCCCGACCCGCGAAGAAGCCTTTTTAAAGGCTTCGGAGCGGGGGACGGAGAGTGGCGCGGTGCTGAGAGTAGACCGCTTCTTCTACGGAGCGAAGCCGCATGCCATGGCAGGAAAGCGCTGACTTCTTTCTTTGAACATTTGGACTTTAAAAGTAACAACCCGTGAGTAGTACAGAAATTGGAACTAAATATCGTTTTTTTCTGAATTTGGCACGATCGGGGGAGGTGCTAAAAGGAAGTCCGTCTCCCCTTCCTGTAGATAAATTAAAGCAAGAATTGATAACTAAGGTTGAGAGAACATCCTTCTCTTTACGGGATAAAAGCTATTAATTCCACGACTTGGCAATATAAGTAACTTTGCTGGAGGATAAGAACTGATTTTAAGAGCTGAAGTGCAACCCCCCGGGACCCAGGAGTGATCCGCGAGAGAGCCTGCTGAGGAGACATAAAGAGTTTGACAGCTGTCAAATTAGCTGTCAAAGTTGGAAAAGGAAAAAAAATGGTTTCTGCTATCTTTGCTGGTTATTTTTGTCACAATTTGACTTTAAACTGTTGAAAATAAAGAAGAATAGAAACAAATTAACTTGAATGTTGGATTGGAGGTGGAAGGAATATTAAGTAACTAGAATCCCTCTAGAGGGGGTTCTGAGACATTACAATGGCTGCAGGTGGAAAAATACAGGCTGAGCTGGATAGAATGTTTTTTCTCTTGGGAAAGTTACAAGGTCAGAGTGAAGCTTTGGCTACAAATGCTACAACTTTGAATTTAAAAGTAAACAAACTTGTTGAATGTGTCAAGGACTTGACTCAAGAAACCTATGCAGCTGAACAAGAAGAGATATGTGCTGTTTCAGAGGAGTGGGAAGGAGGAGCTGAAATGCCGCAGACGACAAAGGAGAGCCAGAGGCCTGCTAAGATAGATGCTAAGAAAAACAAGATTTGGATTATGAGAGCTTGGTTTGAATTAGAGAATGAAGAATGGAGGGATCTCCCTATGGGGAGATCTGAAGACCTATGGATTACAAATCTGATCAAGGCGAAAGTTGGAGCTTTGGGGACATTTGGGACATTTGGACTTAAAAGCAACAAGAAACAAGCTTTGGGCTCCACTTTTGAACATGGAGGTCTGGTTGGAAGAAACATAGACCCTATAGGGACAGAGCTTCTCCGAGACCTGATGTCTAATATAAAGGACTACCAAAAAAACCGGCAGAGAGGGACTGAGAGAGATTTGAGGGCCTCGGACGTGAGATCTCCAGGCTGATAGTTCATGGACTGATGGACTGATGGACATTTTTTGGGGATCGAAACCGGGAAAGGGGGGGTGAGAGATTTAGAATCCAAAGGGTGTGTTATGTACTGAGTTGAATAGGATCCAAACTGCAGCAGTCTGATTGGTCCTAGAACAATAGGATCCAAATTGCAGCAGTCTGATTGGTCCTAGAACAATAGGATTCAGAATGCAGCAGTCTGATTGGTCCAAGAACAATGCAGCAGTATGATTGGTTGGCAGGAACCACCCAATCATGCTCCAGATATAAGTTAATCCACAACCTGATTGGCTTACAATAGAATTCCAGAATTAACCAATCATGTGCAGCCCATTGTGTAAATAATGTATATAAAGCAGATACTTTGAGGGGACTTTCATTCATTCCTCCTCACCACTATGAGCTGAATAAAGAGCATGAAATCACTTTGCGACTCTGAGTACATTTCAGGGTGTATAATTATATGTTGTTTTCTGTTATTTTGTTTTGCAATTAATATAAAAATTGGGAAATTCGTGGAAGGGAATTTGGGTCGACCTTAGAAAAGAGTATAAAGAATGAGTATTGTTGTTTAAATTGAGGTTTATAAGTTAAAATTGGTTAATTAAGATGAATTAAGTATAATAATAATAAGGTAAAAGTTGGGGACAAGAACTTGCTGAGCTAATTATTGGAATTGGAATACAAGAAGGGGAGGTGTGGGGAAGTCAGGGAAAGATGTTAAGAAAATAAGGATTTGAAACTATACTTGTTATTTGTGTTGTGTTTGTTTGTGCTTTTGTGTTTGTTTAAAACTTTAATAAAAATGTATTTTTTTTAAAAAAAAGAAGTATCATGAACAACATCTTAAAAGATGGAACCATGCCGGATTCTTGGAAAGACAGCCTTATTGCATTAATTCCAAAACAGGGAACGGACAATCTACTTATTAACAACTATAGGCCTATCGCACTTCTAAAGAACGATTATAAATTATATGCAAATATTTTAGCCGAAAGATCAAAAAAAGGCTTCCAGATGATGATACACAATGACCAAGCTGGCTTTTTGCCCGGGAGGCACATTTATAGCAACACTAGAAACATTATAAACTTATTAGCGTATTTAGACTTAAGAATAGAAAAGAAGGCAGTCTTAATGGCTATAGATGCAGAAAAAGCTTTCGACAGGGTATCCTGGAAATTTATGAAAGGTCTATTACACCATATGGATTTTGGTATACAGTATATAAAAGGGATTGAAGCAATATAATCAAAACAAAAAGCTAAAATCATAATCAATGGAAATTTATCACAGGAGTGTGAAATCAGTAAAGGGGTCAGGCAAGGTCGCCCTCTATCCCCCTTAATTTTCATATTAACATTGGCAGTTTTATGTAAACAAATTAGGGGGAAAAAACAAATAAAAGGGATTATGCTGGGAAATAGAAGTTACAAAATGAGAGCATTTGCTGATGATTTAATTATAACTACGGAGCAACCAAAACAGAGTTTAAGAAAGGCGTTTGGAAATAATATATGGCTACGGTAAAGTTGCGGGGTTCAAAATGAATTTAAACAAGAGAAAACTATTAGTTAAAAATATGTCGCCAGATGAAAAAGCAGAATTAGAACAAATAATACACATTAAAATCTACCCCAAAATGAAGTATTTAGGATTATGTATAACACCAAAGAATATTAACTTATATGAAGATAATTATACCCATTGTTGGAAAGATATCAGAAGACAGTTGGAGACATGGAGAAGGTTAAATTTATCATTCCTGGGCCGCATTTCGGTAATTAAAATGATAGTTTTACCGAAGCTACTCTTTCTATTCCAAACGATTCCAATTACAGGAAAGACCAGCAGTATCTACAAGTGGCAAAAAGAAATTTCTAAATTTTTGTGGAAGGGTAAAAGACCAAGAGTAAAGCATAAGATATTAATAGATACTGTAGAAAGAGGTGGCTACGGGTTACCGGATTTGAAGCTATATTACGAAGCCTCATGTCTTCTCTGGTTGAAAGATTGGTATTTATTAAAAAATTGGGATATTTTAGATCTAGAAGTGTGGGAACCAATTGACGCAAGCCAGCCGTCATTTTGGTGTGCAAGGCATAGAAAAACACACACAAAGGCAGCAATATTTTCATGGACGGAGGGCAGCTCATATCAGACTTCTCCTCCTCCTCCAGTCCGTTTATTACCCTTTTGTCCTCTCCAGCCGCATGGCTGCATTCCAATGTCTCACGTTACCTACATCCGGTCCTGGCTTTAACCCACCCACAAACGATATAGGGTTACACTGCCCAGAGGGGGGAACATAACTCCTTATAAGGTCAATGCATTCCAATACATTGTAAAGCTCAGAGTGCTGGTCAGCCGAGGTCAGGGGGCACCCTGCAATATTACAAGCCTTTACCGTGGCTATCTCTCCCACATGCCCTCTTTCTTTATTTAATTAATCAGTACCAATACGGTTATATCGAGAGTGATAGGCGACTCTTGTGAGACCGGAAGCGGGCCGCGGACTGGAGAACCATGCAGTACATATAGAGATTATAGAAAGAATACATTGTAGGACTTCCGGAGGCGGCGCGAAACAGCAATGGCGGTCCTCTTCGGTCTCTGAAGAGGGGCTCCGCAGAAAAGGATCGTTCGCTACGGCACAGCGACGATCCACCAAGAAAAACCACGGGCAGAGCGAGCCCGTGGCCGTGGGACTCGACGGGCACCTGGAGCGACCCCCAAAACGAAGAAGGGACCCCGTAAGGGGCCCCGGAAGCGCGGAGGGGAAGCGGTGCTGTGAGTTCATCGCTCTTTCTGCGGGAGCGAAGCCGCGCGGCTGCTGCTGATGAGCGCTGACCTTTCTTCCTGGAACATCGGATTCTAAATTACCTACTCGTGAGTAAGAACTACTCTTTTTCGGATTACAAATTCTGAATTTGGCTGAAAGCGGGGGACGAAAAACAGGAAGTCCGTCTTCCGGCAATGCTTAAAGATCAAAGGCAAAGAAACTGACAAGCTGGAAGCAATTCAAAGGGATTATAAATTTGGAATTATCGTGCGTTGGTGGAATTGGCAACTGAAAGGGAAAAGGCAAGTTTCTTCTTTTTACTGTGCTGATTTAAACTGGGGACCTCCTTCTTTCTGTGGATTATAAAATTTTAAGAACCAAATTTCGGGCTGACAGGAGGAAAGAGAACTGTCATTGCGGAAACTATATTTAAAATCGAAACCGTTACACTGGGGCGCTACTGGAAGATACAATTAAGGAACTGTAGCTTGCACCTTTTGGATGAGACTTTGTGGCAACTTGGGAAGGGCTCTGCAAGTTGAAAAAGTTTGAAGGACTATTGTTAAATTATTTGGGACTGCAGGGATTTTAATGGTGGACAAATTTCTTTCTTTATTTCCTGAACTGTAACAATACTCCCTCTAGTGGAAATTGGGATTTATAAGTCCCTGGGAACAAACTTTATTTTGACTCTCTGCTGTTTTGTTATCTACATTGGGGAACTGTCTTTCCCATGGGATAATAGACAACTTGACCTTGACTCATAGACAGGTGTGGAATGAGTGGCCCTCCGAAAACAAGATCTGCAAAAGCGAAAGCAGGGAAAGCCCAACTTGTGCAAACAACTTTGACTGCTCAGTCATGCAGATCATCAGTCCCAGCTGTATTAAAGGAAGCTGAACAGCCAACAACAGAGGATATGGCTGCAGGAGGATCTGACACTCTTCTAAAAGAAATGCTAGAACAATTTGCAATTCTAAATAAGAAGGTGGATGACCAAACAGCAAAAATTGATCTAGCCACATCCTCTATTACAAAACTATCTGAACAAGTGGCACAACATTCACAAGCAATTGGAAATCTTAAAGAAGCAACTTCCGAGAATCGGAAATTGGCCGAGGCTGCCAATTTAAAAGCAGATCAAGCAAACCAGAAAGTTGACGAAATAAAAGGGGAGGTAAGGCCACTACATAAGCACATTAGTGACCAGCAGGCCTACCTGTCTATGGTGGAACTGAGAAATCGGGAAAATAATTTGAGATTACGATCTATCCCAGAGCTTGAGAAAGAAGATTTGATTGGCTATTTGACAGCAGAATTTTCTAAGTTCTGGGGTATAGAAGTAGATAAAGACTTTAAAATAACAACTGCGTTTAGATTGGGAAGAGCAGCAAGGAGGGACAGGCCCAGAGATTGTTTGATCATTTTGAGATCTAAACAGGAGAGAGACAAAATACTTGACCTTCATTTTAAGAAATCGCTTGAGATTCAAGATAAAAAAGCGGAAATTTACAAGGATATACCAAAACAACTTTTGGACCTCAGAACCGTATACACTGACTTAGCAAGACTACTGAGAAGCAACGGGATACCCTACAGGTGGGAGTTTCCCCAATGTTTATATTTCAACTATAAAGGAAAGAAAGTTAGAATTAAAACAAAAGAGGACAACCAGAAGTTCCTGCACGACCACGGAGAGGACCTACAGAAGGGAATAGTAGTTCCTTGGCCTCAGCCACAGCCTGGAATAGAACCAACACCTTCTCCCTCGGGCCTGGACGAAAAGGAGGACACCCCATAAAGAGCAACAACAGATTGATTCAGGACGTCTCTGCAGCTGTATAGTTGGAACATTAATGGAGCAAATTCCCCGGAAAAAAAGGAAAAGGATATTTCATATTTTGAAAAAGGAACATCTGGACATAATTTGTTTACAGGAAACACATGTGACTAGACTCCATAGGAAAGTGTTAATCAACAAAAGACTAGGCCAAAAATTTATTTCATCAGACAAAGTTAAGGAGAGAGGCGTGGTGATTTATGCAAAGGAGAACTTGTCACCGAAATTTTTGTTTAAAGATGAACAAGGAAGAATCCTGGCAATTGAAATACAAACACAAGGAGAAAAAGTTTTGATAGTAGGAATTTACGCACCAAATGAGGGGAAATAGGAATTTTATAAGAAGCTGCATGAGACACTGCTGGACTATCTGGACTATTCTAACATCATTATGATGGGAGATATGAATGGGGTGGTCTCTACTCTTATGGATAAGTCACAAAACCAAAATCTAACTAAGGATGGCAGACTACCTAAAACTTTTTTTGAACTGACAGACAATATGGATTTGATTGATATCTGGAGGACATGGAACCCCCTAGGTAAAGAAGGAACTTTCTTTTCTGAGGCCCACCTGTCATGGACAAGAATTGACCAAATCTGGACAACTAGAGGGCTGGCACCTAAGACTACAAGAGTGGAAATCTGCCCAAAGACCTGCTCCGACCATAACGCCCTGAAAATGGAATTGAGATTTACTCCAGCCGGCTCCTTCAGATGGAAAATGAATGACAACCTGTTAAGACATCAAGAGATTGTAAAGAAGGCCCAAAAAGCTTTAAAGGTGCCGGAGCTGGAGCTGGAGCCGGAGCCAGAGCCGGAGCCAGAGCCAGAGACACAGCCAGAGCCAGAACAAAACCCTAATTCAGAACCCATTAAGAAGTATCATGAACAACATCTTAAAAGACGGAACCATGCCGGATTCTTGGAAAGACAGCCTTATTGCATTAATTCCAAAACAGGGAACGGACAATCTACTTATTAACAACTATAGGCCTATCGCACTTCTAAAGAACGATTATAAATTATATGCAAATATT